>NC_045428.1:318548284-319191201 GCF_902635505.1 Sarcophilus harrisii
GAACCAAACAGTTTTCTTGTTGCACGGGGAGAATTGGATTCAGAAGCAAAAATAACCCGGGAAGAAAAACAAAAATGCAAACAGTTTACATTCATTTCCCAGGGTTCTTTCTTTGGGTGTAGCTGCTTCTGTCCATCATTGATCAATTGAAGCTGAATTAGGTCTCTTTGTCAAAGAAATCCACTTCCATTAGATTACATCTTCATACAGTATCGTTGTTGCCGTATATAATGATCTCCTGGTTCTGCTCATTTCACTTAAGAGAAAATTAAAAATTTAAGAAAATTAAGAGATACTCAGAGAAAATTACAGAGATTAAAACTGATCTTCTCTTTCCCTCTTTTGCGCCTCCTAACTTCCTGAACATCTTAGAGTCATCTTTGAATCTTTGACTCTCCCTTTCCTACTCCTCCCACACCTAACCAGCTGCTGAGTCAACAAAAAGAGACTAGATTTGAAATCAAAAGATCTAACAGGTGGTTGTTTATCCTTCATTGTCAAAGTGGACCAATGACATCATGTTGGTATGTCTTTACTCATGCAAAAGCTGGATTTAAGTGAGGCAGTTGCACAGAAGGCATTAGCTCACTCTTCAAAAGCCATCAGAGTCCAGCGGCAAGACAAAAATCAAAATGACTGGCAACGGCCCAAGATGCAATAGATGGATGATGCTGACATCTTCATATATGACCAAGCTCTAGATGATCCACAGAACCTGTTTCAATCACCCTCATGGCTGTTGGAACAAATTGTTTTTATCTGCCCATTCCATTGGGGGAAGTATTCACTTGCTTGGAGTAGACACCCCCTAATTCACCAATGAGTTTGAAGCCCATCAGTTATGTTTAACCTGGTTTAGACATTTTCTAAGATGATTTACCACAGTTTGGCTGCTGGGCATGCTACAGCTTCTGGGAGCTACAGGTAAAATTTGAATGTCAAGTAGACACCAAAGGTGGATGAGGAGAACTGATAATGGATAAGCAAGCTTTCAAACCAAAGTGATTGATCCTTCTTGAACAGATAGCTTATGTGCTGCCTTCATGGCTTTGGTCAAGTTATTTTATTTATCTATTTATTTATTTATTTATTTTGCTGAGGCAATTGGGGTTAAGTGACTTGCCCAGGGTCACATAGCTAGGAAGTGTTAAGTGTCTGAGGTCAGATTTGAACTCAGGTCCTCCTGACTTCAGGGATGGTGCTCCATCTACTATGTCACCTAGTTGCCCCTGATCAGTTATTTCATCTTTGTAGACCTCAGTGAGACCCTTTTAGCTCTAAATTCTATCATTCTTAGAATTTTGATTCTTAGAATTTCTTAGAATCCTTTAAATTCATAGAATTCTTAGGTTCTTTAAATTTCTTAGAAAGTTAATTATGTATCTATAATATTACTTGCATATGTCTCTGCTCTTATTGCCCCCAAACCCCATTACCTGCCACTTATACTATTATAAAAGACTATCTCCTTGTTCCCAATCTCCAGTCATAATGCCAAAGTAATCATTCTAATAGAGTGGCGCAATTACCTCATTCCTTCATTCAGAAATTTTAAGTTGTTCCCTATGGATTTCAGTAAAATGTTTAGTCTACTTAGACTGGTCTCAAAATAGTAATAGGATAGTACGTCATAGCTTCAGGCAAAAGTCCTAGTATGATGCTTTATTGTATTGAAATAGTAACTAACCCTTTAGGCTTAAAAACTAGGTCAGTAAAGCAAGTTGCCCATTCTTAGAAGAGCTTCAAATATGGTTCCAGTGGAATAAATAAGCTCATCACTAGATAATGAATAACAATACAAAATATCTATATTTGAGTATAACTATAACAAATCTAGGTTTGATAATAATTGAGGAATAAGTCATTATTTTCAATTCATATGGTAATGAATATATTACTTATAATGTATTGTGAAGAAGAGATTTTATCCAAGCTTGTTTTAATGAACAAACGTCATTTGCAACACATTTCCAATAATAGGAATACAAGAGTTCTTGCAAGTTGAATTTGCCCTAATTTAACAAACTTACATTTGCACAAACACCTGAAATATAGCATTGACTATCATAGTGTGTTAACTTTATCATTCTTTGCTAAATTGTCTAGACCATGAATGTGGAAAAAACTCTAATTGTTTAAATATTCCTATCAGTATAGCATGCATTCACTGTATATTGGACCTAGAGTAAGGTCTAAATGGGGTTTTTATGTTTGCTTTTAAATAGAAGCCCAGTATAATATTAGGCTTGCAATTGTTCCTGAAAACTGATTCTGTGTTCTACATGGGTAATTACCCATGGAATTAGCACATGATCTACTTATATGTGAATGGATACTATTAAATATCCTTGAAAACATTTTGTTCTTTTAAATAACATAAAAGCTCTACTAATATCTTATTTATACTGTTTGTATGTTTAGTGAATATTTTATGTGTACAGAGGACAAAGGAAACTCTCACTCTATTATGAGTATGAGGTTTGACTTCTTGAAGTTCTATTATACTATAATGCAAATCAAAGAAATCTTTTATAAGACTATTCTTAATTGAGGAAGAATTGGTTATTACTTACTGTACATCAGAGGTATCAAAAACATGGCCCATAACACTCTTTAGTTTCCTGAATCAAATTAAAATATATTTGGAAAATATTTAATAAAACATATAAAATGCAATGAAATATAGATAACATTATATTTTAGAACTGTCATCATGTGACCCACAGGATGGGTTGCCCCCATTTCTTTTTGAGTTTGATAAAATTTCTGCCTATGATGTTTTGAAGAGCCACAAGAAGGATTCCGTTGCCTCCAAAAAGTTTGAAATTCTTCTATGAAAGATTTATTCCTTTGATACAGCAGTCTCCATTTTAAAAACACTGACACCTTTTAGAGGACTAAATCCTTAAGACCCCCACATCCAAGTAGACTTGGGAAGACAGAGTAAAGCTAATGACTTAGTACAACTCTGCCTCACTTAAAGATATCACTCATGATGTCATTGGTCCTCTTCAAAAATGAAGAATAAACAACAAACCTTTACTATCCTTTCAATTATGTCCAAATCAGGAAGTTGTTAAACAAACGTTGTTTTTAAAATGTTGTTTTTGCTATTTTTCAGGGCCTTGGTCCCACATTCCAAAGATAGGCAAAATTTAAGAGTTGTTTTAATTTTCATTTTTCTAATGTTAATTTAGAACATGTTTTTCACATACCCACAGATAGCTTTTATTGTTTTTATCTGAAAACTGCCTATTTTGATCATTTACCAATTGGGGAAAATAACTTCAGGATCCTTAAGAATAGTCATTCTTTAATTTCTGCTTGCAATATCCTGATTCTGAATCACAACTATAAATTGCACCATTTCGATGCCATTTGTTTAGTGCATCTCTGTCAACACAGGATTCATTGTGTCCTTATAAATATTTCTGTGAAATATCTTTTGATTACATTTGTAAATCTTGGCCATATCTTATGTACAATATGAAGGTAAACCACTTTTAGTTACAAATTCAGGAGTGTATACTTCTTATGCTTTTCCATAGCTCTATGATGTAAGGTCTATTTGTTTTAAAGAATTTTTGCAAAATTTGTAAATCTTTGCAAAATTTGTTTATCTTGGTCTCTGAGAATGGCTTTCCATTATCTTCCTTCTTTTTGAAAAGGAAATACTGTTATTTCTATAGGGGTGCTGACATTATATAGTTGGCATTTTTGGACACCTTGTAAATTTAGTATTATCATACCTAAAGTGATGCAATATTGTTGTAGCTTAGGTACTAATTGCTCTAAATGCATTCATCCCATTAAGTTTTAAGTTTAGGATGCCAGTCAACTGCTTAATATTCATACCATTCATTGGTTTTTTTTTCCTTTAATATCCATGTATTTTATCTCCTTTGCCTAGAGAAGACCAAGGAATTGTAAATATTGGTATCATCCATTAATTCAATTCCAATTCTGAATTCAGGACGAATTTCTATCAATATCGATCTATCTATCAGAGAGAAAACTACTTTTATGATTAACATATATGCCATCATGAAACATTTGAGCCAATAATTATAAATCTTATCTAATCCTCTGCTTTCTGGTTTGTTTGGTTTCTTTATTCTTTTTGAGAAACACAAGAATCAGTCACCTTCCTTAATATAATCATGCTCTCATTCACTATATGTGTGTGAAATCTTTTTATTTAACAATTGATCCAACTTGCAGTTCTGTATTGTTGATCCTTCAATCATTAAGGCAGAGAATCTCCCTATTCTCCTTCATCAGGGGTTTTCTTTTGCTTCTAACACTCTATAATATAGTTTTATTGAAGCTAAATCTTTCATTTTCTTATTTGTATTGCATTTTCTTAATTGTCTGATCTTTACTTTCAATTATTGACTATTATATCAAAAGAGTGTGATGTGATGTATGTGAAGAACACAGAAAAGATCTATATAAACAGATGGAGATTGAAGTAAAGAGAGCCAAAAAAAACCCCAAAATTTGCTTTTATGTTTGCATCTGTAGCACTCATAATAATTTTCATTCAATCATTCATGCGTACTTTCAGTCATCCTTTATCCTATAATTCCTAAGGATAGTTTTCTCAGATAAAGAAGAATAGGGCAAAATATTAACAAAATTTCTCTTCCCAAACTTTATAATAATTCTTACACTATCCTTTGTTTCTCTAATCTGGTATTCCTTACCTCTTTAAGGAACCCAGTATTCTAATGCTGTCTTCCCTTACCACTTGTAGCATTCATTTCTAACCAAGACTGCCATTTAGGTTTTCCCTGTCCAAGAAAGTCTCTTGCTTTGAACCTTCTAAGGAAAAATAAAACTACTTGAAGCTAGCATAAGCTGATTAATTCATTCACACTGAGGTTTTAACCTGACAACAGTTTAAATTGTTACTCTTCCTAGGAGTATATTCAATATAATAGGCACAATGATAGAATTATAGACTTTACTAGCAGCTTTATGATAATTGGAAGAAATGGAAACTTTTCAGTTTTCAGTTTATAATACCATATAGGCAATTGACAATAATTTTGCCTACATAAATGATTGGCTTGATGTTGAGATTTTAAGTTAAAGAATTATTGTTCAACATTGAATGGCTGAGAGGGGCAGAGCCAAGATGGCAGAGAGCAGACATGACTTTCTGTGACCTCTTCTGACCTTCTCTCAATCTAACAGCATATTAAGCCTCTAAACTGGATTTTGGGAATCAAAGAACCCACAAATATTTGGAGTACGACACATTCCCAAAAGAAGATACCTTGGAAAAACGTTAGAATCAGTCTGTTTCAAATGGGCAGGGGGACAATCTACCAAGCTCTGACTGCAACACAGGGAGACCAGGCAAGAAACTGGGGCAGGGAGTCAAAGTGCTGCAGCTTTCACATATCAGGGGATCTTCTATGAGTCTCTTAGGCCACTCTATCCTGGTTGCAAGCAGGTGGTTTGGCAGATTTGCTACAAAAGGAAAATCATAAACCACTGAGCCCTGGAAGAATGCCAGACCTAGCCCATGATTACCCAGCACCAGAAGTCAATCAGCACAAATGCCCCAGTGCAAACTAAAGCAGCTGTCCTTCCTTTGCATTGAGCAAACATCAAGCCTTAAAAAAAATGAGAAAAACTCAGGAAGAACTCTCACTATAGACAGCTTTTATGAAGAAAGAGAACAGACCTCAAATCCTGAGGTTCCTAAAGGCAAAGCAACTCTAGATGAAGTCCCAAAGGGAGATAGGAGTTGGTCCCCATTTCACAAGGTTTCCTTGGAAGATTATATAAAGGATCTTAAAAGAGAGTTAAAAGAAAAAAATGGGAAAGGAAATGAGATCATTCCAAGAAGAAATAGAAATGCTCTACAAAATAGATATGAAAAAGATATCAATTCATTGAAAAACAAAATTTGTGAAATGGGGGGAAAAATGCAATGAACAAAATGATACAATTGGCCAAATACAAAAGTACCTAAAAAAAGGTAACTGAAGAAAATAATACACTAAAAAATAAAATTGAATAAATGGACATGAATATCTCAATCAGACTTTAAGAATCAGTCAAACAAAAACAAAAATAAAATGAAAAAATAAAAGAAAATATGAAATACCTCCTAAGAAAAGCAACTGACCTGGAAATAGATCTAGGAGAGATAATCTCAGGATTATTTTACTTCCTGAAAGCCACAATGAAGAAAAAAAAAGAACCTAGACATTATCTTACAGGAAATCATAAAGGAAAACTGATCTAATATCATAGAATTAGAAGATAAAATAGCCATTGAAAGAATTCACTGATCATCTCCTGAAAGACATGCCAAAAATTCACCTATTTCTAATAAAAACCGGGACTTAACAAAAAAATTTGATCTCCAAACACAGAACTCAAGCAAAACATAAAAAGTTAAAAAGGAAATAACTCTTGAGAACTATATTTCTGTTATTGATATACTTAGAAAGTGTAGAAAGAATGAATGGGTGAAATAGCAAATCATAGACACAATAAATAATTTCATCCAATCCATAATTTTATTATGATAATATAAAAAACAAACTAGAGGTGGAAAGGGGATTGTACTGGAAAAGCTAAAGGAGGTTAAAAAAAAAAGGAAGTAAAATAAGAGAAAATGCATTTCATGAAGAGGCAAAGAAGACCTAGTATAATTGAGGGAAAGAAGGGAGGGGGATGAGCATTGCATGAGAAAATTGAATGGAAACAGAAAATAGTTTACTTTTTCTCAGTGGTCCATTGAACCTTTGCAAAAATTAACCATATATTAGGGCATAAAAACCTCAAAATCAAATGCAGAAAGGCAGAAATAGTAAATGCATTTTTTTTCAGATCATGATGCAGTAAAAATCATATGCAAAATAAGGCCAGGAGAAAATAGATCAAAACTTCATTTGAAATTAAATAATCCAATCCTAAAGAATGAATGGGTGAAACAGCAAATCATAGACACAATCAATAATTTCATCCAAGAGAATGACAATAATGAAGCAACATACCAAAATTCGTGGAATGTAGCCAAATAGAGATATCTCTAACTTATTAACTTATAAAATAAAATAGATTTTATTTTAAATAGAGATATTTCTAGATGCTTACTTGCATAAAATAGAGAAAGAGAAGATCAACGAATTGGGACTGCAACTAAAATAGCTAGAAAAAGAACAAATTAAAAATCCTCAATTAAATACCAAGTTTGAAATTCTGAAAATGAAAGGGGAGATTAATAAAATTGAAAATAAGAAAACTATTGAATTAGTAAATAAAACTAAGCGTCACTTTTATTAAAAAAAAAAAAACAAAATAGATAAACCTTTAGTTAATTTGATTAGAAAAAGGAAAGAAGAAAATCAAATTGTTAGTCTCAAAAATGAAAAGGGAGAACTTTCCATCAATGAAGAGAAAATGAGAGCAATAATTATGAGTTATTTTGCCCAAATATATGCCAATAAATTTGACAATCTAAATGAAATGGAGGAATAACTACAAATATATAGATTGCCCACATTAACAGAAGAGGAAATAAATTATTTGAATAGTCCCATTTTAGAAGCTATTAATCAACTCCCTAAGAAAAAATCCCCTGGACCAGATGGGTTTACATGTGAATTCTACCAAACATTTAAAGAACAATTAACTCCAATACTATATAAACTATTTGAAAAAATAGGGCATGAAGGAGTCCTAGCAAATTCCTTTTATGACACAGACATGGTACTGATATATAAACTAGGTAGGATGAAAAAAGAGAAAGAAAATTATAGACCAATCTCCCTAATAAATATTGATGCAAAAATCTTAAATAAACTATTAGCAAAGAGATTTCAGAAAATCATCCCCAGTATAATACACTATGACTAAGTAGGATTTATACCAGGAATGCAGGACTGGTTCAATATTAGAAAAACTATTAGCATAATTTACTATATCAATACTCAAACTAACAAAAATCATATGATTATCTCAATTGATTCAGAAAAGGCATTTGATAAAATCCAACACCTATTCCTATTAAAAACACTAGAGAAGTATAGGAATAAATGGACTTTTCTTTAAAAAGATTAATAGCATCTGTTTAAAACTATCAGCAAGCATCATAGGTAATGGGGACAAACTAGAACCATTCCCAATAAGATCAGGAGTGAAACAAGGCTGCCCACTATCACCATTACTATTCAATATCGTATTAGAAATACTAGCTTTGGCAATAAGAGAAGAAAAAGAGATTAAATGAATTAGAGTAGATCATAAAGAAACCAAATTATCATTCTTTGCAGATCATATGATAGTATACTTAGAAAACCCTAGAAAATCAACTAAAAAATTACTAGAAACAATTCACAACTTTAGCAAACTAGCAGGATACAAAATAAATCCACATAAGTCATCAGCATTTTTATATAGTACCAACAAAGTCCAACACAAGAGAAACAAAAAGAAATTCCATTCAAAATAACTGTTAATGGTATAAAATATTTGGCAATCTGTCTGCCAAGGGAAAGTCAGGAACTATATGAACACAAATAATGTCAGATCTAATCAGTTGGAAAAATATCAAGTGCTCATGGGTAGGTTGAGTGACAATACTACCTAAATTAGTCTACTTATTTAATTCCATACTAATCAAACTCCCAAGAAATTATTTTACAGATTTAGAAAAAAAAATAGTAGCAAAGTTCATCTGGAAGAACAAAAGATCAAGAATTTCAATGGAATTAATGAAAAAAAAATGCTAATGAAGGTGACCTAGCTGTACCAGACCTAAAACTATATTATAAAGCAGCAGTCATCAAAACCATTTGGTACTGGCTAAGAAATAGAGTAGTCAATCAGTGGAATAGGTTAGTATCACAGGACAAAATAGGCAATAACTATGGCAATCTAGTGTTTGACAAACCCCAGCTTTTGGAATAAGAACTCATTATTTGACAAAAACTGCTAAGAAAATTAGAAACTTAGAAATTAGAAAATTAGAAACTTCCATACTAGGAAGAAATTAGGGCTTGATCCACATGTAACAAACACCAAAGAGTGATATTATAAGCAAATTAGAAGAACGTAAGATAGTTTTCTTCTCAGATCTATGGAGAAGGAAGAACTGAAACTCATAATTGAACACCAGATAGATAATTTTGATTATATTAAATTTAAAAGTTTTTGTACAGCCAACCTAATGCAGACAAGATCAAAAGGGAAGCAATAAACTGGAAAAACATTTTTATATTTAAGGGTTCTGATAAAGGCCTCATTTCTAAAATATATAATTGACTCAAATTCATAAGAATTCAAGCCATTCTCTAATTGATAAATGGTCAAAGGACATGAACAGACAATTTTCAGATGAAGAAATCAAAAGCATTTCTAATCTTATGAGAAGGTGCTCTAAATCACTGTTGATCAGAGAAATGCAAATTAAGGCAATTCTAAGATACCACTACACATTTCTCAGATTGGCTAAGATGACAGGAAAAGACAATGATGAATGTTGGAGGAGATACAGGAAAACTGGGACACTGGTACATTATTGGTGGAACTGCAAATGGATCCAGCCATTCTGGAGAGCTGTTTGGAACTATGCTCAAAAACTTATCAAATTGTGCATTCATACTCTTTGATCCAGTAGGGTTTCTTTTGGGCCTATATTCCAAAGAGATCTTAAAGGAAGGAAAGGGACCCACATGTGCAAAAATGTTTATGGCTGCCCTTTTTGTAGTGGCAAAAAACTGGAAACTAAATGGATGTCCATCAATTGGAGAATGGCTGAATAACTTGTTGTATATGAATGTTATAGAATATCATTTTTCTACAAGAAATGATCAGAAGAATGATTTTAGAAAAGCCTGAAGAGACTTACATGAACTGATGCTAGGAAAAATGAGCAGAACCAGGGGCTTATTGTACATGGCAACATCAATATTATATGATGATCAATTTTAATGAACGTGACTCTTTTCAACAATGAGCTGATTCAGACCAGTTCCAATGATCTTGTGATGAAGAGAGCCATCTACACTCAGAGAGAGTTCTGGGGGAACTGAGTGTGGTTCACAACATAACATTCTCACTCTTTTTGTTGTTGTTCGCTTGCATTTTATTTTCTCACTCATTTACTTTCTTTTTTTTTTTTTTGATCTGATTTTTCTTGTGCATCAAGAGAATTGTATAAATATCTTTATACATATTAGTTTTAACATAAAAAAATGGTGAATGGTTAAGAGCACAGCACAGCTTAGACTATTCATGCCACCACTGCCACATTCTTACTTCTTTAGTTCTTCTTGCTCCACTGATGCATTTGCAGTCTACTTTGCCCTCTACCATGTAGCTATCTGTTTTCTTTATTCCTTTTGAAAGATTTGACAATTAGATCTAAGGGTCTGATTGATTTCTCCTTCTTGCATTTTGTAAACCTCGTCAAAAGTAATTAGTTTTTCCAACATGCTCCAATTCTCTGGTCACCTGAAGATGAAAAAAGAGAGAAGGGTGCTAATTCTTGTTCTACCAGCCTTTACCAGGAAATCTATCAATTTTGGAATTTGCACTTCATCAAAATCCCCAGTAGTTTCTGCATTTCTCATTGGAAGATAGAATGGAAAACTCTTCCCAAAGTCTTCACATAAAGAGGGCTCATAAAGTCCATTGTACTTTGCAGATTCTACTCCACTATTATCATCTCCCAATGAAGCTACTTACTCCTTTTTAGCTTACTTTTGTGTGTTATTTTTGCTAATTTGATTGTAAGCTTCATCTTTCTGAACCTTAGTTTCTTCTTTGTAAAATGGGGATAATAAGGTAAAATAGACATCGTAAGATAAAAAGAAGCTTCAGTTTCTGCCGTCCCTGTTACAGTTACCAGATGTGGGTTTGGGGTGCCTAGCATGGATCTGAAACCTCTTCTTCCTCTGGTGCACATTTTCTTTGTGGACACTGGAGTGTTCCCAGCCACATGTTCCTGGTCCAATCCCACACCCAGTGCTCGAGAGAACCCCTTGTCTATCTCCTTATAGTGAAATGGGCAAATGATTCATTGTAACTATGAATTTTCTGATCAGGATTCAGCCTGGTGTATTTTCTCCTTAAAGGAACTTGTGAATGGGAGTGCATTGCTTTCTACCCATTAGCCAATATGATGAAGGGGTATTCTTTACCATGTATATATACATGCATTTCATACATAATATATTTCATGATCAGTCCTCTGGAATCAATGTTGGTCATTGCATGAATCTGTTTTTTTTAAATCATTTAAAATTATTTGTCTTTACAATTTTATTATTATATACATTATTTTCCTAGTTCTATTTACTGTATTCATAAAAGTTTATAAATGTTTTGCCAGGCTTCTTTAAAATTATTTCTCTTCTCATTTCTTACAACAAAATAATATTTTACTATATCCATAAATAATTGTGAATACACAATTGATAGACTATCTCTTTATTTTCCAGTTTTCCCACAAAAAGAATTGCCACAGATATTTATGTCAGTCTTTTTCTCTTGCTCTTTGAGGCATTGGTCTATAACTATGATTGTAAGAAATAGATGTTATAGGGTTGTACATTGGTTCCACTTGAAATTTTGGTGATAATCAATTTGATACAGGGAACAGTGAAATTAGGAGAGCCCCTTCATGTTCTGATAATACAAGAAGGTGGGATACATTGGAGCAAAACAAATAACAATATCCTAACTTTTGTAAATGACATGGTACTAACAAATAAAGAAGACAAATCATGAATGAGTTCATGAGAATTGGTCTGAATATATGAAAAAGTTTAGAATATACCAGTGGTACATCATTATTTATATGACTTTATATTTATATGACATTATAGAATTTCATAATTTTTTGGCAAAATATCCTTAGTTCCAAATCACACAATATACTATAGAAATAGTTAGAAAAATCTTCATTCTTCAAGCCAGAACCTGGTGAAATAATAATGAAAATTGTGGATATATTTAAATCTGAATAAATAAAAGTTGAATATGAATAAATAAAAGCTGAAGACATGAAAAATTTTCACAACACAAACTTTAAAATTTAGAAATGCTAACTAAGAAATCATTGACAAAAATAATGCTGTTTCTCACATTATTTTGAAGATAGACAGACTCAGAATGGAATTAAAATTATGTTTTGATTTTATAGCAAAAATCTAACAAATCTACTATATGTATACAGAAAAAATTTTAAAGTGTGTTTCTGCTTTAATCACCAATAATGAACACATTCTCCCACACTATTTGGCAGAGAATACAAATACATTTCAAGAACTCTGCACAACAGTAGATGCTTTGGCTATTGTAAGGACCATTAAAAAGAAAGATGTCTGAAAATAATTCTGTCTTAGGGAAGAAATTAAATACTATCATGAAAAAAGAAGCCTGAGAAAACTGTTGAAAACCTGCAGAAAGACAGTGAAGATCATAGTAATATTTAGTTATTATGCTTGTAGAAAGTTTAACTTTCCATTATAGCTCATAATTAAAGAAAAATAAATTAGTGAAATGGAATTCAGAAAATCAATGGATATGATAAAAATGTAAAGCAATTTTTCACTTATGTTTTCAGTTTCTTACATCATCAGAGTATCCCATGTATTCTTCCCTTTTCCTAAGGGTTATCCCATATGACAAATAATGATTTATTTAGAAAAGAAAAAATTCAGCATGACTAATTGACATATTAATATGAAAACATGTGCAGTATGTAATAGTTGTGGACCTTCCTCTCTCCACCAAAACATATTTTGAAGGTATATTCCTTTGAGTTCTTCTTGATATTTGTAATTTTATTACATTTATTTTTGATTTTTGATGCATTGTTTTTTTTTTCATTTACATTGTTGTAGTAATTGTGTATATTGGTTTATTTTTTGACTCTCTTTACTTCAATTTCCATTTGTTCATATAAATCTTTTCTGTGTTCATCACATACATCACATTACACTTTTTTGATATAATAGTCAATAATTGAAACTAAAGGCCAGAAGATTAAGGAAATGCAATACAAATAAGAAAATGTAAGATGTAGCTTCAATAAAACTATATTATAGAGGGTTAGAAGCAAAAGAAAACTCCTGATGAAGGAGAATGGGAAGATTCTCTGCCTTAATAAATGAAAGATTAAAAGAATTGAGAGTTGGAACAATTGCTAAATATAAAGCTTTCACACACTGATATAGTAAATGAGAGTATGATTATATTAAGGAAAATGACTGACTCTTGCATTTCTCAAAAAAATAAGGAAACCAAGCAAAATAGAAAGCAGAAGGATTAGATAAAATTTATAATTATTAGCTCAAATGTTTCATGGTATTATATATATTACTCATAAAATACTTAAGTAGTTTTCTCTCTGATAGAAGTGTCAAAATGATCTCCAGTACTGATAGGAACCAGATTAAAATATAATTGGGAAATGTTTTAAAAATAAATAAATATATAATAAATCATAGATAATGTTCATTTATGGTTTTCTAAATCACTCTGTGGCCCACAGAGATCAGTTGAGTTTAACATCACTGCTCTAGACTATAGGTATTGTTCATCTACTTGGCTTTTCCTATAAGGATGGTTAAGCTAAACTGTACTTCTTTCGGAAAGTTCTGCAGTGTTTTGTGCCTTGATATGAATAGCACTTCATCCATAAATAGTAACATCTGAAAGACTTCATCATTTCTAGGGAGCCCTTCTTTAATTTGGAATCTACACTGCATTTTCTTTTTTTTATATAGGCAAATGAGCTTTTTAATTAAATATCACTACTAATCATAGCTCATGCTTCTATACAGTTAAAAGTTTCAGAAAGCACTTTCTCCCAATAATTCATAATTAAGATTAGCTTCATTATACAAATAAGAATACTTATAGAAGTTCCCCAGGTCCCAAAGCAAGGATTCATAAAAACTTGACTGACAAACATGTCTCTTGATTCCAACAACAGGATTCCTTCCACATATCTAGACTATTCTGCAAACAAAAGGGAAAAACCATGGGAGAGGAAAAATAACAGAAAAAAAAGAAGTAAATATAGCATGGGTTGATTTACATTCAATCTCTAAAATTCTTTTTCTGGATGCAGATGGTATTTTCTATCCAAAATCTCTTTGGGATTACTTTGAATCACTAAACCACTGAGAAGAACTAAGTGTTTCATAACTGATCATCTCACATTCCTGCTGTTTTTGTATGCAGTGTATTCCTGGTTCTGCTTGTTTTGCTTAGCATCAATTCATGCAAATTTCTCCAGGCCTTTCCAAAATCAACTTGTTCATCGTTTTTTATAAAACTATAATATTCTATTACCATCATCTGCCAAAGCTTGTTCAACCATTCTCCAATTGATGGGCATCTACTCATTTTCCAATTCTTTGCTACTGCAAAAAAGAACTGCTACAAACATCTTTGCACATGTGGGTCCTTTTCCCTCCTTTATGATTTCTTTGGGATACAGACCCAGTATTGACACTGCTGGGTCAAAGAGTAAGAGTTTTATAGATCTTTGTGCATAGTTCCAAATTGCTCTCTAGAATGTTTGGATCATTTCACAACTCCACCAACAATGCATTAGTGTCCCAGTTTCCCCAAGTCCCCTCCAACATTTAACATTATCTTTTCCTGTTATTTTAGCCAATCTGAGAGGTGTGAGGTGGTACCTCAGAATTGTTCTAATTTGCATTTCTCTAATCAATAGTGATTTAGAGCATTTTTTCATATGACTATAGATGGCTTTATTTTCATCATTTGAAAACTTTGTTCATATTATTTAACCATTTATCAATTGGAGATCTACATTGCATTTTCATAACAAGAGCAAGTACCTTTGACAGTGAAAACAGAATTCAAAGTTGAGTCAGAGGACCTAACAAATAAATTTCAGAAGTGTTCAGAAGTTATTACCTGTGTAGCCTGAGCTAAATTGATACAATTCTTTGTGCCTCAATTTCCTTATCTGTAAAAGTGGAATGTTGAAGCAGATTATCATTATTGTCCCTTTCTGCTTTAAATCTATTATCCTTTTTATTAATTATTAATTATTTATCTTCTATATTCATCTTGTTCTCTATACTCCCTGGCTCCCTCCTCTGGGATCTGGATCTTTATTGAGAAACTGAGTTCCTAACAAGGATGAAGAGTGAAGAGTAGTATGTGTATATATATATAAGTATAATACAGATATATTCATACATGAAATGACTTTATTTCAAAAGCATAACTTGAGCTGGATAGCATTGAGACAGATGATCTCTGAGATTTCCTTCCAGATTTAATATTTTGTCATATGGCACTGTGAGGAAAGGACTGATCTAGAAGTTAAGAGAGCTGTTTGAGTCTTAATTCTGCCACTAACTAGTGTGTTCTTTCACTGTTAAGGACCACAATTTACTCATTGGCACTTTTTTCCTGTGGAAGATAGAGAACTTAACTCTTTCTACTCCCCCATCTCTTCTAGAAAGACAAAAAGCTAAATCCTACCCAGCCTCATCTATACCCTCTCATGTTGCTAGTTCAGGATGACCTCTTGGGTCACTGCCCTCTACTCCTTGTTATTCTCCCCTCTCAAATCAGAGGCTTGAGATTTAATGAGTCACACACTGTAATAATAATTAGTTCACTTTTAACCTAGGAAAAATAAAATTTTCCACAGATCCACATGATTCATTTATCTGCTATTTTATGGTGTTTGCATCAGATGAAGTTATTAATAAAGCCTGAATAGCTCAGAGGTTCCACTAGGGAAAATTCCTAGCATTGAGACAGTGGTTTAGCATTCTGTCCAAATTTGAATTTCATCTATTTTCAGCTTACTCATGACTTTCTTTCAGCAAAGACTAAGTATACAAACATAATGCAAGCCTTCGTGAGTAACCTTGGCTTTATATGAAGAAAACTTAGGATAAAAGAAACAATTTAGATTAAAAGAAAAGACTGGGCATGTGTAAGTAGAGTGGGGGAAATAGCTCTTTCAGAAAGGACTTTCAGTCTTTGAAGAAGTGATTACAACTAATACCTTTAGTCCACATTCTTGATTACAAAACATCTGCAAGATTCTAATAGACTTGTAATGAAAAGGGCCGTCCTCTTCCACAGAGAGAACTATAAAGACTAAATGTGATCAAAACATTGTCTGTCTGTCTGTCTGTTTCTTTCTGTCTTTCTCTCTGTTTCTCCCTGTCTTTCTTTGTCTCTGTCTCTCTTTATCTCTTTCTTTGCCTCTGTTTCTCTTTGTGTCTCTGTCTCTCTGTCTTTGTCTCTCTGTCTCAGTCAGTCTCTCTCTCTCTCTCTCTCTCTCTCTCTCTCTCTCTCTCATATAACCCACTATCCCCCCTGCTGCCTTTTCTCTCCCTATATCATCTCACTAAATCTTTAGTTTTTAGTCCTGTTGAATTCCTCACAATTCAAGTCAGTCTTATCTACAGTAACTGTAGATAGACAGACAGACAAATTGAGATTCAGCACTTAATTGTGGGCCAGGTAATGTGCTAACAAAACAAATGAATTAATAGAATCCCTGCCTCAAGAATTTCATAATCTAACAATAAGTACTGGAAATGAGGAGTGTGAAGGCAAATGGAAACATGATCTGGAATGCCCAGAAAGTAAAATTCTAGGTGGGCAGGGTAAGGCACAGACCCAGTTAACAAAGACAAGGGTGATTGCAAGTGTGGATTCCAAATTTCTGGTGGGAAGGGAATGGGAGTAAAGGACAAATTGAAAGCAATGTGATCTAGGGATGGCCAGAGAGTAAGGTAAAAGCCTTCAGAGGGAGAAGATATCAAGGTCCCATTGGTATATAAACCCTAAGTCCAAATCCTACAGAGAAGAAAGATGAGAGACTAATAGCTTCTCCTTTCAAAGACAGGAACCAGGAAAAATGAATCTTCATTCAAGATGAGTGTGGGGAGGGTTATAAAACCAGGCAGGTACACTCAGATATAAACCAACCAATCTTAAAGGAAAACAAAATATTGGTCTTGTGGGAGACTAGAGACATGGACTACAATAATACAGTTCAATGTATTTGGAACTGATTAAATGGCCAGATTCAAAGAGCTGTTAGAAGCAATGGGTAACAACATGCAAAGTGGTATATTTAGATGTCGGAATTTTTGATGTCAGGAAAATCTTAACAGTTGGAACTGTCCTGCAGTGGAAAGGGCTGCCTCCAGAGGTAATGGGTTCCTTTTCATTGGTCTTTTTCCAAAACAAGCTGAATGATATTTTGTTATACTAGGAATTCCCTTTGGGTATAAATTGTACTACATGGCCACAGCAATCCCTTCCAAATCTAAAATTCTGGCATTCTGTACAATATTTAAAATTTTTCTTGCCCTTGTATTCCTTACAAATTTCTCTAAGGTCTGCCTCAGAGACTTATCCCATGGTTTCTTATCCTCCATGCCAGGGAACCAATAGTAGTTGGTACAAAGATTCACTGTTACCCAGACAACAATGACTATCCTGGAATATCAGAAGTGGGATTGAAAGGGGCAGCTGGTGAGCAATGCATTCAAAGTTGATTTTTATGCCCTGGGTTCCATACTCCCATAAACAGAATAGACTTGTCTGCAACATAACTGCCTTGACATTTCATCCATTCACTCTCTTATTCAGCTTTGCACATTTGTGGAATTTACATTGTGCCCAGTTCCATAGTATTGAAAAAGACAAATAAAATCAAAGTAAAGCCCCACTCAATAATAAGGGCACCACTGAAAATTCTCCTGGTTATAGAGTACATGGAGATATCTACTGTGCACCCTCATAATACAGCAAATTTCCTCATAATACAGTGTATATTTTATTTTACATTTCCCTATGTGCCCCTGAAAATAAAGGCCTCCTCATTCATAAAGTATCAAACCACCTATTTTTGTACCAGGACAGCCATAAATCTGCCAGAATTAATATAACATCTGTTATTTCTAAAAATTCATATTTTATCCAAAGATAATGGAGACCCCAGCTATGAGTGGAGACTGTATTTCTAAAGGAGTGATATATTTTTTTTCCCTGAGGCAACTGGGGTTAAGTGACCTGCCCAGTGTTACACAAACTGAAAACTGAATCACAGACTCATCAAATGTTAGAAGTCATCATACATTCAACCCCTTATTTTTTCAGGCAAGAAAATTGAGGTTCAATGACTTGTCCAAGTTCTATAACTAGATTTTATCATTTTTAAACAACTTTTGTTGTCAGCCTTCTAGAAAGTATGTTTCAATGTGATTAGCTTCATTAAGAACAGTGTGAGGGAAAAGCTAAGCATACTGATACTGACCCTGCAATTGTCATCTTTTAAAATGCTAAGCTGAAAGATATGCTCTTTTTGTTATAGGTAACTTGACTATCTTATTCTATAAAGAATTTAAATATAGTATATATTATATAATCAAGTGAAGAGCCAGAGCCCAGGAGAACCTCCTGAGCTAAGAGAAAAGAGAGCGAATATATGCTGTCTTGGAGTTAGAGATCTACTTCCTGATCAGTGCCTCAGTTTTCTCAGCTGTCAAATGAGGGAATTACATTATATCTAGTCTGAGATGTTTTCTTGCTTAAAATCTATGAGTCTGTGATATTAAAATAAAAGCCCTAATTCTCTAATTGTCATCCTTTCTTCTCTCAACATGAGATGTTTTAAGTCAACTGGTACTAGCTAGAGATTAGCTGCACCAGTCCTTTGGGGGATATAAAGCTGGACAAGGGAAAGTCTCTACTTTAGTGTAGATCTCCATGGTCTTGTGGCTGTGCTGAAGGAATCAAAGCAGTGTTCACAAAACAAGAGAACAACCATAAAGAAATTGGTGGGTAGGCAATATAGCTAAATGCAAAATTGAGTAATAAATAAAATAACCAACATTTTGTTGTTCAGTAGTTACAGTTGTATCTGACTCCTTGTGGTTGCATTTGGGGTTTCCTAGCAAAGATATTGGAGTGGTTTGTATTTTCTTCTCAAACTTATTTAAAGATGAGGAAACTGAGGCAAACAGGTTAAGTGACTTGCTCAGGGTCACACAGCTAGTAAGTATTTGAGCTTGGATTTGAACTCAGGTCTTCCTGACTCTAGGCCTGATAAACTGCAACCTAATCACCCTGAGAAGGCACAGAAGTAGAAGTAAATGTCAGACATCATAATATAAAGAAAATGACTCCTTGTAGTAGAAGGACTTGAGGTAGAAGAGATAAATGAAAGATAAGATTATAAAAGGGGAAGAATTGAGGAGAATTTAGAAAAGATAATTAATAGAGAAATATAAACATGCAGTCTCTGCTCTCTAGAAACTTACATCTCAGTAGGAAATAGTCTCAGTTTTTTTTCCTTTCCAATAAACAATGGCTGGATGAAAATGCTATTTTTAAAAGCAATCAGAGTAATCAGAAACTCTACAAGTAGGTGACTGATTGGCTAAGTAGGTGCTAAACCCAAGCTTTTAGACTGGGTTTTAAATTCACCAGTCTCAGGAACAGGGTTCTTCCAGCTCTCTACAGTTACAGAGTAATTGGTCACAGACTCTTAGAGTGAAAAAGAACTCTTTAAAATCATCTAGACTAACCTCTCATAGTCAGACATCTATTGAGCCACTACAAACTTCTCTAGTTAACTATGGAAAATGAATTCCACATCTTTTAAATAACTTTATAAAGGTGTTTCAGAAACCTATCAGAGCTAAAAACCTGCTTCAATCTACCTTTGAAATAATTCAATGCAACCTCTTATTTCACAGAAGAAAAAACTGAGATCTCCCCCATCTCCCTCCCCATCCCACCCACTAAGTTAAGATGCCCATCCAAGGTCACACAGATTAAGTCAGAAGCAAAACCAGGATTCAAAAATTTCTCTTCTGACTCAAAATCCAGGGCCCTTTCCACTAAATTATTGACTAAAATAAGAAGTATGTTTTTAATGGGGAACTTTTGCAGAGGTTATTAAAAACCCTGTTGGCCAGTCCACTGGAAACCTACTATAGCATAATGTACTGAAGTAGAAGCTCTGTGCTCTGGAGGGGTGGGTCACCTGGTTCAGACTTCTGGAATTAGCTACTTTAATTTATGTGGGCTTCAGTGGTCTTTCCAGTAAAGTTGTTACAGTCACAGACTAAATAATAGATAGAATAAAAGGAATGAGGGAAGGAGGGAAGGAAGGAAGGAAGGAAGGAAGGAAGGAAGGAAGGAAGGAAGGAAGGAAGGAAGGAAGGAAGGAAGGAAGGAAGGAAGGAGGGAGGGAAAGAACGAAGGAAGGATATATCTGAGTGTGTTTGCTCCTCATTTTTAACTTGTTAAGTTCTTGTGGGAAGAAACCATGTTTGAATTTAATTTGCATCTTCTCCAACACTGTATATAGCATACTGTACATGATAGTTGGTTTTTTGGATGATTCTTGCATGATTTCTTATATTTCTTGCATGTCTACAATAATAAACAGTGCTATCTTGGTAATTCTTTTCTTTATTCCTAGTGTTGAACTTTCAAGTTTACCTTGTTACATTCCCACCATAAAGCCTCTTCTGACCCCAACTTTTTTCATTTATTTTTATCTTTGATTATGTTCATAATTTGTATGATCTATTTTTATGGTCAATTATTTCTTATTCCTAATTTCAAAAGACTTCTCATTTCATCATCATGAAAATCAAAAGATTTTCTTATTTTATTCATTGAGGTAGCAGTTCTATGATTTCAGGAGTTTCTGTGTCCTAAGAATCACCTGCTGGTCACTCTTCTGGTAGTATGCCTTTTAACTTAGCTAGGTTGATCCTTGATCATAATTTCATTCCTAGGTCCATACAAAAAAGGTTTCTTAGTTTTCTAAGATATATTAGGATTCATACTTTATTGACAAACCCTATAAGAAGTCAGAACAATCCACATGTTTTGGAGAAGCTTTAAAGGAATATTTTGGGAGAGTATAAATTGTCTCACATTGTCTTTTAGTCGTTTCATATGTGTGAATTTTGTCTCTTCAACTAAATTATAAACTTCTCAAAGGTAGAGAATATGTCAACAGGGCCAGATAGAACTCAAGGGTAAGATTGACTAATGTTGCATAGAGTCAGAGTGAGAAGCATGCTAAGGTCTTAGTTTATTGCATAATACATCATAGACCTTTGTAGAAAAGATCAAAGGTGGTACTGCCCTAAATTTAAAAAAAAAAAATCAATTCAACAAGCACATTCAAAGCCCTGAGCTAGTCACTAAAGATAAAAGAAAAGTAAACATAACACAGACTCTGAATTACAAAGGGTTAAAGGATAGAGAGAAAATTTGTACTAAATAAGTATGATACAAGGTAGAATTGCTAAGGGCAAAGGAGAGATGCAATCAGTGCTTTAGGAAAATTTGAGGAGGGAGTCATTGCTTTCTACTGGGAAAACTAAGAAGGCTTCAGAAGAGAACTGGAGATGTTTAATCAGAATCTTGGAGGAAGAAAAGGATTGCAGTAAGTGAAGATGAGCATGAAAGCAATTTCTAAAATTGAGATATAATTAGGAAAACTTAAAATGTCTCAAGATACTTCAGTAAACCACCTGATGTACTGAGGTACAGATAAAACTTCCCACCCCAAATCCTATAATGACTAAGTATATAGCAGCAGATAAGAAGCTTAAAATAAGATTGCTAATCAATAACCCAATTGTAACTTTGAGATATATGCCTTTTCCTAATGCATCGTATTGAATCATCCAGTCATGTAACATAAATGTCTGAGCTTGGCCCTCAGTAAAATAAGAAGTTTGTCAAATTAGTCTTTGGCTCTGTCTATCCCTCACCTTTCCTTCTTTCTTAGCACTCCCTACTGGAACCTTGGGCCCTCAATCTGCCAGAGTCCCTCTTGTTAAAATGGGAAATGTCAGTTAATGTGATTCACAATAAGGCCCTAACCTAAAATATCTGCATTTTAAACCAAGAGCCTGAAGTGCACGGTATTTATTCCAAAGGAAGATTTAGTGATGGAATTTTTGGCATCAGAGACAGGTTGGTAAGGGAGATATTTCTGGACAAGGGAACTTCCGCAGTTCTCTTCAAATTATGCCATATAGGAAACTGCCTACTCTCCTTGGGCTAGGGCCAAGATAAGAGAGCATTAGTGGTGGAAATGGCTGGCATCGCTCTGGAACCTCCCTTACTCTCCAATATGCAAATTATATAAGTGTGACCCTGGCAGGATTCCCAGAATGAATTGTTCCCATTTCTGCTTGTGACGCTCATCTGTTAGAGGAATCACTCCTCCTCACCAGACTTTGGCTGTAATTCTGTGAGCAAAACATCCAGATGAACTATTCAGTTGTTTATCTGGATGTAGACTTTCAATATAGTAATCCTCTCCTCTCTTCTCCTCTATCCTCCTATTTAACCATCTACTATGTACAAAAAGCTGTTAGACAATGAGGAAAATACAAATATTAATTAAGATGAGCTCACACCCTTATTGATGTCACAATATAGCAAGAGGACATGAAAAAAATGTATAATTGCTATACAGTAAGTAGAGTAAAAGAGAAGTACAAAATGCTAAGGAAGATATTTCTCACCAGGGAGATCAGCTTATGATAATAATAAATTTTATAATTTATAAATAAATAAATGAAATTTATGCTGCTTTAAGGTTTTAGAAGGGCAACTATATGGCTTAGTGGGAAAGGTGCTGGGCCTGGCAGCAGAAGGCTCAAATTCCTAAACTCAAATTTGACCTCAGACACTTACTATTTGTGTGACCCTAGGCAAGTTACTGAATCCTGTTTGCCTCAGTTTCCTTGTCTGTAAAATAAACTGAAGAAAGAATTGTCAAACAATTCTAGTATTTTTGCCAAGAAATTTACAAAAGAGGTCATAAAGAGTTGAATATGACTGAAATGATTTGAACAAAATCATTTTGCTCATCATTTTTGAAAGATAAATATTATCTTTATATTATATATGGGCTTCAGAAATATTAGCTAACTTGACTGTGATCATATAGCTAACAAGTACAGTGGTCAGTATTCAAAAGTAGATCTCTTGATTTCAAGTCCATTACTGTCCTTATAACACTATTCAGGTTTACTTTTATTACTTCCCTGCTGAGAAAAAAATAAATAAAAAAAGATTTGCCTAAGTAAATGAGTTGCATAACCAAGATTATTGAGGGCCTCTTAATCTTCAAGAGAGAAACCTGTTTTCAAGCACTTTAGCAATACCCATTTATATTCAGGCAGTTGCTGTGCTAATTACAAATAATTTTAATCTCTTCCTTGAGCAAGTCCCCAGGGATAGCTGCTTGCCAACATTTTATTCCTCATTCCTGTTACTCTATATGTGGCTGAAAGTAATACAATTACATTTCTCTAAAAAAAGGTCAGCCATTCAGACATTGCTGACAACTAGCCCCTATGGTAGTTCCCGCACCAACCCCCACATCAATTAGTCTGAATTGAGTAAGGTTTGATTATACTTGGACACATCTGGATGACTGACTGATCTGTCTAATTTCTAGCTGGCTGTTGGGCATTTTTGGAACCAAAGATTTTTCAAAGAGATTATGAAATTTTAGAATTAGTTCTCAAGAGAAGCAGAATGGAAACAAACACGTTGACATTATAAAATGAAAGTAATTTAGTACAATAGAAACAGTTCTGACTTTGGTGTCAAACGACATGTATTTGAAGCTTGTTCTGCTTCTTGCTATCTGTGTGACCTTGTGGAAGCCAGTTTACATTTCTGGATTTCTCTTTCTACATCTGCAAAATTAGATGATCTCTAGGGTGTCTTTTGGATATCTGGGCAACACAGTAGATAGAGAGCTGGATCTGGAGTCAGGAAGACCTGGATCAGATACTTAATAGCTGGGTGACCCTGGGCAAGTCACTTAATCCTGATTGCCTTAGTTTCCTCATTTGTAAAATGAGCTGAAGAAGAAATTAGCAAATCACCCCAGTATCTCTAACCAAAAAAACCCCAAATGTTGGTTTAAAAAAAGCCACACATACAACTGAAATGACTGAAAAACAACAAGGGTCCCTTTCAGATCCTGTTTTAAGATTCTAGAATCAAGTTTTTCTATATGTATTGTGTCTTTGCTAGGCAGAAGGTATTGTCTGAGTTATCCGTTAACTAGATGTGTGATATGAGTTGTCATTTTTCATTTTTAGGTCTCAGTTTCCTTATTTGTAGATATATTTGATATAATCAAAATTTTCTATTTTGTAGTCAGTAGTGATCTCTAGTTCTTCTTTGGTCATAAATTCCTTCCTCGTCCACAGGTCTGAGAAGTAAACTATCCTATGCTCTTCCAATTTATTTATAATCTCATTCTTCATGACTAGGTCATGAGCCAATTTTGACCTTTTCTTGGTATATTCTCTTGCACTTTTCTATTAGTCATCAAACTTCTTGTGGTAGAATGATTTTATTTTCTGAGGCCCTGGTTTTATCTTTTGAGCTTCTTAACCCATAATATTTAATTATGACCAATATTTTCTTCTATTTACTCACTTCTAGACTCCATTCTTGGTTTTTAGGGACTTTTTTAAATTGTTATTTTAGTCCCCATCACAAGACTTGCCACATAATGGATGAATAATAAATGCATTTTCTAACCAGCATTTAAAGTTCTAGCTAGATACTATGTGACTAACATTGAATCCAAAAGATGTTTGTAGATGGTCAAGATTCAGGATTCTATTAGAGAATTTCTTATAATTTTCTCAGCATGTTCTTTCAATGGAAAAGAGGCTCTCCAGCAGTAGATGCCAGAGGGAAGGTTTCCTAGCCCTTCCCCCAGGCAACCGAGCAGTAGACTTTCTGAATGGCATCCTTTGAAGGGATGATGGTTTGATGCTGAGTCGGCTGCCTGCCTAGCATTATTTTTCTCTTAATACAATCAATATGTTGGCATACAGGCCACTATCTTGCCACCAAAGGGATACATGGCACAAAGGAGCAGGCAGTGGTGTAGGAGACATAATCTGAGAGCCATCCTAATTTATATGCTAATTAGTCCAGATGTAAGAATTACAGGGTTAATTAAGCATCACAACCCTCCCACAATTTTATCGGCAGTGGACACAAAGACAAGAGAAAGAAATCTCAGCCTCTGATCAAATTAGCCATCCATCGAGCTTCCTGGGACCTCTCCTCTCTGAGGGTTATTATTATTATTTTTTATATCAGCTCCAGAAGTTAATCATGTTTATTTTGCAAGGCACTAGGGATTAAAAAAGTGATTAAGAAACAACAGCAAATCCCCCTTTCTTTCTCCACCTCTGTGTTCAGGGAGAGCTATTTAGATTATATATTGTAAGTACACAGTGTTCCTCATCCTCGTCTGATTTAGTTTAAATTAGCAATGAGATGTTAAATAACTGGAAAGTCAGAGCATTATTATGGAAGGTCAGGTGTTAGATTAAAAATTTGACTCTTCCCATTGCATCCTCCTACTCATAGCAGCTGACAGTAACACAGGCGATTAGTTATCTACCTTAAAGGATTTGGGGGCTTCAGGAAGCAGACCTCCTATTCTCTCCTTAATGATACAATTCAACCGGAACCTTTGAGGCTTAACCATGAGTCCCATCTTATCCAAGAAGCCTGGTTAGGCTAAATAAACCTACAGATGATTGAACCTCATTTTCTCTGAGTCCTTATGACACTTACTGCTTGTACTTAGCACATTGGTCCCAATCACCTACCATCTTGTAGTATCCTTACATGGCATAGTGTATCTTTCTGTCTCTTGTTTTTCTTG
This sequence comes from Sarcophilus harrisii, assembly GCF_902635505.1. NCBI lineage: Eukaryota > Metazoa > Chordata > Mammalia > Dasyuromorphia > Dasyuridae > Sarcophilus > Sarcophilus harrisii. The sequence goes on from NC_045428.1 coordinate 318,574,032, forward strand.
CAGGGCAGCTAAGTGGCAGGGTGGAGCCTAGAATCAGGAAGATTCATCTTCCTGAGCTCAAATTTGATCTCAGACATTTCCTAATCATGAAACCCTAGGCAAGTCACTTAACTCTGTTTTGCCTCAGTTTCTTTATCTATAGAATGAGCTGGAGAAGAAAATAACAAACCACTTCAGTGTCTTTGCCAAGAGTCACAAAGAGTAGGATACTACTGAAAATAACTGAACAGCTTCATTCCTTGTTAGACTTGCAAAATCCTAGAAACCAGGGTTATTATCCAGAGCCTTCACTAAAAATTTTTATACCAAGAGATACTACTACAAATTTTATCCCAGGCAGGTTAAGTCATTAAGCATTTATTAGGGGATGACTAAATGGTAGTCAATATGCTAAGTACTAGGATATAAAGAAAAGCTAAAACCAGTACTTGTTCTCAGGGAGCTCTTATTCTAATGAAAGGGCAGAACAACAAGCTAGCTAAATCAAGTATCAAGTATAGATAGATATATTGGAGGTAATCTAGAGAGAAGGCACTAGCATTGAGGAGAACCAGAAAAGACTTCTTGTACTATGTAGGAGTTTAGACTTTAAAGAAATCAAGAGAATCTAAAGATGGAAAGGAAGAAAGAAAGCATTTTAGGTATGGGTGGGACATGGAGTCATGAGATGGAATGCAATGAACTAAGAACCACATGAAGGCCACTGTCATCGGCTCATACAGTGAAAGGTAAAAAGAAATGTAGGAGAGTATCTATGATAAGATGCATCCTCATTTGTGAGAATAGAACAGTAGAGAAGCAGAACATTCAGATGAAGAGCTCACCTCTCTTTAACTTCCTATTTAAATTTTCTTGTTAAATATTATATTCCTATGTCTTATAGCTACTAATTGTCCTCATATGCTGTCAGGACTTTGTGAATCTAACAACTTGGAGCAAAGTCTTAGTCACTCCACTCTGAGTCAACTCTCTGCCTCCCCAGTTCTTTGCACATATTAGAAGCTTCATAAATAAATCTATATTAAATTCCTATGGGTTGGTACTATCTTTCCAATTAGAAGATAAGCTTATTATGGAAGAGACTAGATCCATTAAATGCTTCATAGTGTTTAAGAGAGCACTAGGCACAAAAATATATTTTCAATAAATATCTTTGATTAAATGTAATCTTTAAGGGAGTTGGGATTACTACTTCTTCCCCATTCTGCAGAAGGAGAAATTTTCTGATAGAACTATTGTCTAACTCTTAACAATAAAAGAAGATATTTATATGGCACACTAAGACTTACAAATCACTTCAAATGAGTCATCATTTTATACTCACAATAATTCTTTGAAGTAGGTAGTACACACATTATTATTCCTATTTTATAGGTGAGGGAATTAAGGCACATGGGGTGAAATCACTTTTTAGCAGTTTTACAGTTAATAAGTGATGAATTCACACTTTAAACCTGACCTCTCCTCATTCCAAATCAATCCCAAACTTCCATTCTCTTCTTCCATGGCACTGGAACCCCTTGCAGATACAAGGACTATGCTTATATATGAATCTCTGCAGAAGGCCGACTCACTCTTTCTTCTTTTCTTTCTTCTCCCTCTTTGTCTCCCTCTCCCTCTCTCAGTGTCTCTGTCTGTCTCTCTCTCTGTCTGTCTGTGTGTATGTCTCTCTCTGTCTCTCTGTCTCTGTCTTTCTCTGTGTGTCTCTCTGTCTCTCTGTGTGTCTCTCGGTCTCTCTGTTTCTGTCTCTGTCTGTCTGTCTCTCTCTCTCTTTCTTTCTCTCTCCCTCTTTCTCTCTCTCTCCCTCTCTCACTGTCTCTGTTTCTCTGTCTCTATCTGTGTCTCTCTCTCTCTCTGTGTCTCTCTCTCTCTGTCTCTCTTTCTCTCTCTCTCTCTCTCTCTCTCTCTCTCTCTCTGTGTGTGTGTGTGTGTGTGTGTGTGTGTATGTGTATCTCTCTGTGTGTCTCTCTGTCTCTATCTCTCTCTTTCTCTCTCCCTCTCTTTCTGTCCTTCCCTCCCTTTCTCCTTTTCTGGCTTTTCTTCTTTTTAGTTCCTCCTCCCTCTCTCTCTTCCTCCTTGTATCTAGTTGTTGGAATTTGTATAATTAAAGTTCTTATGTGTTAGAAGGTCTGTCATCATGATTCTTAGCAAGATGATCACAGCAAGGTGCAGGCAAGGGAGTGATCAATGACTGTGCTGCAGAAAAGTCATCATCACACTTTGCACAATCATCTCTACCAAGCTTTGTTACTCTCTTTGTTATTTTGTGAGCTGTCCAATTCTCCATGCTCCCCACTCTACAATGAGGCAGCTCGCTCAAGTGACTAATAGACATGAGTTTTATAGAGAAGAATTCTTGCTCAAGTATATATGGTTAGTTTCTTATCTCTATTTTCACAGGCAGGCCAGTGGTAGACATTGGTAAGGGATTCCCAACTGATTCAAACAGGGAGCAAAAGCATGGGGTATGAAAATTTCCAGAAAAGGGAATAAGAAAGAAAAGATAGATCTAAAACAGAGCCAGCTGCAAGGGAGAGGTGCATGTCTCAGAGGGCTGCATAAGTTCCAGATTTGGGATTTATAGTTCAAGACATATCTAAAAGCAATCCCTTCACTTTAAGAGTGAGGATTTTTTTAAGATATATAAGGGATAAGATTGCAGAAGGCTATTAGTGATTGAACTAGCAAAATAGTGGTTTTGAGAGACTTTGAACGTGAGAAGACAAGGGAATGGTTTTTTCATTATAGAAATTGTTATAGTTTCTCTGAAAATCTAGCATATTCTTTATGTAAATATGTTCTCTGACTCCTCAAGAGGCTCATTTAACTTCATCAGGTATTAAGGGTGTTGACTGGCCTCCTGAACTTGTTTTATTGAGTTGCTCTATTTTCCAGAGATGAAACTGTGACTTTTGAATAACAAAAAGATTCTATCTAATTATGTGTTCCTTACAGAAAGTTAGAACATGGATTAACCATTTTCTTCTCTATCTAGAATTATGGAAGCACTCAGTTCTGGGAAGCAAAGCACTAATATTTATAACAGGAATGTCTGCAATGTTAAGATTGTTCACAAGTTCAGCTATAATTGCTTGCATGAATTCAACTGAATTGAGGCATTTCTGATCTCAGGGCAGCTGCCACAGCAAAAATCTGGTATTTCTGACAGTTAACATAAAGAAGATGAACCTGGCAGCTATCCACCAAAATTGAGTTCAAGGGAATGGAGACCAAAATTGGGGAGACCATTGCAATACTCATATTTATGGTCATGAAATCTTGTATGGAGATAGTAGCAAAAGAAAAAGAAAGGAAAACATAGAATTAAAGGAAATTTCAAATGCATATCATTCTTTTCTCAAAGGCTTGTATCAGGCCCAAGTATATTTTGCAGGATTTCTCATCTCTTTGGCTCATAGTCTCCACTGCCCTAAATATCCAATATACTCATGTCAACCATTCAATAACCAAATGTGTAAAAACCAATTCCTCAAATAGTAATGGGTTAGGAATGGAAGTCTTTAAGCAGTCTAGATGACCACCCATGAAGTGGTTGAAGTAGAGATTTTTTTTTCAAGTTTAAGTTGAATAAAATAACTGCTGAGATCACATCTTAATCTACAACTCTGTGACTGCAATTATCCTTGCTGACACACAATTTACAAAATTCTAAAAAGGAGTTTTATTGGCAAGTCCAAGAAAACAAAACAGAATTCCTGACATAACATGGAAAACAAAAATTCCTGCCAATAAGTAATCATCTCCTCATAGACTTGTATGGAATTTAAGTCACTCTAAGTCATTTCTAGTCACTTTAAGTCACTTCACATTTATGTTGGGCTTGCAGTATAGATACATGCAGGGCAAAGACTTTTTTTTTCATTTTGTCATTTTATTCCTGGTGCACAATAAGTATTTAATAAATGCTTATTGAATTGCATTCAGTTTTATTGCATTGAATTGAATTGCTAGTAAGATCTTTACAATTCTTGGTAGCTAGTGTCAGCATTACTCTTCATCATAATTTTTCCTGAACTTTCATCAGAAAAAAATACTTCTCAGTGGTAGACACTACTGCATTAGCTCCAGAATTTTCCTTCTCTTGGCAAGAAAGTTTCTACATTATAGAAACAGGGAGACATGAGAACTACAGAAAGAAAAAGTAGTAAAATATTGCTGTGTCTAAGCAGACCTACCCTGGAGTAGCCTCAGGAGGTTGCTCACTTAGTCCCTCTGAAGAACTCCCATACAGGCCAAAGGATATAGCAATAATCATCTGACATGTAACCAAAGGGTCCTGGACAAATCGGCATGAACTCCCTCCCCAACATGCACACATCCTATAATAAGAAATATAATGTTCTTAAACCCTAGCCAGCCTCTGGGTGTAGGACCCAGCAAATATCTGTAGCTGTGAAGATAAAAGCCAGAGAAACTTTTGTCAGAACATCCAAGTGCTTCTGCTGAGCTAATCAGGATCCTAGAAACTGCCTTCCTCTTCCCTCTTTGACCTCTCTCCCCTTGGTTGGGATCCTGATGTATTTACTTTATGTATTGTCTGCTTTGAATTTTATCTAATTTCATCGATTTGATTAGCCTTGTGCCTGTAGCTCTGCCACAACTCAAACTCTGTTGACCCAGCCTATAGCCACTTCCTTGCCAACAATTAAACCAAGTCCTCATTTCCTATGTTCACATATTGAATCCTATCACTTAACCCCATCCATTCTCACTTATCTGACTACATTCTTTGATTGCTCCTGTGACTTGTTACATATGCCTATATAATCCATAGACCTCTGACATATCACTGATGGTTTTCAAAAACTAATAAAGAACAGGAAATGAGCCAGGAGACCAGAGATAGATAGTTGTCCCAAATTTCAAGCACATATTCTAGAAAATGTACACTGATAATTATCTTGATTCTTAGCAAAATTGCAGAGTAAATTATTAAACACATGTTTTCTAAGAACTGGAGTAGGGGGACAAACAATTCAATGATGAACAAAAACAATGGGCTGAACAGCATGAGTTACTATAAAGAATATAGGATTTGCAATCAAGATACCCAAGTTCTTACTCCAACTATATTAGAAACTAACTGTGACCTTGGTTGGACAAGTCATGGAAGATCTTTGGAGCTCAACTTTTTTATAATCTAAAATGAAAGGGTCAAATTAAATTCTTTCTGAGGTCCTTTCTTTTATATTCTATGGCAGTAGGGCATGTTAAATTGATATTCTCATTTTTTAAAAAATATGATAACAATGTTGGAAGATCAGAGAAATATCAGACCTAAAATACCATAATCTGAACAAAGCATTTTACACAATCTCTCATGATATCTGTATAGATAAAATAGAGAAATGTGAATCTTTTTTAAAAAAAACCAATTAGTTGACTAATTACGCTGTACAAAGACCCAAATAGTGGAGTAGAGACTGTCTGGTGGAATATATCCATGAAGCTCTTTTCTCTGTTCTGATTAAAATTTCTTTTCATTTGAACAAAGATATAAATATGTTAAAATTTAGAAGGCATAAAATTAAAAGATCTAGTTAGTAAGATAGGTGCTAACATTCAAAATTATTTTAGGTTGAAATAATGAACTGAGAACAATATAAAAGTTAACCATAGCAAGAGGCAATTATTGTTAGGCTGAAAAAATCAAATGCATCAGAACAAGATACAGGACTGGCCTAAGAGAGTAATTCTTTTTTTTTTTAATCTAGCAGCTGAGTCAACAGTGATGTGGCTTAAAAAACAGCAAAGTGTTTTAACTTTAGGCTTCTATAATAGGTGCAATGTGTTCTAGTCATGGGAAGTAATTGTCCCACAGTTCTTTATGCTAATCAAACCACATTTTGGAATATCAGGCTTAGTTTGAGGCACATTTAAAAGGATCATTGACAACTGAACAACATCCCTGAGAGAATAACCAAGATGGTTAGTATTCTAGAAACCATGTCAAATGAAAATTAGTAAGACACACTCAGGAATGCTTAGGCAGAGGGAAATAATAGCAAGGAGAGAGGGGGAAAGAATCACTCAAATATTTCAAAATCTGTTATTTAGAGGGAGTAAGAGTTGTGTTATTTTGAAAGGAAGAGCTAAAACCAATTATTACAAGATACAGGAAAGCTAATTTTGACTAAGTGTAAGAAAAACTATTTCATGAAGTAAAGAGCTCTCCATTTGACATACTTAAGAAACTGGATGGAATGTCATAAAGAGAATTCCTAATTTGGATGGGAAGTTAGATTAGATAACCTCTTCAGTTCCATTTTTATTCTGAGATGTCAAGATTTTGTTTTTACAAAGGGAAGGGTTCAGGACTGGAAGTAGAAAGGAGGACTGGAAAGGTAAGATGTGTCTTCTCATAGAAAACTTTTATTACAAGGATCAGAAGTTTAGACTTAATCTGTTAGCTAGTGAAAACTCATTATGTGTCCTCAGTCAGAGGAGTGACATAACAAAAGTGGCATCTAGGTAGCCTAAAGGATAAAATACTAGACTTGAAGATATAAAGACTTTAATCCAAACCCTAATTGAGGAACTTTAATGGCTTTGAGACCTTAGACTCATGTGACCTCTCCTAGTCTAGTATTTATCTCAGGATTATCCTAAGGATTAAATGAGGTAAAAACATTAAAATTCCTTTGCAAATCTTAAAGCATTAAATAGAAAAGGCATCTATAGGACCTATAGAATAGATCTTATATAGGCTAGGAAAGAGATTGGAGGTAGGAAGTCTACTAAGAATATTAGTCACAAGGTAATAACTCTCTAGATTAGGGTTGTAGCTAAGGTGACAAACAAGAAAAGGATGAGGGATTTCATATATGAAAAAATTAACAATATGCTAATACACTGGAAATGGGGGAAGGAGGAATCCAAGATGACTCCAAGCCTACACAATTTCTTCCCTAGTTTTACCGCCCCCCCCCCATTTCTTTACTCTTTCCTTGACTTCTAAATGTATTTTAAAAAGAGATCTCATTCCTATCTCATCCATGGGATTATGACCAGATCTAGTGGTTGGTTCCATGCTCTCTTTCTCTTGTCCACCTATAAACACAAACTGAGAGATCCTCAAGCAGAATAATTCTATCTGCTCTAGGTATACACACAAAAGATCATTTGCACTGAGGGCAGAAACACAGTCCCCTGTGGAAATATAATATTGAAATTGGGTAATCAGAAAGGAACTCCTTTGGTTAAAAAGAATTTCTTGGGACTTCAGCTCTCATTTATGGTGGTGCCTGATAAATGAAGAGCCACCATCCTCCAAAGAACTATCTCTTCTTTCTAAGAGAAAAATCAGATTCAAACAACAAATCAGCAGAAAACCACCTTGGCTGAAAGTTTCCAGCATTGCTCTGGTTGCCTTGCTTGTTTAAAATGCTTTTCTTGTTCTCTCCTTCCTATGTTTACTCTGTGGAAATTGTTCGAATACTTGTCTAATACTTGAGAAACTTAATGGCACAGGAGTTAGAACACTGGAATTGGAGCCAAGAAGACATATGTGCAAATCTAGCCCCAGACACTTAGTAGCTGTGGAACCAATCATGGACAATTATAACAATGATGATGATGATGATGATGATGATGATGATGGTGATGATGTCATTTTGTTTTTTATAATAGTTTTTATTTTCAAAATACATGCAAAGATAGTTTTCAACATTTACCCTAGCAAAACCTCGAGTTCCAAATTTTTCTCCCTCACTTCCCCTCACCCCTCTCCTCCAGACAGCAAGTAATTCAATATAGATTAAACATATACAATTCTTCTAAACATATTTCCACATTTAGATGATATAGCTTTGTATAGCACTTTAAAATTCTCAAAACTCCACACATAGTTTATATATAAAACTCTGAAATTATATCCTCACAACAATTCAAGAAGGTAGATGCTATTATTATTTCCAATTTACAGCTAAGAAAGCTGAACCAGACAGAAGTTACGTGATTTATCTAAGGTTACACAGCCATTAAGTGTCTAAGGCAGTATCTGCACTTAGTTCTTACTAGAATTTCTGCAAGCCTCAATTCCTTCATCTGTAAAACTGGATTATAAAAACATCTATATCACAGGGCTGTTTTGTGAATCAAGTGAGATAACATAGGTAAAGTATTTACAAAACTTATAGTACTATATAAATGTTGTTCAGGTATTTCAATCTCTGTTACTACATTTGAAGTTTTCTTGGCAAGATACTAGAATGGTCTATCATTTCTTTCTTTAGCAATACATGAAGAAATGGAGGCAAAGTGTTTAAGTGATTTGCCCAGGATCACACAGTCACTAATTGTCTGAGGACATATTTCAGCTCTGGAAGAAGGGTCTTTCTGACTCTGTCTGGCACATTTTCCACTGAGTCAGCCACCTTGCTTACTCCTAGGCAAACACAGATTAAATGATTTGCCCAAGTTTACACAGCTTATAACTGTCTGAGTCTGGATTTGAATCTAGAACTTCCTGACTTTAAATCCCAGAAGTCAATTCATTGAGCTATCTAGCTGTCTCTCAGGCTAGTGACCAGTAGGATTTTGAAGAATCAAAAAAGCAAGAAGAAAGCTAAATTGTAAGTCAAAGTTGAAGTTTAAGCAGGTATCAGCTTAAAAAGTAGAAGACATGAATGGGATACAGAAACTGAGCAAACAGGTTGGAACAGCTAACTAATCTTTTCTAAATGCCATCTCTTCTGCTCAATAATGGGGCAGCTTGTATCTTCAGAAGCTCCCAGTAGACTCTATCTGAGGACATGAAAAAAACAGCTGATCCAAATCCTCGGGCCAGGCAACTTTGATTGCCAGACATAATTATGATGAACTTTTTGCAGTGTAAAGTGTCACTTGATGGCAAAAACTTGGATTCTTGAGGACAATTATTTTTATTTTTTTATTTGCTTATAAACTATCAATCAAGAAGTTGAATAGTCAAATCCAGATAATAGAGGCAATTGTTTTGATCTTGCTCCCAACATGCCAGCAAAAGCACAAATCAAAAAAACCACAAAAGCACAAATCTTCAAATCAGAAGATTTTAATTCAAGTATTGGTTCTGCCTCCATTTCTAGTAGTGTTATCTTGGACAAGTCACCTCCCTTCTCTGGATCTCAACTTTCTCATCTTTATGCTAGTAACAATAACACATGTACTGCTTATATTACAGGGTATCATAGAATCGCATTTTGTAAATCTTAAAGCTGTACATAAATCTGATTTTTAAGTACTATTCTTTTCCATGAAGAATATGATCATCCCTATCTTCAAGAGCTTACACACTAACAGTCTACCAAAACCAGCCTGGCCAGGATTAACAACTAGGCCACTAGTAGTCAGGTGTACCCTTTCATTTGGGAGAGGAAGGAACTAGTCATGGAAAGCAGGAGAAGAGTAGCCAAGCAGTGGGTTGCAAGAGGCTACAAGAGGCAAACTTCAGAGTAAGAGAAAGGAAAGTAATTCCACCAGCAGAGGCAGCAGAAGTCAGACAGTTCAAACCCAGCTGAATACTCAGGAGTTTAGCAAACAAGAACAGAAGCATTGTGATGAGCCAATAGGGATGACCCCAGGAAAAAAAAAAAAAGAAAAAAAAAAAAAAAAAAAAAAAAATCAAATCAATCCTGGAGTAGAGCTACTTATAGAATGACCACTATAGTATCAGGGAATGCTCTAGTAATTCACTTTGATGGTGAGTTAGAGACAAGGTGGTGCAGTAGATAGAGCTCTGGATCTGGAGTCAGAGAGACTCATGTTCCTGAGTTCAAATCTGACCTTAGACGCTTAGTCTAATGAACCTGGGCAAATCATTTAATGCTATTTACTTTAGTTTCCTCATCTATAAAAAGAGCTGGAGAAGTAAATGGCAAACAGCTCTGATATCTTTGCCAAGAAAACCCCAAATGGGGTCATGAAGACTCAAACATGACTGAAACCACTGAAAAATACCAATCAAGAGCTTGTGGTACTCAGGACAGATTTGGGCAACAACTTGCTTTTTTGGTAGGTTAAACTGAAGTATCTTCAAGGTCTCTTCTGGTTCTAACATTATATGACTCCATGTTTCTGTTATGGTATCTTAAGAAAAGCAGCAGGTAAGCAGAAGTTTCAACCAATAGAGATTTATCAAGTATCTATTACAATTAAGACACTGAACTGAATAGAAAGAGCCCTAGCAGCAAGTAGCCCATCATTAGATCAAAGGATTAGAGTGTTAAAGCTGGAAGGGATCCTAAAGGTTGTCTGGTCCAAACTCCTCATTTTACAGGTGAGGCTATTAAGGCTCAGGAGAGTTAAGTGACTTTGCCTGTGATTACATAGGTAGAATGTCAGATATTGGTCTTCAACCCAAGTCTTGCTCTCTCTAAGTCTTACCACTCTACCAATGCTATCCAATATGATGCTGCTGGCTGGCATTGGTTCATGTAGCCAAAGTATCATCAGTTTTTCCATCTAAGAGACAACTTTACTCCCCTTGTTGATGATGCAAGATCCTGGCAAATTATAAGATTTCTAAGTTTTCTATTCTTAGCAAGTCATGAAGACATATGTCTAAGCTTCTGAACCTCATCCTGCCAAAAGAGTACAGTCTTTACATCTTTCAGCCACGATGTTCTCTTCCTATGCTTCTACCTCTCTCTCTAATCAGACACATGGCCTGGATGAGGAGACTGGGGCTGCTAAGCAAGGGAGCAAATTGTTTTCTTTATTATGTCCCCAGGGGGGAAAATCACCACTTCCTGATGCATTATTTATCAGGAACACATTAACTGTGGATGACATCACAGGCATTCAAAGGCAATTTGGGGAAAGTATTGTTAAAGCAATTGATTCATGAATTCCTAGACAAGGGAAACTAAATATGCTGGCAGGCTGAGATGTAACATGTTGACTTTTTAAAATGTATTTGTGCATAATTGATTGAAAGCTAAGCTGTACAGCCTGTGGAAAACAAGATTATTCAAGGAAATCATATATTGTGCTAAATGATCCATGGAGGAGCTCCAGGGTATGACTTAGACAGAGTCATCCACTTCTTGAGGAAAGGTGGGCTCATAATTTATTTTAAGAGGATGCCTGGCCAGTAACAATTTGTTGAGTCCCTCTGACTAAGGAACAAGCCCCTCACTATGCCACATAGCCATTACCAATGGCAAATAAGCTTCCTAAAAGTAGTATTGTCATATTTTACATTTGGAAAGAACTTCAGAGATCAGCTACTCCAGGTATTCATAATCTTTTTTTGTGTGTCATGGACTTCTTTGGCAGTCCGTTCTCAGAATGATGTTTTTAAATGTATAAAACAAAATATGTAGGATCACAAATCAAATCAGTTATAACAAAATGAAGCTATCAAAATATTCTATAAAACCATTTTATACAGCCCAACTTAGAGCCCCCTGATTCTAGCCCAACATCTTCATTTTATAAATAAGCATGCAATGTGCCAGGTACAAAAATAAGAATCCAAAGAAAGTCAAAAGACTGCCTCTAGTTTCAAGGATCTGAGAGTTTAATGAGGGAGACCTGAAAACTATGTATAAATAAGATGTACACAATCTTCAGTGCTCAAAGGGAAGGAACTAATGTTAAGGGGGATCAGAAAAGGCTTGCTGTAGAAGGTGAGATGTTAGCTGGGACTGGAAGGAAGCCAGGAAACCCAAAAAGTGGAGATGATGAAGAAGAGAATGCTAAGCACAGGAGACAGTGGAAATTTTGCCCAGTCAGGAGATGGTGAATCTTGTGGGAGGAGCAGAAAGGAGACCAGTATCACTGGATCACACACTGGATCCACAGTGTGTGGAGTTGAGTAATAAAAGACTTATTCAAGATCACACAGCCAATAAGTGGCAGAGACAAGAATGAAAGAGAGAGTTTGTGGAGAAATATAATAGCTGTTTTCAAATACTTGAAAATGTGCCAGAACGACTAGCATTATTTTGCTTAGCCCATGAGGGCAGAATGAAGAGCAATGGGTAGAAGTTACAAAAAGACAAAATGAAATTTGAGTAAGGAAAAAATTCTTACTAATTAAAACTACACAAAATTAGCATGAATTATTACTTATGTGGATCAGGGAGAATGGCATAATGGCTATTTTTCTGCAGGACTTCAAGCAAAGACTAGTTGGTCACTTACTGAAAATGTTAAATAGATTCCCGAATTGGTATGCATTTAGCCTTGAAGATCTCCTTTTACCTCTAAGACTAATTGTGTGATCAAAAGATCAAATCTAGTCCTCTACCCACTACACCCCAAGTTCCTCTGATGCCTGGAATGGCTCAGCAGTCCATTAGACAAGTTATAAAGAAAATTCTATTGGCACAAACAGATGCTCACACACTTCTGAAGTGATAACTGCTCTCTTGTTGCTGATCTCCAGTGCATTTCAAGTCCCAGGCTAATTGAAGAAAGTCACTGACATAAACCCATAGTTCCAATGTGCACATTAGCTTCTGCCCATTTTTTCCCATTCCCGAAGTACCCCAGCTATTTCTGGTCTTACCTAAGCTAGCAAAGTGCCCCATTTTAGGAACCAAATAATGTCTTGGTTGAAATAAACTGTCTTCTCTATAATATCACACTTACTCTCCCTGAGAGAGACATGTAAACTAGGGACCAGTCGCTCAGACTATTAATTCTACCTCCCTTAACCTGAAAAGAAATAATCCTCAAGAAGGTCTAATTGTAGAGTTCTAGAACTAAATGGGATTTATTAAAATTGTCTAGTCTACTGCCTTCATTATATAGGTGAGGAAATTGATCCCCAGAAATAAATAGTGGCTTGTCCAGGGTCACAGAGCTAGTTATTAGTAGGAGTTAAATATTGATTAGTGCTTTAAAAAAAAAAAAAAAGTCACCTACTACCAGACATCATGATATTTCTCTGTAAACAAATTATTCTGTAGGAAGTCAAAATCTTTTTGCTCTCTATCTTCCTTTTAAGCAAATTTGTGATACTCTTCAGTGAAACAACAGTTAAGTAACTTATTCTCATTTTAGCTATTACTTGTATTCCTGAAGATATTATCCATAAATCCAATATTTGTGCAAACTGTGACCCATTATTATTAAAGCAGTGGGTTCACATTAAAGAAGTTCAATCTTTATTGAAGGTTGGAAGACTTATTAATAAAACACATAAAGAGTGCTCCTACCCAGTATTTCCCTAGAGGATAAAGGGATTTGGCTCAGGTTTCCACCACAAAGGAAAATAGCTGTTACCTCTCCTGCAAGCACTCAGGCTACCACAACACTGAATGTGGAACAAAATTGCAAATTAGTCATACCCAAGTACAAAAACAGACAGGATGCCACTGCCTTCTTCATTTTATGGAACAATAAAAACCTTCAGGCAAACTCTATGCTAGGTATTTTCTACTTTCCTACAAGGAAGAATTCTTCAAGATTGCAATAGTCCCTAGCAACAGTTTCTTTAATGAGCCCTGTTTTCCTCACAGACTTAGACAGACTTCTATACTTATAGACCTTGAGTTGTATCCCTACCCAAAAGGGAAAGAATTGTAGTAGTAATTAGAGAGTTTGTTCTTCTCCCAAAATCTTCATCACTTTCATGATTCATAAATTTTCCAAAAGAGGAGGGTCTGGATTTTCACTGACTTGTTGTCCCTGTGTCTTATAGATCCTTAGAAGTCTCTACTTTGGTCTAGAAATTACACTTTTCAGTTCAAGATTCAAGACTTCCTCTATTAATATACTGGTTCTGATTTCTCCTCTCTTAATGAAACCTCTTAGTTTCCTGACTCACCTACAGGGAGCCTAATTCATGCCTCTCTCTATGTGTCTTTACTCTCCACTCAATCTGATCTCTCTCCCTCTCTAGCTCTTTAACTTCTAGAGTGCATTCTGATCTCTCTACTCCACTTGTGTTTTTTTTTTTTATTTTAAAATCAGATTTTATTCATGGTACTAGATTGATGTTATTTCCCCCCCCCCAAAAAAAGGCATAAAGACATACAACTTATTCCAAAGTATAATATTTTCTTTTTTCTAAAGTTGTAGAGTAGTTATTGAGTTATTTAAGTCTTGTCCAACTCTCTGTAGTTTGCCATTTCCTCCTCCAGTTTATTTTATAGATGAGGAACTGAGGCAAATAGCGTTAAATAACTTGCCCAAGATCACACAGCTAGTAGGTATCTAAAGCAAAATTTGAACTCATGAAGATGAATCTTCCTGATCTAAACCAGTGTTTGATCCACTGCACCCAGCTCCTCCCATTAAAAATTATATGTGCCTATATAATAGTGGATATTCATAAATATCTACTGAATCAGACTGAATCAAAATAACTGGAACTACAAGCCCTTGTTTCATTCTTTTGCACAGTAAACTTAAAATTGACAAATTGTCTCATTCAGGTTTCCTGCTTTTTGTCTGCCAGTTTTGACTATAATAGAGCTGTGTATATTGATAGGGGGAGGGGGAGTGAATGTAAGAGAAGATAGTGTTTTATATGAACAACTGGATTTTTTGACCAGTTGGTTTCTAGTTAATTTGCTCAGTAGGCATAAAACAAAGAATTCATATAAGAGCTTTATTTTATAATGCACCAATAAACATTTCTTGTCTTCATAAATCCCCTATTTCTTCTAAGCTTCTTATTAAAGGAATACTGACACTTCTGACTAACTGGAACAAGAGCACATGGAGTTGAAAAATGGACTTTTGTTTGGACCATGTTAACTGAAAGATGAGGCTTATGTTTTAGGAACCCAGAAATTTGACCAGGGAATCTCTGAGGTCTAAGAAAAAATTCAGAATTGGCCACATGTGCACAAGAATTTGCTATTTTGCTTTCCCTCAGCAAATATCAGCATATCTTCAGCCTCTGCCCATGATCTTAGTTAATTTTTCCAGATCAACTCAGCCCTCCCAACCCCTAGGAAATTGAAATTCAACAGTATTAAGAATGCAAGATTTAGTCAAAATGGATAATCTTGTTATCTAGATTGTTTCCCATAGTCCTCTTTAATTTTTAAAACTCTCAAGGAGTGGGAGGAAAGAGGGGAATTTGGAACACAAGGTTTTGCAAGGGTCAATGTTGAAAAATTATCCATGAATATGTTTTGAAAATTAAAAGCTTTAATAAAAGAAAAAACTCTCTGTTTAATTTTTTTGTTTTAAGGTTTGGATGCTAATGTATGACATATAACCTAGATAAAATCTTATATTACTGAGCCCTGTAACATTAGGGCCTCATTGGTGGCAAAGTAAGGAACCCAGCCTTGTTTATTTTCTTGAGGAAAATTTCCCTACCCAGGATAACCACATCTACTTTGTTGTTCTTCTTATTGTTTGTTTATTTGTTTTGTAAATTCAAACACATTTTATTTTGAACTCTGAATTATCGTATTTCCATCTCCCCCTCTGCCACCCATTGAAAAAGTATTTTTAAAAATTATTACAGAGATTTGTAGTCAAATAAAACATAAGGAAGGAAGGAAGGAATGGGGAGGAAAGGAAAGGGAGAGAAAGAGGGATGGAGGGAAGGAGAGATGGAGAGATGGAGAGATGGAAAAAAGAAGGGAGGGAGGGACAGAGGGAAGGGGAAAATTAAGCTTAATTAAGTACCTATTATGTATGTACTTGGGAGGAAGGAAAAGAAAAGTGTCAATCTACTCTGAATCCATCAACACTCCATCAGCTCTCTGCAAGTGAGTAGTCTATTTCATCATCTAATCACCATTAGATATCTTCAAGGGAATCAAAATTGCAGGAGTAGGGATAGGGGAAAGATGTTGTATGTCTTATCTGAGATCTGGGTAGGCACTAAACTAGATTATCAATAAGGTTCTTTCCCAATTTTAAAATTGAATAATTGAATACTTGATTTGAAAAGAATTAGGAGCCTAAACTCAGCTTTCATGTTCCAAGTGAATTCACCCAATAATCAAAAATTTACCATGTTCTTAAATAAAACAGAAATAAATTTTGAATGGCAGTTTTAGAAAGCATTTAGTCAAGTTAACTGACTATATTAGTCATTGAAAGGGTAAAATATTTGAAAGCTCTATTTTGAGTTTGGAAGTTCAGTAGATGGAGCAGATAGAGCACCAATATTTTACAAAAGCACAATACAGAATATTAGATTTTCCCCAATCTCTATATTTTTCTAATGCATAAAAAGCACTTGGGAAGACACATTGATTCTTTGGGATCACTGTTCAACTCAGGTCAGCATTTCTACCTTAAATGATTCTGAAGTGGGAGTAGTGGATATACTTCTAAATCTAAGCAATTCTCAGCTTATCTATGATTATTAATTGCTTCTTGAATTACAAAGAATAAATCTGAGTGTTTTCCTGACCCTTATAATTGTTGGAGTTGGCAGTGATGGAGCTTTTCAGAGTTACTATTGCTAATTATATTTCTCTCCATTCTATCCTTCACCCCCATCTATTCTCTTTCTCCTTTCAACCTATCCATTCTCAAAAATGGTTTGCTTCTGACTATCCCTCCCCCATTCTGTCCTCCCTTCTATCACCTCTCCTACTTTCCTGTAGAGTAAGATAGATTTCTATACCCAAATGAGTGTGTATGTTATTCACTATTTGAGCCAGTTCTGATAAGATTGAAAATCATTTACTCCCCCTCACTTTTCTCCCCTTTCTCTTCCACTGTAAAACCTATTTCTTGCCCTTTTCATGTGACATAATTTATCCCATTTTACTCTTCTCTTTCCCTTTCTCCCAGTACATTCCTTTCTCATCCCTTAATTTTAATTTTTTAGATATCATCCTTTCATATTCAACTCACACCTGCCCCCATTCTCAGATAGATATGGATATAGATATTTTCCCTTTCCTAACTGCCCTAATAATGAGAAAATTCTTATATTACAAGTAGCGTCTTCCCATGTAGAAATGGAATCAATTTAACTTCAAATCCCTTATGATTTTATTTCCTGTTTACTTTTTTATGCTTCTCTTGAATTTTGTACTTGAAAGTCAAATTTTCTATTGAGCTTTGGTTTTTTCATCAAGAATGCTAAAGAGTCCTCTATGTTATTGGATACCCATTTTTCTCTTGAAGGATTATGGTCAGTTTTGCTGGGTAGATAATTTTTTATTGTAATCCTAGCTTTTCTGCCTTCCAGAATATCATATTCCAAGCCTTCCAATTCTTTCATGTAGAAGCTGATAAATCTTGTGTTATTGTGACTATACCTCAGTGACACTTGAATTAATTATTTCTTTCTGGCTACTTGCAATTATTTTCTCCTTTACCTGAGAACTCTGAAATTTGATTATAACATCTATGCAGATTTTCATTTTCAAACTTCTTTCAGGAAATAATCAGTGGGTTCTTTCCATTTCTCTTTTACTCTTTGGTTCTGAAATACCAGAACAGTTTTTCTTGGCAATGTTTTGTCTATACTTTGGGGAGGGAAGGGTCATAGCTTTCCGGTAGTCCAAAAATTTTTAAATTATCTCTCTTCTGGGTCTATTTTCCAGGTTAGTTGTTTTTCCAATGAGATATTTCACATTGTCTTCTTTCATTTCTTTGGCTTTTTTTATTGTTTCTTAATTTCTCATAAAGTCATTGGCTTCTGTTTGTTCAATATTGATTTTTAAAGAATTATTTTCTTCAATGAGCTTTTGTACTTTCTTAATTTAGTCAATTCTAGTTTTTAAGGTGTTTTTTTCTTCAGTGGATTTTTGTGTCCCTTTTCCATTTGGCCAATTCTGGTTTTTAAGGCATTCTTCTCTTCTCTGGTTTTTTGTACTATTTTACCATTTGTCATAGTCTGTTTTTAGGATACTATTTTCTTCAATTTTTTTTGTGTCTCCTTTACCAAACGGTTGTCTAATTTTTCATTGTTTTCATGTATCACTTTCATTTTTCTTACCAATTTTTCTTCTATCTCTCTTACTTGATTTTCACAATACTTTTTGAGCTCTCCCAATTCATATTTTTCTTGGAGGTTTTGGATGTTGTAGTTTTGACTTTCTTATCTTCTGAGCATGTTTTGATTTTCCTTGTCACTCACCATAGTAACTTCTATGGTCAAAATTTTTTTCTATTCTTTGCTCATTTCCCTAGTCTACTTCTCGGCTTTTAACTATTAATGTAGGGATCTGATTCCAGATAATCCCAAGCTTCAGAAGTTCTATGCAGCTGTTTTTAGAGATACTTCTAGGGGTCTATATGTTTTTGGTTCTTCCAAGATGATATGATTTAAGGAGAGGGGTGTTTACTATTCTCCTGACCTGTTTTCTATTCTGTGAGCAAACAAATCTTTTCTATCCTAGAATCGTGACAAGAATCCTTACTTCACTGTGACCTCTGTTGAGCCATAGACACCCCCTTTCTTTGCAATTAGGACTGGATAAATTGAAGTTAGAAGAGAACCCAAGAAAACCCTGAAGCTCCAACCTCTTTTTACATAGTATGTGTCATAATCACCCACTTGCCTTATCACTATCCTTGTTAGGATGATTCCCCCTCCTTTTAAATATTGACCTTCTTATCTTGATCTCTATCCTGTCAGGTTTAAGTAATGATCCTTTTCTGAAATGATGGCTTGTCCATCCTCTCAGTGTCCTTGCCCCCCTTATCTTCCTTTGCTTCCCTTAAAGATAACAACAACTGCAAAATGTTAGAATAAAATTGTAAACTCAGGTTATGTATTCTGTTTGCAAACCCTAATGAGCTAAAACCCCATGTAAGTGCTCTGCCTCTGTTTATCTACACTGATTGCTTTGGACTATAGTCCCATCTGGTCAGCTAATTTATTAATTCTCCACATTAAAATTAAAACCAATCTCTACTCGCCTCAGTTTCTCTGGTATTACATCTCAAGCTCGGGTGTATTAGTGGTATTGCCACCCAGATTCAAGTATGGGCAAAGCGACAGAGTCCTGCCTCAGGGCCAGCAAAGAGACCCCTGTAATCTTCCAACCAGTTGTTCTATTCCCTTACCACCTGTTGTCTGAGAACTTGAGCTGCTGATGATGATGATTCAGGAGCTCCAAGGCCTGCTCCTATTTTACTGCATTTGGATCTATGCTGGCAAGTTTGCACTGAACTGTGCTCCATGCTAACCTAGGTGCAACAGCCTTTCCTGCATCTTTGACTGGAGAATTATTTAATCTCGACCTTTTGTAGCTTTATGGCATTATTTAAAGGTATTCGAAGTGGTCTGGGGCAGAGCTCAGATAAGTCATTGCCTTTTTCATGCCATCTTGGCTCTGCTCTCCAAACCCACTTTTTAAAGGTCTAAAGGTGTATCTTTGATGTCTAAACCAGATGCCTCAATGTGATGTCCAAGGACAAGGTAAGTTCATGCTTTGTCAAGGACACAGTAGAAAGAAATGAGAGATTGGCAGTCCTCAGGCATGCCTGGTAATATTCACTGTATTTGTAAATCACTATATTTGTAAATCAAATTCCATTTCCCCAATGATTTACATTCTCAATGCACAGATGTGTTCTCTTCATTCATGATTGATCATTAGTGGGCAGTGACTCCTAACATTTCAATTTAGCTTTACTCTATGAACATGTTCATGTCTTTCCATCATAAAAATTCTGGCCATGCTATTCCTATCAAACTAAAGTACTCTCTCTTCCTGCCAAATTTCCCGAAAAAAAAAAATTGTCTATATATACGGCTTCTAGTTACTGACTAGCCACTCACTCTTTAGCCATATAAAATCAGCCCATGGTTATCCGGTGGACATTTAAAATGCATTGTATCCAAAAAAGGTCTAATTAGCTTCCCCTTGAAGCTCTATCCTTTTTATAACTTCCCTATTTCTATTAATGGCACCACCATCCTCCCATGCAGCCAACTACTAACTATCAACTCATCTTTGCCTCTTCCCCCTACATATAATCAACTGCTAAATTTTGTTGATTTTGGCTTTCCAGTACCTCTAGCAGTCATCACCTTCTTTCTACTCAAATTGTTACCACTCTCATTTAGGCCCTTGTTTTAATTCACCTCAATTTATTGTAATGGTTTCCTAATTTCTCTCCCTTCCTCTAATCTTTTTCCATTTCTAAACCATCCTACATATAGCTACCAAAATAAGCTTCCTAAGATGAATTTATATCAATATGAATTAACATTGCCTTCCTCCTTTGCACACTCTATATCCCAACCAAAGGAAACTACTAGCCTTTCTCCAATTTGTCCCTGTTCCTCTGCAGTCTCTCCTCTAAGATAAACATGATCCCTGCCTAAAATCCTTTTCCCCTTATAATTAAGCTTTTCAGATGCTCCAAGTCATTATTAATCAGAGAAATGCAAATTAAGACAACTCTAAGATACCACTACACACCTGTCAGATTGGCTAAGATGACAGGAAAAAATAATGATGATTGTTGGAGGGGATGCGGGAAAACTGGGACATTGATGCATTGTTGGTGGAGTTGTGAACGAATCCAACCATTCTGGAGAGTAGTTTGGAACTATGCTCAAAAAGTTATCAAACTGTGTATACCCTTTGATCCAGCAGTGTTACTACTGGGCTTATATCCCAAAGAGATTATAAAGAAGGGAAAGGGACCTGTATGTGCACGAATGTTTGTGGCAGCCCTTTTTGTAGTGGCTAGAAACTGGAAACTGAATGGATGCCCATCAGTTGGAGAATGGCTGAATAAATAGTGGTATATGAATATTATGGAATATTACTGTCCTGTAAGAAATGATCAACAGGATGATTTCAGAAAGGCCTGGAGAGACTTACACGAACTGATGCTGAGTGAAATGAGCAGGACCAGGAGATCATTATATACATCAACAACAATACTATATGATGACCAGTTCTGATGGACCTGGCCATCCTCAGCAACGAGATCAACTAAATCATTTCCAATGGAGCAGTAGTGAACTGAACCAGCTACGCCCAGAGAAAGAACTCTGGGAGATGACTAAAAACCATTACATTGAATTCCCAATCCCTATATTCATGCTCACCTGCATTTTTGATTTCCTTCACAAGCTAATTGTACAATATTTCAGAGTCTGATTCTTTTTGTACAGCAAAATAACAGTTTGGTCATGTATACTTATTGTGTATCTAATTTATATTTTAATATATTTAACATCTACTGGTCATCCTGCTATCTGGGGGAGAGGGTGGGGGGGTAAGAGGTGAAAAATTGGAACAAGAGGTTTGGCAATTGTTAATGCTGTAAAGTTACCCATGCATATAACCTGTAAATAAAAGGCTATTAAATAAAAAAATAAAATAAAAAATAAAAAAATATATAATTAAGCTTTTCCAGTGTATATATTAAATTCTAATTATTATTGTTGTTATATATCTATTTTTCCTGTCCTCCTTCTAGAACATCAGCTCCTTCAAGTTTCATTTTTTTACTCTCTAAGATCTAGCACTCTGTACTCCACGTGCCAGAAACTTATTAAATGTTTGTTAAATTGTTATTAGTGTCTCTGAGTCCTTCATTTCAGTTTCTAAACCTCAATCATTCAACTTCCTGTATTCCAATAGATCTAGAAATGCATGGATGTAAGCATTTCCTCCAACAAAGCACATCCCAATCCATCCATTCCTACCAATGGCAAGCGATGGTTGTTGCTCATCAAAGTTTGCCCAGAAATTGTCCACTAACATACAAGTGACCTTCCTCATGCCCACTTGACACCAGTGACAAGTGTGAGCTGTCCATCAGTTATTTCTCATTCACATTGTATATCCAATTTTTTTTTAATAAACAGATGACAGCTTGTATAAGTAAAGAGGTATCAAAGTAGATAGAGAGCTTTTACCTGAAGTTAAAGCCTAGATTCAAATCCAAATTCAAATACTTACTAGCTTTGTGACTCTGAGCAAGATACTTGACCTTTCTTGACTTCAATTTTCTCAAATGCAAAATGGGCATAATAATAAAATTGTCAGAATTAAATGAGATAACTAAAACAATTCACAAATCTTAAAGTGCTACATATATGCTAGCTATTAATTTTTGTAATGTATTGTACTCTTTTTTATATTTATTCTTCATTGCCCTTTAAGTGATCTTCAACCTCTTCAATTAAGAGACAATAGTGTCCAGGACTTCACAAGAAGAATATTGGCATTTTTTAATGGCTCATTCTTTTGTGGAAAAGCTTAGAGTCATCAGAACTTAATTTCCCAAAGGCAATGTAGCCTACTCTATTCCTTCTGTTCAACTCTGAGACCAAAGACTCAGTTACTCAACTGGAAATAAACACTGAAATATGTTTTCCCATTTAAGAGCCCCTTTAGTTAATCCTCTTATGAAAAGAATATTTTACAATGTGAGTAATCTTTCCCAAATTGATCTGCTCTACACACTTAAATTTTCTTAAAGAGGCAGATCCACCTGAAAGTTCAACCTCAATATCCATAGAGTATTGCAGAGAACCGCAGATATTGGGGAACTCTGGAGGAGTATACTTGAAACTTAGCTCAGTGGAATTGATGAGATGATTGTTCTCTAGTTCACACAAATTCAATATACTGTAATGATGTAATTATAATAGGATATTTAAAATGGGGACAAAGTCAGACTCAGAGGGGGAGACTGGTTGAGACTGGCAGACTGCTGGAAGAGACTGGCTCAGACTGAGACTGGGTCAGACTATGACAGACACAGACTATATAAAAGACAATAAAGACTTTGGACTCTATTCTTGTCCATTCTTGTGGTGTCTATCCTGCTGAGATCAAGGCCCTTCCAGAGGACCTCCAGAAAGCTAGCCTGGACATTACAGACCACAGGGAGTAAAGGGAGACACTGGGACATAGCACACTGGGATCTGGACTCTAAACCAACCTTGCCAAGCTGTTACCTTAGATAATACCTCATCCTATGGTACTCAATTTTTCTGTTTATATGTAAGGCCCAGTCTTACTTGTGTCCCTTCTTATTAATGTTCTATGACTTACAAAAGTATATGAGAAAGAAGCAAAATCTAACCTCAAAGATCCTTGCATGACCTTATACCAAGTGAGATGAACAGAACCAGGAGAATAATTTATGTAATAAGTACAATAATGAAAAGAAAAACAACTTTGTAAGACTTCAGGATTCTGAATAATGCAGGAACAATTCATGATTTCAGAAAATGAATGATGAAGCAAATGTACCAACTGTTGGCAGAAAGATGAGAGAGTACAGGTGCAGCATGAAACATACGTTTTCAATAAAGTCAATGTAATGATTAGTTTTGTTTAACTATTTGTTACAAGGGAAGTCTTGGATGGAAGTTGAGGAAAAAAGAGGAGGGAATTAGTGGGGGAAATTCATACAAAAAAGTAAGTAAAGAACATCAATAAAAATATTTTAAAATATATAAAAGGAAATTAATCAGAATGGGACACAAATAGAACAATTTTGTCAGTACATTGTTCAATTTAATGAAGCTTTTAAAAATAAATTATACGTAAAAAAAAGTTCAACATTCTGAATAAAAATTTTGTACTTCATTGTATATTGATTATTATTAAGTTCATAACAAAAAAAAGAGGGAAAAGAAAAAATAGCTTCAAATAGAGTTCACAGCTTATACAAAAACGTTTTGGTTGTTTTGTTTTTCCTATTTCTAGGACAACTGGTAATGTTTCCACCACATTTGTCAGTGAGATCCAAACTGCCCACACAAAAATACCATTTGGAGGAATGTGTATGATATTTAAACATGCTCATGCTCCAACTGCGCCTTTGGGTCAGGCTGATCAACCTGATCCCAGAAGAGGAAGCAATGAGAAGGAAGCAATCTAGACATCCTTGACTTAACACAAAATTCAGAAGGATGTTCAACCATGTTTAAAAGAGCAGAAAATACATAATGCTCCATTAAAATATTTTGCTCATGGAGTATCATAACAGTAGATAAACGAATTTGAAATTGGACAGAATTTCCTACAATTACATACAGAAAGCAGAAATGGAGATTCCATACCCTTCCATGTTACTTATAATCTAATTTCCAATATTCAGTAACACCCATTATAGGCAGCTATTAAATCTCCACTTCAGCTCATACCCCTTATTTTAAAGCAAGTTTCCTTTGGGAAAAGACTTAAAAAAAATACTCTCCTCCATTTTATCCTTCAATAGCTGTTCTTTCTAATGTACCACAGAGCAGAAGCAAAAAACAGGGTGGGAAACAAGACAGATTCAGAGCACAAATGTTTGATCAAAAGGGATAGATAGCCCTTCAGAGCCCTAAATTTCCCAAGATCCAATATTGAGCATTCTTTGCTTCCATCAACAGCCCATGGTTTATTAAGCAGTTAACTGCTCTTTTAAAATACAAAGAAATACAAAGCTCAGAGAAATTGAAATGCCTTCATTCTATCACTAAAAAAAAAAAAAAAAAAAAAAAAAAAAAAAAAACATTTAACTATCCCTATTCAATCTTGGCCCTCACTCATTCCCTACCCCTCCCCTTTTTTATTTCTTATATCACTTTCAGGCTATAGAATTCATTTGGCACTTTTGCATGAACAGTTCCCAAATTACAATCAAGTTGCATGTCAAAAGTTCAGGTTGCACTTCAAAAAGTGTGATATGAAGTCAATTTTGTGGAGTTCTAGCAAAGAACTTACAAGAAAATAGATGTCCACCAGCTGAACAAACTGTTCATGTACCATAGTACATGAATATAAGAGAATATTATTATTCTGAAAGAAATGATAAATATTATGAATTCAGAGAAACCTGAGAAGATGTGTATTAACTGGCAACAATATTAATGAATAGAATCAGAAAAACAATGTACACCCTGAGCAAAATAAGGTAAAGAAAAACAACTTTGAAAAACTTAAGAAATCTGATTATTTCCATGACCACTTAGTTTCAGAAGATCAATGATAAAGCATGTTCCCACCTCTTGGCAGAGAGATGACTAACTAGAGGTGCAAAATGAGATATACTTCTTTAGAAACACTCAAGAAACTTTCTCAGGGATGTGGCTCCCCCCAAATAAAAAGTATTTATAGCAAAATGCTTCATATATTAAAATGTTCATGTTTGTAGATATAGGTTAAAATCATAATTTTTAAGAAGAAAATTTTATGGCCAGCAGGATGAATACAGAGAGGCTTGGAGAGACTTACATGAACTGATGCTAAATGAAATGAGCAGAACCAGGAGATCATTATATACTTCAACAGCGATACTGTATGAGGATGTATTCTGAAGGAAGTGGATTTCTTTGACAAAGAGAAGATCTAACTCAGTTTCGATTGATCAATGATGGACAGAAGCAGCTACACCCAAAGAAAGAACACTGGGAAATGAATGTAAACTGTTTGCATTTTTGTTTTTCCTCCCGGGTTATTTTTACCTTCTGAATCCAATTTTTCCTGTGCAACAAGAGAACTGTTTGGTTCTGCACACATATATTGTATCTAGGATATACTGCAACATATTTAACATGTATAGGACTGCTTGCCATCTAGGGGAGGGGATGGAGGGAGAGAGGGGAAAATCAGAACAGAAGTGAGTGCAAGGGATAATGTTGTAAAAAATTACCCTGGCATGGGTTCTGTCAATAAAAAGTTATTATAATAAAAAATAATAAACTTATGAGTTCCAAAAAAAAGAAAAAGAAGAAAATTTTATTTTAAAAGGAATTCCTTCCCCTTTCTATGCTATATAGAAATACATTTTACATGATTATACATTTATAATGTATATCAAATTGCTTACCATTTTAGGAAAGAGAGAGGGAAGGGGAAAGGGAGGAAGGGAGAAAATTTTGGAACTTAAATCTTTTTTTAAATGAATTTTTAAAATGAATTTTTTGTCTTTACATCCTGGAAAGATTTACAGGAACTGATGCTGAATGAAACAAGGAGAACCAGGAATAGAGTATACACAATAACATCAAGAATGTGCAATGAACAACTATGAAAGACTTGATTCTTTTCAGTGGTTCAATGATCCACAGCAATCCCAATAGACTGAACAGATAAGGCTATCTGCATCCAGAAAAAGAACTATGGAGATTGAATATAAATCAACACATGCTTTGTTCACTTTTTTTTCTTCCTTCTCCCATGGTTTTTCAATGTGTATTAAAAATTAATAATTTTTTAAAATTATCTTTACATATAATTGGAAAAAATATTATTAAAAAAAAAAAAGAATCCCCAAAACAACACAGGAAAACAATTATCCAGTTATCCAGTCTTTGCATAAAGAACTCCACTGACTATGATTCATTCCCTCCAGAAATCACTTACTCTACTTTTTTGTTCAGTCAATTTTCAGTAATGTCTCACTCTGTGACCCCTTTTGGGATTTTCTTGGCAATGATAGTGGTTTGCCATTTTTTCCTCCAGTTCATTTTACAAATGAGAAACTGAGGCAAATAGGATTAAGTGGGTTCCCTGGGGTCACACAGCTAATAAATGTCTGAAGCCAGACTTACACTTGGGTCCTCCTGACTCCAGACCCAGAACTTTATCCATTACTCCGCCTAGCTGCCCCGTTCTAGTCTAGATAGCCCTTATTATTAAAATGTTTCTCCTGAACTCAGCTTAAATTTGTCTCTTCATAATTTTTATTGTATATTTATATTTCCATTGTTCCTAATAGAACAAGTCAAATCCCTCCTCCATGAAGCTTTTCTCAACCTAAAAGACAGCTGTCACATTTTCTCTGATGTTCCTTCCCCCAGGCTTCTCTTCTTGTCTCTAGGATCAATATTCCCAGGTACTTCGCTCCATCTTTACAAAACATAGACTTAACATTCTTCACCTTTCTGTTTCTTGCTCACTTCTGTATTTTGCCTTCAATCTTGATTACTATCAATTTGCCCCCTGTAGAGCTTGTTTGCACACTGTTTGCATGTTGTCTCTCCTCTTTAGAGCAGGGACTGTCTTTTACCTTTCTTTGTATTCCCAATGCCATAACACAGTAGGAATTAATAAATTTTCATTGAGATTCAGGCCAGTTCCAATGGTCTTGTGAAGAAGAGAGTTATCTATATCCAGAGAGAGAACTGTGGAAACCAAGTATGGATTACAACACAGTATTTTCAGTCTTTTTGTTGTTGTTTACTTGCATTTTATTTTTTCTCATTTTTTTTCCTTTTTGATCTGATTTTTCTTATGCAGCATGATAACTGTGGAAATATATATAGAAGAATTGCACGTGTTTAACATATATTGGATTACTTGCCATCTAGGGGAGAGGGTGGGTAGAAGAGGAGAAAAATTTGGAACACAAGATTTTGCAAGTGTCAATGTTGAAAAATTACCCATGCATATGTTTTGAAAATAAAAAGCTTTTTAAAAAAATGTTAATTGACTGTTCTCCATTTATCAATGCTTTCCTAAACTATGGGACCCAGATCTAGAAACAATACCACAGATGTGTTCTGAACAAAAGAACTATCTATCACCTCTAGATGTTTCCTAAACGTAACCCCAAATGACATGAATTTGTGAATGAAAACATTCACAGTGTAAAACATCTATGAACCTCCTGTTTCTGCAAAGGGGAAGATTTAGAGTGTCCACTAAAATCTTTTTTTCAAATTCTGCTTATTATTTATAATTTGCAACATTTCATTTTTCAATTGTGTGTGTGGTAGATCTTTCCATTTATACAATTATAATCATTGTGTATATTTCTCCTGACGCTACTACTTCTATTGTTTTATATCGGTTCATAGAAGTTTCCATACACTTCTCTCTATTGATCATATTCAAAGTTTCTTATAGCATAGTAATATTCCGTTACATTTATATACCACATTTTATTTAATCTAGCTGCCACATTCTATTTTTAGATAGCCCTAATTATTAGAAAGTTTCTCCTGAACTCAGCCTAAATCTGGGTCTTCTAAATCAGAATCAGAATAGCATGAATTATATGAAAGTTAAATTTGATATAATTATTTGAATTACATAAGCTAATTGAAGTTATATTTTATATAAATCCATTATGTATAAAAATATATTGAAAAATTTTTTACAAAAATCTGTTAGCTAATGAATTTTCTCTGTAGCTACATTGATATCTCCAAACAACTTCCATTTGTTTGTTTTTTTGTTTTTCTTTATTACAGGAATTGTTTTCCTTTTTGCTTTCAAGATATTTTTGAGAATTTCCTTTCTACCATGAACTGACTTGTCTCATAGAATTTTACTCTTCAGCATTCTATCTAATCTTCCTTTTAGTTAATTAAAATCAACTCCCCCCCAAAAAAAAATATGAGGTGCAAGTCAGACTGCCTGGGTTTCTGTTTCTCTATCATGTACTTTAAGAAGAAGAAATCATTTTTCTATGAAGCCCCTATTTTCCAACCCAGCAACTGCTTCCTCCCTGTTGGTAGAAATGTGTTTGCAAATAGAATTTTCTTTTATTGGTTCCTCCAACTTTAGAAGGATGACATCATTTAGTAAAACCAAGAAATTATTTGCTATTCTTTCTCCGATTTTTATTTTACTTCATCAGAGAAAAAAACTCAAATGACTGAATAACTGAAAACCCCCATCACTACTATTGTCATATGTAATGCAAGGCCTGTGATGTGTTTCTAAATATCTCATCTATGTCCTCCTTCTGTTCAAATATTTTAGGGCAGTGGGTCAAATGCAAATAGAAATGGAGTCACTAAGTCATATGTAAGGATCCTTAGGGCCTGCAGAGTGTGACAGCAGGAATCCCTTCTCTTTATAGTTCTTCACCTCTGGATTTTTTGGCATGGTAACACCTTTTTAATATAAAACACTCCCTCATACCTCACCCCTTTTATCTATTTTGTTTCTTTTGAATAAGAGATTCATACCAGTTTAGTCAAAGAACTCATTCCATCAAGTCTCAGTGATATCCATTAAGCCAAATATTCCTTCTTACATTAAGGTATGTAGTTTATCTTGCTTAATATTTCTACCTTGGATATTTGTGTATAGACTTTTGAATCCATGGATTTTATTTTTCAATTCTTAGATATTGTTTCCTATGCACTTCTGGATGTCTCAAGTGTTATTCTTCCTATCTTGTAGTTCCCAATGTACCTTGCTTGTGTACATACAAAGGCAGTTTTCTCCTCCCCTATTAGTGTTTTAAATGTTTCCAGTGATTCATAGCCACCCAAAGTCAGCTCTCCTCAAAGATCTAACATACACAGGCCAAGACCTCAGCAAATTTACAAGTTTTTTCTTCACCTTTATCTCTTTCATTTGTTTTTTTTTTTCTTACAAAATTTTGTCTTTATTCTGGAAGTTTTGAAATTTGGCAATATTGTTCCTATGTGTTTTCCACGAAGAATCTTATTGAGGTGATGATAGGTGGATTTTTTCTATTTCTACTTTGCCCTCTTGTTCTAACTTCACCTTTATCTTCAGACTTTCATTTTCCCATTTCTCTCATCTAGCCTTCTCCTGCCAGTCATCCTCTCCTCCCCTGTGTCAAACTGTGTCCACTGGTTCTAGTCCCAACCATACTGGCATTGTTTTCTCTCTTTTCCCTCATTAAAACTCCCATTTCTTTCTTCACTATCTAACTCTTAGAAAACATTAAGAAAAGTGGTCTAATTAGCTTAATCCGCATTGAGGATCCTCACAGTAATATTTGCATTTTAAAAGCAATAGGTCTCCTACTATCCCCTAATCACATTCTACTTAATTCTTGTTACTATTATTTCATTCTATATATACTCAAGGATTACCCTTCAGTTGTATAGTATATAGACATTTGTGCTCTATTCTTCCAGTTTCCACTTCATCAAAACTGTTGCTATTTCTTATATCAGTGATCTTCAAAGTGTAGTCCAAAGAATTGTTGGGGTCTCTGAAACCCTTTCAGAGGGTCTACAAATTCAAAATTATTTTTTTATTTCTAATATAGTAAATAGCTATAAATATAACCTATGTGAACAAAAACTCTTTGAACAGATCCTCAATAGTTTTTTAACAACATGAAGATACTGAGAACAAAGGTTTGAGAACCACTATCTTATACCATTCATGATAGTAGGAATGAACCTTGAAAAAAGTGTCTCCTAAACTTTAGTGTCACTCTGGATAGTTTTTAAAATTCTAATTGAATATGAAATATTAACCCCAACAATCTTACCCCACCTTGTATAAAGCATAACATTTCAATAAACATTTATTGGACATCCAGGGAGACACAACAATTAAATTAGACAAAGTCCTTTGTTTCATGGTTCCTATAATACTGTAAGGTTATAGGATGTAAGTGCTAAGAAAAGTACATTCATGCACATGTTTAAAATATATTGGATTATCTGCTGTCTAGAAGAGGAGAGGAGGAGAAGAGAGGAAGGAAAAAATTTGGAACACAAGGTTTTGCAAAGGTGAATGTTGAAAACTATCTATGGATGTGTTTTGAAAATAAAAACTTTATTAAATAAAAAGAAAAGTACAAAGTCCTATTCAAAATCCAAGAAGGAAAAAAAATTATCTCTGGAGAGATTACATGTAAAAATAATTTCATTTGTTCCTAAAGAAATCCAAGAAAAAAGAAAAGATGCTATATAAAAAATAATAATAAATAAATAAATATGGCAGCTCTTTTTGTAATGGCAAAGAATTATATACTGTAGGTGGGGAGTATCCCTCCACTGAGAAATGGCTGAACAAATTGACCCATAAGGAATGATAAAAAGTATATTTTAGAGTAACTTGGGAAGACTCAGATGAACTGGTACAGAGTGAAGTATTCAGAACCCGAAGAACAATTCATTTTATTAACATGTAAAAAATGAACAATTTTGAAAGATTTGAGAACTCTGACCAATAATATTTAATACTGTTTCCAGGAGACTTTAATGATAAAGAATTCTACTCATCTCTTGACACAGTAGAAACACATATATACCAAACAATCCCGGTAACTCCTAAATCCAGCTTTTTCTATGCATCAGGGCAGCTCAGGAATATGAGCAGTTCAGGGATGGGTAGCACTCAGGTGAGTTTTCCCACATCTGCAATTATAGACAGCAAGGTAGTGGAAACTTCTATTTTTGGGTCATGTTCCAGGCAAAAAGTGTCCCAAATAGAGGGGAGATTGAGAAAAGTGGCAGGTCAGAATGGGTGGGATACAGTCGTGAATACACAGTCACTGAAAAAAAAAAAAAAAAACATAGTTCCAAAAACTTCAGAGATTTATTCTGGACTAGAGCCACAATATCAGCTTCCCAGATAGCATGGTATAATCTGTCTAGGCAAAGATAAGGAATCTCACCTATTCCTTGTCTCATTGTTGAGATAAATTGAAGCCAAAGTCCAATTTGACTAAAGCTGAGAAATTCTCGTCACCCTTCCCTGAGGGTGCAACCTCTTTTGGATGGCTGGTGTTTATCCACAAAATTTATTGATCAGGTGATGATGTTATAATGCAAACACCACTCATTTCAACCTAGCTTTCTCCTCTCTGGAAAAAAAATATCTCATTCAGCTGAGAAATAATATTTTTCCGCAACGGAAGGACAGTGCTTCCCATCTCTTCAGTGCATTCCCTCAGTAGTTCTGACACAGAGCACTGAACTCAATAGGTGCTTTATAAACGCTCATCAATTAAGATATCACCTATTAATAGGCACCATTTGTTCCAACAAATTATGTGATGCTAACTTTGGACAAAAGCATTGTCTACTTTCCAGAAAGTGCAACCCTTCCTCACCCTGGGGACTCCCTTGGCACCTGAGACCTCATCATCCTGGAATATCCACCTGCCATGCTGGCTGCCTCCTCTTAGTGAATTAGTTCTTCCCAGGGCCTCCATTTTGGAGAACTGAGGTGAGCCAGCCTTTATTCCCTTGCCTATTATACTTCCGATTTTACAGGCTTCAATATTTTCCCAAAAATTTCAACCCCCCGCCTCTTTCAGCTCTCTTTTGTATATTGCCTTCCTTCATTAGAATGCAAGTTCCTTGAGTGTAGGAACCATCTTTCTTTTTCAGTGTCCAGTGCTTACATAGAGCCTTACACATGACAAGTACTTAATAAATGCTGGATATTTTCCTACCTACCTCTCTTTAATAACTCCCATCTATCATTTCCTTAGGCAGTAAGGCAAAGTGCTGGCCTTGGAGTCAGGAAGATTCTTCTTCAAGTTCAAATATGGCTTTGGACACTTACCAGCTGTGTTGTGCGAGAATGAGCAGATCACTTAACCCTTTTTTGCCTTAGTTTCCTCATTTGTAAAATGAGCCGGAGAAGTAAATGACAAACCACTCCAGTATCTTTGTCAAGAAAACTTCAAATGGGGTCACAAAGAGTGAGACGAGTGAAAATAACTGAATGATAAATTTATTTCCTTAGAAATAGTCATGGACATGTAGAATATCAGAAATTCCAAGGACTTTTACAATCTATTACCAATTCTATTACTACCTTACTTACAGAATATTATTACTACTAATTACTAATGGAATATTAGTAATGATAGAATATTAATAATGACTAATAGAATATTACTATTCTATTACTACCTATGGCCAAATCTAGTATTCATAGTTTTACAAATTATTTACCAAAGAACCCTTATGCCCTTTAACCTCTTCCATTTCAATATTTATTATTGCTCCATTTGTAGGTCAATTAGCTCAACCCACCCACTTTATAGAGTAGGAAAGTGAGACCTGGAGACTGCATGGGATTTATCCAAAGTCAAATAGTGACTTGGTAGCAGACCTGAATCTACATTTCAGAAATACTCATAGCTGTCCCATGCTTTTAAAGGAAAAGGAGCCATCTGAGCTTGTCAGTATCTATTTTGGGCACCTTATCTGCTTTCTAAATTTTATTAAAAGAAAAAAAAAGCAAACTGTTGAAAATCCTAGATAATCTTCATTTCCTCTTCCTAGTAATCTTCTGACATTCTGCTGAGATAGGCTGAATGTTCTAAATACCTAGGTAGTTCAAACAGGAATTAATCTCCCTTCTTTATTTCTTAAATTAAATCCTTGATTTGGTACTTTTTAATTTAAAGTCTCCATTGAAAGTTGGGAGAGAGATAAGGCTGAAACTTTGACTATAATGACCTCATTGAAACACTGCAGTTCTTTATCTTTCTCACATTTGGATCAGGATTTTGGAGGTCAAAAAAAATCTCATTCTCCTTATTCCCCATCTATTTTCCTATCTCCAAATCCTTCCATTGAATTGGGAGCAATGAAGGGCCTAATTGAGAGCAAATTCCTTGCTTTTCCCCGGATAGGATAGTCAGTTACCCACTCTTCTTGACAGAATTCACATACCCCTCCCAAAGTTAGCCAGAGAGAATAGACCCCAGAACCTGACAAGAGTCGAGATAACCTCAGTGGAAAGAGCACTGGCTCAAATATCAGAGGTTCTGGATTCAGATCCAGCCTCTGATGTTTTCTACCTGTGTGCCCCTGAACAAGTGTTTTAACATCCTGAGAATCAGTTTCCTCATCTATAAAATGAGGAGATTGAACTAAATAGCTTCTGCAGTCTGTTACAGCTCTAAATCTTTGATTTAATGATCTATTGTCCGACATCTTATTTTACCTGGAAAATAAAACAAAGTTCCCAGTGCTAGCACATGGTAGCCACTTAATAAATATTTATTGATTGGTTGATTCCAGAGGGGCTGTGCAAAACCAAGTTCAGGGTCATTGGCACTCTGGGTAATCTACTTCCAAGTCAATGTCTGAAACTCTCCTGGAAGAAATGCTGGGAAAGAAGAAGTGGAGAGCTCCATATTTGATGTCCAGGCCTGTTGATAGAGCTCCAAATGTTGAGTTACAGTCACACATACTTTACAGACATTTTCTCATTTGTCTCTCACAACCCTGTAAGAAAGGTAACACAAATATTATCGTATTTTACAGATGAAGATATCAATATACACAAAAAAGGTTCAATTCTACAAGAATATTTAAAGTACCTCTTACATTCAAGGCATTGTACTAGTTTTGGAGGAAAGGAGGGGAAAATTATTTGTATCTCAAGATTAAATGACTTTTCTAATACCACACAGATAAAAAGTGGTGAAACTGGAACTAAGATCTAATTCGGAATCCAAATCCAGTGTTCTTTTCACCAAACATAGAAAATGGTGATGCACAAGAAATAAAAAAGAAGGAAAAGCACTGGGAACATCCAATGGGCCTCTCCAATATGGCTGCATCTGCTGAAAACTGTCCCTGACCGACTGGTCCCTCATTTAAAAGAAATCTCAGATTGCCCATATCCATCCAGCTCCTCACAAGTAAGTTGCTTTTAGTGTTGGGACTATTTCCACTGCACTTGTCTTGTCCCTTAATGAAAAGTGCATATTTTGAACACTAATATCTTACTTCTGTAAGTAACTTTTGAGCTGCTGACGCACATTCATATCCATTGTCTCATTTGTTAGTAGATAACTGTGGAATGCAGATATAGGAGGTCTTACTGTTTCTGTTTTTATCCTGACATTTACAATGATCTCGCTCCTCACCTCCACCTTTGGGAATCTCTGCTGCCATCTAGACTTAGGCCAGGTAACACCTTCTACCCAAACCTTTCCTGTGACAGTTATTAATTCTCTCCTCAACCAGTACCCCTCATCCTAATTACTTCATTGTTGGTATTGGGTAGTTTCTGTGATATCCAACCTTTGTGATCCTCTTTGGGGTTTTCTTTGGTAAAGACGTTGGAGTAATTTGCCATTTTCTTCTCTAGAGCATATTACAGATGAAGAACTGAGGCAAGTAGCCTTACCTTATTTGCCCAGGGTCACATAGTAAATTTTGGAGGTCACATTTGAACACAGGTCATCCTGAGTCCAGGTCTGATACTCTATCCACTGTAGCTGATCCAATTTAAAATCATAAATGAGGAGCCAGAAAAGACCTCTAGGCCATTCCAAATTTTGCAGGTAAGGAAACTGAGGTCCAGAAAGATTAAGTGCCTTTCATAAAATTATCCAGGTAGTAAATGCAACTTACCTAGGAATCAGCTTAAGTCACAGGACCGTATATTTAGAATTGAAAGGTATTTTGGAAGCCATTAAATCCAACCCTCTCCTTTGGCAGATAAAAAAAAAAAAATGAGGCCTAAACAAATGAAGTGATTTGCTCAAAATAATACAGGCAATAAATGAATGAATCAGCAATTGAATTCAGGTCCTTGACTCAAAAACACAGTGTTCTTCCTACTACTCCACACTGCTTCACATGACTTTGCATATATTTATATAAGGAAGGGAAAAGAAAAGGAATAGAAAAAGAAAGGAAGGGCAAGGAATGGGAAGAGAAAGAAGGAGGAAATAAGCAAAGAAGAAAGGAAGGGAGGGAGGAAGGAAGGAAAAGAAGTAGGCAGGCAGGAAGGAAGGAAGGAAAAGAAGTAGGCAGGCAGGAAGGAAGGAAGGAAAGAAGGAAGGAAGGAAGGAAAGAATGGAGGGAGAGAGAGAAAGTGGGAGAGAAGAAGAGAGAAAGAGAGGAAGGGAGAGAGAGAAAAAATAAGCTTTAATTAAGTACCTACTATGTACCAGGCACTATTCTAAGACCTTTACAGATATGATTATGCTATTTTGGGGGGGTCTCAGTTTGAAAATTTATAATGAAGGAGGGAAATTAGATGATCTCTAAGGTCCCTTCCAGCTTGAAACCTAAGATCCTATGCACTTTAATCTTTATTATTTTCTTAGACATAAAGTGTGATCATAAGCATAATAGAGAAAGAAGGAAAGAAATTATCTTTCAGCTCCATGGATAGAGGAATGGTTCCTAACCAAACAAAAGATAGAATTTTAGAAGATAAAACAGACAATTTTGATTACAAAAATTTTAAAAACCAATATGCTGAAATTAAAAAGGAAACAAATACCTAGAAAAGTATCTGTGATGAAAGTGTCATTCTCCAGACATAAAAGGAACTTATTCAAATTTATAACAAAAAAAAGATATTCATCAGTGAATAAATGGTCAAAAGATACAAACAAGCAGTTCTCAAAGGAGAATGTCCAAGCTATCTATAGTTAAATAAAAAAAAATATCACACATCACTGATAGAGGGATGCAAATTAAGGCAACTCTGGGGAACCACCTCAAGCCCATCAGTTTGACAAAGTTGACAAATGCCTTTTTTGTCAAAAAGGAAAGTGCCAAATGTTGGAAATGTTTCCCTATGAGAAAACAGGCAGGTTGGTGGAACTGAAAATATAGTAGAAAAGCAGTTTGAAACTATTCCCAAATAATTACTAAATTGTTCATACCTTTTGACCAAGCAATATAACTACTAGGTCTGTAACTCAAAGAGATCAAAGAAGAAGAAAAAACCTTATATATATATATACTCATTGTAGTAGTCACTCTTTGTAGTAGCAAAAACTTGAAAGTAGGAGGGTAGCCCCTAAGTTGGGGAATGTCATATGGTATATAAATATAATGGAATGTTATTGCTCTGCTAAGAAATAATGAAAGAGACAATTTCAGAGAAACATGGATGAAGTGATGAAGAATAAAGTGAGCAGACTCAGCAGGACAATTTAAATAATAATAAAAACATAAAGACAAATAACTTTGAGAGTCTTGAGAATTCTTATCAATGCATTAATCGACTATGATTCTATCATCAACTGATGATGAAGCATGTTACCCACCACTTGACAGAAAGGTGATGGACCCAGGATAAAAATTTAAAAATATATATATATATATATATGTGTGTGTGTGTGTGTGTGTATACACACACATACATGCACACACATGTTTGCATGTGTACATGTGCACGTGTGTGTGTGTATGCATGTGTGTGTTTACATATACATGGGTGAGACGGAATTAGATGGGGAAGTAGATAGAGTACTAGAGTCAAGAATACCTGAGTTCAAATCCAGCCTCATAAACTTTCTAGCTGTGAACTTGGGAAAGGCACTTAAGCTGGAAATAGCAAAGCATTCCGGTGTCTTTGCTAGGAAAACTCCATGAATCAAGGTCCTTGGAATCATAAACCATCAGATATGACTGAAATGACTAAACAAAAGGGGTGTGTGTGTGTGTGTGTGTGTGTGTGTGTGTGTGATGTTTTTAGGTATGGTCAACCAGGGAATTTGTTTTCACTTGGCTATGCATATTCATTACAAAGATTCTCTTGTTTAATTGATGGGGGAGGTAAACGGAGAGAAAATTGATTTTCATTAATTGAAAAAAAATGCATCTAATCTTTAAAACCTTTCCACCATCCTCTTTCGTAAAAAGCTTTTATCCAAATTCCATCCTCCTCCTCCACTGCTCGTGGCTAGGGTGCTTACCTCAGTAGTCGTGCATGTGCAGGTTGCTCCTGAGGCCCAGTGAAACCTCAGCGTTAGGTTATACCTCCAGAACTCCTTTGTCTTAGTCAAAGACTCTTGAACTCTCAGGATGCTAAATATATTAATTCGTTTGATTCTCACAATAACTATGGAAGGTCAGTACTATGATTTCTATTTTACAGTTGAGGAAACTAAGGCAGATACACATTTAGTGACTTGCCCAGCATCATACAATTTAATAAATTTCTAAAGTCACATTTGAACTCAGATCTTGGGACTCCAGACCTATGTCACCATCCTCCTGCCTTCAAAAACCAAAGGCTGAAGCTAATTGAATTCAGAACTTTCTGCCTGAGAGGAGGTCCACTGTCCCTTTCTTTTTCATTCTAAAGCAAAGACCCCACCCTGAGGAAAGATTATGGTAAACTGATCCATGACATAAAGCTGTTGCACAAAGCACACTGCATTAGGAGTAAGGAAATCTGAGTTCTTTTGAAGACTTCCTTTCTCTTCTCAGCCATCCAGAACTTCATATTCTTCTCCTATCTCCATCTCCAAAATAAAATTGTTGCAAGGCAACAATTTAATACAATGGAAAAGAGCTTGGGCTGGAAATCAAGAGAGGGGAGTTCTAATCCTGGCCCTGCCATTAACTGGCTGAGTGAGTTTGAGTTAAATCCCTTTACTTCCCTCTGTCTCCATTTCTTCATCTATAAAATGAAAGGGGTAGACTAGAATACTTCCATTTTCCCCAATCTCTTCACTAGGCAAGTGCAATGCAAGACCAATCATTATGCATGCATACTTCCACATCTCCCTCTCCCTCCATCACTACAGCTACTAACACCTTCTGAAAATAAAAATGAAGGGAACCTAACAGTCCTTTTTATTACCGCAATCACATTGGGGAAAATTCATCTTTCCTCAAACAACAAAATCTCCTCTTTGCTTTGCATGAACAATGAGGCACCATGTTGCATGTCAGAGGATAATAAATATTGTTAAAAACCCTCAGACTCAAATTAGCTAATGCTTTTTAACATTTTTATTAGACAAATGTAAGCTGGATGAGTTGGGATGCAATGAAAATTCAAGCACAAATGAGACTGGATATAAAAACTGTCTTTCAAAACAGCAGCCTCCTGGTAGATCAGAAGCAGTTCAATCCAAGGGTTGTTTTTAAAGGCCACACAGAGCTCTCTGTTTTCTTCAGTGATTATTTGTTAAGCAAATTAGCAACATATCCATTTGCAAAATGTCTATAAGTTTGAAGTGCTTACCATGCAATGATAAGAATACTTGGCAGGAAAAGGTCAGTGATGGTTGCCTTTCCTTCCACCTTTTCTCTTATCCCCCAAGCCACCCACCCTTTTTTTCTATCCAATTAAAAAATATTTGAGTCCTGACTAAACCCCACATGGAGCCTACTTGGGCAAAGACAGCCCTTCCTACAAAACACTGAGAGAAGCTGAAAGGAAACTTCCCGGCACCAGTCAGGAAGCTGACCCTGATGATAAAATCCTGGGCCAAGCTCAGTTTTCAAAATAATCCATTTGTCACCAGTCTCCATCATCAAATTAGCAGGGCCACGGAGAGCAAGAAACAGTTCTTGAAGGTCTGTGACCTTAGTGGGTTAATTACTTGTAACTTGAAACTTAAAGCTTCATTTGAAGCATATTCTGGGCCTCGGGCCTTGGCAAAATTGAAAAGCAGTCTGCTGTCTCAAGAACCCAGGGTCACCTCTATCCCATCATCAGGCATCAGAATATTCTAGTATCATAGATTTAGGGGCAGACAAAACCTTCAAGGTCACTTAGCCCAGGCATTTCATTTTCTAAATGAAGAAATCAGCTCAGTGGGATTGTGACTTGCTCAGAATCATATAGTTACAATGGACTAGCAGAGCTTTGCATGTCAGCAAGTACAAAAATTGGAGATTATCAGAGGAAGAACTTTCTATCCCCCTAAATCTAAATTCCACTTACCAGCTGATTTTATATTACAGAAATAAGGTTTGTTTTGGAGATGGAGAGTCAAAAGGAGTGAAGAATAGATTATTCTACTTTTCCTTCCCTTATACCAGGAACTCAACGTTTTTGTAACATTTCAGGTAAAGTCTGAACCCCATGTCAGAAAAATATTTTAAACATATAATATAAAATACATATGATTACAAAGGAAAGCAATTATATTGGAAAACAATTGTAATATTTTTTAAGTTCTCAGATTAAGTTTTTAATCTCTGATTAAAACTCTCTGCCTTATACAAATCTATGCCTAAAGAAGGTTCTTCAATTAGCCATTTATATTTTAGCATGAGCAAGTAATCACTCTGTTCCACAGGGAAGTTGGCATTTATTCTATGGTGATGGTTGCTATGTAATCTAATGGTGGAATAAAAGGACTCTTGGGCTAAACCAGCTATTAACAAGCAGGTAAGTTAGGATGCAGAGGAACAGGAGCTCCTTTCTCCTGCAATTATGCATCTGCTCACATATGAGACCATTCCTACCCAATATTTACCATTTACATGTATGTCCAGAGTCTCCTTTAGGACTTTTCCCACCATTACCATCTATTAGTGCTATTCTTCTTTCCCTACCTGACCTCATCAATAGATGAAATAGAAAGTCATTCATACAATGTTGTGGCAATTTATGGTACAGATAAAGTATTAGTCTAGGAGTCTAGGAACTAAGTTCAAATCATACCTCAGACACGTAATAGCTGTGTGACTCTGGGCAAGCCACTTAATCTCTCTTAGCCTCAGTTACCTCATCTGTAAAATGAAAATAATAATAGTACCTATCTTACAAGATTGTTGAAAGATCAAATGAAATAACATATACAAAATATTTTTCAAACTTTAAAGCATGATAAAAATACTAGATAATATTATTATCATGCGAGGGATATAATGATGATCATGATGAAAAATAGAGAAGGAAATAAATGCTAAGGAAGTCTCTCTCACTGTAGACTTTACCACCTAATCATATTCTAATGCCTCAGGATGATGATGTGGAGGTAACCATGGATTCCTGAAGGCTATTGTTGTAAGATGGTACATCTCAAGCTGCAAGAAATCTCAGTATCCACCTAGTCTAATCATACACCAATAGAGAGAGACCAAAAAAGTGATTTTTCAAAGGCTACAGAGTTAGTAAGGTTAGAGCCTGGAGTATAATCTATATTCTCTGACTCCACATTCAATACAATGTCCACCATATAATGTCAGTGGACATCTAGTTGTGACAGAACCTTCCAAAATAGAAAGACTTTGAATGTCCATCCTCAGAGGACGGACCCAGCTAATTTTAAAAGTCTATCACCAAAACATTGGTCCCTAGGTAATCACAATGTTTTGTTTTGAGCTGCTTGTTTTGTTTTGGTCCATAGCAATTCATAATCATGAATTCAAGAATCAAAGAGTTGACATCCTTGGTAGAAGTTTTCACACTGATATAATCACTGCTTTTAAAAAATTGATGTGTTAAGAAGGTCTAGAAGAGGTGACATGATAGCAGGGATTCACTTATCTGATTAGCAAAATCAATTACCATCTACTGCCATCTAACAGAGTACAAGGGCCAAAAAAAATATGGCATTAGATAATGAAGTTTTGTTGGAAAGTCATGATGTTTTAGTCAAATAAGCAACAGGACATGTCATGAAACCTGGATTTAGATCCTGCCTCTCAGATGGATTAGCTGTGTGATCCAAAACACATCTTTTCATCTCTCTGAAGTTTAATCTACCTGGAACTTTGTAGTTTTAAGGAAAGTCCTAAGCTTTACAGCATTATAGAAGGAGCAAAGAAATGGATTAGGAGCATTTGGATACAAACTGGGTCAAGTGACCAGCATTAAAGCTCTTGGCACATAAAGGGGGAGAAGGGAAGCCTGCATTAAAAGGAAATAAAATGGCTACCCAAATGAGGGATAGAAGGTTGATCAGCAGTTTCAGCAGCTGCAACTTTGCAAAGAGCATTCTATCTTCCTTCCATTTCTCCTAGAACTCTTTCTAGCATGATGTTTCTCATTATGCTCATTCAGCCTAGGAAAGATATCTTTTTCCCCTTTACTCAGAAACCTCCTGATTCATACCACACTCATATTCACACCTCTTAGCTCAACAGGCAACACAAAATTCCTCTACAGTGAAATGACAGTTTGTCTACATCATAGTATATTCTTAACTTGCCAGACTATTGTACTTACCTTCTTCTTGATAATAAAGGTGAGTAAAAGTAGTTCTTACTGGCTGTCTTTCATCTTCAACATTTGTTGTAAGTGACACTGTAGATAAGAGTGTTGGGTTAGGAGTTAGGAAGACTAATCTTAAATTCAGTTCTTAAGTTAAGTTAAATCAGTAAATTAGACATTTACTAGCTGTGTGACCCTCCCAAGTCACTTAACCCTGTTTGCCTGTTCCCTCATATATAAAATGAGCTGGAGAAGAAAATGGCAAAAAATTCCAGTATCTTGCCAAGAAAACCCCAAACGGGGTAACCAGGAGTCAGAAATGACTGAAAACAACTGAACAATGATAGGGAACTCACTACTTCCTCAGTTCATCATCTCCACACCATCATCCTGAGGCATTAGAATATGATCTAGTGGTAAAGCCCACAGTGAAAGACACTTCCCTACTACTCACTTCCTTCTCTATTTTCCATCATCATCATATCCTTCCTATGATAATTATGATAGATATTATCACAGTCTTAATTGTTAGGTTTTTATTAGAAACAGAAGGATTCTTTATTTTCTAGAAATCATCATTCCATGAACTCATATTTTCCAAAAATTAATGAGCTATTAACTTTACTTGTGTATTAAAAAGAGGACAAAGCTTTGATTTGTGTTCTAGTATGTCAGAAAATCTATTGTATAGACCAAAATTTCCCTGGATTAATAATGACAATGAATAAACATTTATGAAGTACCTATTATTACTGGACATTGTGCTAAGCAATGGTAATACAAAAAGAGGCAAAAGGCAGCCCCTGCCTTCAAGAAGTTTACAATTTAATAGGGGAAACAACAAACAAATATATACAAAGCTATTGAGACTTTATAGTCATTTTCTCTCTCTATTTCTAACTCTCTCTCTCTCTCTCTCTCTCTCTCTCTCTCTATCTGTGTGTGTCTCTCTTTTTCTTTCAAGTTCACTTTCCCTGTCTCTCTGTCTAACTTTGTCTAATTATCTGTCTCTCTTTGTGTGTCTCTTTCTGTCTCTCTCTCAATTTCTCTTTCTCTTTCAGGCCTCCTCAGTGTATAATTTAGTTCATATTATCAAAATGACATATTTTGTGGGCACTTAAAATAATAAATTATACATTTAAAATAACAACTAAGATTTTAAGTTATTTGTTAACCTTAAATTTATTCTATTGACTTTTTAGTTTCATTCAAACTTCAGTAGTCACTTTCTCCCTCATTCTTTATTCAGTGATACACAGCAGAAATAGTTTGTTTTCCAGCCATGGAAGGATGATTATTTATTTATGTGATTTAATTAAAACATGCTCATTGGGCCCTGGATGTGTCTACAATTGAAATTTAAGCAGCTAAAAGTTCTCTTAAAAAAAAAAAGAAGCCGGAAGAATATAACAGAGGAAATGCCAAACTCTAAGAATGTCTCATAGACAATAAGGTCCATTCTTTATTGCTCTCTCTTTTAAATAGGGTTATTCAAATTGGATCTTTATGAAAGAAAAAATGTTTTTAGATAAAAGTTTTAAGATAAAATCTAGAAGACTGGGGATTGCCTTTGTGAAAAATGAGTAGAATTTTTACTGACCCTAAGCCTCTTCCTAGAACAAATGTCCATTGTTTTTAACACCAATATTCTTCTGGTGATGCTACATCACTAAAAGGCATGGAGTACCATGGCTGATCTCTGAAGAGCTGCAGTTGAGTATCCCACCAATGCCAATGAAGAGAGACAATGGGAGCAGGCTTCAACACAGGACAAATAATGAATGGTAAAAGCAAAGTAGCATAAAAGATGGACAGCCTATGTGCTCCTTTTGCATCTCCACAAGGTCAAGAACTATGGAGAAAGGACTCCCAAATTATTAGATGCACATTCTGTAGCAGTTTTCCAGATTTACACAAATGAGAGATGTAAACGATGGACAGCCATGGAAGAGTTGTCATCTGCATCATTGGAGGGAGCAAGCATTCACAATGATGAAATCACAAATCATTCATCCATTTGGGTTAGTCAACAAGCATTTATTTATTATTTACATAGTGCTAGACATTATGCTGGGTGCTAGAAATAGAAAGAAAAAAATGAAATGCCTACATTCTACAAAGAAAAAGATGAAATAAAGCATGTATAGAAAATTAATGATAAAGGATATAAAAATAGCTAGATGCCAGCGGAAAGAATGTTGGATTTGAAATCAGGACGAGCTGAATTCAAATCCTACTTTAGTCACTATATGTGTGACACTAGGCAAGTCATTTAACTTCTCAGTCTCCATTATCTGTAAAATGGGAATAATACCACTTAACTAACAGGATTATTGCAAGGATCAAATAAAATGGGGTATAAAGCACTTTACATACCTTAAAGCACCAAATAATTCTGACTTCTTGTTGTACTACCCCCTTTCTAGGCTATCCTCCAAAACTGAAATCATACTGTAGGTGGGATTCTAAATGTAGCCTTGCTGGAAATATAACACTAAGCCTAACTGGTGTGCTTCCCAATAATAGTTAACCAGTGGACTCAGAGTTTGTTGTTTGTCTCTCCTTCTCGGAGAGGACCATGACATCAGGTGTAATATCTTTTCTCTGTGGGTCATTCAGCTACTCCTGTTCTCTACAACTCGACTCTCACTCACCAAGATTAGGTCCTTAAAGCTGCTTCCTGACTCAGAAA
This sequence comes from Sarcophilus harrisii, assembly GCF_902635505.1. Taxonomy (NCBI): domain Eukaryota; kingdom Metazoa; phylum Chordata; class Mammalia; order Dasyuromorphia; family Dasyuridae; genus Sarcophilus; species Sarcophilus harrisii. Next base: position 318,618,147 of record NC_045428.1, read on the forward strand.
ACTATCCCTCTACCCCATCCCTTTGCTGGCTGTCTTTCTCTATTCCTTTCTAGATGTCTGTCTCCCTTTGAAGGTAGATGCCCTCAAAGCTGTAAGGCTGAACTAGGAAGAGAAGAAAAATAAAGTGCTTCCTTCACCTCATTAACCTCCAGGGATGTCAAGTCATAGGAGCCTGGACTGCCTTTATTTCCTCAGGGCTTAACTATTCAAAGTTCCCCGAGTCCATGATAATTTGTTGATAAGTTGATTCAATAAAAGAGGTACATGTACTTCAAAGGAATAATGGAACAAACATATTGTTTACACATTAAAATCTCATAAAATTGTTTACACATTAAAATCTCATAAAATCTGAGGTATAAGAGGGAAGCCTCTCCTCTTTCCCTTTCATATGCAAAGTAAATTCTGGAGGGAAACCAACAGCAACTTGGGGTTGAAAAGGAAAAGGGGATCAGCATAGGGCTTCCTAAGAGAGAAAACACTTGAAATGAGCTTTGAAGGAAGCTAAAGATTTTAAAAGGTCAAAGAGAATAGGGGATGCATTCCAGGTATGCGAGACAGCCTGGGCAAATAACAGCACAAACTGTCAATTATGGAAGCAGATGCATTAGAGAATGCTCTCACCTACATTAGTTCATCTGATCCTCATCCAAGCCTGTGTCAGTTAATAGAGATGGTCAAGGGTTGTAAATTATCCAGCCAGAAGTTATAGCACATATATGGTGATCAACAATGGTGAGAGATAAAGGGGGAGGGGGGAAATCCCAAGCTGCAGATCATGCAAAGAGGTCATAGTTCAATCAACACAAATAGTACTGTGTCTGAGCAGATTTCAAGAGATGCTATTTGGTCCCACTAAGGCTCTAGCTTGTTTGCTCAGTACCTTGGTAATAGCCCTTTATTCTGAGGTACACTGTCCCACGCCTACCTGCCCCACTTGACAGCTCACCAGTTTGGAACTCTGCTCAAAAAGTTATCAAACCGGGCATACCCTTTGATCCAGCAGTGTTTCTACTGGACTTATACCCAAAGAGGTACTAAAGAAGGGAAAGGAACCTATATGTACCAAAATGTTTGTGGCAGCCCTGTTTGTAGTGGCTAGAAACTGGAAAATGAATGGATGCCCATTAATTGGAGAATGGTTGGGTAAATTGTGGCATATGAATGTTATGGAATATTATTGTTCTGCAAGAAATGACCAGCAGGATGAATACAGAGAGGCTTGGAGAGAATTACATGAACTGATGCTGAGTGAAATGAGCAGAACCAGGAGATGATTGTACAGCAACAAGAAGACTATACAACAATCAAATTCTGATGAAGTGACTCCAACAATGAGATAATTGATACCAGTCCCAATGATTTTGTGATGGAGCTATCTACATCCAGAGAGAGGACTGTGGAAACTGAGTGTGGATCACAACATAACATTCTCACTCTTTTTGTTGGTGTTCACTTGCATTTTGTTTTCTTACTCATTTACTTTCCTTTTTGGTCTGATTTTTCTTATGCAAAAAAGAGAATTTTATAAATATGTTTATATATATTGGATTTAATATATATTTTAATATCTATAACAGATATTGGATTGCTTGCCATCTAGGAGAGGAGGGGGGGGAAGGAGGGGAAAATCTGAAACACAAGGCTATGCAAGGGTCAATGTTGAAAAATTATCGATGCATATGTTTTGAAAGTGAAAAGCTTTAAAATTAAAAAAAAAAGAGCTGAGTTCACATGGGTATTATTGTTCCCACTTGACAGATGAGGAGACTGAGGTTCAGAAAAATTAATAAGTTGAGTGCCTCAATTATCCAAGTTCATAATGTGAACAAATGTCAGTGCTGGACCTAGACCTCAGATCCCCCAATATCACATTGAATTCCCCTTTCCATTTAGTGAAATGTTTCTTAAAATACTTTAGACACATACACACAACAGATCAAATTCTGAGTTCCTGACTGGCAAAGTACCAGTGGGCTGGCCTCCAGCATTCTCTCTCTGCCATTAAGGATAATGGGGCTTTAACCTTCTGTACAACTTGGGGAAAGTATCCCCTGAAAATGGATCTGTCCCCTGAGAGCCAAAGCTTAATGCTGGCTAATGCTATTAAAGCCAGATTTGAATTAGAGCTTTCCGGGAGAACCATTCCCTAGGCTTCAGTCCCTCATCACTCCAAGGAAAAGTCCTGAGAAAGAAGAAAAGAATCATCTACTTAGCAGAACAAAAAAATAGTGCCAGCCTTTTTAGGATGCTGGTAGCTTGCACCATTTTTTTTTTTAAACTGAAGAGGAACTCTGATTAATTAGCTCCATCCTTTGCTGCTCTCCGTTGTGCTGGATACCAACCCAAGAATAGAGATTAAGACATGGCAGGCAGTGTGGCATTGTGGAAAGTAGACAAAACTTAATTATCATAGGACCTGTTGTCTCCCAGCCACTGGTTTGCTTCATGAGGAAGCAGTATAGGTCAGAAAGTGTTACACTCACAGTCAGGAAAATCTGAATTTTAATCTTGTCTCAGTTACTGACTATATGACGCTGGTCATATAATTAATTTCACTAGGCTTCTGTTTATTACTTGAAAAAAGTGAGGAATAAGGAAGACTCAGTAACCTCTAAGATCCCTTCCAGGTCTAAATTTATGTTCCTATGACGTTTCTGAGAGAGTTCTCTAGTCTATAAAATGAACACAATGCTCTCTTTTGTTCTCTCTTACACACACACTCACACACACACAAAACATAGAAAATGTTGTTATCCAATCATACCTTAGAAAAATTTTGGAACTATGCTCAAAGAGCTATCAAACTGTGCATACCCTTTGATCTAACACTGACACTACTGGGTCTGTATTCCAAAGAGATTATATAAAAAGGGGCATTGATCCACATGTACATAATATTTGTAGCAGCTCTTTTTTGTTATGTCAAAAAAAATTGGAAGTTATGGGACATCCATCAATTGTGGAATGGCTGAACAAGTTGTGTATGAATATAATGAAATATTGTTGTGTTATAAGAACTGATGAGCAGATGGATTTCAGAAAAACCTGGAAAGACTGACATCAACTGATGCTAAATTAAGTGAGCAGAACTAGGAAAACACTGTACACAGGACCAGCAACATTGTGTGATGATTAACTATGATAAATTTAGTTCTTCTCAGAAATACAATGATCCAAGAAAATTCCAAAAGACTCATGATGAAAAATGCTATCTACATCCAGAGAAAGAACTATGGAGTCTGAATGAAAATCAAAGCATACAATTTTTACTTTTTTGTTGTTTTTTCTGTTTCTTGTTCTTTTTCCCCTTTGTTCTGATTCTTTTTTTCACTACATTATTAATGGGTAAATATTTTTAACATGATTCTATATATATATATATATGTATATATATATATGCTATATCAGATTGCTTGCTCTCTTGGGAAAAGGAGGGAGAAGGGAAAGAGGTAGAAAAGAAATGTGGAACTCAAAATCTTATTAAAAGTGACTGTTTAAAACAATCTTTTATGTGAAATTAGAAAAATAAATACTATAAATGGGGAAATTTTAAAGTTAAAAAGAGAAAGTATTGTTAGAGTCAAATTCATTTATATATTCATCAAATATTTAATGCCTTCTATTGTGGAGCATTGTGTTAGGTGTTGAGGGTGATAGAAAATTTTAAATTTGAGTTTCTGCTGCTAACTTTGCCAATGGTACTATTTCTTTTTATGGTCCCATGATACACTTAAAAGACTACAATTTTTGGTATTCATAAAGGCTACAAGTCAAAACCAAAGTAGAAGAGTTAGTACATGAATTTTTGCTTACAGAAAATTGTGCACTCAATGCAGGCTCTGAAGCTGAAGTGCAATAGAGAGTATGGTAGATTCTCTGCCACTTGTGCTTATTTTGTCTTGACAATTAAAACTAAGACAATAAAGGTCTTTCCACTAGTCAGCACCATTCCATCCAAGATCACAGCAAATGGAGACATTTTGAATGCCATGGATAAGTGAACTTATCACCTTCCTTGGGGGTATATTTTCCAGTATTGTACATGCAGATTGACATTTGCTTTGTCACAGGTATCTTAGCATTTAGGAGGCTGCCAGAGAAAGGATGGGAGCTACTTACCAAATTGAAGATCTACTAAGTCATCAAGCTGATTTCATTGTTGTAGTCCATGAAACGTGGACAATACAACAGATCCATGCTTGATACTAAACCACTTCCTTTTGTATTGTCTTAGGAAGATTCTGAAAATCACCCAGAATGATATCATATCAGGCACTGAGGTCCTCTCTCAAGATAAACTGACAAGCATTCAAATTTTTCTTCAGAGAGTGTGATTCCAATGGATTGGCCACAGTGTTTGATACTATCAAGGTTTCTCTGCAGAACTTTAGTATCAGTTGTGAGAAATAGGAGGTTCTGGAATAGGACCTCAGTACTTTACAAGTAAGGCAGAATTGAAGTAGCACAAAGGAAATGTAAACCGCATAAATCCAAATATATCCATCCCAAAAGTTCTAACTTATGGTAGAATCTTTCAAACTCATATGGGACTGAGTTGGACACACAGAGTACTGACCTTGTAGTCAGGAGGACCTGAGTTTAAATCCAACCACAGCCCCTTGGTAGCTTTGTCACCCTGGGCTAATCACTTAACCTTGATCACCCCCCCAAAAAAAAAATGAACACCAGCAACATTAACTCTAGAGACAGTGGGTTCAAGATTCAAATCCTACCTATCTATGAGCTGTGTGAACTTGAACAAGTCACTTAACCTTCTTGGGCCTCAGTATTCTCATCTATACAATGAGGGAACTTTAAATAGATAGTCTCTGAAGTTGTTTCTAGCTCTAGAACTATACTACTACCTTACTAATATAGATTGATTTTGATTATTCAGGATGGTTGTTATTGTTGTTGTTGATGATTACCAACATTGTATTTCCCCAAATATAGGAAAAGTTCATGTTTATATTTCTTTTCTTCTTCTCCACAATATGATGTAAGGGGTTAGACTTAACAAGACATTCATTAAATCCTGTCTTAGAATTTATCTATCACAATATATCTATTGTGATACCTATATCACAACTCATTAGTTGTTCATCCCCATCAAGTCAATAAGTCAACAAAATATCTGACTACATACAGAGAACTCTCAAAGTGCTATAATGAAGGTCAAAAAAATCAGTTCTGGTACTTTCTCTTTATATATGTTAAGATAGCAAATAGCTTCTTCAAATCACCTAGTCCACAAAATCCTAGGTTATTGGAAGAAGCAGAAGATGCAGATCACCAAGCTACTGTCAACATTAATCTATCAGAAATTGAGTTTAAAGATAGAGATACTGTAGGACTAGTGAGAAGCACACATTCAAGCACTAGTCTTCAAGTCAAAAGACCTGGATTTAAAAGCTTTCTCCAACATTTATTAGTCCTAGGATCCTGCACAAGGCACTAAATCACTCAATCCCAGATTTATCATCTGTTAGAATGCAATAATAACATTGGTACTAACTATTTTACAAGGTTAGGGATTGGGCTGGGTCAGGGTCCTAGACTGTGAAGAAAGTGCTAAAGTGCTTCTTAATTCTGAAGGTACTATGCAAATGGAAGGTTGTTATTCCTAGTACAGAGTCTGACACATAGTTGCTACTTAATTAATACTTGTGGATTGATTGCTGAAAAAATCTAAAAGGGATTGAGCCAGCACAGTAAAAAGATAAGCTCAACTAAAATGAAGAATTTTTGGACACAATGGCAGGAGATATTGTTTGATAGAGAGAGAAGAGACAAGTTACAGAAGCAGAAAAAAATGAAGTAGAAAAGTTTGAATTTGATGAATTCCTAGCATTAGAGCTAAAATCAAACCTTAAAAGTCATCTACTCCAACTTCTTTTTTTGCATGCAATAAGTTAAGCAATTTACTCAAGACACAAGTAGTAAGTGACAATCTCAAAATTCAAACCCAGATCTTTTAACACTAAATCTATTACTCTTTCTATTGGACCAATTAGCAACAGGGTCACAGACATTAAGACAGTTTCTGGATATTTAGAAAAGGTTACATCACTACAAGTCAGCATGTCTTTATTAAAAACAAGTCATATTAGATTAGCCTCACTTTAGTCATTAGACAAGTAAATCAAAGAAATATTATGGTATATGGTATATTTTCAAGAAAACATTTGTCAAAATCTCACTGTCTTATGGATTAAATGAGAGTATAGTTAAATACCTTCAGAAATGTTTGACTGTCCAGGCCCAAAGATTGTTGATTAACAAATTAAGTTAACCTTAGGGGTAGTTATGGGAAAATATTACAGAATTTCATCCTTGGCTCACATCTTGAATAAAGGGAGAGGCAGAAGAATATGAATGGATGGATAGATAGATGGATGGATGATATATATGTACATAAACATACAGACACAAAAAATAAAAAAAAACTGAGAGAAAAAGCTAATATGTGGATTGACAGAATCTTTTTAGATCTTTTCAGACTTAAATGGAGATCTGACACTAACAAGATAAAAGTTAATATGAATGTTAGATCCTATAGTTAGGTTCAAAATAATCAATTGTAAAAATAGAAAATATGGCACTCATGGCTACAAATAAGTTCATGTAAAAGACTTGAAATCTAGTGATTGATAAACTCAATCTGATTTGGTACTGTAATATGGCTTTTGGAAAAGTTAATATGATGGCTTTAGGGTTTATACCTGAGATTTCATCAATATAGGTAGTTTCCCATGAGAAGAACTTCTATCAAGGCAAATCAACAACTGTTCTACAATTTATACTCTTAGAGAATTCTCTGGGGTAGGGGAAGATGGGAGGGGGGCAGAGCCAAGATAGCAGAGAATAGACAAATCTTTGTATGAGCTCTTCCTGGCTTCCTTCAGATAAATACCAGATCAAGCTTCTGAATGGGTTTTGGAGTGACAGAATCCACCAATATTTGAAGAGTAACATTTCCCACAGAAAATATTGTGGAAGAACTTCAGGAAAGATCTGTCTCAATTGGGGAGGAAGGAGTTATAGGGGGTGAAGAAGTAGTCTACCTCAGGTGGAGTGCAGGAAGAACCAAGGCAGAAAGGCTTCCATGTACTGGAAGAATCTAGTAGGAGGCTTGTAGCCAAAATTCAGCAATGTTTGCTACTTTGTCCTGGTTTAAAAGCCAGTGGGTCAGCAGACTAGCTGAGACCTTCAACAAAACTACAGAAAGCAAATAGTGAGCCCCTGGACTTCTGCATAACAATGGGACTTGGACACACCCATCCAGCAAAGAAAGAAGCTGGCAACATCCACCACATGGCAGTGTGAAACCACTGTCACCTATAGAAGAAGCTTGGGACAATCTCCCCTTTGATCTAAGAGCAGAGCTCAACCTTTAAAAATAAATAGCAAAAAAGAGCTCTGACCATAGATAGCTTTTATGGAGACAGAAAGAACAGATCTCAAAACTTGAGGTCACTAAAGGTAAATTATCTTCAGATGAAGCCTCAAAAGATGATATAAGTTGGTCTTCATCTTGCAAAGCTCTTTTAGAAGAATTCAAAAAGGTTCTTAAAAGAGAGTTAGAAGAAAATGAGGAAAGGAAATAAGAGCTCTGGAAAAGGAAGCACAGAAATTATCTGAACAAAATAACTCTTTAATAATTGTTTATGGCAAAATGGAAAGAGAAAACAACTCCTTGAAAAACAAGAATTTGTGAAATGGAAAAAAATACAAAAAAAAAGCAATTCATTTAATTAGCTAAATACAAAAGGAGACAAAAAAGTTAATTGAAGAAAATAATTCACTAAAAATTAGAATTGAACAAGTGGAAGTGAATGACTCAATGAGATATCAAGAATCAGTCAAACAAAAACAAAAAAAAAAGAAGAAGAAGAAGAAAATGTAAAATACCTAACTGGAAAAACAATGACTGGAAAACAAATCTAGGAGAGACAATCTAAAAATTATTGGACTACTAAAAACAACAATTTAAAAAAAAAAAAAAAAAAAAAGCCTAGACAATATCTTTCAAGAAGTTATCAAAGAAAATCGCCCTGATGTTCTAGAACCAGAAGGTAAAATAAACTTTGTAAGAATCTACTGATCTTCTCCTGAAAGAGACCCCAAAATGAAAACTCCAAGAAATATCATAGCTAAATTTCAGAATTACCAGATCAAGCAAAATTAAGCATTATCTTTCAGGGGAAAAGATGGACATTAAATGGAATAGGGAATTTTCATTTATTTTTGATGAAAAGACCTAACTGAACAGAAAATTTGATCTTCAAATACAGAATTCAAAAGAAACACAAAAAAGTAAAAAAGGAAGAAAAAACTATGTTTTATAAAGATTAAAATGTTTAGATCCCTATAGGGGAAGATGATTAAAAGACAGAATCCTACAATATGTTGTTTATAAGAAATACATTTAAAGCAGAATGATCCATAGAGGATAAAGATAACAAACTGGAGCAGAATTCATCATGCTTCAGCTGAAGTAAAAAACAAAGTAGTAATCTTGAGCTCAGATAAAACAAAACCAAAAACAGATCTAATTAAAAGAGATGAGGAAGGAAACTATATCCTGCAAAGAGTGCCGTAGATAATGAAGCAATATCAATACTAAACATACATGCACTAAGTGGTATAACATCCAAGTTCCTAGAGAAGTTAAGAGAGCTGCAAGAAGAAATAGACAGCAAAACTATACTACTGGGGGATCTCAACCTCACTTTGTCAAAACTAGATAAATCAAACCACAAAACAAACAAGAAAGAAGTTAAGGAGGAAAACAGAATTTAAAAAAAAAGTATGATAGACCTTTGGACAAAACTAAATAGGAACAGAAAGGAATATACTTTTTTCTTAGCAGAAACCTACACCAAAAAAAAAAAAAAAAAACTGACCATATATTAAGGCATAAAAACCTCAAAATTAAATGCAGAAAGGCAGAAATAGTAAATGCATCTTTTTTCAAATCATGATGCAATAAAAATTACATGTAGTAAAGGGTTGAGGGAAAATAAACAAAAATTTATTGGAAATCAAATAATCTAATCCTAAAAAATGAGTGGGTAAAACAACAAATCATAGAAACAATTTATATTTTCACCCAAAACAATGACAATAATGACTAACATATCAAAATTTATGGGATTCACCCAAAGCAGTTCTTAGGGGAAATTGTATATCTCTAGATGCTTACTTGAATCAAGTAGAGAAAGAGATCAATGAATTGAACATGCAACTAAAAAAAAAAACTAGAAAAAAGAATAAATTAAAAACTCCCAAAACCAATTTTGAAATTCTGAAAATAAAAAGGGAGAAAAGTGTCTGGGCTACAAGAGGTTAGGTTATTTGCTTAAGATCACATAATCAGTATGTATTGGAGTCAAGACCTAAACCCCAAAATGTCTGGCTTAAGTGAGTCCTATTCACCACTCCATGCTGCTTCTATTGGTTCTCTTCAAGAATGAAGGATAAACAACAACAAATTGGGTTATATAAATTGGGCTGAATGAATAAAAGTATAGTATTTTGACTGAAGATAGTAGCGGCACTGAATTCTTTTCTGGTCACATCATATATGAAGTATTGTGCCTAATTCTGGGTAATATATTTTATGAGAGACATTGAGAAGTAAGAATATATCCAAAGAAAAGCAATCAATGATTTCAGAGCAAAACCATGGCAATATGAAAAAGCAGAGTGTACTTAGATTGGTGAATAGACGTCATAGTGGTGAACATAATACTGTTTTTATCCATTTAAAGTGCTTTCATGTAGAACAGAGATTATACTTCTTTTTGGCTCTAGAAAGCAGAATTATGACCAATGATTATAGATTTTGTTTCAACAGTAAGAAAACTTCTAATAATTAGAACTACTTAAAAATGGAATGGGTTTTCTTGGCAGGTATTGAGTTTCTTAATGGTTTTCAAATAATATATGGTTGACCACGATTTGGGTTCAAACTGATCTCCAAGGTCTTTTCTAAATATAAACTTATAATTCTAAGAAGAGTCCATGTGCTGGTCTTTAAAGAGCAGGGAAGAGGAATTAATCACAGAAAAATAAAGTGAAAGGAACTTTTCTTGGTTCTGTCCAGGAAAATTAGGGTGTGATGGAACCACTTTCTTGCTCTGTTTTAAACCCTTTTTGTGTTCTGATTTATGGAACGATATGGATAAGAGTCACATACCACAGGAAGATAAGAATAGGTAGAAATTTTTATCCCAGAAGAGAACATCCAAATCAATGAGATTACAAATACATTTGAGTGGTTTAAGGTTAGAGGTGGAGAGAGAGAGAATAAGCACTTATTAAGTGCCTATCATACCTCAGGCATTGTGCTAAGTGCTTTACAAATATTATCTCCTTTGATCCTTACCACAACCCTATTAAGAAAATGGTTCTTATGATTCCTATTTTACAGTTGAGGAAACTGAGAGATGCAGAGGTTAAGTGACTTTACCGACTCTAGTCCCAGTTCCCTAAACATCATGCTGATTAACTGCACAGATCTATGGCTCCCCTTTGTTCAAAAATCATTAGCAGATCCTTGTTTCCTCTGGAATTAAATACAAATTATTCAGACTGCCTTTTAAATACTACTGGTGTTTGTTGTCAATTTACCTTTCTAGCTTTTTACTCTCCCTTCAGAATCTCAGCATTTCAGTCATTTAAACCCACTTTTTGTTCCTTGATATTCAAATTCCAAACTCCAATATTTTTGTCTTTGCATAAATGAAATCTCATGCCTGGGATACACTCACTCCCACTTCTTGGGAAAAGACCTTCCACATCCTTCTAGACTGTGTCACTCTTTTCCTGCCATTATACTATATTTACTGATCTTTGTAAATGTTGCCTCTACTGATAGAATGTAATTGTTTGAGGATAGGAACTGTTCATAATTTTTGTCATTTTATCTTCAGTATCTATCTACCCAGTCTAGTGCTCGATATATACTAGGTACTTAATACTTATTTGTTGAATTAAATTGTATAGAATCTGTAGAGTGAGGAGATTAGTGTAGATAAAGAGTTCTTAACCTGAAGTGGAGATATGGCTCCTGGACAGATTTCAGGAAATGTATGATTTTTGATGGAAAAAAATGATCTCTTTATTTTGATTCCAACTGTAACTGAAATTTAATATTTCCTTCAATTACTATTATTTGTAACTCATTTTTCTGAGAAGGGGCTCTTGGGCTTCCCCCAGAGTGCCCAAGGGCTTTATGACACATACACACACACAAAAAGGATGACTTTCTGGTCTAGATGATGTTTCAAATCCCTTTGACCACAGTGAAATTACCTTCAAGTGAAACCAGTATTCTAAATCTATTTGAGGAAAGATAAAGGGAATTTGACCTGGCAGGTTTATTGTGTCAACAAATGTTTCCAACTTTTTGTCAGATGTTTAGAGAAGAAAGTCCAGCATCCATTTCCCTAGGAACTTAAAAAAATGTTTCCATTCCTGTCATCTGAGAAAGAAAATTAAATCCACATGTTTCTCATTAATTTATACTTAAATTATTAAAGATGTGTTTTGCAAGCACTTTGTGAGGGCCACAATTTTTTTTTTTTTTTTTTTTTTTGCCTTTCTACAAGTTTTCAAAGGACCTTTTTCTTAAAAAAAAAAAAAAAAAAAAAAAAAAACCAGGAAAGTATGCTTTGCCAAATTTAAACTCAGCCCCCCAAAAGCTCAAGTCGTGCTTGTAAGATCAGGCCTATAAAACTACACATGGATTTGGACAGAAGCAGGAAACTTCTCCTGATTCTGATTTTCCAAACAGATTAAGATTGTGAAAGGATCCAAATGGGAAATGAAGGTTGAGTTCATTCTACCAGCTCTGTTTGGGTTTGGGATGGGAGAGACTGGAAAATAATACCAAACACAGATTGAACTTTTTTTCCTAACAACTTTGGTCAGTAAATATGGATTGAGTAGGTAGCCCGGTACTAAAGACAATGGGGTAGAAATAGGAATGTCTGTATCAGTATAGAGAACCACAAATTGCACAAAGATCACAAAGTCATTTCTAATCAGAAGACAGAAGCATAATTGATTTCCTAGTCTACTGGGGCCAGACAAAAATTCCAAAACACTCATTGGAAGTCACTATATCGGGAAAATGAAGAAATAGGAAGGGAAGACGCAAGGAGAAAAAGAAGCTAACTCCAGCTATCTGATAGCTTCCTGTTTTACCTAATGATGCTGTTTTCAATAGTGTGAATTAAATATTAAGTTCTGTTGCTTCTATGCTTTTTGAGGAACTACAAATGTTCTTGGTGCCCCATAAATTTGATGACTCAGGCAAAGTCCTTGTTATCTTCAGTAGATATAGCTAAGGATAATTAAAAGAAAAAAACATGCTCTGAAAATATATCTTGAGAAAGAAATTAAAGCTGGAAAGATAACTAGCAACACAGGACACAGGTTGTTGTTGCCATTTTTCAGTAATGCTCAACACTTCATGACTCTTTTTGGGGTGTTCCTGGCAAAGACACTAGAATGATTTGCCATTTTCTTCTCCAGCTCATTTTACAAATGAGGAAACTGAAACAAATAGAGTAAATGACTTGCACAGAATCACACCGCTCATAAGTGTCTGTGGACAAATTTGAACTCGGGTATTCCTGACTCCAGGCCCAGATTTTCTGTTCACTTCACTTATGTAGTTGCCTGTAGTATCATCTAATTAGTGACAAAGGAATGTTGAAGAGTTCCAAGGAGGGAAGGATTACTTTGGGTTGGGGTACTCAAGCATTATTGAAAGAGATAAGGTACAAGCACAGTCTTGAAGAATAAGCACAATTTGAGTAAGTAGAGGAAAATCTGAGGTCATCTTAGGATGGAATACCAAAGGGGCAGAGGTAGGGAGGCAGGAACCCTTCCCCCAAGTAAAAGTCCTTCTTTATAAAAAATAAATATAATCAAATTCACATACTGATTATATAAAAATGTATTTCTCTTTTGTCCTCTAGAACCTCATTTTTCTACCAAGAGATCAATTATATGATTCATCATCAGCTTTCTCATATCGGGCTTATTCATTATACCAATCATAGTTCTTAAGTCTTTTCAATGTTATTTTATTTTACAGTATTATGGTCATTTTATAAACTATTCCCACAGTTCTTCCTGTTGCATTCTGCTGTCAGTTCATCTCAGTCCTTTCAGATTTCTATGATATCTATTCCTTTAGTCGTTTTTAACAGTGCAATGAGATTTTATTACATTCATACACCATAATTTGTTAAACCAAATTGATGAGAATCCACTTTTTTACTGGGTCTTCCTTTCTTACTCTGGCTAGAAGTGCAACAGCCACAAATAGGATTAACCCCACTGCTAATTGTCACAGAAGCTTTGGCCTACTCCATTTTTTAACTGGCCCAATTTTTCCCTCTTTATGCAGCCTTGTGACCCTCAGCCCTCAGGAGTTTACAGTATTGCTGCTTGCCTTTGTTCCAACACCTGATCAGCATTAGTTCTACCACAAGTCAGAATTTTCAGATTCAATTGATTCACTAGCCTTAGCCTTCTCAGTAGCCACAGAACTTAAAGGTATGTACCATTATGCCTGGGGGCACTCATCTGTTTCTAGTTCTTTCCTACAACAACAACAAAAAAAAAGTGCTGCCATAAATATTTTTGTAAAACTGGGTCCTTTTCTCTTTCTTTGATCTCTTTGGAGAACATACAACCAGACATGGCATGCTGAATCAAAAGGTAATCACAATTTAATAACTCTTGGAATAGAATTCGAAGCTGCTTTTCAAAAGAGTTGGACAAACTTCCATTTCTACTAAGTATATAACTACGACAATCCTCCCACACTCCTTCCAATAATTGTCATTTTCCTTTTTCATCATCTTTGTCAATTCAGAAGGTATCAGAGTCATTTTAATGTTCATTTCTCTTATTAGTGCATTTTTCACGTTTGTTGACAGCTGGAATTTATTTCTTTTAGAACTGTTTTTTGATATCCTTTAATCATTTATCTGTTACAGAAAGGCTTTTATTTACAGATATTTGTAAGGGAACAGCTGTTTTTATTTGCTTTATGGTGAAATAAATTATCACCAAGATGATCCTCTACATGCTTACCTAAACTGGTTTTCAAAAGTAGACATTTCTATAAGTAACGACTAGCAGGATGATTTCAGAAAGGCCTGAAGAGACTTCAGGAACTGATGCTGCATGAAATGAGTAGAATCAAGAGAACATTGTATACAGCAACAACAAGATTATATGATGGAGGCAGCTAGATGGCACAGTGCATAGAGTATGGACTTTGGAGTCAGAAGGACCTGAGTTCAAATCTGATCTTAGATACTTGATATTTACTAGTTGTGGGACCTTGGACAAGTCACTTAACCCCAATTGTCTTGCAACCCCCCCCCAAAAAAAAGATTATACAATAATGAACGTGGCTCTTTTCAACAATGAGGTGATTCAGGCTCATTACAATGATCTTGTAGTGAAAAGAGCCATCTGCACCCAGAAAGAGGACTGTGGGACCTGAGTATGGATCACAACATAGTATTTTCACTTTTTTGTTGTTGTTTGCTTGAATTTGAGAATGCTTCTCATTTTTTTCCTTTTTGATATGGTTTTTCTTATGCGGCATAATTGTGGAAGTATGTGTAGAAGAATTGTACATATTTAACATATATTGGATTACTTGCCTTCTAGGAAAGGGATGGAGGGAAAGAAGGGAGGAAAAAAATGGAACACAAGGTTTTGCAAGGGTTAGTGTTGAAGATTATCTATACATATGTTTTGAAAATAAAAAACTTTTTAAAAAAGAAGTAGACATGGTCTACTATCAAAACCATACTCTTGGCAAGAAATATATGATCAGAAATAATGGATCAGTTATGTGGCAAGAGGTATGGATAACTAATGAGCAGCCTACTTGATTCATTGGTAGTCATAAAATCTTAAGAGGTTTAGAAAAATTTAGGAATGAACAAGAGCAAAAATCAAAGTCACTCAATATGCATTTGTTAAGCACCTACTGTGTATTGACACTATACTTTGATGAGGATATGAAAAGAACAAGAGTCCTTGCCCTCAAAGAGCAGATGATCTAATGGATGAAAGGTATGTGTCATCTGCCTCACTGGAGGGAGATCAAAAATCCCTTGGAGAATTACAATATCAAATCTTACAGATGATATTCACAATAGATTCAAAGGAGGAATAACTGAAGGGAGAGAAATAAAGCATGAGATTATCACAGGAATCCAAGTGTGGACTAGAACCTAGACAAAGATGCTGGGCATAGAATGGAAAAGGTAAGTTAGATACAAAAGACAATACATCATTTTCAGTCAGTCGCCAAACATTTATTAAGCACCTACTGCGACTAAATTGAATATAATCAAGTATCAGGATATATGGTGTAGACAAGAAGTGCTCTGGGCATTCAGAAAAGAAAAAGATCAGTGACAATTGAGAGATTATTGTTGTTTGCTTTTGTTTTTTGAGAGGCAACTGGGGTTAAGTGACTTACCCAGGGTCACACAGCTAGTGTTAAGTGTCTGCAATTGATACATTATTAAGATCAATTCAATTCAAAAGGATTTGTTGAGTACCTAATAAACATATGATTCTGTGTGCCTAGCATAATGATTAGTAGTCATAGTAATCATACTCAGTACTTAATAAATGCTTCCTAAATTAAACTGAATTAATTGTTTGTTGAATCTTCAAGGCTGCAGTTTCCCATTCTATTAAATGTTCTGACAAAATGCATGCTTCTCTAGATAGGGACTATTGCTTCATAATTGTTTCCTGATTCTAGTCTCTCTTTCCTCTCTGATTCATCTTCTACATAGCTGCCAAAGTAATAATCCAAAAGAATCGTGATCTATTCTCTAATTCAATCTTTTATTCAAAAATTTTGAAGTTTTTTAATCATCTATAGGAAAAAGCATAAACCTTATTTAGCATTTAAAACTCTTCAGACTCCAACTCCAGCCCATCTTTTTCAGAATTATTTCACATTAACTCCTGTTCATTTACTTTTGTTCCAGATAAAATGGCTTATCTGCTATTGACCACACTCAGCCTGCCATCTCCTATTTCCATATTTTATACAGGTTTTCCCACTGTCACCCCCATGCCTGGAAGATACTCTCTTCTTTTCTACCTTTTATAATCCTTATCTTCCCTCATGGCTTAATTCAGATGCTATCATTCAGAGAAAACCTTTATTAATCCTCTACCTCCTCAAATTACCTTGTATTTGGAATAACATGTGGGGGAGGAAAAGATGCAGAGATATATTCTGAAATGAAGTGATGCAAAACCAAAAGATATCAATAAAACATAAAATATTATATTTACTTTTTTTGTTTACATGTTTTATCTCCCAATAGATTGTGAGCTCTTTGAAGGCAGAGACATGTTTTTGTTTTGTTTTTGCATTTCCAGTGCATGGTATCTGGATGTAGCATGTAATCTTTGTTGAATCACCTTGAATTGGAATGGTGTGACTATAATGGAATGGCATTATAAAAACAAGCCAAGAAACAAAAGGACTTCCGGGGAACTCACTAGTGATGAGCAGAATTGGAGTTCCTACATATAGTCCAAACTGGAGTTTTAACTAATCAACAATTTCATATTGAACACATAGTATGTGCTCAACCCTGCCATAGAGGTTAAAGAGGATTCAGAAGTTCTTGGTTTTTGCCCTCTAAAAGAATACAGTGAGTTGGGGAGCAATAAAATCCCAAAGACTTCCATAACAATATATAAGTAAAATGTTAGTTCCCCAAGAAGAGCTCACTTAAGGGCAATCATGATTAATTTGGAAAATAAGTAAAGAAGACTAAGTGCCTATGTGGAGAGTATGATATAATAGAACACTGGCTATGACATTGAAAGATTTGAGCTTAGAAAAGGTAACTTGTTACATTTAGGAAAATATTATTTTCTTAAGCAAGTGGCATAAAAGTGATTAAAAAGAATAAAAATTTTAATTGCACGAAGATAGAAAGACTTTTGCACAAACAAAATCAGCAAACTAAGAATAAAAGAGAAGCTATTGACTAGAGGGAAAAAAAGTTTGTCTCAACTATCTATGACAAAGGTCTTATATTCAAGATATATAGGAAACTTACATAAATAAGATCAATAGCTGTTTCTCAATGGATAAGTGATCAAAGGATATAAACAAATAATTTTCAAAAGAGGAATTACAAAGTACAAATAACATGTAAAATATTTCTCCAAAATCACTAATTATGAATCAAATACAAATCAGAAAAACTCTGAGATTTTACCTCACATCCAGCAGATTAGTAATAATGATAAAAGATGGAATAGTCACTGTTGAAAGCACTAGAAAAATAGTGATTCTAGAAAACACTTTTAATTGTTTTGTGAATTGCTCTAACTATTCTGAAAAGCAAGTATGCTTTGCAAGTAATATATCTTTTGACCCAAAGATCCTACTGTTAGGCACAGAGTAGGTCAAAGATTGAAATAAAAATCCCATATCCACCAAAAATATTCATAGCAGCATTTATATAATAGCAAAGAACATTTTTGAAATAGTGAGAAACCTTTTCCATCAAAATAACCCCTATTTCTAACCAGTGAAGTTTCTACCTGGTTACCAAATATCACAAATTTAGTCATCATTAACTCCTCAATCTCCCTTGTCCATTCCTTATATCCAATCAGTTGCCAACCTTTATCATTTCTACTTTCATAATGTCAACAAGATTTATGCTCTTTACTCACATACCCTTCATCCTAGTTCTTTCTAGCCCTCATCACCTTAATTGCAGTAGCCTCCCAATTGTTTTCCCAACTTTACATCTTTCTTTTTCCAATCCACTTTCAATATGATTACCAAAGTGACTTTCCTAAAGTATAGTTTAGCTACATCATTGCTTTATTTAATAATGATCCCCCATTCATCATCCCTAAGAAAAAATGTAGTATTTTAAAGTCCTTTACAGCTTGGCCTCAAGCAACCTCTTGAGCTCCATTTATAAATTTTTCCTCTTCATACTCTCTGGTTAAGTTGCCTTCTTTTTCTAGCTTTCTATATCGGACCCCCATTGCCTCAGCACTGCAGCAGAATAGAATCAAGGACTCCTGTGTAAAATTCACTCTCTTATTACTTTCTTTTCTTAGAATCTCTAGATTCCTCAAGTGCCACTTCTTATATAATTTTTTTTCTAATCCTCCCAATGCTTGTGTCCACTTTCAAGACCTTTTAAATATTTTGTATGTGTTTATATCTTGAGAAGATCAAACTGATTCTTTATCATTTCTTATTGATGTCATTTACACTAGTTGATTTTGTCCTATTACTGCCTAAGTCATAGTTCTCTGTCTCTGAAGTTCGTCCAGGGATTTAGCTGGTCTATAATGAGTTAAGTTTAGAAATCTAGTTCCTGCTAATCACTGTTTTATTCTTGTCTCAAGGAAATTTTCTATCCTTGAGGGAGATGCATAGACATCAGAGAGTCTGCTCTAATATCTACACACCACCAACCTATCTTTCAAGGATGTCTGGTTCACTATCTGACTTTGTAAGCAGACTCAAACAATGAACATTATTTAGTCAAAGGAGGGAAGGAAAAGATTGTTGCTAACCCCTCATTCCCAATTTCTAACCAATCATGTTTTCCCTCATGCTTCAGCTCTATAACCAATTCATCAATTTTACCATTCATATGGTCAAGTTCTTATAACCAATTATAATTCATTGCCTACCTACCAAGTCCTGTTCTTTGTACTATACTCCCCAAAATCTATATAATCTATATCTATATAAAAAGAATACTCTCATTTGTGGTCTTTTCTTTGATGAGGAAGCCAAGATCCTATTTATTAGTAAATTCACACTTTACTAATAAATTAATCATGCTCAGAATTTTGTGTTTCAGTTTACCTTCATTTTTTTAAATGTTAAAATCTATACATTTTATTCCCTCTTGATAGAATGCAAAATCCTTAAAGACAAAACCCTTAAAGACAGGAATTATTTTATTTCTGTCTTTGTATCCCTAGTGTCTAACATAATATATAGCACATAATAAGCATTTAATGAATATTGGTTGTTTTATTGATTGAAATAAATGACCATCAATTAGGAAAGCTTTGAACAAACTGTATTACATGAAGACATCAAAATATTAATGTACCATAAGAAATATTGAATTCAAAGAAATCAAAAAGAAAGATTTACATGATGTTTTGCTAGTGGCCATATTATTGAAGTCACCACTCACACTGCTGAGAGAACACTGGCCTTCCTTGAACCATAGAAAGGAGAGAGTCTCTGTTTTTGAGGCATGCATGATGTTCCTGAGGCTGGCATAGGCCCCACATTTGGCAAGGATAGGAAGTCCTGTTCCTAAAGGTGCAGTGGTTGGAGGACCCAATCATAATCTTGGTCAGCATTCATAAGACTATGAATAAAGATGTGTTCCCTATTGCCGAGGGGTCAGGGGGTCCCTACCTTGCCTCCAAGTCCTGAATCCCAACATCAGGATAGTGGGTCAGCTGCCAAAGGATTTAGCCCCAGTCTTGTTCAATAATTTATGGATCCAGCAGAATGAATACCATTAAGGACCTCCAGCTAAACACTGATATTAGAGTCCTGAATCCTGGTATCATGCTTATCAGGATATTGGAGTGGTTATCCAGCTGAATTATCCCTTTTTGGGAAAATTGTTCATGAGCGAGGAGATGGGGGTACAGGATAAGATATGAGACATTGAGGTTCTTTTCAAACTAAACTTGTTGTCCTGTTTGATCTGTTGCCCATCTGGCTGCATCAATTGGATTCTGCCAAGAAGGGATGATTCTAAGAGTCATTGCAGGAGGCTTCATTAGCAGATTATTAACACTTCTCAGGACTGGCAGCTGGGGGTTAAGAAGTAGAAGTTCCAAAGACAGATGATGCAGGGCAGAGGAAGAACAACAGAGCCTAGGGGAGTTCCATACAGAACTTTAGGTGATCCCTGAAGGACAGGGAACAGTTTCTGGGTAATGGCTGAGAATGGGAAATGATTAAGCAGTCTAGGAACTGTCAGTGATTGTTTCGCTGATAGTTTTAATGGGGATTATATAGGGTTTGAGTGGAAAGACATTATATGGATGTGAGTGGGCATTCCTCCCTATCTCAAGGTGAGGAAAGGGATATTTCTCCTAGAAGTCAAGGCAAGAATAGAGCATTTCTGTTTAAACACCTGAACGATTACAGAACTTATCTCCAAATGGAGTGTACTAAAGGCCCATTCAATGTCCTAGGTTTAGAGCTCTGTTGGCTTCATTCCAGGAATTGTAGGTAGCCTATCAGAGTACACAGTTGGGGCCAAGACATGAGAGGTTTTAGCAAGCCAACTAGTAAATTTCCAAAGTGAATTAAAATTGTATTACAGGTGAAAATTGGGTCCTAGGTAGTAAGATAAAGCTTAAGAGATAAAGATAAGAGATAAGAGTTTAAGAGATAAAAGATATTAAGAGATAAAGTTTAAGAGAATCAGCCTGTTTAAGAATTATCAAAGGATTATGGAGAAAAACATAGTCTCACTACTAACTGATACAAAGTAAAATAAGCAGAACTAGAAAAAAAGTTTTCACATTGATTACAACAATGTAAATGGTAAGGGGGAGAGACCTGAATGCTACATGATTATTGTGATCAAGCTTGGACCCAAAGGGAAAAAAAAAAATAAGAAAATACACCTTCCTCTCTTCCTTGCTGAGCCAGGACTGATTACAGGCACAAAACATTGTTTGTATTACTGGACTTGGTTGATACATCAATTAGTTTTTCCTTTTTTTTCTTTTTTTATTTGTTTTTTGCTTGAAAGGATAACTCTCAGGAAGGGGAAGGGGAAGGGATATATCTTGAAGTAAAGGAAATGAATCATTCTTTTAAATTGTAAATAAAATAGATGTAAATAAAAGAATGTCTGGGTTCAAACCTCAATTACTTACTAATAGTATGAATCTGAGTGAATTCCTTTATTATACCTCAGCTTCCTCAAATGTAAAAAGCATATGATAATACCATAAGGAACTATGTAAGGAAACAGATTTTCTTGGGGAGGGGTCTTTATTGGGGCTCATGCCATACCCACTAATTCAAGGTATATATTTCCCAAGGCTCTGGGCTGGGACTCCTCTTTTCTATTGATACTATTTCACTAAATGACTTTAATTATCATTAATAGTCAGTAGATGAAGCACAGATCTAGTATTTAGACCTAGGTTTTCTCTTGAGTTCCATTTTCATGTTACCAAATACCTATTAAACATTTCAAACTTAGTATATCCAAAACAGAACTCATTTTCTTACCACCCCAAATCCACTTTTCTTCCAAACTCTCGTTATTGTAAAGGGAATCACCATCCTTAGATTTACCCTGTTTCACAATCTCATTGTCATCCTTGATTCCTCTCCCTAAAAGTCCAAATCTGGTCATTTAACAAGGTCCCATTGGTGTATCCTCATAGAGAGATATGAAGATCAAATGAGAAATTACATGTAAAGTACTGTTATAACTGTAAAATGCTAATATAAATGTTAATATATCAGTAGTATCATAGTTAATGCTAGAAATTATCTTGTATAAATTATCTAGTACAAATCTCTTACAAAATCACAGATACTAACTATATAAAATGTCCCCAATAAGAAATCACTTAGCCCTGGAGTCCTTGAACTTTTTAAAAAATGTTTTGATAACTCTAATTCAATATAATTGGTTTCTTTTATAATCTTGTGCATCTTGTTTTAAAACATTTAAATCATTTGAAACATTATTCTAAGAAAAATTTCATAGATTTCATCAGAATTCCCAAGGGATTTATGACATAAAAGGGTAACCCTCAATCTAGCCTCTACAGCATCAAACTCTACTTTTTTTTTACAGTTCTAATTATTAGAAAGTTTTCATTGTGTTGAGTCAAAATTACAACAGTAATTTCCTCAATAATTTTCATGCATTTCATGGTACAATGGGAAAGCATGTTGTATTTAATAAGTTGGGTAAATCTCTGGGTCTCAGTTTCCTCATTTTTCCCATAAATATAAAGGATTACTTTCAGTTTTCTGAAACTTTCAGTTTTAATCTCAGGTCCTATGATCCCAATTATTCCCTCTAAAGCCCAAAAGAAAATAAGGGCAAGCTCTCTCAAAAGTTTTGTTTATGGAGTTCTTATCACCAGAAAGAACACAGAAGTAGGAGGACTGTACTTTGGCCTGGCTCAAAGATGGACAAAGTTTATCTTTAGCATTGTATAAACATACACACACACACACACACACACACACACACACACACTTCCTGGCTTGATGCCTTCTGCCTGTTTCCATCTAAACTGAGGTTCCCTTCTTTTGTGTCTCATCACTTCAAAATTTAAGGTTTCAATTAACTATGGTAAATTAATTCATGCTCGTGTGTTAACAGGAGAGATGTTTGTCTTTTGCTATTAAATAAACTGCACACATTGCCATAGTGACAATGATCCATTTTCATCTCAGCTTCTCCCTTACTTCTGTTATCTCTGTTGACATAATGACCCCTCTTCTCCTGACTCTGTGGTTGAACTCTAGTCCCACATTCAAACAGCTGCTTTGTTATCTTGCTCCTGGTTCCAGTATCTGGTTCCTTCCTCCATAAAAGAAATAACTTCTCCTTACTGGCAATAACATGGATGTATGATCCTTTGCTGGTTGATACTAGGCAACTCCAAGGGTGTATCTTGGAAGATGGGGTTAAGACTATTATTTTCCTCCTAATAATAATAGTTTACATTTATATTTGAAAGATGATTTCTTCAATAGCCATGTGAAATACAGTGTCAATAGCATCATCATTTTACAAATGAGAAAACTAAGGTTTGAAGGAGGGAATAATTTTTCCTCCTTCAAACCTTAGTTTTTTCATTTGTAAAATGATGATAATTTGTATAATTAACTGATGTAGAAAGAAGAGGAGACTGAAGAATGACCAGGTAGAGGTGTCCCAAAACCAACATTGGCCAATTTTGCTCAAGGACACCCTGCCTGACTTTCAGGGATGGCATGGCAAGAAAATGAGAAAATAACTGTAAAAGCTCTTAAAATCACATAAAAGGACAAAACTCTCTAGGAATACATGGTAATGTCATTAGATGAGTGGACCTAAGTGCATGGTAGCAAGATCTCCACATCAACAATATGGACTAACATAGGAAAAATAGCAAAGGAAAAGCAAACTCCCATATTCCTTTTGGTTTCTCTTCCCACTACCTGGAGAGAATGGAACAGTGAGGAGTCTGGCCTGGCTACAGAACTCTCAAGTTAATGACAAGTGCATTACTAAGGGGGCTGTCATGAGCCACAGCTCCCAGCTGGTACCAAACTCCCTGGAAGGGATAGCCTATCAGTCTCATTGATTGGACTGCAGCCCCTGCCAATGCAGCTAACTATCAGAGGGGGCTTCGTAATGAGGAGAAGAAGAAAAGAACAAGGTACAGGGGAAAGGAGAAGAAAAGGGGAAAAGGAGAATGAAAAAGAGATTAGGCTCAAAAGAAGGCCCAGATTTAAATATTCAATCCCACAGGTATTTCTCTCTTACTACATTGGGAAAGTTTATTCTTTCTAATGCTGAACTTGGTATACAGATTTCTTTTCTCATCCTCAAGTTCTTCCCTTCCCCCATCCTGAGACACAGATAGCCCTGTATCTATGCAAGTAGTTTGATTCACGACAGTCACATGGTAAAGATCTGATCATCTCACCCCTAGACTACTGCAACAACCAAAAATCTGGTGCTCTGCCTTCATTCTATCAATTGGGTCCTATTGAATAAGCATTCATTGGGTGCCTGCCATGTGTTAAGCACTATACTAGATACCAGATATATAAAAACAAAAACAAAATAGCTTCTGCCCTCAAAGGCCAGAAAGGAGTTTATATTCTGCTAGGAGCCTCCAGTGCATTCTACATACTATCACTGGAATTGGAATAGAATACTGTGTGGCCCCTAATCAGAGGAGAGCACAACAGAGTAAGCATGGAAGAATAATTTGTGGAGACATAAATAAGGGGGAGCATCTGGGGTTTTGACCCAAACGATAACATTCCCCAAGAAGTCTGCTATACTCATGCCTCGTGCCTTAAATTCCTCTACTGACCTGTGCACTAGTGAGGAGGGAAAAGTAAGCAATGCCCTAGAAGAGGTTAACAGAGTAAGGCTACAAGCTAGTGGGAAAGAGGAAAAGGCCTGGCTGCCCCTTCTGTCCATGATGAAACTGTTCTTGGAGTCAGTACAATCTCCTCCAGTGGACCTGTAGAGAAGGGGGAGAGAGGGTCATGTGGAACTGAATCCCCTGGAAGTAAATCGGAATTTTCTCCTCTGGACTGGAAGTCAAGAGAACTGGTTTCTAATTTAGATTCTTCTACTCTGTGGCAATTTCCTTCAATTCTCTTAAGTCTCAATTTCTTCATTCATAAAACTGAACCTGGGTTAGATCTCTAGAGACCTTTCAAACGCTGATGTTCTCTATGATTCTGTTATTCAATAGAACATCACTCCTCATTCCATTACAATGAACACAAGGCCCATAATCTGCAAAAAACACCCACAGAGCTTTGTTTACTTCAGAGAATTTGTTTGTTGAGATAATATTGACTTTTGCAACTTCCCTTTAGACCACTATTGGGTACTAGTCCAGAGAACTAAAGGACATTCCTCTCTGGGGTTAATGTTTATTAAAGTCATAAAATAAATATCCAACTTTTCCCATGAAATTTCCATTCAGGTCAGGACTCATCCTTTATTCACATAAGAGATTCACTTATTTTGTAATCCACAGCAAAGGTAATATTTACATGCAGAAGGTGAAAAACATTTTCACTGCAATCTATAATGCTTAGTTTCCCATTAAATCCACCATTATTAACATTGAGTGGAATTCACCACACAATTTCTCCAGGTCAGATGAAGTCCTACCTCTCCATGAATTCCTACTGATATCTCCCTGATCTAGTTCTTTATACCACTTAATGTTGCTGCCATTCGTTTACTACCTGTTGTAGACTGCTGTGGTTTTTTTAAAACTGTTCATTTGTCTATGTCCTTTATTTTCACTTAGAAAGGAAGCTTCTTGAAGGTAGATACCCTGTCTCATTCATATAAATATAATACATGTATACACACAGATATATAGATATATACATATCTATATCTATGGGTATACCTAAATATATATTTATATCTGTGGGCATATATATATGTGTGTGTGTGTGTGTGTATGTGCGTTTATGTATACATATATACATACATATATGTGTAGACAGACAGATAGATATAGACAAACAGACAGATAGATAAATAGATAGATAGATCTTCCCATAAGTAGTGAAGCATTATGGTGAAGTGAATGGAGTCTTGAACTTGAAGATAAGAAAACTCGGTTATCCCTTTGCCAGGGAGTTACTTGTAGGGGCAAAATTTAGGAAAAATGATGGTCCAATCATCTGACAGAGGTTGGACTACCCGCAGTAGTTAAAAATGGTTCCTTATCTGAAATTCATAGAAATCACTTTTTGCAACTAATCCCGACAGCTCTGATCAAGGGATATATTAGCAGTCTGCTCAGATTCACTGAATTTTATCTTATATGCTAAAATAGAAACTCACAACAAGGCAACATCTTCTCTTCATTTATTAATGATGAGTGCCCAAGGTTTTCTTGATCTCTTCTTATAAGGCAGACAAACAGCCAATCAAGAAAAGGACAGATGTGAAAGAAAAATCCATATCACAGTTAAAGCAATTTCTTCTTCATGGAATTAAAACAGAGAAAAAATAACCTTGTAAGAGTTACCACAGAGAAAGGCAGCACAGTACATTGGAAAGGGTCCTTAATTTGGAATCAGAGAAGTAAGATCCAAAACATGATTCTGTTATCTGCATGATCTTGAGAATGGAAATGTTACAACTGTCTGTTTGACTTTGCTCAATCACTTGACCACACTGCCCTAAGCCACAATTTCCTTTTCTGTTTAAAAAAAGAAAAAAAGAAAAGTGGGGAAGGGAATGAGGAGTAAATAAGAGGGAAGGACAAGACCAGAAAAGACAGGAAAAGAAAGGAGAGAAGAGGGGAGGACAGGAAAGGAAAGGAAAAGAGAGAAAAGAAGAGACTAGAGGAGAGGACAGAAGAGAAGGGAAGGGATGAAAGGGAGGGAGGGAGGAGCATATACTGATTACATACCTAAATCTGTTCTACATGGTTGCATTAATGAGTGTGTAAAATATAAGAACCTGTAGTTTTATCCAAGTGGGAAAGTCCTTTTGCTTATATTATTTAGTCCTAACTTGTGATAAAGTGAATGAGGCCAGACTTGAAGTTAAGAAAGCCTGTATTCAGTTCCTTGATATTAACACATTTGGTACAGGATCAGATAAAAGACTCATCTCTTTGATATGGAATAGTTGATATTATTCTTTATCCTGTATTGGGAAACAGTGAGTCCAATAATTGACTCAAGTCAAAGGATCTTGGTTAAATCCTGCCTCTGATACTGCCTACACAATAATTCATTTAATCTCTCTAGATTTTAGTTTCCTAAACTTTAAATGAGGATTTGGACTGGATGTCATCTAAATCTATGATTCTAGAATCCTTCTTTTCTTAAGAAAGACAAAATAAGTTAAAGTCAAAGTCTCATGCATTCCATTCTCTTCTTGATTCAACCTGTTGAGCTATATTTGAGGTGAGTCTGTCTCCTACCATCAAAATTTCAGGGAATTCCCTAGAAACAAGGAAGAAGAACATGGCATTTTCTGTTAGTGGTGGTCTCACTTATATGTCCTTAGTTGCTCTCATTCAGGCCACCATATTTCATTGTCTCTCCTACATGACACAAGCGGGTTTTAACAAAACTTTCTGGTAATGATGCATTCATAGAATGCAAGTTCCTTGAGAGTATGAATTATTTCATCTTTGTCTTTATATTCTAGAGGCCTAGCACATGACAGGTATTTAATAAATATTGACTGATTGATTGATTATACAATCAGAGGGTCAACATCAGAGCAGAAGAGACATCAGAGGTCACCTGCTATAATCCCTTCATTTTACTGGAGAGGAAACTGAGCCAAAAGAAGTTAAATAATTTGTCCAAATTCACAAAAGAGAGGTAGAATATGAGCACAAGACCTCTAATAGTACTAATTCTACTGTGTCATGCTAAGTGACTCATATTTGAAGTATGCTTTCAGATCCAAAACATTCTAATAATCTCTCAAACAAAAAGAATACCTGCTACACATAATATTTTCAACATGCAAAGGACCTTTCACCTAGAACCTCATTTGAGCTTCATACTGAAGGTATTTAACCTCGTCGGCAAAATGAGGAAATTGAGTAAGGCTCAGATTTGAACACAAGTTTTCCTGACACCTAAATATATTGTTCTGACCACTACAGAGACCACTTCCCCTAATACTTTCTAGGATGAAAGATAAGTGTTAAGAACAATCTTACCCTTGATCATGATAACCACTTGACAAAATACTTCACTAGCTCTCTTACCATCTACATTCAGAATTTCTGGAATTGTGCTTTTCCCCTAGAAAAGAATTATGCTGATTTCACAGAATGAAACTGTCTTGGATCTGTGTGTCCCCACAAGGGTCTCACACATAGTGTACAAATTTTTTTTTAAAGTGTTTAATAAAAGCTTTTTGGTTTTACTTTATTTCCTTCATATTAAAATTCTTTCTTCTCTTTTCTTCTTTATTTGCTTTGGTTTCCTCTTGATAAAATCATTGAGGGAAATTAGGGCTTCCAATATCTTGTGAACTCAACCTTTGTGACCTCAAGGGATTTTTTTAATCACAATATATTAATTAATATGACTTCCCATTTTCAGATCTAGCAATATTTAATTATCCAGAAAGGACACTTAGAACACAGAGAGGAACTCCCCAACTTACGGAAATCCACAAATCATAGGTGCCTGTAGTATTTTAGAAGCTTCAAGAAAATGTAGCACCTTTCTGTAGTACACATTTCCCAGACCAGTCCCAAAAACTCTGCATAAAGGGGATTTTTATTTCAAACTAGTTCCTAGGTACAGACTTCTTGGTATTTGCCTTAGCAGTTAAGGCAGAAGCTATCTAGGACTGAAGTATATCTCCCTAAGGCCAGACTGTCCATGCTATATGGCAAATATTCATCACCAATCCAGAAAACTAGTAGAGTGGGCCTGTAAGGACATATTTGTTGTC
The DNA here is from genome assembly GCF_902635505.1 of Sarcophilus harrisii. Classification (NCBI taxonomy): domain Eukaryota; kingdom Metazoa; phylum Chordata; class Mammalia; order Dasyuromorphia; family Dasyuridae; genus Sarcophilus; species Sarcophilus harrisii. Next base: position 318,646,427 of record NC_045428.1, read on the forward strand.
AATCTAATGGTTTGTTTACATAATTCAACTCATTAGACACTGTTAGTACACCAAGGAGCCCCTTTGTTGGTTCCAAGAACAACAATTAACCTTGGGGACTAAAGAGTAAACACAAGGAGGATTTATCACTTTGGCAGCCTCAACAAACACAATTTTGTTGTGCTAAGGGCCCCTGCTAAAGACAGCAGCCATCTGTTAAATAAACTGTTAGGTTGGGAACAGAGCTGCTAACTAACACTGACACAATGCTCCAACTTGATAATAACTGATGGACATTATATTCTAAAGATAAAAGAACTTAGAGAATTACAGTGGTTTGGTTAATACTCACCACCAGAATTTATAACTCCTTATGAGAGCTCTCCTCCAGAGTAATAACCTTGAGGAGCTACAAACTTATTCCAAGGATGTTACAATTGCATAAAAAAGTAACTCTTCTCTTGTAATTGTCTTCAGAAGCAGTTTATGAAGCATTTGAGAAAATTAGCCTTTTTCCCAAAAAAATCAGTATTACCTAACTTGAATATTCAATATTTAGCCACAAGATTTGATTCCAAATGTCCTTTTAATTTTCAAAGTAAAATTTATTTTGCATACTTCACATAATTTTATTTTTAAAAAGCAAATCCACCTTCAAAGAATGGTAAATTGTTAAGACTGTAGAAGTTCAAATGAATAGGAATGGTCATTCTCAAAATGGATGAAGAAAAATATTTTAAGCAGTGATAGCATCCTTTGAATAAGCATGTTCAAAGCAATTGCTTTAAAGGAGTCAGAATTCATTTGAATGTATGTTATCACAAATAGAAAGACAGAAACTTGAAGCTGAGAACAAGAAGGCACCAAATGTTGTCAATAACTTAAATAAGGCTTCCATTGATCTCTTTGGGATGCTATAGGTAGTTTATATAAGCAATGATCTTTGGGCTGGTCATTATAATATGATTGAAGAGTGGTTTTGATTGGCTAGTAAGAGAGCAATGTGAGCCTTTATTAAGACAAAATAATACTACTCTGGAAGTTTGGTTACCTGGGTGCTTTTACTTATTTGTCTGAATTTGCATTTCCCTGTGCTACATTTGAATTTGGGGAAAGATCATACAATGGCTGTGTTGTGAGCTGCTTTATGTCTCAGGCATGGAATACACCAGAAGTTTGGACAATAATGAATCTATGTCTCAAAGTCAATAACCGCTGTATACGTGATAGCATCTTTTGAATCTTGTCCCTATAATTTTGGACACATCTTGTTGGAGACTACAGAACTCTGATTAATAAAAGCCAGCAGCATAGACTTAACAACCCACAAACCTATAACTCCAAAAAGTCAGACTAACATTATCCATGGATTTGGTAAACAGCTATGATGGTTACTCAGCTTGTGATGTACCAAGAATATCTCAGCACATCAGCATGATGAGTAGTACCAGCATTATCTTCCCTAGCAATTCTCCTGCTACCCAAACCATACTTTGGAATCACATATTCCAAATACAAAGGAAATATCCACTTGCTTTACTAAGCCATATGGAAGCTGGTCTTTTAGTCCCAACCACAAAGCTTTTCAACAAATCTGACAAGGAGGTATCTTAACTGTGGTCAAGTGAGGGTGCATTCTATATTAGACAATTCCTTTGAAGAAGGTATATCTTTCATAGATATATGCAGTATAAAATCTGGTTTCTGGTCATTTTAGGGTATCCTCATTAGATGTGGGATACTGCAAATGTCATCCTTACCTTCCAATAAGAAAAATGAATGTTTATGTCTAAAAATGAATTCCACTAATTGAGAGTTATTTGAAGGTAGGAGACATGTTGATGGGAATGTTTAAAAGGACTTAAACTTAAAGGACCACTTATGAGGGAATCCTGAGTCTAAAGATTTGTTGGCCTAAATTGATATGACAGTAGAACTGAAGGATCATCTAGAGGACAAGAAGGGACAGTCCCAAGAGCAGAAAAGCATTATAGTGACCCTGGGATGTTAGAAGACCCATCAAGCTCATGCAGATAAGGGTCAAAGGAGACTGAAATTGCTAAAAAAAAAAAAAAAATGACAGTTCCATGGGCCTGTATTTCTGGTTTGAACTAATGAACAAAAGTGTGTGTTCACATACTATATAACATGCTAAGATTTTAGGATACACATAAAAAATGGAAGTTGCCCCTGCCCTTCAGAAGTTCCCATCCTAATAGAAGGGAATAACACATAAAAAGGAATTTGAGCCAGAGAAGGGTCTTTTGGTCTAAGTAAATCAATAGCAATGTTAAGGAGAGACATAAGGCTGTCCATTCCAAAAAAAATGAGATATTTGTTTGATTATAGATCTCAGGACATTAGCTGGAAACATGGATTGTATTATAGTTCTAATAAACTAACCTAGCACTACCAGTGGGTCTGGCATAGGGACCATAGAAGGATACAATCAGGAAGACAAGGGAGCTTAGGATCTGTCAATGTGAAACTAGCCAGAAAACTGTTTCCCATAGTATGGCTTTAATTGTTTCTCTTGCACAAGTGCTTCTGATGTAGAAAGCACAGTAATATAGCCACCATCTGGGGAAGAAGGTCTACCCGAGTCAAGAAAAAAGTCTTGAAGGCATGAAGCTGCTGGTAACACAATGGAAACTTTTCCTGGGAATAAAGTAGACCAAGTTGACAGAGACTATAATCATTTGAGAACTGTGAGAAATCATCCTGTTCCCAGTTTAGCAGTAAATTGGGGCATGCCCTTCTGAGAAAGAGTATCCCAGAATAAGTTATCAGGACCAAAGGGAGATCTAGCAAAGAGAGACTTATGTGGGAGAAAAATCATTCCTCTTAACTAATAGGAGTAAATCATTCAAATTAAATAGTTTGCAGAGTTGCCAACATGGTCTCTAAAAGGGGTTAGGGTCAGGCTGCCTGAGCTCAGGCGGCAAAATTCCTGTCTCATCCTGGATTCCTCACTAACTCTCACCACCTTAGCCAATATCCAAACTGCTACCAAGGACATTTCCTAAATATACCCCCCTTTTCTCTTATGATACTATCATTACTTTCTTTACTTGGAAACTTTCATCACCTCATGTTTGATTATTTCAATTTGTAGGTCTGCCTGCCTCAGTTTCTCCCCATCCTAATCCATTTTCTATCCAACTACTAAAGTGAATTCAGGTCTAATCATCCAGTCTCCTACTCAATAAACTCCAGTGGTTCCCTATTGCCTCCAGGAGCAAATACAAAATGTTCTTTTTGGTATTCAAAGCTTTTTATAACCTAACCCCCTCTTACCTTTTCAGACAGGTCCCCTATCTGTGGGCATTCTCTCTGCTGTCCTCCATGCCTGGAATGTTCTCCTTCTTCCAGTTCAACTACTGATCTCCCTTACTTCCTCTAATCTCAAATAAAATCCTATCTTTTACAAGAATACTTCCCTAAGTCTTCTTAGTTCTAGTTCTTTCCTTCTTCCCCCCCCCCCCCATATTTATCCTGTGTATACCTTTCTTTTTATATGTGTGTTTATATGTTGTCTCTCCCATTAGATTGTAAACTCCTTGAGAGCAGTGACTGCCTTTTACCTTTTTTGTATCCTCAGTGCTTAACACATAATAAAATGTGTAATAAATTTTATTAATTGATTGCTTGCCTTAATTATAGCTCAGATTGGTGTACTTCCCTTGAGTCACCCAAGAAGCTTTTCCTTAAAAAATTAAGGACAAGCTCCCAGGCTGGATTTTTTTATTCAAGATTTGGCCTGGGATTGAGAGATGTCAAAAAGAATGGAAGGTAACAGTTTGTAGTTTGTCCCACACTCAACGAAAGCAGAACTTTGAGCATAAATCAGCCTTTAAAAAGAAGAGAAAGAAAGTAAGAGTGTATTGAGAGATATTAGGCATGGACCTATAGTGGTGTAAACTGAAAAAGATGGCCAACCAACTATGTAAATCCAAGGCAACCACAGTGCCTGCCCTTGAGAACATAATGGGAAAGCTAGATCATACATTGACTCTCCACTTGAGGGGAAGAGAGAAGTGGAAATCTCAGAAGGTACAAGGTGTGGTTGTTTCATCATTTCAGTCATGTCTGATTCTTTATGGCCTCATTTGGGATTTTCTTGGCAAGGGTACTAGAGAAGTTTGCCATTTCCTTTTCTAGCTCATTTTACAGAGGAGGAAACTGAGGAAAATAGGGTTAAGTGGCTTTATCCAGAGTCATACAGCTGTTAAGTGTCTGAAGTATATTTGAACCTAGGAAAATGAGTCTTCCTGACTATAGGCCTGGCTCTCCACTACTCTACCTAGGTGACCCCAGAAAGGGCAGATACCATTACCACAAATGAAAAGATAGAAAAGCTCATATGCAAAAGCAGGAAGGAGCAACTATTACTATTAGTCTTAACAAAGACATCAGTCCCTTTCCTACTCTGTGGCTTCCCTGTAGACAGCTTATCAGTAGAAATAACCTAGCTCTCTTGGTTAGTATTCCATAAACTACCCTTTACTCTGTGACTGTAGAGCTGTGTTCAGTAATGGCAAGGAGCAAGCAAGTGATAAGATGAAGTCTTGTGAAATAGTGCTAGAACTTTTAAAATCTAGTTACTATAGCTACTACTAGGCTTTCTATATTGATATTTCCCTTAATTGTATTCATCCTTAGGGAGGGCCTTGCACGCTGAGTTATGCTGTAACTTGCTTAAGACAGAAGGCACACAGTACATCAAAGAAACAGCCAATGATGATTCTATGGCAGAATTCATAATAGCTATATGGGATCATTTATTTAGAACCAAAAAGAACATTAGAGACCAGAGGACAAACTACATTCTGCAGGCCATGGCTGGCTCATCCCATGTTTTTGTATACTAATGAGCTAGAAATGGTTTTCAAATTTTAAAATAAAGTTTTCAAAAAGCAATTAAACAAGAAAAGTTTTATTGCATTTTAAAATGTTAAAAAAAAAATTCTTAGCTCACTAGCCACAGAAAAACAAGCAGATTTGACTCTCAGGTCACAGTTTGAAGACCATTCTCTAATCTAATATTACCTTTTTGCAAATAAGTAAGAGACAAACCCATGTTCACAGTGGCAATAAGAGTCCCAGGAGTTTAACCCATATCTTCTAAAATCCATATCTAATACTCTTTCTACTTCTGAACAAAACCTTCTGAGTCCTTTCCTTTTTTCTCTTGGGCATGTCAGTGCCAGTGCAGGGGACCTTGTGAGATAGCATTCACAGGACCTTGACAAAATCTAAGTTCTAACAAGCTTTTTAGAATATCGGGTCCATTATTTTGCAGCTACATTTCATACAGTTCACTACCTATTACAAAGTTCTGAAATAGTAGCATGAAGAAGAATCCCTGATTTAAAAAGAAATCAAGGATTTTAAATCATTCTCTCTAATCATACTTTCCAGTCTAGTTCACAGAGGAGATTTCTATGCTTGAAGTGCCTTGGGAAGATTACAGAAAGGATGAGGGAAAGCTTACATGAGCAGTTACCTGCTTATGAAATACAAATTCTGATGTCTCTCCCAAATTCTTGCCCCTCTACTGACAGTTGAAATTTTACAATTAAAATTTTTATCCTTTTACTTAACACTTTGAACCCTGGTAAAATTTAAATAGCCTTGGTAGAGTCATCTCTTAAATTATTTTCAGTTGATGTGTGAGTTACAAATCCTTTCTTGGAACAATGGGGAAAGAGAAAGTAAGAGATCAAGGTGCCTATGATGGACTCTTTAAATACAAAATTGTGGACTGATTTGTAGCAAGTATGTTCTGCTCATGTTCCCTGAACCAGACAAGCTATACCTGCCTCTTCAGGTTTCTAGAAAAATCAGTTCTCTCCTCTAATCTTCAACTCAAATCCCCAATGACTGTGTTCCTTCTATTTTTAAGTGCCAGTGACTAGTACTCTAGTTCCATTTAACCAGTTAGTATTAATTACCTTTTACAAAAGGATATTTACTTCTAAGATATAGCAAGAATAGAAGTCCATTTTCCCGTAATAGCTTGGAAGTACACTCTGCCTGTACAACTTGCTGTCTGAGAAAAAGGCATTCAAATTTAGCCTAGTTCTGACACAGCATTGGCCCCATCAAGTTCATGCCAAAATGTCATTACTGTCAGAAGAGTTCATGTCTCAGTTACCATTATCTGAGTCTGAAATATTATTTCCGAAGGTCACACAACTAAGAAGTGTCTAAGTCTAGATTTGAATTCAGGCTCAACATTCTATCACCCAACTGCCCCAGAAACTCTCCTGGAAATAGTCTTCACATAAAAACTTACAATCATGAGTGTTCTGTGCAAGCTCCAAATCCTTGTTACAAAATAGGTTTATTGAATCATCCTATTTTCCTGCATAATATTGTAGATCACAAGGAAAGTGTTAAGCTCTGGTATACCTGAGGTTCTTATCTTGAATACAACCTCAGACAAAGTATGTAAGTCAGTGTAGAACATAAATGCCTTGAGAACAGGAACTGATTGGTTTTTGTTTTTATATTCCAAGACCCAGCTCAATATCTCCACACATTTGGGTGGGGTGTGAGGAAGAGGAGAAAGGAATAGTGACTTGCATCTGTGATTCCATTGGTAAAAGGAACTCAAGGGAAGAACATTTTCTCTGCCAGAGAAGCCAGGATTTTTTCCTACTTATAGTATTTGAGACACAGAGAAATTTAATGACTTGTCCAGAAATTTAGTGACGTCACACAACTGATATATCTCAGAGTCAAAAACTAAACTCAGATCTTTCTGACTCTGTGGCCAGTTCTCTGTCTAGTACATCATGTAATTACTCACTAAAATAGGTATTTAATAACTTTCTTCCTGTAAAATGAAGGGGTTGGAATAGCAACTAGATGTGCACAATGCACGTAATGGTAAGTCAACAAGAACCAAGTTCAAATTTGATTTCTGATATTTACTAGCTGTGTTACCTTAGGCAAGTCACTTACCTCAGTTTCAGACAATGATATCTACCTCCTAGGGTTGCCATAAGCATCAAATGAGTTAATATTTTGTAAAGCACTTATTACCACTGATAATGAGATTGATACATGCATTGCCAGAGCTAGCTCGGTCTTTGAGAGATTCTGAAGGAAAGTGTGGGAGAGGAGAGGATTAGACTGACTACCAAACTAAAGGTCTAGAGAGCCATTGTGCTGATCTCATTGTTTTATTCTGTGAAACCTAGATGGTCTACCTGTGCCATCCTAAGAATGTCTTCCATTTGAATTATCTTAGAAGGATTCTGAAGATCACCCAGCAGGATAAAATAGCATACACTCAAAAACAAGCATCTGCAGAGAGTGCAGCTCTGTTGGGCTGGTCACATTGTTCGAATTCCTATTGCACACTTGCCAAAAAGATTACTTTATGGAGAATTCACACAAGCAAAGCACCCAAAAGGTGGTCAGGAAAAGTGATACAAGGATATTTTCAAGGTTATCTCTTAAGAATTTTAGAATTGATTGTATAACATGGGAGACACTAGCACAGGACTGTTCAGCATGTCATGCCCTCATCAGAAAAGGTGCCGTGCTCTATGAGCAAAGCAGAATTGAATTAGCTCAGTCACAGTCAGACACACTAACTCAAATCTAACATAGTGATATCATTTTGGTCCTTTTCAGTAACAAAAGACAACAACCAAGAACCAACTATTATTATTATTTATATTACTGTATTATCTCTAAGGTCTCTTTCTATTCTAAATCCCATGATCCCAAATATCAAGAGGAAATGAAAACAATTAAAATAATCCATAAAAAGAAAATAATTTTTAAAATGGAGAAATTTCAGCAAATGCTTTAAAGTGACCCAGCCTTCAAGAATTCTTGCAGAATTTTCTGTTTCTCTCAATGATATTCAGAATGGAAGTTCATCAAAATGTGGAATTGTGAGTCTTAGGGTTAAATGTTGAACTGGTTGAGGCAGAAACTGCACGGCAGCTTAACTTCATCAGAGAAATATGAGGCATTGACCTGAAATCAACTCCAAAAGTCAAACTTTTTTTCCCTGGGTATTCCTGATGCTTTCCAGATATTTCCTGATGCATGTGGATGTCAGGACCCCATTAGGAATGTGATGGGCCCCCTTAGCTGTTGCAGAAAGAAAGCAGGTGACTCAAGTTATGTTTCCAGAAGACACTGGGGCTAGATACATTTCTCCCTCAATAACAGACAGATTTCTAATAATTTCTGCTATAGTCAGAGTACATAAAGCTAACAACAAAAACAAACAGAAACCAAGTACACATTTCATCACTAAATGGAGATTTGGAATTACAAAGGACCTTGAAAAAAAGATCATTTTAAAAATAAGAAATATGATGGCCAAAGAGACTTAACATTTTGAATTTCCCAAAGAAACCACGGTGGTAAGTTGCAGGGTGAGAATCCAAATATAGGTCCTCTGATTTCACTACGCCAGCCTGCCTTTCAAGGCTAGGTAATGTAAAACTCAGCCTAATTGTAGATGATCCCTATAATTAAAAAGGGGGGAAAGCAATTATTCCTTAGAGAATAAAGCTAGGGATTGACATTCACCCTGAGTAGTAAATGACTGATATCAGATTCTTTTCTAAGGAATAAGTTTTGAAAGAAGGAGTAAAGAGGATACTCAATATCTGAGAACACAGGCAAGGGAGGTTAAAGGTAGGGGAAAAGGGGAAATATATTCAAGTAGAGTGCTGTGATAGTCACACTGTATTATATAGCTTTATGATTCTAATAATCAGGTCACCTCTGGAGAATTGTGTCCACTTTTGGCCCCAAAATTTAAGAGGAGCATTGAAAGATTAATTCAGGTAATCCATGAGATATTCCATCAATCATTTATACTTAGTGTATTGCAAGTCTCTTCTGGAAACCTATAGGAACCTTAGCAAAGTGGCCCTAAAGGAATAGGAGGTTTTATATCACAGAAGAAGTACGTGTGAATGAGAGGGAGAGAGATCCCTTTAGTAAATAAAAGGGGACAGGCCAGGGTTCACACAACAGAATAAACAGCATAAAAGCTCTAGAAGCCAACAGTTCCCTCACTGGAGGTGTTCTAGTAGAAATGACAAAGGTAATCTACAAAGGAAGAATTTACGTATCCGACAGGATGTTGAAAAGAAGACTTCTCAGATGCTTTTGCTGAAATTTTATGAGCACAGTGGGGAAGGACAAAGAATTCCAAGAGGAGAGTTAGAAAACAAACCTTCAAATTTCCAGATTTCTTTAAGGGTTGGCCCAGGCTTTCTGACACTAGGGATTTTTGTTCTAAAGCTGGCATCAGAGTTGTTGCTATAAACCTTGAGGGTCTATTAGCCTGGGTATCTTCCAATCAAATCCACCACCAAAAGGGTTCCATAATGTTCAGAGAAGAGGTACTTTGGAAATCAGGTTAAATATAAAGGATAAATGAAGAAAGATGTTATCTGCATCCAGAGAAAGAACTGATAAATAAAAGTGTATATAGAATAATTGAACAAATGTTGTATGTGTGTATATACATATATACATACCTATTTGTGTCTAATGAAAACCATCTCAAAATGAGGGGCTAAAAAAAAGAAAAATGTATATGATAATTTTATTGTATAGTCAAAGGAATAGCAAGTTGCACATATTAGATTCACAGTTTCTTTATAATCATCTTTTATTGCACTTTGTTATTTAAAAATACTTGTTTTCCATAAATTAAAAATAAATTTTTTAAAGAAAAAAAGGAAAATCAGGTTCAGTGTCTATGCCATACCCAAGAAGCTTCAAAAAGATGACCTTCCCCTCTTGAAAGGAACAATGAATAGGAGTAGATATATCTCTAAATCTATTTCCCAGTCTATATCTGAGTGTCTAAACTGAGAATCCCTCTATTTTGATATTCAAAATCTCAACCCATTAGTTCATCAATAAAACCTTATACTACTCTCAGTTTTTCAATCCCTTACCCATTGTTATATCATTTCTAACACCCACCAAACTACAAACCTCTGTTTCTCCCACCCTCTACCTTCTCAACTTTTGTTCTTCTGATATTGAATACAATTGGAAAAGGTCACAGAACAATGCTGATTGGGTCTACCACAAATTACATTATCCAATATCAACTGAACCCTCACTATTAGCCAGCCAAAACTTTGACTCTATCCTCCCAAAGTAGTTACCAAACTTTCTCTTCTCTTTCCAAGTACTTACTCTATCATCTTTCCCCTCCATAACAACAGAAAACTTTAATTAAAATATCAAATCCCCTTTCCCTTTACTCCAATCTTGTAAAGTCCTTTCTCATTGCCAAATCCAGCCGTTTTACTTATATATTTAATCCCATTTCCTCTTATATCTTCCAGGAATTCCTCCCTTCCATCATCACTATATTTTTTTCCCTAACTTCCAGTCTTTCCTTCTCCAGTTAGTGGACTTATATGCTGTCTTCAAACATACCTTTTATTTCCATTATTAAAAAACAACCCTATCCCTTGAAACTGAAAATTGAGGGGATGCCCATCAATTGAGGAATGAACAAGTTGTGATTATGGTGAAATTCTATTGTGCTGTAAGAAATGATGCACAGGATGATTTCAGAAAAGTCTGAGGAGACTTACATGAACTGATGCAAAATGAAATGATCAGAAGCAGGAGAGCATTGTACATAGTATCAATAATATTGAAAGGATAATCCACTGTGAAAAACATAGCCACTCTAATCAATACAATAATTCAAGACAATTCCAAAGGACATGATGAAAAACACTATTCACATCCATAAAGAAAACCGATTAATTCTGAGTGCAGATTGAAGCATATTTTTTCACTTTATTTTTCTTGCTTTATTTATAACATGACTAATATGGAAATATATTTTACATGATTTCACATGTATAATTGATATCATATTACTTGCCTTCTCAATTGGAAGGGTGAAGCAGACAAGAAGTAAAGAATTTGGAATCCAAAGTTTTAAAAACTGAATTTTAAAATAAACAAAGCATATTTTTAAAAAATACTTTCATTTGACCCTACCATTCCCTCATGTTACTGTCCTGTATCTCTCAATCATTTTAAAGCCAAATTCCTGGGGGGAAATGCCTATCTTCTCTGCTTCTACTTTATCACATCCCACCACTGGTCAATACTTTGCAATCTGACCTCTATTCTCCCTACCCAATTGCAACAGCTTTCTCCAACTATTTCTTAATTCTACATTGAATAGTCTTTTCTCAGTCTTCATGCTTTACCTTCCTTCAGCATTTAATATTTCTGACCCCCACCCCTTCTTTCTGAATACTACTTCTTTCCATATTTTCATGTCATTGTTTTCTCCTGATTTTTCTTCTATCAGTCTAGATACTCTTAGGCCATTTGCAGTAGCAGCATGCACACTCTATTCCCCTTCTTTCTGAATACTACCTCTTTCCATATTTTCATGTCATTGTTTTCTCCTGATTTTTCTTCTATCAGTCTAGGTACTCTTAGGCCATTTGCAGTAGCAGTATGCACACTCTATTCCTAAATATGGTTATTTCCCAGGGCATTGTCCTTAGTACTCTTATCATCTCTCAAATTCAACATGGTTTAAAACAGAACTCTTGTCATCCCGCTTAAACTTCCCTTCCTCCTGACTCCCATTTTTCTGTTAAGGCTATCTCCTAAAACTCCAGGTTCCAAACATAAGTAAGAATAACCCTTGACTCTCATTCACCATATTCCCATATACTATCACTTGCCAAGTCATTTGATGTTTCTTAATATTTTTCATATATATTCTTTTCTTCGTTTTTTTCTTTTTCCAAAGTTTTTATTTATTTTTAATCTATGGAATAAAAAGTTCCATAAAAATAGCACATTAAAAAAGATTATTTAACTTGAAACTGTATATTATATACAACTTGCTATTCATTTTTAATATATAATAAAGTTATGTACATTTCTTTTTTTCCCTTTTTTTCCTCTCCCCCACACTAGAGATGATCACCATTAAACACAAACGTTTATATGTCTGTAGTTGTGTTATGTGAGTAAAATCGTCTTTTACATACTTTTTAATCAGTTATTTTTCTAGGTGCAGATAGCATATTCCTTCATAGGTCTTTTGTAGTTAATTTGGGTATTTATACTAATCAAAATGACTTAGTCACTCAAAGTTGTTAAACAATATTGTTGTTACTGAATACAACGTTCTCTTGGTTCTGCTCATTTTGCTCTTCATTTCATGCAAGTTCATCATTTCATATAGCATCCTTTTTCTTTTATCATACCACAACCAACCTACTCCAGACCCTCACAACCTCTCATTTACGTTACTGCAAAAGGTTTCTGATGTCCCAGACTTATTTCTCTTCTCTCTAATCCTGCTTCTGTATAGCCACCAAATTAATATTTCTAAAGCACATGTCTGACTATGTAATTTCTCTGCTCCAGAAGCTTCAGTTCCTCTCCATTGTATAAAATAAAATACACTCTTTTTTGCATTTAAAGCCATTCTGATTTCCCACAGTGAAACACTCTTCTCTAGCCAGAAGCCCCCTATATTTGTTGCCTTCCAGCTTTAGAATGCAAGAAGCTCTTTAAGAATTGGGACTGTCTTCCTTTTGTATTTTTATCTCCACAGTTTAGTGCAGTACTTGGAACAGAATAAGATCTTAGTAAATGCCTTCTCAATCATTCTCAAATTGTAAAGGTAAAGAGGGAGCGTATTCTAGAAGTAAGGGATAGCCAGAATAAATGCACAGAGATGGGAGATAGAGTTTCCTATATGAACTAATAAGCATGTCAGTCTTGTTGGACTTTGAGGAAAAGAAAGGGGTAATGTGTGATTAAAATCAATGAGTAGAATGTAAATCTCTTAATGACATGTATTATTTCCCTCAGGCCTTCTTAATTCCAATACCCTGCACATAGTAGAAATAGTAGGTATTTAATTAATGTTTGGATTGAAATTGAATTGGTGAATGGTGAAGAAGTCATTAAATTTTCAGCTCAGTTTTCACTTTTCCAATGTAACCAATTCTATTTCCTCTTCTCCTCTTTTCCCAGGTCCTGCCTTCCAATCCTTTAATCATCTTTGTGGGCATTTGGAGTTGTGAGGGTAAAAAAAAAAAAACTTTCAAATGTTTCTTATTTTACTGTATTCCTCAGTCCAACCACTGAAGTCAAATATTTATCCAAAATGTGTTGTGCTGAATTACTGGCTCTGGAGCCAATTCTGGCCGAGTTCAGACTCTATCCACAACCCTTGATTACAAGAGTTCCAGCAGAGCTAGAGCTGAAAAGCAGAAAGATGGGCTTGTCAGCCCCTCAGACCCTTTAAAGGCAGGCAGGAATTATTCATTGTTAATTCTTACCACATGGCAAATTAAATTCTATTTAGCTGGTTTTTAAAATATTTTCCTCTCTTGATTTAATAAGGACTGGAGCCATGCCATTATTCATAAACAGGCAGAGAAACAAATCAGAATGAGCGGCCGGCTCCCATAAAGTGTTCCATCATCTCCCTTCTTCTCAGAAACTCAACTGCACGTCTCAGATTTCACTACCGACAGCTCTAAAAGCTATACCATGTTGTTTTTAAAATCTGACTTTGTTTACAGTTGCAAATAGGACATGATTTTGTTTCAAGACCTTTAAATTGGGAATATGATGTGTTTAATCTTGAATGTTTTTTTCTCAGCTCCTGCCCGAATTCCTTAAAATAATGATGTATAGATGTGTATATGTAAGGGAAGATAGGGAGAGGAGTGCTGGGAGGAAGAGGTTAAGGGTCCCATTCATCCTAGTTAAAGCATGCTTTCAGATAACCTATACTCAATACACATAGGATCTCTCCTACATCAGTCTCACCTTCTGTTTATGTGTGTACATTGTTTATTTTCAAATATAGTAGCTGACAGACCAGGTCACCTGGATTGTTGCAAAAGCCTCCTACCCTGTCTCCCTTCCTCCTCTAAACCATCTTTCATCCCGCATTACCAGGGCAATCTTTCCAGTGCTTCAGAACTTTCAACAGCTTTCCATTGCCTCCAGGATAAAGGCTAAAACTCTTCTGCCTGGTTTTTCATGCTACTATTTCACAGATAAATGGCTCTCACCTATTAAAAAAAACATATAATCCTTGAAGACTGAAATTATTTCATTTTTATTTTTGTATCCCCAGCACCTAGCAACAGTACCTGACACCTAGTCAGTAATAAAAAACATGTTGAATTGAACTGAATTGAAAGACTCCATGCAACATTCATCACTTCAATAGCATTCCCTATGCCTGGCCTTTTGCAATAAGATGAGATAACATATATAAAGTGCTTTACCAACTTTAAAGCACAACTTAAATGCTAGCTATTAGTAGTAGTATTATTTCATCAGCCTTTCCTTTTGCCTAAAACATAAGAGTTTTCAGACTTTTTGGCCTCAGGATCCCTTTACAATCTTAAAAATATTGAAATCCCCCAAAAGCTTTTGTTCATGTGGACTATGTCTATTAATAATTATTAAATGAGAAATTAAAACTAATAAAAATTTTAAATTTTTATTAATTCATTTAAAATCTTCCTGGTTTCCATACATGGTCCATACTTTAACAATCACTACTATAATGAACTCTCTCCTAACCTTCACCTTTCAGAATACTCATCTTCCCTTCTAGACTCAGGTTAGCTATTCTCTCTTTCATAAACCTATCCCTGATCCCTGTCCACCTACACAATAGAAAGTATTCCTGCTCAAATATTCCCATAGTACTTTACCTGTATGTACTTTACCTGTATCCCCTTAACAATATCATGAGATCCTTGAAATATCCTCATCTGTTTTTATTCTTTTGAGGGAATTGTAAGATCCTTAAAGGGAGAAATAGTTTTTGTCTTTTTATTCCAGTGCTTAGCACAGTGTTTTATGGTAAACATTTAACAAATGTTTGTGGAATAAATTATTAAATACCTGTCCACAGGCAAGTATTTTGGCACTTCATTATAAATCTTCTTGTATTGTCATATGTTTTATGGGTATATCAAATTAATCAATCAAAAAAATTATCAAGTACTTACTATATACCTGGCACTGTGCTAAATGCCGGGGACATGATGGCAAAATAACAAGAACCAAAATGTAGTCCCTGCCCTTAAGAAGCTTACAATCTAAAGGAAGAAACAACATGCAAACAAATAGATACGAGGCAAGCTATATACCACAGAAACAGGAAACTAAACAAAGGGAAAGCATTGGAATTAGGAGGGATTGGGAAAGGCTTCCTGTAAAAAGTGAGATTTTTAATAAATTTATTTATTTAATATTTTCCCCCAGTTACATTTAAAACAATTTGTTCTGAAAACTTTTGACCTCCAGATTTTCTCCTTCATCCCACCCCTGATTCCATTAAGAAATCACATGTGAAGTTATACAAAACAAAAAGTGAGATTTTAATTAAGACTTAAAATGAAACTAGGGAAGTTAGTAGCTAGAGCAGGAAGGGAAAGCATTCCATCACAGGGGACAGCCAAAGACTCTGAGAGATGGTGTTCTTGCTCATGAACAGCCAGAAGACCAGTGTTACTGGAACAAAGAATACACGTCAGGGTAAGAATACTGGAAAGGTAGGAAGGGGTTAGGTTATGAATGGCATTTTGTACATGCTCCACAAAGCAGTAGGAAGCCAATGGAGGTTTTAAGTGGAGGAAGCAATGTGACATGATCATGCCTACATTTTAGGAAAATCATTTTTTGTGGCTTAATGTTAGGATAGATTAGAGCAGGGAGAGACTTGGGGAAGGCAGATCTATCACCAAGGTGATGAGGGCCTGCACTAGAATGTCAACAAGGTCAAAGGATCATAGATTAGAGTTGAGAATTTATACTTTATCTCCCCAGTTTGATTGCAGACACTTCAAGGAGAAGAACCCCAAGCACTAACCAGCATCAACCTTGCACCTAAGTAAGGTAAATGGTCTCTTCAATGATATGGAACACCACAGTTTTTCCTGAAATATGCAAGTAGTTTAAGGATGATCTCCTCAATGAGAAATATCTTTTCCTCATTTCGCCTATCATATTTTCATTTGACTTGACATATTCCATTGTTATAATACAATAACTCTCCAGGGAAGATTAAGCCTATTAATCATTCACACTTTAATTTCCATCAGTTAATCAGATTGCTACCATTCTCCACTTTGAAATTTATTTACTTGTAAACATTGACTAAAGAATTAATGACAGGGGGATTGAGAAAAAGAAAAAAAATCTCTTAACCTAAACACCCATAATGGGAAAAAATCACCATGACTATTAAAGAAAGTAACACTTTAAAATAAATATAGAGAGACCAGAGCTTTGATTTTGTCCAGAATGACTAGTAATTTTGTTGCTGG
Source organism: Sarcophilus harrisii (assembly GCF_902635505.1). NCBI lineage: Eukaryota > Metazoa > Chordata > Mammalia > Dasyuromorphia > Dasyuridae > Sarcophilus > Sarcophilus harrisii. The sequence goes on from NC_045428.1 coordinate 318,662,767, forward strand.
CAGGTATGCAGAATAAAGATATGATTGTAGACAAAGGCTGAGGCTCAAAACCCTAGAATCTTTACCAAGCCTTTTTGTCATTGCCCCTAGATTTATCTCTATGGCTTCCAGGTCCACTATAGAGCAGTGACAGGAACTTCATCACCCCTACTTATGCACATGCCTCCTTTGAAGTTTTGAGTGGAGTCCCAAAATTATTTAAATGGACACAGCTTGGTGATCAAGATCATGACAGAAAATCAAAAGTATCTTTTCTCAGGAATTTCAAGTAGTATCCAGACAAAAGTAAGTCCAAAAAATCAACTTCATCTTAGACTGGAGTTTCTGCTGGCTTTTGAAGTAGTTCTGATTTATCAGAAAGAATGCTAAAGTCATTAAAATCTGGGTTCTAAGAGACAAAGATGGAAACTCCAAAGCATTCTTTTTCTATGAATCAGTTGCCTCCCCTTTGTATATCTCAAAAATAATAAGTATTATCCAGTGAAAGGTGCAGGAAGCAGCTCTAACATATTCCAATTCTATGATCATGCATAAATCACAACCTCTTTGTATTTCCATTTCTTCATCTACAAAATGGGGACAGCAATATCTATTTCAATTATTCACACCATAGTTGTGAAATTAAACAAGAACTTCTATAAAACATTTTGCAAACCTTACAATACTATATTAATTTAGATTTTATTTTGTTGGCTGATTTGTTGAGTGTGATGGTTCATAGCTTTATTTAGTCTATTACTAAAAAGAAATTTAACCATCTCTTGCCTTCTTTTAATATAACATAAGGTCCTTGAGAGCAAGGGCTGTTTCATTTTTATCATGTAATTCCTAGAACCTAGCATAGTGCATGACACTCAGCAGCACTTGATAAATGTTATTTGATTGATTAATTGCCAAGAAGAGACTTTTACCCCCAGCAGACAGTAGCAAAAGGTAACAGATATCTCTGTAGAGTTTGAATAACTGAAGGAATAAAATTACAGACAAGCAGCTCAGTGATCACCAGAATAGTGGATGTCCCTAGCCAAGATCTGAGACTCAAAATCAAGCAAAGAAATACAGACAGCAATGCAATTATGTCAGTAAGTTACTCAGGAGCTCTGTAACATCTGAGGAATAAGTTGCCCCTGCCACATGTGTGCCTTTCCTAAATGCATCTTTGTCATACTTCATCCTTATATGTATTTTCCTTCATGCATGTTCTCTGGCAATGCTTGTTTCCTATATGTACTTTCTGTGGGTATCTCCTGGCCATGCTTATTCTTTGTATAGTATGTCTTCCCCCATTGTTAGTACGATAATCTTAAAAGAGTGCATTCATGTATGGAGTGGGATATTTCCTTATCACTAAGTTTGCTATGCTGTTTGATTAAGTGTCTTTTACTTTTAACCTAATATGTCTTGTGGCCTCACACATCAGGGAAGATTTGTAAGCTATGCGTCTGAATGAATGCTGCCCTGAAAATTGCTGGGACTCAAAGTGAGAGTAGGGGAAGCAGGAGTAGGAACGTGTGCTACACAGAGACTAAAATTATCACTGGATTTGAAATTAGAAAGGAGCTCAGAGATTACCTTGTCAGCACTCCCCTCATTTTACCCACAAAGAAATTAGGAGATTAAGCAATTTGCTCAAGGTCACATAAGTAAGCAACAAAGCTAGGTTTCCAGTTCAGGTCTTTGACTGCAATTCTACTTGTTTTACTACACTACAATATTAAATAATGAATGTACCTGCTCCCCTTTCTGCCACTACAAGAAAATATATCAAATACACAGGGTAAATAAATCCCTAGCTAAGGAAAAAAGCATTCCCTGAAGATAATCAAACAGCTAAGCCAGGCTCCTTACACAAAAAATAACAGCAGCTGGCTTGCTCTTGTCTAAGGAGTCATATCTCTTAGGCTCCTGCCAGGGGCTTTTAATTCGCTTCAAGTTCTTTGTTCCTGTGATCTCAGGCAGCAATGACCTTGAATTTGGGCCTTCTCCATTCTTTCCCCTCCAGAGTTACTTGATAAAGGATTCCTACTTCATTAGATATAGAAGGGCAAAGGGTAGAGAGCAGCTGGAACTTTGAATGCCTCGTTGTTAGACAGCGATCCTCAGTCAGTACCATTGTCTTCCTTTGCTCTCCCTAAGCAATGAACTCCTGAGTATGATTAGTTTCTGGGGATGGGGAATAGAAAGGAAAGGAAATGAAAGCACAGTTGCCTCCAAGAGAGAAAATTGGTACATAATGTATCCCACTTTCAGGTATGGAAAAAGAAGGGAGAAAAGGATACCAAAATGTGCCCAACATTCAAGGCGCAGAATCCAAAATGATAGAAAGGAGATGGCAGAGATTCTTGAATAACATAAAATATCCTCGGCTAGCAGTTCATAATTGTCTCATTTACCCCTTTGGCAGTGTGGTGAAGCCAGACTCCTCTGAATAAAGGTTTGCATCTGTATTCATGATTAATAGAAATGCTAAATTTCATCTACAGGTGAGTAAAACTAAGGATATATTGTTTTCTTTTCAAGTTGACAGCCCTCATGAAATTTATCCACAGGGTCTAGTTCAGTAGTTCTCAAACTTTTGTTCTCAGTATCTTCATGTTGTTAAAAAAAACTATCGAGGATCTCTTCAAAGAGTTTTTGTTCACGTGGGTTATATTTATAGCTATTTATTATATTAGAAATAAAAAATAATTTTGAATTTGTAGACCCTCTGAAAGGGTTTCAGAGACCCCAACAATTCTTTGGACTACACTTTGAGGATCACTAGTCTAGTTCCTCAGTTTAAGAACCCTTGCCCTACAAAAAGTGATCATATATTTAGAAGACAATGAAGAAAGCAGCCTTACTCAAACAAGGAGTTAGTATAAGGGAATAAAGTGAAATGCATCCCCAAAAAAGAAATCCCAGATCGTGCAGAGCCTTGATTGCCATTGCCTTAAACTAGTTTAACCTCTCCTAATTCTGCACCCATTGAAGATTTTTCAACCGAGAGATGACATAATACAAAGAGTTTTCCTAAATATTATTCTAATGACAGATATAGACACTGTTTTGCCCATCCCCTACCCCTTGTATCAAAAGCAAGATTGGTGAATCTTTCTCTAAAGAAAACCAGATGGAACATATAATTTCTTCTTGCTCTAACTTTGGGATATTTCAGGAAGAAGCCTGAGGGTAATTTGTTTAACCATACCCAAATACTCAAGAGAAAGTATGTGGAGTGGAGGATGGTCTAGGAGAGAACAGCTCCCCTCACCTCCACTACCCATATCTATCATACACTCAAGACCCTGGAAACCAGGAAGAAATACTGATGGAAAGGCAAATAGTTACAAGCAACCAAGTACAATTACTTTAGAGAGAGAGGATTCTGCTTATCCATACAAGAAAATATCTTTCTTACACTCCCCTGGAACTCTCTTGTTCATGGGGTATGTGGCCAGGGGGACTGATTTGCAAAAGAAATCTTCATAAAAATGGAGGTACTCTGAATTAGAGACCATTGCTGAGTTATAACTACACTGGCCAAGACAGACTCTACAGGATATTCTTTTTTCTATAGATCAGTTGCCTTTCCTCCTCCCCCCTACCTCAAAGAGATTAATTATTCTATATTGGAGTCATGGAGAACTTCAGAAAGTGGAGCTCTAAAAGAACTGAAGAGTAGGAATTTCATTGAATAAGCAGCTGAGATGCTGCAAGAGGCAGCACTACAGAGATCAGCAAAACAAACCAGTGATAGAAAAATACTGAGATAGAGGAAGAAACCTCAGCTATCTTGTTTTTGGGGCACCTACCCACATCACTACAGTGAGTCAATGAGTATACCAACCTCTGGCAGAAGGATTAATCATTGGTGCTCCATTTTCTACGAGTCTGACATGAGACCTATTAATTTTCAGTAATTTGAAAATAAAACTGATCATGTATTGCCTCATAAGTCTGTCATTTTTAGGGGGAAATGGAAAGTATTCTTAGATAGAGACATCAGATAGCAAATTATCTATGTAGGAGCAACAAACAAGAAAAGTAAGAAGTCCCCAAAGTATATGGGGTCCCTTCGTGTCAGGAGGAAGTTTCTGACAAAAACACCCATTCTACCTGCCACTTTTCACTACCAGCTAGTCATACAGGTGTTCCCAATTACAGCAGAGTTGCAGGTACAGAATAGCAGCTGTTCCAGTGACGGGAGTTTATATGTATGATATACTCAGGAGACAAATCCTAATTTCGGTGATTTTGTTTATAGACTCTCCCAACTACTGCTCAATGAAAACCCAGGATTTATTAAAGAAGCCAAACTATGTCTAGTATCTTAATAATATCCAAGAAACAACACAGACAGCCACAACTTTTCTGCCCTATTAATGACTAACTTTTCTCTATGCATAGATGAATGGTTAGGATACAGCATTCACAGTGGGGATCAACCTGAACTTGACATAACTGAAATTCCATGGATGGCCTCGTTCAAGTCCACTGCTTCACACGTGGAACGCCAAATGGAAGGGAGTGGGAAGGAATGCCCAGTTTTTTGTTGTTGTTGTTGTTGTTGTTTTTTAAAGAACACACATACAGTGGAGGAATTATCCAAACTGTCCACCCAATCTATTACAGAGGGCACACATCAGGCTAACATCAGCACTATCCCACTTAAAGATTAAAGCAAGGTATGTTTGCTAAATTAAGAATTTCACAATGTTTGTCTGTTGATTTCTACTTTCCAATTCTGTCCAGTTTGTCAAAACATCTCACAGAATCCTCAGGAGTTCTTTCATACACAAAAGAAAGCCTCTAATTTTAAAACAAGAGTCCTTTGTGAAAATAGTATTGAGCTCTTAACTTCTAATGGTGAATTTTAAAATAGCATGTAAGTCTGGTGGAAGAAGAATTCTTAGGAAGAACAATTCTATTCTTAAGTCTTATTATTTAAACAACCTTTTATTCAACCTATGCATAAAGTTGATGCTACCTCCAACTCTCTTTAATTTCCATAGTTCACCTTCTCTGCCCATTCTTCTCTCTTTCTCTCTGGAATTCAACTTTAAAAGAGAATGGGTATATATAGAGGAATATTGAAGCAAAGTGTACAACCTAGCATTTTATTCCCTAGGGTTTTATGTTAAAAAGCAGATTCAATAACTTCTCAGAGAATAGTGGGGAGTCTCCTAGTTTTATTTAGTTAAATTAATTCCATTTTAATATTTCCATTAGCCATTTAATTCATTCTAAAACCTGGCACTGCAAAGTAATAAAACCTTCCAAATATTGACAGACAGAAAAGTAAATGTCACCCAGCTCTAACCATCTGTTTTTTCAACCAAATTCCTCCAGATAGAGAGCTTGCTATCATAATTTATTTATCCATTAATAATGGGCCTAGTTTTATCATCACTTATTCCCATCCCACAATTAAGAAAAAGAACAATAAAGTCTTCACTAAGTCAATATCTGTGTTTGGTAAATTTTGAGAATCTATTACTAAAACATTCTTGGTCAGCAGGCTAAGAATGCCCAAAAACTTTTAGGAATATACTAGGTAATGAAGCATAAAATTCAAATAAAAGCACAATGACATTATTTTCAAGGAATCTATGATCTCATCAACATAGGTACTCCCTTCAATTTTGCAGGTATGATCTCATCCAACGCTTTTTTATTCTTCATGACTCTCATCAAAATGCTTCCACAAATTCTCTCTGGGAAATCTATCAAAATTAAAACTCTGGCAAAAGTTTTTCCTCTAAATTGGGGATCTTAACCTGGCATCTGTAAACATTTTATTGTTTATTATTATTATTTTAATTTAATTCATTTCTTTAAAATTCTATGTGCTTTCTTACATTAGTCTGAAAGGAATTCATAGACTTCACCAGAATGTCAAAGAGGTCCGTCATACACACACACACACACACACACACACACAATTAAGAAACCCTGAACTAGATATTATGGTTTCCAAATGAATAAATAAATTTTGTTATTATTTGATAAAGTTGTATAAAGTATTCCTTTGATAATTTAATTGGCATAGAATTAAGAATTGTAAATTAACATTGGCAGTATTATCACTTATTATATTGGCAAAGTCCAGCCACTGGAACTATCTTTAGCTATTTAAATTGTTCTTCATTTCTTTCAGAAACACATCACAATCAAATATATACAAGTATTTTGTATGTTTTGGGAGAATGATCCTCAGATATTTGATATATTTTGTAGTTATCTGAAATGGGATTTCCCTTTCTTTTTCCCTCTTAAATTTTGTTATTATTTTAAATATAAATACTATACATTTCTAAGGGTTTAAAATTTCAGAGCCTGCAACTTTGCTGAAAATATTAATTGTCTCAACTATTGTCTTTTCTGATTCCTTGGGATTTTCAAAGTGAACCATCATACTATCCACAAAAAGAGATAGTTTTATCTTCTCTTTACCTATCTTTACACCTTGAATTTTTTTCCCATTGTCTTATTGCTTCTGCTAGCATTTCTAGAACTTTATCAAATAATAGTGGGGAAAGTGAATATAATTATTTAATTAAATGAATCTGTGATTTCATGAACAAAGGTATTCCCTCCAATGATGCAGGTTTCAACCCAACCATGTTGGCTCTATCCTATATGACTGTCATTCTAGCCCATTCCAATGTACATTTTTAAAATATACATCCTGTGTTTATTAGAAAAAGTTCTAATGTATTCTTATTGCATGTTAGATTCTATTATTATTGAGCTTATACTTCAAGGAATCCACTGATAACAAGAAAGTCCTCATATACAATAAAATATTTGTAACAGCACTTCATGTGATAACAAAAAATGGAAACAAGGTAGATGCTCACCAGTTGGGGAACGGCTAAAAAAATATAGTTTATAAATATAATGGAATATTACTGTGCACAGTAGGATACTGTGAACAATATATGAATATAGGGAAGCATGGGAAAATGTACATAAACTGATGCAGAGTGAAGCAAGAAAAGTCAGGAAAACTATGTATAATCATTATGAGAAGAAACATACACACATATAAAGTGAATGTCACAAAAATACAGAGAATAAACATGGCTCAACAAAAAGAGATAGAAGATACATCCCTATCAGTTTGTAGATGTATTGGTCAACTTAACTGATTTTTTTCCTCTTCTTTTTTTATGGGAAAGGAAAACTTTTAAAAATATTTGTTATATGGTATGACTCTCTGGAAAGGGACAGGAAAGAGATGATAGATTATAATAATGTAAAAAAAGATATCAATAAAAACATTTTTTAAAAGAAAACAATAAAAAAAATCCTAGACATATACTAATGAAAGACAGTTGATCAGGCTGCCCATCAGCTATACCTTACACTTAATACATAACCAATCCACTGTCACTTTTTTTTTAAATAGGCTTATGTCACTAAAAAACAAACAAACAAACAAAAAACTAACACTGTTCTCTTCTACCATTAGCACACTACACTTTTATTTACCCAGATCCTCATGAGAAAAGATCATCCATCAGTTCAGTTTGGATTCCCTTTCCACAAATCTACTAATGGTTTGATTTAATATTTACCAAGAGGCTACAGCATACCAGGTTCTGTGAAAAAGAAAAAAGAGTAGGGGATAAAATGCAAATGAAGTCATTCCCTATTCTCTAGAAATCTAATTGCTCAGTAAACAAGGGCAACCCATTTGAGCAATTGCAACAATTAAGAGGCACTTCACTGCTTGTTGTCTATATTGTTCATGCTCTGGATTAGGGCCAAAAATAATATTTGTAACCAGCTCCAGTTGACCCCATAGGAGGAGGGACCAAAATTCTGACAGAAGTCTAATCCTACTATCTTCCATGAATGAAGGATGTTTTATTTATTTCGAAAATTTGCAAAGTGCTATTCATATCTATGGGATGATAATGAAGACATCTGGGTTTGAATTAAAAAAACCTGGGCTTGGATCCCATTTCTGCCATTTATTAGCTACATGACCTTACATAATTCACAATCTTCCTGAACTTTAGTTTCCTTATCAGTAAAATAGGGATTAAAAAGATATACTACCTACCTCCAAGGCTACTATGAACTTCAAATGAGCAAATTTTTGTTTAATGCTAAATTATAAAGTGCAATATGAACATGAGATTTTATATAGCTAGATTACTATGAAACTAAGTCATCGTACTTATTGTTGTCTTTCGATCACTTTTCAGTCATGTCCAATTCTTCATGACCCTATTTGCGGTTTTCATGGTAAAGATACTGGAATGTTTTGCCATTTCCTCTTCTAGTTCATTTTACAGCTCAGGCAGATGAGACTGCCTGAATCCAAACCCCACACTCTATCTATTGTACCACCTAGCTGTCCCCATGTCACCTACTTATCATCATGTAGCTATTGTTATAAGTGCTCACATCTTTCAGAATTTTTCTAATAGAGGCACTAACAGAGTACACCATTTGACAATTTTCTTTTTTTCTGTTCAATTCCTTTTTTTAAGTTTCAAAAGTATTTTATTTTTCCAAACACATGCAAATATAGTGTTCAACATTCATTTCTGCAAGACTTTATATTCCAAGTTTTTCTTGCTTCTTCTCCTAACTCCTCCTTTCTCAAAACAGCAAGAAATTTGATATAGGTTAAATATGGGCAACTCTTTCAAACTTATTTCCATGTTTGTCATGCTGTGCAAGAAAAATCAGACCAAAGGGGGAAAAGCATGAGAAAGAAAAGCAAACAAACAAACCAAAAAAATGAAAATATTATGCTTAGATCCACATTCAGCACCCATAGTTCTCTCTCTGGATGCAGATAACATTTTCTATCCCAAATCTATTGGAATTGCCTTGAATTACAGCTTTGTTGAGAAGAGCCAGGTACATCAAAGTTGATCATCCTATAATCTCATTGTTACGGTGTATAATGTTCTGTTGGTTCTTCTTATATCACTCAACATTGATTCATGTAAGTCCTTTCAGACTTTTCTGGACTTGCCCTGCTCATCATTTCTTATAAAAGAATAACATTACATTACATTCATACACCATAACTTATTCAGCCATTCCCCAACTGATGGGCATCCACTTAATTTCTAGTTTTTTGCCACTACAAAAGGGCTGCTACAAACATTTTTGTACATATAACAATTGACAATTTTTGCCACCAAATAATTTGCCAAAATTCTTCCAAGCATTCAGTTAATCATACTTCACTTACTTATAAATATAGACTCAAAGTCTTAGTCTTGTTTCCTTTCTACCCTTTTCCATGGTGTACTTTCCCTTCACATGAGTTCCTTTCCTGATCATTGTAAAACTCATGCAACTTCCCCATTTTAGTAGGACTAAGTGGGAACAAGATCATACATGCTTGTTCTTCCTTTTTCCCCTCCCATTTCTTTTTATTTTTAAAATATTTTATCAATTTTGTCTTGATATCATAGTCATTTCATTTCCAACATTTGAAGCTTCTCTTGTGATAAAGAAAAAGGTAAGCAAAAGCATCTAATACAGTGATTATATCTGATATTGTATATAGTATTCTAAGAAGATGTCTACCTCTCTGTCATGAAGGAGATATGTTTCATTAAATACTCTCCAGAACTATGACTGATTCCTTTTATAGATTGAATTTATCAATTTTTTTCTCTTTATATTGGTCATTTCTCACTAGTCCCTTCATATTATTGAAGTCTTCTTCTAAAAAACAAAAATAACTAAATAAAGACATCTGATAGAACACTCTTGGCCAACAATGTACACAAACATACTCTCCTGATAGTCTCCCATTTTTTTGCTATGGAAGAACTATGTATCTTTTCTTTAGCATTCTCACTGGTCTTCTCATTCCTCAGAGTTCAATTTCCTTTTACAATAATGATCATTTCATTTATATTATTATAATAATAGTATATTTTGTTCTCTTGCTTCTATTTATTATTCTCTACATCAATTCATACAACTCTTGCTTTTTCTTTTAATTACTTGTCATTTTTTGCTATCTAATGCTTTGCCATTAAATTTATATACCATGAGGTTTCATTTTTTTTCTAATTAATGGACACCTACTTGTTGCCAATTCTTTGCCACTACACACAACAAAAGTGTTGCTATTAAAATTCTGGCACACATTGCAATTTTGTTGCTATCTTGGATCACCTTATGTTATATTCCCCATAATATAATTACTGGGTCAATTGTTATGGATAGTTTTGTCACTTTTTTATATAATTTCAAAATGACATATAGAATATTACTACTGTATAGCTCCTCTAACTGCATATCAAATGATATCTTGAAAAATGAAGGTATAAAGAAACAATTATAAAAATAATTAACAATTATATGAAAAAGAATGATAAAGGTAGGACCATAATTTCTGGGATGCGGCTAAAGTATTCCTTTTAGGTAAAATTTTTTTCTATGAGCACATATATTAAGAAAATAGAGAAAGTATAAATAAACTGAATGTGTTATTTAAAATACTGGAAAATCAACAAATAAGCAAACCCAAAGTAAGTACTAAAGAAGAAATCTTGAAATTGGGGGAAAAAAATGAAGGGTTGGTAGAATTGATAAACCAAGCTTAAAAAACTGGTTCTTTGAATGGGGAGGAAACTAACATAAATAAAACATTCTTGAACTAATACAAAAGAAAAAGGTAGAAAGTCAAATGAACAAAATGAAAATATGTGCAAAATTACTGCAATGAAGAAACAAAGTAATTGTCAAAACCATAAATTAGTATATCTGTCTTCCTCCAGTCCATAATTTTTGGCATTTCTGCCAATTTGTATAATATGAGGTGAAATTATGGTGTTTTTATGTTTTCATGTATGTCCTTCACCCCTTTCCATCCCTTCCTTTTTAACAAGTTCTTATAAATTATTTCTTTGTAGCCATAATATGTGGACTTTTTTTTTTCCAAAATCTTGACTGGTCCATTCCAAAGGTCTTTTGGAGACTAAATGCTGCTGAGTCTCCCTCTCCTCTGATCATTTTTGTTGTATGGATTCTGCCTCTTCCACCTCAAACACCCCTTGTTTTCTGGAGCAATTTGCTGTATAAAATTCTCCACATAAAGTTATAGAGGTCTATGAGACTGGAAGAAAAGAGAGTAATAACAGCCTTATGTGATAATCAAGAAAACTGAGGTTATGACTTGTCCAGATCACATATTAAGTTAGTAAATGAAGAAAGTTCCCAATCTCTGCACTCAGCTCAGAGCTCTCTCCACTATAAAATATTCATAATAGTTGACATATATGACATTTTGAGATTGGAAAGCGCTTCACATATACTATTATGTCTCAACTTCACAACAATCCTTTGAATTAGGCACTTTACAGATGACAAAGCTGAGACTCTCTTTGAACTCTCTGTTTAAATGATTAGTCCATTGTTTACATCAATGGTGTCAAACTCAAATATAAATAGGGCCATTAAACCATATATAAGAATCCCTGATGGTACATATTGCCTTTTTCAAAAAACCTATAAACATTATCTATATTTTATATTTTATCTATATATTATCTATATTTTATCTATATATATATATTATCTATATTTTATTGTATTTTTATTTACCCTGCCAAATATTTGCCAATTACATTTTAATTTCGGCACATTCTAGAGTATTGTGGGCTGTATATTTGATATCTCTGGTTTCCACAACTAGAAGGGGGAAGAGTTACAATTCAGATACAAGTCTCCTGATTCTAAATCCAAAGTTCTTTTTACTATAAAACATTAATAACAACTGTCATTTATGAAACATTTTAAGGTTGGCAATGTGTTTGAGTCACACTGTCATATCGTATGATCTTAATACTTCTAAAAGGTGGTTACTAATAGGTCTTATTATCCCCATTTTATAGATGCAAAAATTAAGACTCAAACATGTTAAATAATCATCCCTTAGTGGAAACTAATAGAGGATATGAGGTAGGATCCAAGACCTGATATTCTAGCTCCAACTTCAGTGTTCTTCCTTATGCTTCCTTTCCATGACTCCTCAACACTGAGCACATTTACCCATCATTTTAAAAGGGAAATCACCTGCATCATCCCATTTACATCCCATTTACAACTTAAAATCCATATCTAAATTCAAGGAAATATGAACTGTGCTGAAAAGCAGTTAAAACTTTACTGGAATGCCAATCTTCATGCATATGTGGACTATGCTAAGTTTTCTCATCAGAGTTTTTTGCATGACTTACAGAGCTCTTGTGGTCTTAACTTGGGCTGAGGCTGTATTGGTCCAGGGCCCTACACTTGTTTTGCAAGTGCTTTCTCCAATCTGTTCTTAAGCTATGAGGTGAGAAGAATTTGCAATGAGGTACACCCTCATTGCTCTAACAGCAATTTTCTCCATTTGTTATCTACAATGTTTGGTCCTTAAATTATCTCAACAAGCCCTGCTGACATCATCCCTGGAATTAATGAAGCTCAGCACAACCTGCTAATCTCCCAGCCAGGGGAGGGGGAAAGAATTTGGGTTTGCAGAGCCAAAAGACAAGTGCATAAATTTTCATTAAATTACTAGATGTTTGTAATTTATAGCCAGGCCAAGATGGCTTGGGTCTCTAAGGAACTGAAAAATGCTCTGTAGAAATGGCTTAATAGTAGAGAGAATGATGGAAGTGTTCATTTGATGATTTTGTGGCTTTTTCAGACATTGAGGTGATATACAATAGGATGTTCATGATCCTGTGATAATGGGCCACCTCCAGGGTATAATGGGGTGGGGATAGGAGTAGGGAAGAGACCATTAGGTGAGGTGGCTTTAAAATTTTTAACGATCTATGATTTCACTTTGATGGGCACAATGCATCCATGCCTTAGCACATCAAAGGATCCCAGATTTCAGGCATGGAAGAGCCCTTCCAGGCCATGTTATTTAATTCCCTTGCATTATGATCAGTATATGGAAATCTAGAGCAGGAAAGTGAATTTGACCAATGTTGCACAAAGAAGAGGTGGTCTATTCCCCAGACACAAGGAGAAAGTTAGTGATAGAATGTCTGCAAGAAAAATTGTGGAGAATAAGGAAAACTAAGTAAGCAAGATTAGTTTCAGGATAAAGAGGGGAGATCCAGCAAGTATTCGGCACTGAATATTTGAGATTTCAACACCAGCCTTCATTTGTAATGTCTTCAGTGTCTCATTGCTGTGGGTTATGTATATTTATAACATACAAGTGAAAGTGGGAAACATAAGGAGAGGTATTTCATCAGATGGTAGATTTAGAGCTAGAAGGTATCTATTTGTAATTTAAAGTTAATAGGGACATGGGAAATCCCACTCTAACCTCTTTGTATTCAGATGAAGAAACTGAAACCTAAAGGGGTTACTGAATCTTATTGCACAATCTAGGGGGGAAATGCTGGAAGGCTCAAGAAATTAAAGTTAATGAAAAATTATAAATACATATATATAATATTTATAGTTATAGATTATATTACATAACATATATGTTGTACATTTTATATATAGTGTATTATATATTTTATATCATGTTATGTATTATGTTTATATATATTTACATGTTTATATATAATAATTTTTACATAGAGCTAATTCACCATCAAGGAAGAATCCATCCTAATCTAGTATTGAGTTTTTTCCCCAGGGGCCCAGAGAATTAAGTGATTTACTCAGTCATATAATTGGCAGAACTAGGATTTGAATCCACATTTGCAGACTTCAAATTCAGCACTCCTGCTCCTGCACTATGCTACCCATCCACAAGAACTGCTGTGACCTAGGTTATGTTACTATATTTGATTTAGATACTGCATTTCATGAGATTTTTTTTTAACATGGAAGATTAAAAAAATATAATTTGGGGGGAATTTTACATAGAAATCAGAGGCAATGGAAAATAGTAACCTGACCTAGTATGAAGGGCACTGATTTAGATTCTGAGGAGATATCCTTCCTAATACTTCCAGCTTTAACATTCTGATTGTCATAAATATAGACATCTCACTTTAGAGAAGTATTAAAGGTACTGAAAATGGGAGAAGGCATTGAAATATAAATTATGCAGTGCTGAAAAGTTATTGAGTCTTCTCCTTTCAGCCTCAAACTACCCATGCCTCCTTTTGCTCCCCAGCTTTCCACAAGATTTCCCTCACAGGCTTCTTCTTGTCAATGTTCCCTTTATGTCCATGAAATTAAATGAAGAAATAGGGTTCTTCTATCACCTGACAATGATTCTTATGCTCTAACAGCTCTTACTTGGAATCCACCAATCCAATAGGAGCTTCTTTTGCTGGCATTTCACAATTAAACAATAAGGTACAGCCCAGGGAGGCTGGGGCAGGAGGCCTGTTGGCCAAATGAGCCATAATCTGCCACCAGGTTATTATCTCTTGATAAATACTCCTCTTGGAATCTCTCACTGCTATTACAAAAAGTCATCTTGGTGGGAAGGGAAAAAAAAAAAAACCTCTTGGCAAGAGACAAATATTCAGTTTACATTGTTGAGTAGTTAAGTCAACAGCCAATTACATACATTAATCTATCTTAAGAGGGCCCTGCTCCTTCCAAGATTCCGGGAAAGCTCCTGATGACAGGAAAGGTCAACAATAGTTTAGTGAAGAGGGTGGGAGAAGAGGGGAGAAAGAGGTGGGACACAAATAACTTTATTCTTTGATTCCAATAAAAACACAATGCAAAATATGAAATCATATTGCAATCAGATGACCAAAGGCTAATCCTTACTCACAAGATTATCTCCCTGGGATTCATTAAAAAGCAAGGCAGAGTATTATGTGTGTGTGTTTTTTAATCACTTTTTAGAGGTCAAATTTCTTTCTTTCTGAGTGTCAAGACAATGATATCACTGAGAATCATTCCTCTAAACTAGAAGGGACCTTGGAGATCATCTACTTCAGCCTCCTCATTTTCAGATGAAGAAACTGAAGCCCAAAGAGGTGATTGAATTTCATTGCACTATCTGGGGGGAAAACGCTTGGAAGACAAGGAATGAAAGCTAATGGCAAATTATATAATTCACCATCAAGTAAGAATTCACCCTATTCTAGTACCAAGGTTTTTTTCCAACACTGAATAATAACTAGCTAGAATTATTTTTAAGCAAGATCATATGCGGCTCTCTGAAATGAAAGATTTTTGCCTTTCTGTGGGTTACTCATTTTCCATGGAAGAATTGTATTGTGTACTTAGCACATAGCAAAAACACAGAATCCAGCACATTTCTTTCGGGCAGGAAAGCCTGGGGGTATGTACATGTACGGACAAAGGAATGTAAGAAATCCAGCTTCCATATCTACATTCTGCAATAGCACATTCTAGGGACTTTTGGAGGTGACATTGTTTAACCACCTGTTTCAAAACCAGGACTCCCTATGCAGAAAAATCCTTGTCTGCTTTTCAAAGGCCAGTGGGGAAAATATTCTGGAATATCTACCTGCTAGAATCCCCCCATTCCTTCAAAGCACAGCTCAGGCAGCCCCTACTACTCAAGACCTTTATTTCCCCCAAATTATTAACATTCTCCTCCTCTTAAAATAGTTTCATTTGACTTCATAGTTATTTTGTAGTTTCTTGTACATCTGTGGATACAATTTGGGACCTGAAATCAGGAAGTCCTGAGTTCCAATCTGGCCTTAGACATTTAGACACTTAGGTATGTGACCCTGGGCAAGAATCTTTAGTTCAATTTCTTCATTAGAAAAATAATAGCCACCACGTCTTAGGTCTGTTGTGAAGATAAAATGAGGTAATATTTGTATAGAATTTTGTAAATCCTGGAGAGTCATATGCTAAATACTACTTAATATCACCATTGCCTTCATTATTGTTATCATCAATATTGTTTGCCCTCATAAGATATAAATAATCTCTTTGGCAACAGCTTTTGAATTTTTTTGTCCTCGAATCACCAAAAATTAGTGTATTGCCTTGTACACAGTAGGTATTTTACATGTGTTTTCTAAATTGAACTGCTGAAATGATTTGTGGCAAAATGGAATACCATTAAAGGGGAGATTAATTGATAGAATGTCAAAGCAATAGAAGGGGAAGGACAGAATTGTCATGCTATGTGCTAAATACTTTTTACAAACATTATTTTATTTGATCCTCACAATAACCCTGGGAGGTAAGTACTATTATGGCCTTTACAACTTTACAATTGAAGAGACTGAGGAAGACAGAGGTAAGTGGCTTGCCCAGTAGTCACAGCTATTAAGTGTCTGTGCCAGATTAGAATTCAGGCCTTCTTAACTTCAGACCCAGTACTCTTTCCCCTGTGGCACTTAGCTACCTTGAAAAATTAAGGGGGAAAATGCCTAGGAAAATATGCTGGTTTTTTGTTTCCCAATTTCTGGCTTATTGGGGAATCAGATGATCTTTTATTCTATCAAGGAGCATCTCAGATTTGGACCTACCAGAGCAGATAAAAGATGTGAGAAAGAAGAACTCACATCCACTTACATCCATTTCCATTCTTAAACAACAGTCAACTCTATTATTGACTGTAATGGAAATTTAATTAAGAAGCTTGTTAATGAGCATCTTAAGAAAGTGCTGCATTTTTAATGTAGATAAATATTGTCTTAGACATAGAGCAGTAGGATTCCTAACTTTTTTGAAGGCTCAGTTCATGTATCACCATATGGTTTCCCTTGTTATAAGTACTTTCTCATCCAACTCATCACATGTATACTTAATTGTTTGCATGTTTCTAAACAATATGTCACCAAACAATTCCAAGAAGACTGGAAGCTCCCTGAGGGCAGAAAATATTTTTCATCTGTCTTTGCATCCTAGACTCCTAGTACATAAAAGGTACTTGAAAATGCTTGTTTTATCAAATTGTTCTTAACCAGAAGTATCAAAAGCATAGCCAATATGCCTTATCACTGAAAATAGCACTTCAGATTATTCCAAGAATAAAATTAAAATGTAATTGGGAAATATTTAATAAAATAGTTAAAATGCAATAAGATATAGATAATTGCAATATTTTATTTTCTAAGTAAATATGCATCTAGCAAGGATCCCTTTGTGTGTTTTAGTGGTTCCCATTCCCATTTTGAGTTGGATACCACTGATCTTAACCATGCTGAACCATTAATATGCACAAATAAGCATTATAAGTGCTATCATCTTCTCCATAATGTGCAGTCTTAAGAATGTGTATGACTGCACATTACTTCTACTTCCCATACATGCACACACATACAGTCACACATGTAAACAAAACAACCAGAAAGTGATCAAATTATTTCTCTTTCCCTCTTGATGTTTCTGGCATTCTATAGTTAAAAGTAGAGTTCTGGCAGAAGTTGTCTAGTAGCTACAACAGACTTCAAGTCAAGTACCAGGCAAAACATGTTCTAGACTGATACAGATGTTCTCAGATCAAAATCACATCTCAGCAGAGAACTGTATGGCATACGTAAATGTTGGAATACAACTCTAAAATTTGTATTATGCTTTTTATGTAGGAGGAAAGAAAAAAAAGAAGAAACTGGCCAGCTTGGTGAGGTTCCCAATCAAGAATGTCAAAAAAGTTAACTAATTGTATTAATTTCTAAGGTAGTGTAGTTTTAGAATTATCAAATCAAATTATCAGATCATCCATGTTTGCCTACCATAACTACTGCACATTCCCTTTTTCTCATTAAAGAAGATAGGAAGAAGCTAGAGACATAGTTTCTTAATCTTTGGCCAACCAGTCCCAATGCCAGAAATTTTATTATCAAGGGTCAAATTATTCATAATTCATAATTTCATAATAATATTCATAATCACATGTGGAATTTTCATATACAGTAGAAAGAACACAACATTTGGCATAAGAAAACTTGAGTTCAAATCCTAGCTCTTTGAGTGACCTTAAATGAGTCACTTAAATATTTTGAACTTTAGTTTCTTCTTTATTTGAAAAATTAATTTAGACTTGGATGATCTCTAAAGTTCCTTCTGTCTCCAAATCCAATGATCCTATGAACCAAGAAAATATTAACAACAATTAACATGTACAATGGGATTTAAATCTGCAAAGGCCTTTGTGTGCTTGATGTCACAGAGCTTTACAATAATCCTTGGGGTATGCATAAGAAATCTGAGCCCCAAGAGTTAACACAGCTGCTGGGGATGCCAGATACGGATTTCAATTTAGGTCACCATAATTCTTTGTACAATACCACTGTAGGAAGAGGAAGGTGAGGAAATGGGTCAAGTAAAAACAAGAAGAACCTCACAGTGGCTCAAAGAACTGAGATTGCCAGAGAGAGAGAGAGAGAGAGAGAGAGCCTAAAAGCCAAAAGTAGAAGACAACTGAGATAAGTGCCATTGAATCAGACCAGTGATATAATTATTGTTCAGTAATTGTCAGTCATGTTCAACACTTCATTATCCCATTTGGAGTTTTTATGACAAAGATAATGGAATGGTTTTCTATTTCTTTCTCCAGTCCATTTTACATATGAGGAAATTGAGGCAAACAGGATTAAGTGACTTGCCCAGAGTCACACAGCTAAATAAGTGTCTGAGGACAAATTTGAATTCATGAAGATGTGTCTTCTTGACTCCAGACCCTTTCTTCCATTCACTGGGCCACCTCACTGCCCTATGTGACTTTAAAGAAGTCATGTAAATATTCTGAACCTCAGTTCAAATATTCACTGATATAGTTCCTTGAATTAATTTCAGAAATAGCCACAAAGTAGAAGTTTCCTCATTAATCATCTGACCCGTCTTATGTTTTGCAGATGGGGAAATTGGGATCCAGAAAGGAAAGTCCCTGTAACTAAACAAAGCAGAACTGGTCAGTCAAGGCTTAGAAGCTGAACAAATTTTTTAAGGGCATCTCCAAATTTCATTTCAGAATTGACCAAGGATGTATTGTTAAGGAAACTGATGCTTAAATTGATTAAGGAAATTGGTGAGAGAATTTGTTACATGCCACATCTTATAGAAAGAAAAAAATTAGGTAAGGAAAACAAGGCAAGAAGCATTGATTAAGCACTTACTTTGTGCCTAACACTGAGATGAATTAGAATATTTATCACAGAATCATTGTTATAGCTCTGGAAAGGGTATCAGAGTCCATTTGAAATCCAACCTCTTCATTTTATAGATGAGAGAATTGAGACTTGAGGGGGAAAGTTGACTTTCCTGAGGTCACACAAGCAGGAAATATCAGAGGCAAGATGTAAATCCAGAAACAGGATTTAACTCTATAGATAGAGCTCTCACCATGCTCTTCTTCATAGATGGAACTTAGAATTCTTTCCACTATACCATACTTTCTTTCATATTTCTTAGAGGGAACATAGAATGAAAGATGTTGAAGTAGAAAGATACTCAGAAACCACTTAGTCTGGTTTTATAGATAGGGAAACTGAGGCCCAGAGAGATTAAATGACTCCTCCTTGGCTACTCGGGTGGATAAGCATGCTAATCAGGGTGTTTGCATGAAATATCTTGCCTTAAATCACACAGCTAATAACTGTCAGAAAACTTTCCTGTTTCCAAACAGAGCAGTAGAATGCTGTAGTAGAGTATTGAGTTTAAAGTCAGGAAGACTTGTATTCAATCCTTCTCTAATATAAGTTGTGTGAACATGGTTGTTTCACTCCTCAAACAATTCCCTAGCACTTATCTAATAAAAAATTAGTGACCTGTGATATGTGATCTATATTGGCGGAGAGAATTTTTCACACCTAGGGTCCTTGTCTGTATCACCACATCTAATTGAAAAGATCTGGTACTGAATTGGAGAGAAATGTTTGCTTAGTTATGCTTGTTCCTGAAGAACATACATCTAATGAAAAATTCAGAATAAATATCCATGAAGGATATTTTTGTTCAATAACTTGTAGATTAGAACTCTTTTGTATCAGCAGATATTGCCTTTCTAGGTCTGAGAAGGCATAATCGCCAATTCAAAATTCTCCTTTGCTTTAAAATAATCAGTGGTGACCCAGGGAAAAAATGCCCCCATCCAGGGTTGGGATTCCAAATTTCACAAACAAGCTAAAAAAAATTTGTCTCAGCAAAGGGGTCACAATGCAGCAGTGAAACATGAAGCACCAGAAGAAACTGAGTCGGATGACAAAATAAACAGAGCCTGAAAGAGGGATCCTGAACTCACACAATTCAAACCAAATGAGGAATATTTTAAACAAATGTTTGATATGCAGCTGCCTTTTAATCTTTCCTAGTACCCTAGCCAGGCCAAGGACACCATTTGCCTACTGGTTCATGTACTATGAAATTAGTTTTGTTTATTTTATTTGAAGTCCTAAAACAAAGCCCATGAATGTTAGAGTTGGGATGTAAGAGACTTTACAGATCATCTATCCCAACTTCTTTATGTTACAGATAAAGAAAGAGAGACCCAGAGAGGGGCAGTGAGATACCCAGCATCTTGTAATAAGCTCTCATCTGAACCAGATAGAACAGAGAGACACAAAGAGAAAAAATCCAGATGTTTAGTTTATATGGACCAAATATTTGAGTGCAAAATTTTTACATTCTTGCTCCTCTTATCTCTTAGACTTTTCAGCAGCATTGACACTATTTAACCACCTTATCTTTTTTTAAAATTCTCTTCTTTTTATACTTTCAACTTCAAAAATGTATCATATATCTTTGTTATGATTGAATAAAAAAGACATTTATTAGGCTCTTCCTTACCGGCAAGAATGTTTTTGTTTTTGTCTCTGTACCCAGAGTCCTATCATAATGCCTGGAAAGTTGTAGGTGCTTTAAAAATGCTTATTGATTGATTCCTAAAGTGCCCATAAGACTGGCTCTTTCCTGATTCTCTTCTACCTCTGATTGTTTCTTCATGCTCTTTTATTGGCACTTCTTCCTCATCCTGACTCCTAAATGTAATCTTTCTCACAAAATTCTATTTTAAGCTTTCTTCTCTTTTCTCTCTATACTAACTTCAATCAATAAGTGTTTATTAAATTCTTTCTATCTACCAGGAACTATGCTAAGGGAGGAATACAAAGACCAAAATGAAAGTTTAAACTCTCAAGAAACTTGAATTCTACTGGAGAAATAATATGTATGCAGATGAGCACATAAATAGAGTAAGTAGATATAAACATATACACACGTAAATTCATATAACATAGGTAGGTAGTTTGGGGATATGCAGATAAGGGTTAGGAAAAATCAACAAGGTTTGATGATTGAGAATATGATGGTGTTGTCAGTAAATATGAGAAAGTTAGGAAGGGCAGACTTTGAGAAGAAGAGATTATTAAGTTCAGCTTAGGTCATGCTGAGTTTAAAGTTTGGGTAGCAAATACAAGTTGAGATCTTGGAAATGCATTTGGAAATGCTGAACTGGAACTCAAAAGGGAAATAGGATTTGGAGATAGAGAGTTGCAAGTTGTCAGCTAGCACTACAGGGATAATTTAATTCATGAGAGTACACAAAATCACCAAGTGACTCAGTTCAAATAGCCCCTTTCTTGCTGAACTCAGTCATTTCTTTTCAAAGTCTGCCCCTCCTAACTTTCTCATATTCAGTGACTACACCATCATCTTCTCAGTCATCAAACCTTGTTGATTTTTCCCTAACATTTACCCCATTTATCCAAACCAATGCCAAATTCTATTGATTATCACTCCATAAGATCTCTCACACCTTCTCCTTTCTTTCTATTCCCACTATTACTATCTCATTCAGATCTACAGAACACCTGGATAAGTGTTACAACTTTCTAAATGGTCTCCAGTCTAATGCTACTCCAGTCTATTTACTCTACCTACACCCTAGTGATCTTTGTAATTCATATGACTAATCACATAGCTCCATGGCTAAAATACTTTATTTGCCCACCCCATCCCCAGTTGCTTAGGGTAATAAGTAGGGACCACATTCTCCTGGGGGAAGGGGAACAGGGAATGGCAGGAACTCAAGAATTACGTGACCAATTATTTGAGAATGATATAGTGGGTCATATCTCACCCCTTCCCTGATACTCAATCATAGACCATTCTCCAACACAACTATACTACCCTTTTCACCCATCATATCTCAATATTCTCCCACCCCTCTCCCTTCATTTCTTATTGTTGCATTAGCATAAGCCTTGTTACAGCCTAAATGAAATTCAGGCATCCAAAAAAATGACAGGCAAAATCCTCTCTCCTCCACGTCCCTTACTCTTTCTACCAGGTCCCACTCAGTAAGTACCCCACAATTCTCTTTCCTGAGATCTCTTCTTTCCTTCCTCTATATTATCTCACTTAGTTTTTTCATAAATTCAGTTACTATCCTTATGCAAATGATTTCCAGATCTATATTTCTAATCCTAGTCTCTCTCCCAAGCACCAGTCTCAAATCCCTAGTTGATTCTTTGTACATCTTGACCTATAGTCATCTCAGATTCAACATGTCTAAAACAGAACTCATTTTCTTTCCCTCTCCTCTCTCAACTTTTCTGTTACTATGGTACCACCACCTTCAAAATTAGTCAGTTGTACAACCTTGGTATCATCCTTGATTATCCCATCACACTTACTCCACATATCCAATCTGTTGTTAAATATCTTCTACGTTTACAACGAAAGAAAGAAAGAAAGAAAGAAAGAAAGAAAGAAAGAAAGAAAGAAAGAAAGAAAGAAAAGAAAGAAAGAAAGGAAGGAAGGAAGGAAGGAAGGAAGGAAGGAAGGAAGGAAGGAAGGAAGGGAAGGAGGGAAGGAAGGGAAGGAGGGAAGGAGGGAGGGAGGAAAGAAGAAGGAAAGAGAGAGAGAGAGAAGGAGAGAGAGAGAGAGAAAGAAAGAGGGAAGGAGAGAGAGAGAAAGAAAGAAAGAAAGAAAGAAAGAAAGAAAGAAAGAAAGAAAGAAAGAAAGAAAGAAAATATAGGATTCCAAAGGAAACCAATTATATTGAAATGTATTTATCAAAAGATTTTTTCCCATTTTTATTCATCATATATGATGCCCCTGAAATCTATCCATGGACCCCTTGGCATAGCTATCTGCACATTAAGTAGATGATCATCTCTCAGGAAAGCTGTAGAAGAGATATCAAGCATTGTTACATTAAAAAAAAAATTAGGGACAAAATGACCTCTGGATTCCCTTCCAACTGGAAATTATATGATTTTTAAAATTCTAGATGCTATTAAATGATACATATGTTTAGCATTAAATATAAGTTATGGGACTATATGTATAGTTTACATGCATGTAGCAGACACCTATGTCAAGATTATATCACACAGTTGGGTCTCATGTGTAGGAGTAGGTATGAGTGGGGAGAAGCATGTCAGCCAACCAACAGCATTTACTGACACTATCTATAGAATCCAATGTTTAATTTAAAAGTGAAAAATTCAGATGATTTCATGTTAAAGATGTTTTCAAATTTCTGGATGTTTGGTATCAAGTAAACTGATATCCAACTGGCTAATGGTATCAAAAAAATATTAATACTTTTCATTTTAGGTATGTCTATATTTTATTTAATTTTATATTATTGTAATAGCTAAGCATTTCTAACCTTCCAATTTGTCTCTCTGTCACAAAATGATATGAGGTAATGTTTATAGAAATCTTGAACAAGGAAAAGATTTCAGTTTGTCAAAATAGAATTTGAGTTAACATTCCAAAACAACAATCATCATTCAGTTCCTTCCAGTCCTACTCCCCTCAAATATTCTTTAGGAGTAATGATAGGGGTATTATTCCCTGATATCAAAATCTTAATCTTTTCTCAATAGAGATGAGTGGATCATCATTCCAGTGGCTTCAAGGGGTAGACAAAAAGGAGTCTAACCTTAGATGTTTAATAACCTAATCACTTCAGAGGTAGTTGTTCAAACACCAGCTTGCACTCTTGATCTGTACCCTTATTAAAAGGCTTTTTTATCCAGATTCAAACTGGGAAACCTGGAAAAGGCTTTTTAAACTAAGTAAACACTCTTTCTTGATATTTTCAGTTTTGCTGAAAAGGAAGTTTTCAATGTTTCCACAGTGGAATGTTTGCATTTTCATCTAATTAATTATAGCATCACACAGAGATAACCACTAAACACAGTACAAGAAAAACCCTCTATTTCATGGTATGGATTAGAGAGGAAGAATCCCACAGAAAATAGCCTAGGATGTGACTTTGAGAAAGTCACATGAATGACTGAATCTGTGGAATTGATTTAAAATTTCCCTAATAATGTAAGATGTAGCCCTATCTTCTCCCCCCACATCTATATTCCGTAATCAGTCAGTCAATAAACATTTATTAAGTATCGACTCTGTTCCAGACACTGTTCTCAGCTTTGGGATACAAATACAATAAATGAAATAATCCCTATTCAGAAGAAGCTATCATTCTAATAGGGGGAAACATCACTGAATACCCAGTTATGCCTTCTACAGAAATAATGAAGTTTGGAAGAAGAGAGAGTTAGAAGGAAAGAGTGAATTCAGGAATGATGACTGGATTATTGAATTTCCCACCTTCACCCCACTCCCAATTTATTTTACAAATAAAAATAAGGCACTGAGACCAAATGTATCATGCCCAAGGTTAAGCAGCTCAAAAATTTAAAAAGCTCTTTCAACAAAAGTATTTTGTAAGATGTTATCCAAGTACAACACTAATGCACTGATCTTTTGTAAGCCAGTTAACTTTGCTCTGTTCTAAGGCCAGAGTCTGTGTCCTTAATCCTGACTTTCACAACATTTCACATGCTATCTATTACAAAAGGTTTAGAATCTTAGAGCTAGAAGGGACCACAATTGTTGCCTAGCTCCTGATAAATAAAAGTATGTATAAAATAATTTTACATATGTGTGCATGTACCAAAGTATGTCGTATGATAGCCATCTCTAGGGCAAGGAGGAGAGGGAGAGAGAAAAAAGAATTTACATGAAAACTTTATTATATATTTAAAAGGAATAGCAAGCTGTACATAATAAATTTTCAGTTATATGTACAATTGTCTTTTTTATTGTACCGTTATGTAAATGTTTGTTTTATTCCACAAATCTTAAAAAATTTAAATTAAATTTTTAAAAGTCACTAAGGCAGTAAATTGCAGTCAGGATTTTCTCACCCAGGGCTTGTTCTCTTCTTACTTCAAAGTAAAACTTTCTTATACATGATGATATAGGACAAGAGCTTGATGATATATTCTTTTCTACACCCAGAAAAATAACTCAAATCTCTGACAATAGAACCAAGTATAAAAAGAACATCGCATTAAAGTTTAATCAGTAAAACTGCAGATATTTTAGTAAAATATTATAGAGAGAGATGTAGATATATTATCCTTTATTAAATTTAAGGATAACATAGTGAAGCAGAACATGGCTTGGTATGTTATATATGATAGGATGTGATATGCATTATAAATATATCATATATATTATATATACATATTTAATATAACATACCACATGCTATAATTTACTTAGGACAGCTAAATGGCACAGTAGATAGAATGTTGGTCCTGGAGTCAAGAAAACCACATCTTCAGATCATTTCTCGCCTCAGACATTTATCAGCTGGACAAGGCTCTTGATCCTGTTTGCCTCAGTTTCCTTATCTGTAAAATGAATTGGACAAAGAAATGGCAAACAGCTCCATTATTTTTGCCAAGAAGATTCCAAATGGGTCATAAAAACTTAAACATGACTGAAAAGTGACTGAGCATGTTAATAAATAGCTGGATAATGCCATACTATTCTATACAATATCATATTATCACATGTCTCTGTGTGTATATATATATGTGTGTGTATGTGTGTCTGTGTCTTGTGTATATATACATATGTGAATATTTTATTTATATGTGGAGTATGTATGAATGTGTTAGCATAGAAAATTGGATTTCAAATCAGACAACCTAGATTTCAGATTGAGTAATTAGCCTCTCTGAACCTCAGATTCCTTATCTATAAAATAAGCATGTTGTCTATAACTAATATATATATTATATATTTATAATATATATATATAAACACACTTACATAGTTGGGACAAATACTGGCCCATGATTTCATCAGTATAGGGAATGTATAATGAGGAAATTTACTCTCAGTTCTGATTAACAACTTCTCTGGAACATCATAGTAATGACCTGGACCATTAAGAAGTTAAAGGATTTACCCTTTTCCATATGGCTAGCACATGTGGAGGCAGGATCTGAATCCATGTCCTCTTGATTTTGAAGCTAGATTTTTTATTCACCATTCTATATACAATTTTATTCATGTGTATGTATCTTAATGTCTATTGTTGTAATGAGAATATATGAGTGTGTGTATATAGGTCCAGACAAGGGCATTGACTTTTAATAATGTAATTAAGAAGGTGGAAAAAGATTTGTCACAGAAACATTGGAAAATTCCAACAATATTTAAAAGCAACTAACAGAGGAAATCCAAGAGGTTTAGAATGAGTCAGACTATACTAAAAGGGTAGCTTTCAACTTCCTCTGATATTTATGGGAAGTCACATTGTTTTCCTCAACTTTCTAGAAGGGTTCAACTCAAACCATTACTAGAAAATAGATGTTTCCTTTCCTGTGACATCCTTTGTAAAACAAAGATGAACAATGATGGTCATTAGGGCCTTACAGGAGGTGATACATGGGTCATGCTCCCAGACCTCCTAGGGAATTATCTCCTTGTATCTCTCAACCCAATATCCTGAAAGCTTTTCACAAAATCAAATATTTTTTCCTAAGCAGACAGTTTAAGAGACTTTACCAGGCAGTTAAAGAGACTTAAATCAAGCATGCTGCATGACAAAGACAGATCTGACTAGCATGTTCTGAAGTGTTCCCCATAAATCTTTCCAATGGAAAGTTTCAGAGACTATAGGGCATAGAAAGGATTTACAGCCCACAAGAAGAAGAGGACAATGGTGACTTCTCCAGTTACTTGATCTGGCTTCCATTTCCCATAGTGGGCTCTAGTAAGTAGGTCAGATTATTCCTATGCAGGGGAAGATCATTACATAAGGAAGCAGTACCCAAAAAAATGGGTTGTCCTGTTATGGAACAGAACCCCTTCTGGCCACCTCCAAATAAGCTCTATCCCACCCCCTTCCAGAGGGGTGAAGAGTGAGCCTTTGAATTTCTAATCCCTAGAGAACCCACATGAAAAGATCCCCTAGTTCTGGAACAATTTTCCCCATAAGCCAAGCAAGACCCAACGCAATAGAAAGCTAACACATTATTCTAATTACTCCTCAGAAAAGGCAGAACTGACAGTTGCCACCCACTTATAACCAGATCCACATTACTGATCCCTTTTTCAGGGTCTAGTCAGATTTCCCCTTTTATTACCACAGGAAATTCCTGGGACAGATGGCTAGGGTTCTAAACTGAGTATACTTAGGGTAGGATTTATGATCCTCCAAAATCAGGAAAAAACAATTTGACATTAAAAGCCAAGATGTCACTTGTGGAAGGTGTTGCAGTCTGGAAATTGGAAACCATAGGATTCTCTCTGTTTCTCCAATGTGATCTGGGATGTTACTGTCTTTTCAATAAACATCAAGAGCTCCCTATTATCTTCAGTGACAACAATGAAATCCTTTGGCTTCAAAGGCTCTTCCTAACCTAGCTTCTTTCTATCTTCCCAGGCTTCTTACAATATTTCATGATCTAGTGACCCTCCTTACTCTTCCTCGAACAAGACACTCCATCTGTTCTTCCAGATATTATTTCCCGTGACTGAAATTCCATCTTTTTTTCACCCCTGCTTTCTGATTTCTTTGGCTTCCTTCAAGTCTCAGCTAAAATTCCATTTTGTACAGTCTTTCCCTGTTCTCCTAAATATCAGCCTTTCCTCTGAGATTCTTTCCATTTTATCCTGTCTATATCTTGTTTGTACATAATATTTTGTATGTTGTCTCCCACATTAAACTGTAAGCTACTTGAGGGCAGGAATCGTATTTTTCCTAACTTTGTACCTCAGAGTTTAGCACAGTGTCTTTCACACAGTAGGTGCTTAGTAAATGCTATTGATTTGACTAGAGTCTTGAAATAAGACTCTGATCTCACCTATCTTCCAACATTCCAGGCCTCTGTCTACCCACTTATGATGTCAACAATATTAGGGTGGAGGATCTGAGGATCACTCCCTGCTTGGAGCTTCCAAAGACACCTGTGTCATCTCATCCTAATTATTATTGAAATGGTTCCCAGCATTTGCACAGCACACTTGTGTTTTTTTAAATTACTATCCCAATCTCTTAATCTTTTAGTCTTCACAATAATCCTTTGAGAAGCAGAATGAAGCAAATAGAACCAAAAAAACAAAATGCACAACAATGACAACCAGCAAAAAAAAACAGAAAGAACAAACAAAACACTGAAAGCTAAGTAATTACAATGACCAAGTTTGGCCCTAGGGAAGGGGTAAAAAAATACACTTACCTCCCTTCATTGCAGAGGTGAGATATGATGGATGTATAATACAGTCTATATTGTCAGGGATGATGGTTATCCTTAGTTTTGCTAAACTACTATTTTCTTTTAATCTCTGCTATAAGGAATAACTCACTGGGAAGGAGAGAGGAGGAATATAATTAGGAATTAATACAATGTGAAAAAATGAAATTATAATTTTTAAAAAAACAATAAAATGGAAAAAAAGTGTGAAGTAGGAAAGATAGATCTCAGTATCTCCACCTTAAAGCTGAGAAAACAAACAAAAAGTCCAATCTACCTGCATGTTCTGTCTAGCAGGAACATCCACTCTGGTTTAGAAGTGAACTCAGTAGGGCAAATTATAAATTGAAGTTACGTTCAACCTGAATTCCCTTTCCCAGAAACTGAAGTGATATAGAAAATATGTCCCCATGTTTGGGGAGAGGGAATATTTGTATTTATGTTCTTACTATATCATCAAAGGAAATATCCCTTCATAAAAGCTAATTGATGTTAATTAACCAGAACTGGAGTACCATTCACTGGTCATGACACACTGAAATGGGAACTTGAGCTGATAACCTTAGGAGAGATACCTCACACCCCTCAACGTACCCGTAG
Organism: Sarcophilus harrisii; assembly: GCF_902635505.1. Classification (NCBI taxonomy): domain Eukaryota; kingdom Metazoa; phylum Chordata; class Mammalia; order Dasyuromorphia; family Dasyuridae; genus Sarcophilus; species Sarcophilus harrisii. Next base: position 318,691,770 of record NC_045428.1, read on the forward strand.
AATCCTGAGGGAGAGAATAGTACTTCAACGGGAGAGTGATTCCAGAAAATTAATAGTGATTAATAAACTACCAACAAAAACAATTAGATGCAAAATAGGAAGAAGGGAGAAAAAACACTGGATTTGAAAAATTTTGGAAAGACTTTTAAAGGAGGGTATTCTTGAGCAGAAGAGTGATTCTATGAAGAAGCATGGGTCTAGAACAGCCAGGAGCTCAGAGTTAAGCACGTAATTGTCCATTTGTCTTAGTCTCATTAGTCTGAAAGGGCAACAATAGATAGAGTGCTGGATCTAGAGTCAACAAGACTTGTCTTCCTGAGTTCAAATCAGACACTATACTGTCTGATCCTTAACTCTATTTGCCTCAGTTTCCTCTTCTATAAAATGTACTAGAGAATGAAATGACAAACCACTACAATATTTTTGCCAAGAAAACCCCAAATAGTGTTATGAAGAATCTGCTATTTATTACTTGTGTGACTTTGAAGATGTCACTTAATGTCTTCAATTGTAAACTCCAGATTCTAGGATTCCTGGACTAACTCCTTTTAGAGTTGTACAGATAAAAGGTTGCAAGTTCACTTTGGAAAATGTAAAGGTTGTGTTATTTTCTCTAACAAGAGTGCCATGATAGGATGTGGCATTGGAAGAGAAGGGAAATGGCAAAGGAAGGTGATATTGTAATGCAGGATTCACTGAGATCTGCAGCCAAAGAGCAGAATTTGGGGTTAATGACTTTCTTCCAAGACATCAATCAGCTGTAATGATTAGAGACATCTCCCAAATAGTCTAACTTTTCTTCAATAATCCATTATGGCCCTATTATAAGTGAATTAATTAAAACCCTTTGTAAAACTATATTTTATATTTTCCATTTTTGTTGCTTTTCAGTAGATTTTAAATCATATATGACTCTTTGTGAGTCTATTTGGAGTTTTCTTCATAAAGATACTAGAGTGGTTTGTTGTTTCTTTTCCTATTCATCTGATAGATGAGGAAACTGAGGCAAACGGGTTTAAGTAACAACCAGAATCACACAACTAGGGAGTGTCTGAGGCCAGATTTGAATTCAGGAAAATTAATTCCTTTCTGGCACAAGGCCCAGCACTCCATCCACTGAGCCACTAAGTTGACCGTTTTCCATTTGCATTACTTCAAAAGACAAAGAGCTATATAACTTTATCACCACTGTAAAAAGTAGGGATTTCTTTTATCTTTGCTCACTCTCCTGGGATCTTACTTCTCAAGATTTCCCTCTTCTAAATCCTTTTTCAGTTCACAGTCACACTGCCCATGGAACTGTTTTATATTCTACATTTCACAATAAATGTACAAACCAACACATAGAAGTCAATTAACCAAAAATTAAGTATTCTAACCACTTCTAAACAATTCTCTATCATTAATAATTACAGTTTTGTGCATGCAATAAAGCAATTAAGTTCACCTTCAGTATTCTGACCTGCCAAATCTCCCTGTGACACCCTCTACACACATATACTCCCAACAAGTCTGTCAGTCGCCCAGAGGGCACAGCTATTGAAAGGTCAAAGCTTTTGCATCTCCAAGGTGCCAAGGTTCCTCTCAGAGGTATAACCCCAGAACTAGCTCTTGCCAGTTCACATGGATCTGTTTCTCCTAAAAAGAAGCAGAAGGCGGAGAACATTATTCTGAGTTGCTAATACTTAAGAATTAGGGGGAAGGTAGAATGCAAAAGCTTAACCATAAGGCAGGTATATTCAGAATAAACACAGCAAATTAAAAGCAGAGGGGAGGAAAAGAAAGTGATACCTGAACTTAAATTAGTTTATCATTGCATCAGTATTTTTTGGTTGTAATATGTGTGTGCCCATGTAAGATATGTATGTTCATATGGATTGTCTAAACATAGATTCAGTTTGTTCACTGGTTGCCTGGATATTTCTAGAATCTGGCCCAAGAAAGACAGATTTCTGCCTTGGGGGAAGAGGAAAACTGGGAGGGGGAGAGGAAAATGAGTAGTCCCTTTCTTTACTATCTACAAAAATTGTATCTGTTTCACACACATGACTGACCTAAGGATACAGTAAGTTTGGAGCAAAAGTCACTTTTCTGACTTTTTTATTCTTTAGCTTATACTCACCAGTTTAACTCCTCATCAAAGGCAAGTTACCCAAAAGACCATCACGAACAGCAAATAGTGAGAAAACTTACTTATCCAAACAATCATCAAACAGAAATCAGAGAAATTATATCAGAATGTACCCAAAAATACATGAGTCAGATCAACAAGTATTTTTAAGTGCCTTCTATTTGCCATGCACTGAGCTAGGTGCTAGGGATAAACAGAAAGACAAAAATAATTCTCTGCCTTCGAGGAGCTCACAGTTTAATGGGAGAGATGATTTGCAAAGAACTTTGCACAAATAAGATAGAGGTAGGATAACTGAAGATAATCTTAGATGGAAGGCACTAGTAATTATTGTTATAGTTGTTATTCATCCTTCATTTCTGGTGATATCTTGACTAGCAAATGAATTGGATTTAAGTGAGCAAAAGCTGGGCAAAGTCATCAAACTCACTCTCCACCAGTCATCAGAGTAGTCTCAAAATATAGGTTGGGATGACTGGCAATGGCCCTAAGCGCAATGGGAGACATTGGTCTTTCTAAGTTAAAATTTTTCCCAGGTCTCAGTTTATCTGAGACAATACCCATTCAGTAATTCAGGCTAGGTAAGAATTGAAGCAAAAGGTGGCCTAGTAATGGAGAAAGGTTTCTTGGAAAAGGAGGGATTTTAAATGAGACTTGAAGAAATCCAGGAAAAGCAGCACAAACCAAGCAATAGATACCAATCTCACCAAAGAAAAAATTTCTCTCCAAAGTCTCTAGAGAGGCATGCTGGAAATCAAGGACATATCCAGTATCTGACTCCTCAAAGTATTTTTTCTCTTTCATTTTTCCACAAGAAAATGTGGAACTACACATGTCTCTCTCCCAAGAAGCTTTTGCACCAACTCTGCCTTTCACACAGTATTGTGTTAGCATTCTCTCCACCAATTGAGTCACATCTCTTTCCCCAAAGCAGCAGCATACAAAATACCTCTGGGTTTAAATGAAAGTCCAATTATACTATGAAAACAATACAATTCAATCTAAGGTGACAGGGTTAGCATGGATGAGCTGTCTACTACTGGAGTCTTCCCAAATTGGATATCCATTCTCATTGAGATTTGCAGCCAAGAATTAGGAAAGTTAGATCAAAGAAGAAAATTATTTGACATATTACCAAGATCCAAAGCTGAATCATAATACCACATCTCCTATCAAGCACAGACTGTCCTGAGGAGTCGTGTCTCATGACCAGGAAGCCTGGAGGTCAGAGCTGCCCCCTCCTCCCTCCTGACTCCAGCAATATAATCCTGTACATCCTGTTTAACTTTCCTCACCTGCAGCCTCTCAATCATTCCAAGGACCACTTTACAGTGTCCTGAGCTGTATGTTTCTAATTCATACAACCCTGACCCATCATATAATCTAGCATGAGCCAATCTGTTTCGTAAAGGCCGCTTGGGGGAATTTTATAAGAGAAAAGAACTTTAGTCTTTTAAACAGAACTTTCCATTTATTCAGCTGTCAGGCAAATCCAAACATCCAGGTTCAAATCCTAAAAGCTTCGTGCAGATTGAAAAATTTTGGCATTGTACAGTCCCCTACTCTGAACAGCAATCACAGGAAAGACATTCCTGGGACCATAACTACATTTTTACAAATAACTTAAACCCAGGAGATTTCTAACATAAAGAGAAATTTGTCCCTCCCATTTCCCTAAAACATCCTCACTCCAGGCCTGCTGGTCTCAAAACCCCTTTCACTTTTAAGTTCCCATCCAAATGCATTTTTAAAAAATATTCTTTGGAGTTTGCTCCACGCAAGAAAATGATTAAGCTAGTTCTAAAAATTCAATAAGAACCCATTGAAGTGGCTCATTACCATATGGCTTTAAATACATTACAGATCACATTATCTGTCCCAAAATATGCCTACACAATACAGTAATAAGCTGAGGTAAATGGTTTCATCTAGAACAAGTATCAGTAACCTCTGGGATCTACACAAAAGGATACACAGCGACTACTATGGTTGAACAGATTCTGCCATGGACAAAAACAAACAAATAAAAAAAAAAAAAAAAACAAACAAAAAAAAAAAGAGATGAATTTTATCTTAGGTCTCTTTCTACCTTCCCCTCTGTGCCCTTCTAAGATTTCTTCCTTCACCTACTTGCTACTGTCATTTCTATTGTCCCTTTCCCAATTGCTTCCCTTTTCTCTCCATGTTCCTGGTTTGAAATATCATCATTCTATCCTCTACACTTTCAAAAGCTCCCACTTCAGCACTCCATTCAAGTTTTCTCAGAGCTGAAGTGCTCCCCACAAACACATACTTAGTTGCCCAGCATTTCCTTCCTAATCTCTTTATAAACTTTAACTAAGTTTTATTTTGACATCATTCACTGAGGTGTGAATGACGGTGGGTTTAAGTGGATGATGATGGGACTGGGCTGGCAATTTCACTGTTTAAAGAGCTCCTAGGTGACAAGATTCCTCTGCTAACGCGTCAGCACTTTCTCTTCAATTTACATTCTTAGTTGCATAACACTGAAATTTTAAGTGACTTGCCCAGGCTCACACAGCTAGTTTGTGTCAGGTATGGAACTTGAATATGGTCTTCCTGACCAGAAAGTCAGTATCCTATTCACTATTTCACCCTATTTTTCTCTGCGATATTAACTATGTGAGAGGAAGTATAAATTTGTAGAGAAGGAATGTCTCAAGATTAATGAACTTCCAATTAATATAATATGTAAGGGGAAGCTGGGTTTTTTTTTTTTTTTTAGCAAAAGGAATTTTATTTCACACGTATATACTCTAACTTCCATCCTACTTTCCCCAAAAGAATAGAAGTCAGTGTCATCTGACTTCTGAAAAGCTGCTTAATTTGGTCCTAGATTAGAAGAAGAGAATTAATCCTCTGCCCAGACTTTAATGTTTTTACAATAACAAAATAAGATTCTCAGAACCCCCAGAGGCATAAGCCTGAGAGGATCCTCCCTCCACTCTTCTTTACCTCTACTTTGATTAACTTATTTATGAGACCACTGAGATTGGTCTTCCTTAGTGCCTAGAAAAAAAAAAGTGTCTCATGGGAAACAAGAAAAGGGAATGTTACCATCTATTTTCCCACCATATTCTATATACTCCTGACCCATGTAAGTATTATGGAATAGTCAATGTCTCCCTCCTAAACCCATTCCATGGACTATCCATATACACAAACCCATTATCTAATTGTCCTTCCCACAAGATCAAAGTTACAAAATTTTAATTCCAAGACAGAGCAATTCCCAATTCCACTTGATTCTAGTGTATTTCCTTTGTTAATTATTTCTTCTTTAATTTGTATATTGCTAATTTTTTGTATATATTTATTTGTATGTCATCTCCCCCATTAGACGGTAAGCTCCTTGAGGACAAGGACCATCTTTTGCTTCTTTTATATATCTTCAGTGCTTGGCACAGTGCCTAGCATATAATAGGTGTTTAATAAATAATGATTGATTGATTGATTGAAGAAAAGAGCTACTATTCTTGTTCTTTCCTACTAGACTATGTGGCACTTTGAGGGCAGGAGATTTTTTTTTTCATTTTTATCTATCATTACCTAACACACAGTGCCCTTCCTGAATATGCTTTATATAAGGTTATTGAGTTGAATTGAATTGATCTGGTATTTGTTGTAGATGAGAAAATACATCATAATTTTTAAAAGTACTGGCTCTGGAGTCAAAGAATCTGGATTCAATTCACACTTCTATCACTAACTAATCAAGCATATATAATCTCCTTTGGCTCCAATTGGCTTATCTGTAAAAAGAAGGGACTAGACTATATTCTTCCAGCTCTAAATTTATGAGTATTATCTCCCAATGCAATGAAAATCTTCAACTGGTACTCTAGAGGCTCAGATATATCTCTTTGCTTCTGTTTCCTGGGTCCATTTCAAGTGAATCTATTAGATACCCCACAATTGGTGTTAAAAAGCTCATGGAAAACCATTTTTATGAAAAGTAACCTTCCTATGCCACCTAATTTTGACAAAATCTGCCCATTCAGTTCCTTGATTTTAAATCAAAACATGGAGCCCAGCAGATATGGAAAATCACAACTTCAAAGTCCAAAATCTAGTTAAATTCTGCTTCTCTTCTAATCCCAAACACAGAGGTTTAGTTCCAATCTACAAACAAAATAGAACTATGTTGTCACTGTTGTGAGCAACACAATTACCAAGTCATGAATTGCTCAAACATCAGTCTTTATGATTTTCTAACAAGCCACAGAGGACTTTCTCTAATGATTAAAGTCCTTTAAAGTCCAGGCAAAGAACATCTGGGTACTGGTGGCAGCTGCTAGGAAGCCTTGCTTAACAGCGTCCTTTGAGTCCTCTTAGAAGCACATCATTCAAAGATAGTTACCTCTGTAGTTACTAACCTATGGGGTGGGACTGAGCAGTAAGTGCTCCTGTTCTGAAAAGAATAATTTGGAGTCAGAGGAGTTGATTATAAATTGAATTGATCAGAAGGGAAAGTGAAATAAAAATAGAGCCAGAAAATTTCTCTTGCCTGGGTCTGAGTTTTGTATTTCTAATTCCCAGAAAGGCTTCTCTACAAAAAGAAAAATCAAGAAACAAAGGCACTCAGATAACACAACAGATACCCAGACAGATAGTTAAGTGATGATTTAAACTATCAGTTGGGAGGGCCAACTATTTCAGGAAGCAGAAATTAGGTGGAAAATATAAATTAATGATATAATAATGTTTGATTCAATCTTTCAATCAATTCAATAATTAATCCATGGTTCTATTAGTAAAGCTTATCAATTGATTATTTGTAAGTAGAGACCACTAGACTATCTTGAAACCTGAGAGAAGTCATCCCTTAGGAATCCAGCCAATACTTGAGTTGCTAAAGAACCCATAGAGGATTAATACAGAAGGAAATTAGTAGAATGCTAGAAGTGAATTTAGAAACATCTAAATTCAAATCTTTCTTCTTACACATCATGAATGACTCTAGGATTATTAGTTTTTCTGTGTTTCAGACAACTCCCTAAAATGTATGGAGGGAAATTTCTCAAAGTTGTTACATTCAGAGATGTAGCATCAATCAACAATCACTTATTAGGTATTTCCAATGTGCCAGGTACTGTAGCTTTTACTAAAGTGTTATTTGCACTAAGGCTTAATGAAAGTCAGAGAAGACCAGAGGGAAAGGGAGAAGGAGAGCATTCTAGACATGAGGGTAGCCAGTGAAAAGGCACGAGGTGAGATGGGAGAGTATTGTATGTTAGGAAGAGCAAGAAAGCCAATGTTCCTATATTGTAGAGTTCTTAGAGTAGAATAAAATGAAAAAGAGTCATTGTGATGGAAAGATCCATCCACATCCAGAGAGAATTATGGAGACTGAATGTGGATCAAAGCATAATATTTTCTTTTTTCTTGTTGTTGTAGCTGTTGTTTGCTTATTTTTTTTCCTTATGTTTTTTCCCTTCTGAACTTTTTTTTGCACATGACAAATATGAAAATATGTTTAGAAGAACTGTACATGTTTAACTTATATCAGATTGCTTGCTGTCTTCAGGAGGGCAAGGGGAGAGGAGAGGGGGGGGAAATTTGGAACACAGTTTTGCAAAGATGAAGATTGAAAACCATCTTTGCATGTATTTGGAAAAATAAGATATTACTTAAAATAAAACAAGATAAGATGTGTCAAAGTAAAAAATAAATAAATAAACTAGAGCTCAGAAAAGAGAGTAGAGCTAGATATATAGATCTGGGAATCATTTGCATAGAAATAATAATTAATCTAATGGGAGCTGATGAGATCACCATAGGAGATAATAGAGAGGGAGAAAGAAGAAATACGGGAGAGAATAGAGATATGGGAGATATCTACTGTTAATAGTCATGATCTGAAGAACCAGAAAGGATGCTGAAAAGGAAGGGTCAGAAAAGTAGACATAGCCAGGAGAGAATAGTAACATGAAAACTTGTACAAGAAAAAGTATCTGGGAGAAGATGGTCATTAAAAAGCATCAAAAGTATAAAAAGGTTAAAAAGGATGAGGACTAAGAAAAGACCATGCGATTTGGCAATTAAGAGATCACTGGTGACAATGGAGAGTGCAGTAACAATGTGACCTTATAGCTGGAAGACATACAAGAAAAGATGATCTAATCCCCCAGTAGACCAAGGCAAGAAAAGAAAAGCCGGAATCTAATCAAGTTCTAATTAATATGGTCCAGAGAAAGACAATAAATGGTATGGGTATTCAGAGAGAGAAAAGGAGAGACTAGTGAAGTCAAAGATGAGCAAAGAAGGCTTCATGAAGAAAATGACAATCTAGCTAGGTCTCCAAGGATTAGGAGGATTTGAATAGTCTTCAGGAGTAGAAGGAAAAAATAAAATTTTATATTTAAAAAAAAAAAAAAAAAAAGGACATCCCAGGCAGAGGGAGAAAAGCCTGAAAAAAAGGTATGGAGTGGGAAATTAATTGAGCATAAAATATTCAAGAGACAGTGGATGAGCTAGTACAACTAGTTAGGTAAATGTTAAGAAGTAGCGGATAAAGATAGATCAGTATATTGGAATCCAATGACTAAGGATGCTGACAGGCAGAAAAATTTACACTTCATACAGCAGATAAGAGAGAAACAACAAACTTTTACCTCTTTTCAGAACCACCTGACTGGATGCTTCCTTATGCCAGAAGCAAATGCTTCCCAACTTTATACTACCTACCATTTTTCCATCTCTGCCAAGGGCTCAAGATCAGGTAGTTATATATCTAATTTTATATTTCTTAATAATAACAGACATTTATATAACATTCCAGCTCTTCAAAGCACTTTATAGGCATTATTCCAATGGTATATAAGCCCACTGAGTACAGTTTTTGTGTTTGTATTCCCAGTGCCTAGCACATAGTAGGTGCTTTGTAGATGCTTGTGAATTTGAACCAAATAGCATCTGATGCTCACAATAACGCTGTGAAACATCTGCCATTATTATTTGATAGATGAGGAAACTGAGGCTGAGTGGGTAAATGACTTTTATAGGCTTATATACCTAATAAGTAAATTAAACGGGTTTCAAAGCCCAGGTATTCCCAACTCCATCTCTGTGTACTATACCATGCTGTCTCATGATGAGAGCTCCCTCCAGCTCTAAATCTATGTTCCTATAATGGTGATGCTGTTATAGAAGGTCCAAAGTGTTAACAGAAACTATGATGTTTAAGAATTATTGCAAAGATAGCTGAAATTCTCAACAGAAATGCCTGGAGGCTTCTGGGCAGCGTATGTGAATTGAAAGGAAAATAAATATACCATCTTCTGGGAAAACACCAAGTACCATCAAATACCTAGACCTTACCCTTTAATGAGTTCACAGGGGTTTCCTTTTCTTCCCCTGGAGCCTTTTAGTAAAGCTCTCATTTCTGGTTCACTGTCTCTGCTCACTCAGGGATGCCTTTTTGGTAGATATTTTATGAGAAGTTTGAAACTGAGAATTTATGGAGTGTAAAAAAAGAGAAAACCAATAATAAGTGTGTGTGGTGCGTTTGCTTAAACCCCATTACACTTTTCTCTAAGGATCATAGCATTCACTAACAAAGCCTTAGACAGTTAAAGAATTTTCATCCTCATTTATTGAATAAAGAAATTGATCAAACTAAAAGTATATAACTTTGTGATATGGGTTGGTTAGATCAGAACCCTTTACCCAGAGGTAAAGAGGTATATATCTCCTCTCCAGGGAGATGTATAGGGAAAGCCAGCTAATATCCAATAGGACAACTCTGACTCCAAAGGGATTCTTTCAACCTTTGTGTTTCTCCTTATCAGAACTATTTCTGGTTAGAGTTACTAAACATTAGAGCATTTGGATTTCTCTTGGTAGGAACATTCATTTTTTTTGTCTAAATCATAATAGTACTTATATAGTACTTTAAGATTTGCAAAGCCTTTGTGATTATTATCTCATTTTATCCTTATATCAACCCTGGAAAGGGAGGGTTATTGTCATTCACCATTTTATGTACTCCATTTCCACAAGAATCTCTTTCCATCTTCTCTTTGTAATTAGTTCTTCTTTTGTAATGGTGACTTTCTGGAATCTTCCTCCTTCCAGCTTAATCCCTTTTTTTTCTCTATTGCTTGAACTCCATAGATTTTTATGTTTGTTTCTATATGATGATTTTGAATGTGGAATATGTATTCATTGGAAATGAATCAACAAAAACTCATTGTAAGTCTTCTAGGTCTAGCACAGTACTAGGCACTTTTGAGGAGACAAAAAACATAGATATCCCTGCCCTCAAGGAGCTTGGAAACACAAAAGAACAAAAAGAGGAGAGTAATTTGTCTTCAGATTTTCTCCATCTGGATTCTATCAAAAACAAGGAGGAGAAGAAAGAAGTTAACAATAATATTGATGATATAGTATATTATATAACACATAAAATGCTTTCCTCACAAGTGTTATGAAGTAAATATTATAAGTATTATTACCCCCTTTTTGCAGATGAAGAAACAGGGCAAGAAAAGATAAATGACTTGCTTAGAGTTACACAGCTCGAAGGACTGGAGCTGGAACTTAAATCTAGATCTTCAGATTCCATCTCAGATTCAAAATCCAAGGATTTTCCCCCACTGATCTAGATATCTTCCCTTGAGCTTCAGATCTGGTGCTTTCTTCACTCTCCTATGGAGAATTCAGTACTCCAGTTCCTAAATGTTCTTTCTCTATCTTTTATCTCTGTTTCTCTGTGCTTCTCTTTCTCTATCTGTATGTGTGTGTGTGTGTCTTTCTGTCTTCTCTGTGTCTCTTGTCTCTCTCTCTCTCTCTCTCTCTCTCTCTCTCTCTCTCTCTCTGTCTGTCTCTCTGTCTTTCTTTCTCTCTCTGTCTTTCTCTCTCTCTGCCTCCCTGTGTGTGTGTCTCTGTTTCTGTCTATATGTCTGTCTCTGTCTCTGTTTCTGATTCTGCCTTTGTCTCTGTCTTTTTCTCTTTGTCTCTGTCTTGCATTCCCTCTCTTTATATCTCTATTTCTCTTCATTTCTCTATGTCTCTATTTCCATCTCTTTCTTTCTCTGTTTCAGTCTCTCTCTGTGTCTTTCTTAAGTGTCTCTCAGTCTCATCCTATCTATGTCTCTTCTCCCTGTCTCTCTGTGTCTCTCCGCATCTTTGTTTATCTCTGTTTCTGTCTTTGTCTCTGTCTCTCTCTTTATGTCTCTTTCTCTCTCTGTCTGTCTCTGTTTCAGTCTGTCTGTTTCTGCCTTTGTCTTGTCTTTTTCTCTTTGTCTCTGTCTCCCTCTCTCTTTTTCTATGTCTCTTTCTTTGTTTTAGTCTGTGTGTGTGTGTGTGTGTCCCTTTGTCTCTGTCTCTCTCTCCAATTGTTGGACATTCTCATATTAACCCTGGACAAAAAATATACTAGGAAACAGAGCTAAGGAGAGAAGAAAGAAGATAGCAAACTAACTATGAGGAGGCTGACACAGAGGACTGTGGACAATCCAATTGTACATGCAATAGACCTGGGAAAGAGGAAGTATTGTCCCTCAGAAAGTCTGATCAATAATCCTCCCTGCCCTAAGTACTGGAAGATGGGAAAGACAATGGCCCCGAAAAAGGTTGTTATAATGTCTAGACCATGGTGGAAAAGTTGACCTAGGGTCAGTGGCAGAAGATCACAAGATAAGATGTTACAATGGCAATCACTATAGATAAGAAGGGCTCTGTCTTGAGTGGTGGAGCTGTCTCACATATTCATCTATTGCTATATGCTGGCATGAAATCATGTAGCCTCAAAAAATAAGGCTAAATTTCCATTATCCACTACCCTAAATCAGGAGCCCTTCTACTATTCTCAGGCTCCCTCCACACCGAGTTACTCTTCTGTTCCTTACCTTGCCAAGGAGGTCCATCCCGAATTTCTCCTTCATTATCAGAACTGGACTAACTCTTCCTAACCACATAATCCTGCCAGAGACAATGTATCTGAACATGTATCATTGCTCTCAGATATGAACTCCAACTATTCCTTTCCTTCAGGCAAAAGAATATGGTTCATGTCCTTACTCCTACTTCAGGGAAATGGTTCACTAACATTAAGGTTTAAAAAAAAGTAGAAGGAAAAATTCCCTCAACAGTTTATACTCACAGAATGTTTCCCTCCCCATAAAGTACAAGGTCTCACGTGGGGCACAAACAGTTAAAAGCATAATAGAGGATGAATATTTTGGAATGCTAGAGAAGGAAGAGATCACTATGGACTGAAGGAGTCAGAGAGGATTCATATAGGGAGTAGGCTTTGAAATGTACAAGGTGAAGAGAGAGAGAGGGAAGTTAAGTTAATACTGGCAGAGAGAACAGCATTTGGGGGAAGTGAGCATTCCTGTCAGACGGGTTAGGGAGAGGGAGTGGGTGGTAACATGACCAATTTGACTGCAACAGTAGGATGACAGGACCCAAAATAGATAAATGCTTTTTTTTTCATAAAAAGCTGAAATATGTTAAGAGCATGGAGAAGAAGAAAAAAGGGATACTCCTGCTGCACGGGGCAGATGGTGTAATGTTAACAGATGATAGGGAGAAATCAGAACTACTCAACTGTGGCTTTGCTTCTATGCTCTCTGACAAGGAGGATTAATCTCCAAAATGGAAAGGGTAGAATAAACGTAAGTAAGAAGAAATCCATCTGGACTGGATGTCACAAGACACAGGCAAAAGAGTGCTGAGTCCAAAGTCAAAGAACCCAAGTTCAAATTCTGCCTCTGACATTCATTTCCTGTGTATTCTTGAGTCTATACATGCACTCTTTGATCCTCAGGTTCCTCGTCTGGAAAATGCGATTTAAAGTACAGGGGAAATTGAATGTTCTAGAATGCAAGAAAACAAAGAGATCCCCATGGATCTTTAAAGAAAGGCTTTAAAATGCATAAGGTGAAGAGGGTGGGTAGGATGGCTTTCTAATTATTGACCTATGATTGATCATACTAATACAACTGAGGCAATAATGAAGAGACAATGTTTTTATCATGGAAACAAAGCTGTTCTTTAATTCAGAACTAGATTTAACTTCAGTACTTGCTACCTCGAATTATCTCATTTTTCTCATCCTCCATTGCCTCATCAATAAAATAAGTATAATAATAATTTCACACCTTTCACACAGCATTGTTATAAAGATCAAGTTAGAGAATGTATGTGATTCACTTTGTAAACTTTAAGAGATATATGGGGCAGCTAGGTGACACAACAGATAAGAGTGTCAGGCCTGAAATAAGGAATACTTGAGTTCAAATCTGGCTTCAGACATTTGCTGGCTGTGTGAACCTTGCCATGTGGCTTAAAGATATTTGCCTCAGTTTCCTCATCTATAAAATGAGCCAGAGAAGGAAATGGTGAATCATTCCAATATCTTTGCCAAGAAAACTCACAATTTGGGGTTATGAACAGTAAGACATAACTGAAATGACCAAACAACAACAAAAGTGATATACAAATGTAAAATACCATTAAAATTAAGAGAATCCTTAAATCCTAAAAAACAGATCTATGATTTCATATATCTAGATGTTTCCTGCAATGATACTATAATACTGTGGGATAAAGTATACACGACTAGTTTCTGTGCAAGTTTGTTCCATATCCTACTATAAGTTTCATACACAAAAGGTAGTCAAGTAATATAATATTTGCATAGTGCCTGGAATATAGTAGGCACTATATAAATGTTTATTCTCTTCCTCCCTTTCCAAAGGAGGACTATTCACTGTTCTGGGGATCTTCCTCCTGTTTGCTGTTTATGATAACACCAGTTACTCAGGCAGAGCAGAAGAAATCTTAGAGATAACCCTCCTCCTTTTGCAGATGAGGACATTGAGCTTCAGAAAACAACTTACTAGGGCATTAAAACTGGAACCTTGATCTCATTAGCAGAACGCTCTCACTCTCCTATATTTCCCTCAGCTCACTTCATGAGGATTTTGTCCAACAGATTCTGAATGTGTTCCTACCAGAGAGGGGAAAAAACAACAACAACTCTTTAGAAGGGAGAGTTGTACTTCCCTGAGTGTCAGAATTCTAGATGCATCAGGCCAGCCACCACATGGAACAGCTCCACTGAACTGAGGCTTCACAGATGTAACAGTGAAGGAAAAGAAAGTTTTTTTGGCCTTCATCACCACCCTGGAATGTAAAAAGGAAAATGTCAGGAAATTTTTAAAATCATTTTCAATCTGTGTTATATTCCCCATTATTTTAGCTGCCTTGTATAATGTCTTCCCTAGCTTTTTGGTCACTTACTAATCAACAAGCTATCATTTTGAAAATTAAAAAGTATAGCATTGACTGTTGTGCCCTCAGTAATGAGAAGTCACATGGTATAGTAGAAAAAACATCAGCCCTAAAGGTCTGAAGATCTGGGTTTGAATTCTGGCTCTGATTTTTTATTAACTATGGAATCATGGGGAAATGTCTTAACAATCTGAGCCTCCTCCTTTAGGTTTCTATACCTATTAAATGAAAAATTTAGGTTTCTACACCTATTAAATGAAAACAAGAATTCTTCCCCTCTACACCTTACAAGGTGGTTGTGAGAAAAGTATTTTGTAAGCCCAGTGGAGACAGTCTAGAATGACAAAAACCTTGGGAATTTTAGTGCCCCCAGACCAATGGCCCTGCTTCCAAGTCAGGTATCAAAGCTATTATTGAATATAAGTTACTGTGGAAAGGAGGTTCTACCTCCTTCAATCAATATCATCTGAGAACCAATTGCCATTAACTAGCATGTAAGCCCAAGAAATGTCCATATCCACCTCCCACATACTTCCAGTCCAGTTCCCAAAACCATTAGCCCAAAAATTAGATCTCTATGGAGATGTGAACCTCAAATATTTCCACTCATGAGGCAGCTATGATGGCTACCATGAAACATCTCCTACTAAAGTCCTTGGTACCATCAAATGATTCAGTATAAGAAACTGATATAATTTTAGCTCTGAAAATGATATTAAAGAAGAAATATTACAATTCATTTTTTCATCCGCAACTTAAGGATCATTAGATGTTTCCATCTTACTTGCTAGTAAGACCTCCTCCTTTCTGTGGCTTCCACTCTTGGAATAGGAGTTCCTAGAGATCAGGGCTATCTTACATTTTATTTGAATCCCTGGCACCTAGCATGGTGCTTTGCACATTGTAAGAGATTAATAAATGTTTTTTAATTCATCTATACATAAGCTTTAATGAATTATGTAAACATTCTGTTATTAATAATAATAATACTTTATATTTACACTTAGAATCAGAAAGACCTGGATATACACTACTATCTATGTGACTTTGTAAAAGTCATTTTACTTCTCTATGTCTCTAGTTTCCTACCTTTTCAAATGAAAATATTGGACTAATGTAGTCAGAGAAATTCAGTACAGATTCCACATCTGTTACTTAATATCCTGGACAAATAACTTTTTGGAGCCACAGTTTCCTTATCTGCAAGCAAAAAAAAAAAAAAAAAAAAGAGGGGAGGTATTCCCTTCGAGATCCAAATCTATGAATCTCAGATCTCCAAAATTCCTTCCAGTCCTAGACCATATGCTCTTTTTTTTTAAATTAATGGAATTAAACAATCATTTTCAAAACATAGTATAATAAAGGTAATTCAATGTGAAACTGAAAATCTATTATGTACAATTTGCTATTCCTTTTGAATATAAAATAAAGTTTTTGTGTAAATCTTTTTCCCTTTTTTCTCCCTCCCCCTGCCAATTTGTACCTAATAGCTACCATTAAACAATATCCATAAAATACATAATACATATATGTATTATACATATACATATATATGTAAAATCATTTTATACATATTTCTGCTTATCACTTCTTTCACTGGATGCAAATGACATCTGCATCTTCCTTCATAGATCCTTTGTAGTTAATTTAGGTATTTATAACAGTCAAAATGATTTAGTCACTCAAAGTTGTTATTAAAACAATTTTGCTGTCACTGTATACAACATTCTTTTAGTTCTGCTCATTTCACTTCATTATTTCATGCAAGTCTATCCATAGTTTTCTAAGATCATCAAGTTCTATGTTCTAATGGAAACTTGAATACATGTTCCTCTCAAAATTTCTGTGAAGTCTCACACATACATATGCACACACACAAATATATGTGTGTATACACATGCAAGTGTTACTTTCCCTCTTTCATAAATTGAGAATCTGTGGTTTAAATAACTAATATAACTTAGTGACAATGACCCAGTTTTCTTGATTCCCAAGTCAGGGGTCTTTTTATTGCTTTCCATTTTATAAGGTTACCAATAAACATCATAAATCTTGAAATATAAATTCTAATCTCAAAATCATGTGGCTGAGAAGACCTAAATGAGATAGTGAAAAGTGGTGTCTTCCTGGGAGCCAGAAGAGTAGGAGTAGGAGGTATAAAGGGTTGTTGAAACAAGCAAGTATTTAAAAAGCCTGAAGAGGAAGAAAGGTATTCCCCCTCACCTCAGAAGGAATTATGAAGACAGGGATTAAAAACACATTTGAATTATAGACCATAGAATTGGCAATGCCCTTGGAAATATATATATAATGATCTACTAAGAATAAAATATTTTTCTTGCTAAATCTAGAGTTACAGTAGGCCCTACTTTAATTAAAACTTAGTTTGTTATTAAAATTGCACATACTCAAGTGTAACAACAGCCACCTAATTGCAAGATCTCAGTAGGGGTTTCTATAATCAGAATTTAAAGTAATATCTCCAGCTTCCAGCACCTTTCAAAAAAGAGGCTTAGAGATCTTTAGCAACATTAATTAATGTCACTCCAGGAGGTATAGAGCACGTAGGTTTTGAAGTCCCTGTCAAAACTTGGGAACTTTTCCAATAGAGAAGTGTGCCATCAGAAATCAGATGTATGCATGTGTGTCCATGCAGGTGGTGGTGGTGTGTGTGTATATAATATATATATATATATATATATATATATATATATATATATATATATACGTGCTTGCAGGAAATTCCAATTCCAAGGCTCTTGGACGCATGATCCTCTGCTACCTCCATTGCAAAGTGCTTTCCTCATAACCACTTTGTAAAATATAAAGAGCAAGAATTATTGTTCATATATAGAAAAGAATGCTGGAATCAAAAATTATACATCTTCTTAGTTGTATGGGATCTCAGCGTCTATCTAGTCTGACCTATATCTGAATGACAATGTATCTGACAACAGACCTACAGAGCTCCTCTCATGTCTTAACTTCCCGGGTCTCAGTTTTATTATCTATATCACATGGCTTCAGGCGTCCTTTTTAGCTCTATTTCTAAAATTTTCTGAACACATATTTGCCCCCAAATTTACCTCTTTGCAATTCCATTTTCTGTGTGACACCCCTTCAAATTCTTGAAAACAGTTATCATGTGACATTCATTCCTCTCCCAAATCTTCTATTCTTCTTGCTAAACATCCCTAGTTCCTTTATATGCACATGACTTAATCTTAAGTCTCTTTGTGAGTCTGATGGCCCTTCACTGAATATTCCCCACTTTATCAATGTCCTTCCCTAAATCACAGTGTACTAGAACAAAACACCATTCCTCAGAAATAGTCAGATAATCTGACCCAGAAAGGATGGAAGGAAGGAGGCAAACAGGCATATATTAAATACCTCCTCTGTTAGACACTGTGGCAATCATTTTATAAATATTATCTCATTTGATCCTCATAATACCTCTTGAGTAAAATAGTTATAATTTTTCTGTATTACTATTGAGAAAACTGAAGCTAACCGAAGTTGTGACTTGCTCAGCATCACAGAGTTAGTAAATGTCTGAGGTCAGATTTTAATTCAGATCTGCCCAACTCCATCCATTGTCCCATAGAGCTCCTCTGTCCTGAATCTATTAAAAGTTGGGAGTGAATTATTAGAGTGAATATAGAGATTTTTCAATAGGAAGGGTCTTTGTCATCAAGACCATCAATTTTATAGGGTGAGTTATATAATAAAAAGAGAAATGAGCTGAGAATTTTATGGAGACCTAGGTTATTCTACCTGCTAACACTAGCTAGTTGGGTGGCCTTATCTAAGCCAAGGTCACATACCCAATAATCTCATTGAACATATACTGAAGGTTCCCTAAAGTTAGTGGAAGAAAAAAGGCTAACCTGGAGCCTTTCCTTCCTAAAAAGACAACTCCTCTTTTATGGCTTGAGGAATTGAGAAGCCAGCTGAGTGTGACCCTCTGAGAAGCAGTTCATTCCTCCATCCCTCCTCTAGAGCCAAAACTCATTCATTACAGGTGAGAAACATCTAACCATTGAGAGTCTGTGGAGGCTGGTAACAAAGGGACCAAATGTGCCAATTATCTTCCAAACTCATAAGAACCCTGATTGGGAAGGAGGAGATGTACTGTTTCTTAGGTTACACAATACACTTCTAGCAATTTTAGAGGACCCTGGAAAGATTATCATTGTCCAAATAGGAAGAGGTAAAGATAACAAGGAAGGGGAGATTAGTTGTTTTTTCAGTGCCTATGGGGCCAAAGAATTCTTAATTTAACCAGTTTTTGGGATTATATCCCAAAGAGATTATAAAGAAGGGAAAGGGACCTGTATGTGCACGAATGTTTGTGGCAGCCCTTTTTGTAGTGGCTAGAAACTGGAAACTGAATGGATGTCCATCAGTTGGAGAATGGCTGAATAAATTGTGGTATATGAAAATTATGGAATATTACTGTTCTGTAAGAAATGACCAACAGGATGATTTCAGAAAGGCCTGGAGAGACTTACACGAACTGATGCTGAGTGAAATGAGCAGGACCAGGAGATCATTATATACTTCAACAACAATACTTAGATGATGACCAGTTCTGATGGATCAGGCCATCCTCAGCAAACAGATCAACCAAATCATTTCTAATGGAGCAGTAATGAACTGAACTAGCTATGCCTCAGAAAAAGAACTCTGGGAGATGACTAAAAACCATTACATTGAATTCTAATCCCTATATTTATGCACACATGCATTTTGATTTCTTCACAAGCTAATTGTACAATAATTCAGAGTCTGATTCTTTTGTACAGCAAAATAATAGTTTTGTATGTATACTTATTGTGTATCTAAGTTATATTTTAATATATTTAACATCTACTGGTCATCCTGCCATCTAGGGGAGGGGGGGGGGGTAAGAGGTGAAAAATTGGAACAAGAGGTTTGGCAATTGTTAATCCTGTAAAGTTACCCATGTATATATCCTGTAAATAAAAGGCTATTTAAAAAAATAAATAAATAAATAATTTAACCAGTTTTTCTGTACCTCAGTTACCTATAAAATGGAAACAATTTGTGCCCTGCCCAGCCCTTCCTTGCTCTGCCTATCTCAGAGAGTTATTGTAATTCACTGAAATCATGAATATGATCATGAGTGTGATTATTTAAAGTTAAATGCACAAAAGGCAGCAAAAGTATTGGACTTGGAATTGGGGGAGACCTGGATTTAAAGGCTTCCCAGTTGGGTAATTATGAGAAAGTAATTTAACTTTTATGACCCTCAGATTCATCATCTGTAAAATGGGGATTAAAAAAAAAAGCTAAAATACCTATCTTACATAATTGTGAAAGTCAAATGAGGTAACAAATACAAAGTGCTTCCTGAAGTGCTCTCTAAATTACAGGAATTTTAGCACAATTTTTAAAAGGTCACTGGGGAAATGCTACAGGGCTTGTCTCTACCCCACATCTTTAGCCTATTATTCAGTGATTTGAATAAAGATGTAAAGGGCATCCTTATCAAGTCTGCAGATGACACAAAGTTTTGAAAGATAGGTAGCACACTGGATGACAGTCAAAATTTTAAAAAAATTTAACAGGTCAAATCAAATCAATTGAAATTTAATAGAGGTCAGTGAAAAGTCTTGCACTTGAATTTTTAAAAGTCATTTTTATAAGAACAAGATATGGCCAGACAAAAGTGAATCTGAAAAAGATCTCTAGGTCTTAGAAGATATCAAACTCAATAGGGCAGCCAAAAGAGTTAATGCTATCTCTGAGACTGCATTAAGAGAGATTGTATTATAAGAAAGTTTTTTTTTGGTGGGAGTGGGGAGGAGTTAAATGACTTTCACAGAGTCACACCATTGTTAAGTGTCTGAGTTCAAATTTGAACTCGGGTCCTTCTGATTCCAGCATCAGTACTCTCTCTACTCAGCCACCTAGTTGCCCCTGATATGAAAGACTTTGAAACTCAGCATGAATAGCAGATTAAGAGTTAGTCTGGGGTTCAGATCCTATTTCTGTGGGATTCTAGTGGTATAACTCTGGGCAAGTCACTTAACTACAGAGTTCCCCGGCCCCACATCCCCCCAAAAAAAAAAAAAAACCTCTCCAAGACTAAAAGTTGCAGAATAATTGTCAATTTGAGTTAAAAGGTGGGGACTCCTCTTGGTGACCCAGAAAACTCTCTAAAAATAAAAGTTCCAAACAGTTGCCAACAATGCCTTACTGTAGCTGGGAAGCCAAATGACACAGTGAATGGAGAAATGAGTTTGGTGTCAAAAACCTGAATTCAAATGTGGTCTCAGACCTTTAATAGTTGTATGATCCTGGGCAAGTCATTTAATTTCTGCTTCAGTATAAAATGGGTATCATAATACCACCTACTTCACAGTATCATTAAAGGATTAAATAGATAATAAATAGAAAGTGTTTAATACAGTAACTAGTACATAGTAGACACTTAATAAATCTTTGTTCCTTCACCTAACCTTCTCCCCTTATGAATGAGCTCTTAATACCAACTAAACCTTAGATGCAGACCAAAAAGAAAAAAAATCTAGGACTATGAAGCTGATAATAATTGCCCTGATCAGTCAATAGATGAGGTGTGACAGTCAATTCCACGTACCATTTTTTAGGAAAGAAAGATAGCAACAAGAATGGTGAAGTGTCTTGAGTTTATGATATATAAGATTAGGCTAAATGAACTGAACTGAGAAAAAAAAAAGAGGTTGACATGATAGCCACCTTCAAGTATTCAAAAAGGTTGGCAGCCCAAAAAACAGAATCAAGAGCATGGGTGAAAAGTGAAAAAAAGGAAAGTATAGTTAAGGAAAAAAAGGAAGTTTCCTGATGAGACTTCCACATAGTAGACCAAGTTATTTGGGAAGGCAGAATTTCCCTTCTTGAAATGTTCAGATGAAGTTTAAACTTCATGTTCTCAAAAATCTCTGTGCTATAACACCTAAGTTCCAACTTGAACAAATAATGAGTCCTGTAAAGTGGTCTCATGTATTCAAATTTTCATCTTTTAAAATTTTAATTTTATGAAGTATAGTCATTGGTTCCTGTAGTGTAAATTAAAATAATTTAGCCACTTCATAGGAGTCATTATTCACACAAATCAAGACCTTGTTATATTCAAATTCCTTTAAACAACTTCCTTCCCCACTCCCACCCCCCAAAATTAGTTATTATCTAGCTATTTGTCTCTGGAATGTTGTTGCTAAGGCAATGTTTGGATGAGATGCCACAACATTGTAAGTGAAGAGATCTAATGACTTTCGATGTTATCTTTAAGAAATTGGGTCAAGATTCCCAGAGTCTAAACTAGAGCTTTCCATCTCAGTCACTGTCTAAGGAAAATTATCAAGATTCAACACCATTTCTTAGAACTTTGGGGGGATTGTATCTGTGGAGCATAAAGCACCTCAGATTTTCAAAAGAGTGATCCCTGCCCTTCATCTTTCTCCTTGTGAGGATGCTGCCCTCTTCAAGAGGAAGCCAGTATTTGATAAATCTGCTGAATCCTCACATACCTCCCCACTGACAACCTTTAAGCAAAACAACACTTACGTAACCATTTTGCATCTCCAGCCAAGGAACTCCAAGAAACAATCCCATCAGCAAACCAGAACCACAAATGTATTTCTACCATATGCTGGCTTCTTATCTCTTTACAGGGAAAGGGCATCAGTGGAAGAATGTGATCTGCTGTATTCCTCCCCCTCAGTAGCAATCATAAACTTTAGTAGTCATCCAAAGCAGCATCATTGTCCTGGACAATCTGGGACCTAGTCAGAGAGAAGGCTCCAACCCTTTGGAATGATAATCTCTCCCAGGCTTAATTAGCTCTGGAAAGAAATGTTCAGTACTATAGGAGTTTATAGTCACCATCCAAAGATATTCTATGAATGTGCCAGATGCTAATGATACAAAGGGAAAAAAAAATGATCAGCACAGCCCTCAAAAGACTTACTTTATTTTAGGACAAGCCTCTAAGTGATGTTCTAGCTGGGAAGGAGATTTTTTTTTTTTTTTTGGAATTCTTCCCCATATATCATAAAGACAAGGATTTATCCATTCTACCTCTTCTCTGAATTTGTGATTTTTAACTTATTATTCTGCCCTTAATTATATGCTATCTTGAGCTATTCATTCATTGCATGTGATGAAATCATAACTGGCACAAAATACTTGACCAGCACTTTTCAAACCTTTTGAAGGAGTCTCTGAACTCCTTTATACCCTTAAAATGATTAAGACATCCACCCAAAGTGCTTTTGTTTATGTAGGCTTTATTAATATTTACCTAATTGGAAATTAAAATGTCTTGGTGTTTTTATAAAAATTGTCTTGCCCTTATAGACCACCTGAAAGTATCTTTAAGGAGCCCAACGGCACCCAGACCACACTTTGAAAAGTGCTACTCGAGATTCTCACCTGAGGACAGAGATTTAGTTTTATCCTTTTAATAAGTTTTATCCTTTAGGCACTATCTGTGATGAGCCATGGTTCTTAACACAGGGCTGGGCACATAGCAAAAATACAGGGAATTCATTTTGACTGCCTAATCAAAGACATTGTTGAACCTCCTTCTGTTTGGGATTTTCCAAGAAGCACATAAGCTTTGGTGACAGATTGACCAGCTCCTGAAATCCCTCAGTCAGCAACATCAGCCTCCTGGCAGCTTCCCAAGCCCAGTGGCTTGATATACTTTGATAGTTTAGCCTGCTTGAATTAAGTCATTCCCTGGATACTATGATCTTCTAACAGAGGCTATGAGTTGCAAATAGAAAAGAATGATAATTCTATTCAAGGTCTCAGTGCTAAACAATAATACACCTTTTCTATCTAAGAGCCAATACTGAGGAAAATCAACATTCAGCTTTCAGAAACAAACAGTTATAAGCTTTACATAAAGCAACAGGCACTGCAGGCACAAAGATAATTAAGATACAAGTCAACTTTCAAACTCAGTAAAGAAGGCAATAGGTGGACCACAAATAATATGAGTAATGCAGTTCTAGATAAATGTTCTAGCTACCTGTTTAGGAGATAGGAAAATACATAAGTAGAAATGAGAGAGGTAACAAAAATATTGACCTAAAGTGTAGAGGAAGAAGTGAATATGATATATTCTGGGCATACTAATAGGAGTGGCATTATGCTTAATAAATGTATTTTGCTATTGAATGATAGGGCTTTGGGTACTGAAAAGTCTGATGGAATTGATTGATGAGTTACTTCTAATGACATAAGATTGGGAAGAATTTTAGAGTTAAATTGGGAATGGAAACAGAGTAATACCTTGTATTAGGGCTAGAGATCTAATCTGCACCTTTGAGGTCAGTGAAATTAACATTTGTTAGAAAATAAGGAGAGCTATGATTACAAAGATTTTGGGCAATTTCATCAAAGAACATGTCACCCATCTCCTTATATGGGGTTTGTTGAATCCATCATTTTTTTTTAATGAACAGGTCACACTATACTACTTTTATTTTTATTTTTGACAGTGTTGTTAAACTGGTAGATCAGGGGAATACCTGAATATAAGCGTTTGATAAAGTATTCCCCATATATATTACTCCTATGGACAAGATAGAGAAATGAGGGCTAAGAATAAAAGTTATTACACTATGCATACCCTTTGATCCAGCAGTGTTTCTACTGGGCTTATATCCGAGAGAGAGCTCAAAGAAGGAAAAGTAATCCACATGTGCAAAAATGTTTATAGCTTTTTGTAGTGGCTTAAAACTGGAAATTGAATGGATGCCCATCAGTTGAAGAATGGCTGAATAAGTTATGGTATATGAAGGTTATGAAATATTATTGTTTTATAAAAAACAATCAGCAGGATGATTTTACAAAGGCCTAAAGAGACCTACATGAACTGATGGTAAGTGAAGTGAGCAGAACCAGGAGACCATTGTACCCAGCAACAAGATTATATGATAATCAATTCTGATGGATGTGGCTCTTCCAACAATGAGATGATTCAGACCAATTCCAATAATCTTGTGATGAAAAAAACCATCTACACCAGGAGAGAGGACTGTGGGAACTGAGTATGGACCACAACATGGCATTTTCACTCCTGTCTATTGTTTTTTGCTGGCATTTTTTTCCTTTCTTAGTTTTTTCCTCTTCTTGATCTGATTTTTCTTATGCAGCAAGATAACTAAATAAATGTGTATACATATATTGGATTTAACATATATTTTAACATATTTAACCTGTATTGGATTATCTGCCATCTGGGGGGGGGGGGGGGGAAGGAGGGGAAAATTTGGAACCAAAAATTTTGCAAGGGTCAATGTTGAAAAATTACCCATACATATGTTCTGTAAATAAAAAGCTTTAATTAAAAAAAAAAATAAGTAAAAACAACAAAAAAAGAGAAAACAAGTTGAATGTTGGGAGAGGGATTAATCAGAAGCAAAACACTTTTGAGGAAGGACAGGGTGAAAACAGAGAGAGAATAGAATAAACAAGGAGAAATACAGTTAGTAAAAATAATTGTAAAAAGAATTTTGAAGTAAATTTCTCTGATGAAGGCCTCATTTCTCAACATATAGGGAACTGAGTCAAATTTATTAAAAAGAGAGAGAGAAAAAGAGAGAGCCATTCCCCTATTGATAAATGACCAAAAGATATAGTTTTCAGATGAACTAATCAAGCTATTTACAGCCATATGAAAAAAAAATTCTCTGACTCACTATTGCTTGAAGAAATGCAAATCAAAACAATTCTGAGATACTGTCTCATACCTATTAGATTGGCTAATGGGCCAGAGGGAGAAAATGACAAATATTGGAGGGAATGGGTGGGTGGGGGGGGAGAGAATGAGATATTAATGCATTGTTGGTGAAATTGTAAATTGATTTAAGAATTCTGTAGAGCAATTTGGAACAATGCCCAAAGGGGTATAAAATTATGCAGGCCATTTGACCTAACAATACCACTATTAGGCATATATCCCAAAAGAGATTAAAAATAAAGCAAAAGGATCTATATGTGCAGAAATATTTATAGCAGTTCTTTTCTTAGGGCAAAGAGTTGAAAATTGAGGGGATATCCATAGATTGGGGAATAGCTGAATTAATTGTGATGTGTGAGAACAGGTTGAACGTCCAGATTCAAAAAGTCCTTGATCATTCAATATAACATCTAAATGGTGCAATGAATAGTGAACCAAGCCTATAGTCAGGAAGAGGAATTCAGATCTAGTCTCAAACACTTCTTAGTTGTTTGACCCTGAGCAAGTTACTTAATTACTGTTTGACTCAGTTTCCCCATATGTAAAATAAAGATATTAATAGTATCTACTTCTAAGGGTTGTCTTGAGGATTAATTGAGAATAATTTTAAGTCACTTAGTGTAGTGCCTCTCACATATAGACAATTTATAAAGGTTATATATATATATATATATATATATATATATATACATATACATTGATATATACATATCAATATAATCATTAATATCATCAATATTACTTTGAAAGTACATCTTTAAGATTAAAGGAATTAGAGTAGGTAATGAGGAAACCAAATTATCACTCTTTGCAGATGATATAATGGTATACTTAGAAAACCCCAGATTCTACTAAAAAGTTATTAGAAACAATCCACAACTTTAGCAAAGTTGCAGAATACAAAATAAATCCACATAAATCTTCAGCATTTTTATTCATCACTAACAAAATCCAACAGCAAGAGATAACAAAGAGAAATTCCATTTAAATAATTGTCAATACTATAAAATATTTGGGAATTTGCAAGCCAAAGGAAAGTCAGGAACTATATGAGCAAAACTACAAAATACTTTCCACACAAATAAAATCAGATCTAAACAATTGGAAAAATATTAAGTGCTCTTGGATAGGTCGAGCAAATATAATAAAGATGACAATACTATCTAAACTAATCTATTTATTTAGTGGTATACCAATCAGACTCCCAAGGAATTATTTTAATGACCTAGAAAAAATAACAACAAAATTCATCTGGAAGAATAAGAGATCAAGAATTTCAAGGGAAATAATGAAAAATAAAAAATCAAATGAAGGTGGCCTAGCTGTACCTGGTCTAAAACTATAGTATAAAGCAGCGGTCACCAAAACCATTTGGTATTGGCTAAGAAATAGACTTAGCTAATCAGTGGAATAGGCTGGGTTCACAGGACAAAATAGTCAATAACTATAGCAATCTAGTGTTTGACAAACCCAAACACCCCAACTTTTGGGATAAGAACTCACTGTTTGACAAAGACTGCTGGGAAAATTGGAAATTAATATGGCAGAAACTAGGCATTGATCCACACTTAACACTGTACACCAGGATAAGATCAAAATGGGTTCATGATTTAGGCATAAAGAATGAGATCATAAATCAATTAGAAGAACATAGGATAGTTTACCTCTCAGACTTGTGGAGGAGAAAGGAATTTGTGACCAAAGAAGAACTAGAGATCATTATTGATCACAAAATAGAAAATTGTGATTATA
Source organism: Sarcophilus harrisii (assembly GCF_902635505.1). Taxonomy (NCBI): domain Eukaryota; kingdom Metazoa; phylum Chordata; class Mammalia; order Dasyuromorphia; family Dasyuridae; genus Sarcophilus; species Sarcophilus harrisii. The sequence continues at coordinate 318,718,679 of NC_045428.1, forward strand.
TCAAGTTAAAAAGCTTTTGTACAAACAAAATGCTGATAAGATTAGAAGGGAAGCAATAAACTGGGAAAACATTTTTACAATTAAAGGTTCTGATAAAGGCCTCATTTCCAAAATATATAGAGAATTGACTCTAATTTATAAGAAATCAAGCCATTCTCCAATTGATAAATGGTCAAAGGATATGAATAGGCAATTTTCAGATGATGAAATTGAAACTTTTTACTCATATGTAAAGGTACTCCAAATCATGAGAAATGCAAATTAAGACAACTCTGAGATATCACTACACACCTGTCAGATTGGCTAAGATGACAGGAAAAGATAATGATGAATGTTGGAGGGGATATGGAAAAACTGGGACACTGATGCATTGTTGGTGGAGTTGTGAACAGATCCAACCATTCTGGAGAGCAATTTGAAACTATGCTCAAAAAGTCATCAAACTGTGCATACCCTTTGACCCAGCAGTGTTTCTACTGGGCTTATATCCCAAAGAGATATTAAAGAAGGGAAAGGGACCTGTACGTCCAAAATGTGGCAGCTCTTTTTGTAGTGAGTAGAATCTGGAAATTGAATGGATGCCCATCAATTGGAGAATGGTTGGGTAAATTGTGGTATATGAATGTTATGGAATATTATTGTTCTGTAAGAAATGACCAACAGGATGATTTCAGAAAGGCCTGGAAAGACTTATATGAACTGATGCTGAGTGAAATGAACAGGAGATCATTATATACTTCAACAACAATACTATATGATGATCAATTCTGATGGAAGTGGCTCTTCAACAATGAGATGAAACAAATCAGTTCTAATTGATCAGTATTGAACAGAACCAGCTACACCCAGAGAAAGAACACTGGGAAATGAATATGGACCACAACAAAGCATTTGCATTCTTTCTGTTGTTGTTTGTTTGCATTTTTGTTTTTCTTCCCAGGTTATTTTTACCTCCTTTCTAAATCCGATTTTTCTTGTGCAACAAGATAACTATAAATATGTATACATATATTGTACTTAACATGTGCTTTAACATGTCTAACATGTATGGGACTGCCTGCCATCTAGCGAAGGGGGTGGAGGGAAGGAAGGGAAAAGCTAGCACAGAAAATTTTGCAAGGTTCAATGCTGAAAAATTACTCATGCATATGTTTTGTCAATACAAAGCTATAATAATAATAATAATAAAAGAAAGTACATCTTTAGTACATGGAGCACCCCTGATATCTATGCCCAGCTCGATGCTGTAGAACATTTTTATCAATAATAACTTGGATAAAGACATTGACAACGTGCTTATCAAATTTGCAGATAGTATGAGACTGAAAAGGTTAATGAATATGCTGAATGATAGAACCAAGATCTAAAAAAGATTGTGACCTGCTAAAACATTAGTTTGTGTCTAATAAGATAAAATCTAATAGGGATAAATGTAAGGTCTTTTTCTATTTTGGTTTCATTGTTGTCATTCTCTTCAGTGGCAGGGGCTATAGGAGTGGTCTATCAAACTGGCAGAATGTGAAGTTTTGCACCTAAGTTGGAAAAATTGGCTTCAATAGGGCAAGAAGAGGAAAATATGGTTAAGCAGCAATTTTAAAAAGATTGGGAGGGATGGCAAAATGCTCCCTTTCCTCCCCTTCTTCTCCCCTCCCCCCCCCCACCACCATTCCCAAAGTATTCAAAAAGAAGCTGGAAGACTGTCCTTCAGGAACATGATAGCCAAAATACCTGCAATGGGGCAGAGTTTAGCCTAGATGGCTCAAATTCTCTCCACACAGAGGGATCATTGATTCGATGTAAATATGTTATTTTTCTAATTACTTTGTAAACTATTGAATAGCAAGAATAAAATTCTTTTTTTTTCCCTGTTGCCAAGATGAAACAGAGCAAAAAAGCCTTATTTGCTCTCCCTCCTCCCAGAAAAAATTCTACCCAAAAGTCTGGTTTAGGATTATGTGTTTAGTAAACGCATTTTAATTAAATTTTTTTTATTTATTTTAATTAAAATTTAATGAATGAATGAATTGTAAGATCTACCAAATAAAATACACCACTTATGCCAGAATAGGTTAATTCACCACTAAAACATTATATAAATACTAGCTATTATTATTGTTTTTGTTGTTATTTTCATTAAAGCTAGATTCTATCATTAGATAGAGCTCTGGTCCTGGAGTCAGGAAGACTTGAGTTCAAATCCTGCTTCAGACACTTATTAGTTGTATGCCCCTAGGCAAATCATTTAACCTCTACCTCAATTTCCCCAACTACTACCTACTTCCCAGGATTGTTATGAAAATCAAATAAATCAAATAATATTTTAAGCACTTAGCACAGTGCCAGACAAATAATATTCATTTAATAAATGCTTGTATTCTTCATTCATCTCCTTCCCTTTGTTGTTAGGGGAACAAAATTAACACATGTACTCAAAAAGTCAAATATGGTTCTGATACCAAACCAGAAGGAGCAAAAACAGAGGATGAAAACTGCATGCTAATTTTCCTAATGAATATTGATGCAAAAACTTTAAATAAAATACTAGAAAGGAAATTATAGTACTATATCACAAAATATTATACACTATGAACAGGTGGAATTTATACCTAGAATGTAGGATTTATTCAATATTAGGAAACTATCAGCATAATTTAACAAATCAAAAAGAAAAACAACAAAGATCATATATCAATACATACAAACAAAGCTTTTGGACAAATATAACATTCATTCCTACTAAAAACACCAGAAAGTATTGTCTTCTGAGTTTGTGCCTTGATCTTCCTTGTCACCATAATAGTTTTTTAATGTACAAGTACTATTTTTGTTGTTTTTTGGCTTTTAACTTTATTTTAAATCAGGCTCTGCTTGGTGAGAGGGATGGGGGGAGAGGAGGGTGAAGATTGGCACTGTCTCAAGTTTCAGACTTTGTTACACTGCTGTTTTTAGGGCTAGTTCTGAGAATCTGTAAGTTTTTTTATATTTCCAAATACTGCTATATATATCTGTACTATTGCACCCATTAAAAGGAGGCTTGATCAGAATGATTTGACTTGCCTCCATTTTGCACGTCCCCTCTCTCTTGCCCTTATCTCTTTTCTTCCAGGGTCCACATACTCTGCCTCGCGGGCCGAGGCATGTTCCAAAAGTAAAAAAAAAAAAAAATTGACCTTTGTTTCTAAGAGAAGTTTCGTGTTCACAAGCAATTAGAAAATAAGAACAAAACAGATATCCTTCTTACTATAAGCACCATAGAAATTCAGAAAAGGTAAAGATATTTATGGTAGGTGCTCAATAAAAGCTTGATTGAATAATTAAGTGATTAAGCCAATATTGATTTGAAAAATCAAACAAACAGAACTGCAACAGAAGCTGCAGGGATAGAAACACATTTTGGAAAAGGCTTTCTTGAATGAGAGTGTGAGTGCCTGGATGAGCCCAGAAATTTTCCCCCTATCTTCCAAACCACTTCCTATAGTCCCAGAGCATCTCCTTGCTGAGTTACCAAATAGTCTAGTTCTGCAAATTATATAGGAAAAAATAACTCATGAAGCAGACCTATGCAAGAAGAAAAGTTAAAAAGCTATGCTTGCAATCTAGAGCCTGTGCCCCTTTTTCACTGTGACCGGTATTTTCCCATTGGCATTAGAGAGTCAGTGTGTACATAGACAGCATTCCACCAGGCCTCTTTGGAACAGAGAAAGGAACAATATTCCCACCTTTCATCTATACTCTTCCCAAACACCTCCAGAGACAAGAAAATCTCATTGTTCCTTCCCCCATTTAATCACATCTGAGGAGTATGCTATTGGCTCAAGTTATAACATGCAGACTCTGCTCTCAAAGTTCTTAAGAAAGCATTAAATATTTGGAAGGAAGTACTGGGCTGTTGCTTTCAGAAAATTCCAATGAGCTGTGGGCCATGAGCACCAGCTTCTCAGATCACCACAGCCTCATTCTGGCCTAGGTCCACTGAATCATGTTTAAAAATATTTCCCCTTCACTGGACCAACTCTTACTGCCACTAAGAAGTCCAAACTTTTATTCTCAAACATGAGAAGAGCTGAACTCAAAAATGGCAAAAAAAAAAAAAAAAAGTTTATTTTCCTTCAAGGCCCTATTTACCTGGTTCACTTTATTTTATCTTATCTAATTTCATATAACTCTCTAATACATCCTATCTCTGTCAATCTGTGCTATGTGCACAACTAAGAATCTTAGCACCTGAAGCAAAATCAGCTGAACCAAAAGATATATTGGGAAACTGAGAAGATCCTAAGTATGTCTAAGCCAACCTGGGGGGAAAACATTCTACCCTTCCACTCCACAGATAATCCACCCCTACCCTTAGGAGTTGACATGGAGGAAGGAGGGAAGGGAAGAGAAGAGGGAGGAAATATGGCCTGGGGAAAGGGTAGGAACTTGACAGTAATGATACAAGTGTGACTGTGCTTTTCAACAATCCAGCCACATGTGGAATAGCAGATAATCACGAGACAAGACATAGGGAAAGTGGTCACTGCATGCAGAAAGCCCTACCTCATCCTTCATGCCCTAACATTGGCATTCTGAACCAAAACTCTATTCATTTCCTAGTTAATTATACCTCTGCTAGAATGTAATACTCAAGAAAAGTTCTCAAAGAGTCATCACTCAAACATAAGAAGACCTGAGCTCAAATTGGTTTTTAAAAAGTGTCTTATATAATTTGTTTCACTTTATCTTATCTAATCTAATTTCCCACAACTCTCCTATACACTATCTCCTCCAGCCAGGCAGATCCTCTCACTGGGCTCAGAACACAGTATGTTCACAAACTTCTCTATGCTTTACCTCAAGATACGAAAATAGATTGAGTTAGAAAAGACTTTAGGGACTAATAAATAAATTCTTTTCCCTCATTTTGCATAGATAGATCACATAACTGCTGTCTATTCAACTTATTTACCTCTAACTCTATTATTTTTTCCTCTCCTATTCAGAGACTGCTCATTTTGTCAATTAATCATATATATTTCGGGGTCTGGACCCATGATTGCATTGGTGAGAGGAATTACTAGAGTGGGAAAATCTTCCACTAATGTAGTTTGGCAAAATGTCTGAGATTTATAACTTTATAGTGCTTCCTGGTTAAGGAACTTATCACTAATCACTATTACATGTCAGAGAGCTTTCGACACCAAGGGAAGCCCACTGTACTATATTACCTCTACATTTAATCACATGCTATCTTGTATGGCATTTCAATCAATCAATCAATATTTTATGTACCAGGCACTATGCTAAGTACCGGGTATATAAAGAGACAAAAGACAGCCCCCACTCTCAAAATCTGGTTTAAATATAATGGAAGTTTAAATATTTGACTACTTCATGGCAATTATCAACAAGCAGATTCTTTCCAAATCTGTGATAACCCTTGGGGCTTTTTCCCTTACTCCTGAGGGTCAGAGATAAATAATTATCTCCCTAGTTGAAAACAGCCCCTTAATACTCCCATGTAGAGAATAACACTTAGTCTGTTTCCTCAAGGATCTTACAATCTAACTTTGAAGATAAGACTAGCACATGTGAAACAAAACATGTTTTGGAGTCAATGACATTTAAAGTTCCATCTAATCTTAAAATTCTGCAATTTGGAGAACAATTAAGAGCTAAATAGTGTGTTATTAACTATAGATAACACAGGAGTTCAGAGAAGGGAGAGAAAAATGTGCACTCAATAAGTTTGGGAAGACTTCATAAAGAAGGTAGGACTTTATTTCGGTATTAGAGTTTTTCATCAGCTAAAGGAAAAGAGAGTGCCTTAAGGGAAGCAGAATTATGAATAAAAACATAGAGATACAAATGAACAAAACTTGGGAGAGGCATGATGGTCAATTGAAAACCAATCCCACAGCCACCTCTTGAGAATGAAAGATCCTTACACCAAGTTCTGCTTGCTCTTTTTGGCGAGGCTGTATTTTTGCTTCTCCTTTTATCCCCCGTGGTTAGCACTGTAACGCATTTTGTTGTTACTGTTTAATCATTCACTCTTGTCTGATTCTTTGTAACCCTTGTCCACAGGGTTTTCTTGGCAAACAGGATCACCCAGCTAGACAATAAATATCTAGGTTTGAATTTAGGTTTTCCTGATTCCAGGCCCCTCACTCTAGCCACTGCACCTTCCAACTGCCTCACCTGCCCAACTGACTGACTGATATTTGGAATATTGGGTCCAGCAACAGGGCAGTCTGAAAATTATAAAGGGGAATAGGTTTTTGAAGGTAGAAGTATAGTAAAGCAAAGAGGAAATAAGATTGTATCTTGGGTCACTGGAGGTAGAAGTTTCTTGCATGAAAGTTTCCATGCAGATCAATTCTGATGGACATAGCTCTTTTTAACTGGAAGTGCTTCAGGCCAGTTCCAATGGTCTTGTGATGGAGAGAGCCATCTGCCCCCAGAAAGAGGACTGTGGGAACTGAGCATGGATCACAACATAGTATTTTCACTTATTTTATTGTGCTTGCATTTTGTTTTCTTTCTCATTTTTTTTCCTTTTTGATTTCATTTTTCTTGTCCAGCATGATAATTGTGGAAATACTTATAGAAAAATTATATATGTTTAACACCATTGGATTACTTGACATCTAGAGGAGGGGGTGGGGGAAGAGAGGGAGAAAAAAGTTTGGTATACAAGGTTTTGAAAGGGTGAATGTTGAAATCTATGCATATGTTCTAAAAAAAAACTTTAATAATAAAATTTTCATGCATAGAAACTTCAAAAAATGCAATGAGTACCAAGAAAGAAAAGGGAATGAGACTAATTCAAAGGTAGTCTGTCACAAAAAAAGTCTAGGTCCAAAAACCTGAAGATTTTTTCAAAATGATCGTAGGGGACTAATACTATTTCTGCTACTTACTTAGGATTGTGGTAACTATCATACTCTATAATTATAAGAGCTTATTATTAACTGTTGTAAATTTTTGCCAGGGATCAAAAATCAAATTCCCCAGTCCATAGTTTTCAGAGTCTTCCTCTTTTCCTTTTTATGAAAACAGGAAAAACATTTGCCAAGCTCCTGCAGGCTTCAATGGTCTCTGGCTTCTTGCACACCCTTTATTTTTCACTTACAGTCAATATCACAAAATCCATCCCTTGATTATATATCATTTTATGTTATCTACTCATGATCTTACATGTTGGATTTGCCTCCCATTGCAAGGTAAATTGCTTGAAGGCAAGAATGCCTTTATAAAAAAGATAGATGGTTAGAGTTGGGAGATGCTTAAAGATCATTTAGTCCAAAATTCTTGGTCTTTTTTGTGTCATGGGCACTTCTAGCAACTTGGAAAAATCTATGGACCTGTTGGCATAATAATGTTTTTAAATGTATAAAATTAAATAGAATGACAAAGTAAAGCAATTATATGAAATATCATTGTCAAAAAACATTTTAAATAAAGTTCATGGACCCAGATTTTAAAATCCCTTATCTACTACCTTCATTTTACCATGAGTAGTTATTGCCTTTAAAAAAATATCCCAGTGGAATACCATTTAGTGAAACCATAATCATAACTAATAGTAAACATTAGCTTCAGGATCCTAACCCAGAGTCTCTAATTTCAGATCTGGTGTTCATTCTGCACAATCCAAGCTGCCTCTCCTTTTTTTTTTTTTTTTTTTTTTTTTTGGTCTGCATCCCCAACAATGACTTGGGGCCAAGAACATACTTGGTATTCAATAAATATCTGTGGATTGACTCAAAGTTGGGTCAGTTAAGTTTCCACATTTTTCATACCAGGAAACCACTATGACTTAAGGGGTGCTAAGTTCCTTTCATTTCAGCTACTCTACAACAATCTTCTGCTTTTCTCAAAACCTACTGCCAATAAGGTTGGCTCCATGCTAGGGCAATATTTGAGAAATCTTCCAAAGATGAGAAAACTTTAAATCTTTTCAACCAGTGGATAGGCACATCTTTGCTAAATAGTTGCTGTTAAAGGTCTGAAATATGGAGAGATCATATGATGAGAGGAGGGAATGTCCATAGGAGGCTGTGACTATAGATGAACTTCAGTCCCAAGCCCCTTATTTGGATTTTTGTCTCTAAAATGAGCTTAGTTCCAGAAGTCAAGCATTCCAACACTCCCACCTCTGGGCCTGGGCCTTTTCCTAACACACAGAGAGCAACCTATTGTCCAGATGTGACTTCACTAAGTAGAATTCCACTGGCCTATTTTTTTTAAACAAGGGATGATTTGTATTTTTAACTTCTTTTAACAGATGCCTAAGGAAAAAAGCTGGTATAGGCCCAAGTCTTTAGGCTGGTAAACCTCATTCTGGGAAGGGCTCTTCAGCCTCATGGGCTATTCTAGGTATGGTATATCTATCTCTTCCTGAACTTCCTCCTTTAAAGTAGCTAGTTTTCAAATAAGGGAAAAGGGAGGACGGATCAGAAAAATGGGATTATTAGTTATTTTTCACTCAAGTAAGAGAAAAAGCCCCATGGGTTAAAATTGTCCTCTGAATGATTGAATGGATGAAAAAGTATTACTATATGCCAAGCATTGTACTGAGTACTGGGGATATAAATATAAAAGTATGATACTGTGTTTCTTTTAGAAATTTATATTTCAACAGGGAGAAGTCAAGACATAAAGGGGAATGATAACCAGGTAAACATGTCTTGATTGGGATAATCACCTGTATGATAAGTGGAACTCAACTGACATATCCTTTCTAGAAGCAATGGCAGTGTTGATATGATTACAATTGTCAGATAACTGAGGATAGGAAAGAGAAGGGGAAACATAAATCCGTGGAAAATGATGAGAATAAAGAAACATCTTTTTAGGGAGAGATTTAGAGCTGAGTGGTTTGGGATTTAGGTTTAAAGAGGCAGCCAACCTGGGCCCTAGGCTCCAATTTTGTTGCTCAGTCGTTTTTCCAGTGCTGTCCAATTCTTTGTGACCCCATTTGGGATTTTCTTGGCAAAGATGCTGAAGTGATTTGCCATTTCCTTCTCCAGCCCATTTTACAGATGAGGAAACTGATACCCTGTTAAGTTAAGTGACCCTGGGCAAGTCACAAAATACAGTGAGTGTTTGAGGCTGGATGTGAACTCATGAAAAAGAGTCTTCCTGACTCCAAGCCCAACAGTCTATCCATTGTGTCATCTTGTTGTTCTAAATTGCAGTTTTAGCAGTTCTAATTTACCAGCAATCCTACTTATACCTTTCCCAGAAAAAGGTTCATCTTCATGAAGCCCTGTATAACTAATTAGAAAGAAGATAGTTATTGATACTCCTATAAATGCATCTATCTTTATATTGGGCACCATTTTAAACTTTTCCCAAAGACCAGATTAAAACCTTGAATAAAATGTCAAGTGATTTGGTTTTTAGCCTTGCCTCTAACTTGCATAGCTGCATGATCTTCATAAACCCTTTAATAATTTTTATATAGTGTTTTTCATGTACTAGTTGCTATTGTTTGAATTGTTTTTCTAGAAGTAAAAAGGAGTTGCACACATCCATACACAAGTCTGCAACCACACTATGGTAAAGACAAAAGTATATTGGATTTGAAATAAAAGTAAAATTGGTTGAGACTCCTGTCTCTACCAATTACTTTACATGTGACTGGGCAACTATATTCACCTTTCTGAGGCTCAGTTTCCTTATCTGTAAAATTGAAGGGTTCAGACAAGATGAGCTGAGGTTGCTGCCAGTTCCCACATGCTATGATTCCTCCCTGCTGGCAGATGGCCCAGTTCTCAGTAACAAGACTTGAGCCAAAGCCTATCAGCTGGGTTTTTGTGTGGCCATCAGCCCCATGGAAAAATGAAGGTCTGGCAATACTGGCAGAGATGGACTTTCAGATGCTGGCATTCAAGTTACAGCTGGTTTCCTCCCACAGCACAGGCCACAAATAGTACATAATCTCATCTCAGGGCAGGAAGTAAATGATGCCATTTGCAAGAAAGAAGAAAATAGTTGCTCACCTCCCCCTCTGTAGGAATCCAAAACCTCCCTTGGAGATAAAGATCTACCTGACAATTAGTGTGTCTTTATATTCACCTGTTCCTGCTGCCCAGTGGAACTGTTACCTCACCTATCTACTGTAAGTGAGCACTTTCTCCCTCCCTCTTTGTCTCTCTATCTCTCTCTGTGTCTCTCTCTGTCTCTCTGTTTCTATCTTTCTCTCAGTCTCTGCCCCTCTATGTCTCTCTGTGTCTCTCTTCCTGTCTCTCTCTCTCTCTCTCTCTCTCTCTCTCTCTCTGTCCCTTCTGTCTTTTTGTCTCTCTGTCTCTCTTTCTCTCTGCCTCTCTATGTCTCTCTGTGTCTCTCTTCCTGTCTCTCCCTGTCCTTGTCTGTCTGTCTGTCTCTCTCTCTCTCTCTCACTCTCTCTCTCTCTCCCTCTCTCCCTCCCTCCCATTGATAATTTCATTATCAGAGTTTCATTCCATTAGTCTAAAAGACTTTGGTCCTTCTATTACAAATAACTCTGGGAGAGGTCCCATTCTACCCTTCTCTCATGCCTTGCCATCGAAGAGTGAATGAAGGCTCTAAGAATAATTTGGAAGAGGAATAGAATACATATAAACCCTGGACACCTAGGAATTGGAAAGGCCATCCTTAATGATGAATGAACACAGAAAAGAAGAGATTGGGGGCACCAAAGACAAACTTTGCCAGCTTCATGTTTTTACTGAGAATCAGTTCTGGTTGTTCTATAGATATGAGAAATAACATTTAGATTTTTCAAAAACTTTAAAGTTCAGAATTATTGGGCATCAAGGTAGCACATTTCATAGAACACCAGGCCTGGAGTGACACACTGACTAGCTATATGACCTTGGAAAAGTCACTTAACTCCATCTGCCTCAGTTCCTTATCTGTAAAATGAGCTGGAGAAGTAAATGGCAAACTACTCCAGTATCTCTACCAAGAAAACCCCAAACAGGATTACAAAGAGTCAAACTTAACTGAAAAGTGACTCAACAACAATAGACCATGTAATCCAGCACCTTCATTTTACAGAGCAGGGAACTGAGGCCCCTAAAGGGGATTGTTAAGTTATTTCAGTTGTGTCCAACTCTTTGTGATTCTATTTGGGGTATTCTTGGCAAAAGGCATTGGAGCAATTTCTCATTTCCTTCTTCAGTTTATTTTACAGATGAGGAAACTGAGGCAAAAAGAATTAAGGATTTTCCCAGAATCATATAGTTGGTAAGTGTCTGATCAAGGTATGAAATCAGGTCTTACTGACTTTAGGCCCTATGCTCTGTCCATTTTGCTACCTAGCTGCTCTACTCACTTCCCCAGTAAAAGGAGGATCTGGAACTCAAATTCAAATCTTCTGATTCCAAATCTAACAAGCCCTGTTAATTCTTGTGGTATTCCCAGTGACACAAATACATACAGAGACACATACACATAACCACAAAGCCATAATGTATGATCTCAGTAAGAAAAGCTCAGGAACTAGACTAGCCTCAAAAGGGTTTTCCTTTCTCTGAGTCACTCGTGCTTGTCATTTTTTATTATTCCTTATAGACATCTTCCAGTGCTTTTATTTTTAGGATCTCATCCATCCCAAGTATTTCAGAGCTTGCTTGAAATGAAATCCCAAGTATTTCAGGCAAGCTCAGAGCCAAAGGTAGAGATGTTTAAGCAGGTTAAGTTGGTTACTACCAATAGGCAAAACTCATCTAGCAGTTTCAGATTATTTAAAATCCTGTCTGCCAACTTCCCAGTAATAAGGTGTTGTCTTTGATTCTCCCTTCATCTCCCTTGTTCATTGATTTTGTTAGGAAAGTAATTATCTCTGAAAAATTATTCTTCTTCTATCTCTTCTCCTTCCTCATCTCCTACTCAACATCACTCTGAGCAACCAGGGAACAGCCATAACTCCCTATCTGAAGATGTAAAAGTAAACCTCAGAAAAAAACAGAAAATTAAGCAGGGGTATGAATACAGTTGCTACTATTTGGTCATTTCAGCCATCTCTGATTCTTTGTGATCCTATTTAGGGTTTTCTTGACAATGATACTAGAGGGGTTTGCCATTTCCTTCTCCAACTCATTTTACACATGAGGAAATTGAGGCAGATAGGGTTAAGTGACTTGCCCAGGTAACACAGATAGTAAATATCTGATGCCAGATTTGGATTCAAAAAGATGAGTCTTCCTGCTTCTAATCTACTACATCACCTAGCTGCCTATGAATAGAGTAGGATTACTCTTCAAAATTTCTGTATGTGTTCATGAAATGTAACAAGTAGAGAAGGAAAAGAGAGAAAGATACTTGCTGATCCAGAAATGGAACCAGAGTCATTTGTCAAATCTCACAGTCACTTATCCATTTCTGAAGAATTAAGCCCATCCTACTTCCATTCTCAAAAATCAGTATGAAAGTATCACAAAGAGAAAATTACTCAATAACATCTCTGGCCAAGAATCTATGCTATAGAAGACACTATCACTGGTAAATTTGTAGAAGATACAAACTGTAAATCTCTAGGTCTGAAGAGCTTTTCCACAACAGAACTTAATTCCTATGTGATCTTGGGCAAGTCATCTAATTTTCTCAGTCTCATCCATGGCATGGGGACCAGCAGGGAAAGAAAGGACTTGAACAATATGGTCTTCAAGAGCCATTCTGGCTTTACATCCTTGGAACTTCAATATTGTCCAGAATAGAGACAGAAACGGTTTGTCTGAGATTTGGATTAATCACCTGCTTAACTAATGGGATTTCAAGAGCTCTGAAAAATCAAATGCTTTCCAAATATTCGCCAATTATCCAAGAAATTCTGTTTCAAAGAATAGGAGAGGGGAAGAAGTCATGCTTTCAATTTTTCCTTTTCTTAGTTTCTAAATTGAATCATTTTATCAGATACTTTCTTCATTGGGTTTCAAGAGGAGGGAAAAGGGCACAGAACTTGGTGATTAGGAGCACAGAAGACAAATTTTGGAGATTTCACTCAAATCACTTATTTCAAATAAAGAAGGGTCAATATTTAGAGAAAGACAGAAAAAAGCCAAAGAATAAAAACAAATGAGCCCTCTAAAATTGCACATACTGAGATACATTAATGAACAGTACTACTGTACTGTCAGGAGCTGGGAAAAGGAAAAGCAGGTAGGTGGTGCAGTAGATTGCCTGTTAGGCCTAGAGGCAGGAAAATTCATCTTCCTGAGTTCAAATATGGACTCAGATAATCATCATGTTACCCTGGGCAAGTCATTTAATCCTGTTTGCTTTAGTTTCCTCATCTATAAAATGAGCTGGAGAGGGAAATGGCAGACTACTTCAATATCTTACCAAGAAAATCTCAAATGGAGTCACAAAAAGTCAATTGAATAAAAACAACGCTAGTATGGGAGTCAGAAGACTCTGGATTCAAATCTCAGTTCTATCATTAATTAGTTTTCCAACCTTAGGCAAATCATTACAACTTTCTGTGCCCTCAGTTTACTTATCTGTAAAATTAGTAAATTACAGGAGAAAAAAGAGGTGAAATAAAATCATTATTATGAAATAAAATTCTATATATGTATTTACATATATATGAAAGAGCAATATAAGCTTCATTTCTCAAATATATAAGGAACTGAGTCAGATTTATGAAAATAAGAGCTGTTGTCTAAAAAAGTCAAAGACTATAATAAGCAGTTTTCAGGGAAAAAAAAAACTATATTCATATGAAATAATGCTCTAAGTCACCATTGATTAGAGAAATGCAAATTAAAACAATTCTGAGGTACCACCTCACATCTATCAAATTGACTGACAAGACAGAAAAGGAAAATGACAAATGCTGAAGGGAATGTGGAAAAACAAGGAGATTAATACACTTTTGGTGAAATTGTGAACTAGTCCAACCATTCTGGAAAATAATTTGTTACTATACCCACAGGGTTACAATCCTTTGATTCACCATTAGATTTGTATCCCAAAGAGAGAAAGGAAGGAAGGAAGGAAGGAAGGAAGGAAGGAAGGAAGGAAGGAAGGAAGCAAAGAAAAACAGAGGGAAGGAAGTAGGGAGAGAGGGAGAAAAGGGAAGAAGGGACGGAAGAGAGGACCTATATGTACAAAAATATTTATAACAGCTGTTTGTGGTGACAAAGAATTATAAATTGAGGGAATGCCTGAATGGTGAGGAACTGCTAAACAAGTTGTGGTATGTGTTTGTGATCCAGTGCTATTTTGGGATAAGAAATGACACGGGGAATGATTTTAGGAAAGCCTGAGAAGACCCATATAAATTAATGCAGAGTGAAGTAAGTAGTAGCAGAAAATCATTATTAACAGTAATATTATAATGATGATCCACTGTGCTATAGAATAGCTAATATAATTAATTAATATAATGATCCAAGACAATTCCAAAGGATTCATGATGAAAAAAATGCTGTCCACTTCCAGAGAGAAAACTGATGAGCTCCAAATGCAAATTGAAGTATAATTTTTTACTTTATTTTTCCTGGGGTTTTTTGTAACCTGGCTAATATGGAGATATGTATTGCATGATTTCACTTGCTTGCCTTTTCAATTGATGGGTTAAAGAATTAGAGAAAAGGAGAAATTTTTGAAAAAATAAAAAGAAATTTAACAATGTGAATAAATAATTTTTTAGGTTTTTGTTTGGGTTTTGGGGGGGTTTGGGCTGAGGCAATTGGGGTTAAGTGACTTCCCCACAATCACAGAGCTAGGAATTATTATGTGTCTGAGGCCAGATTTGAACTCAGTTCCTCCTGACTTCAGGGCTGGTACTCTATCCACTGTGCCACCTAACTAACCCAACAATTTTTTTAAAAGAAACAAAAAAGGCTTTATCAAATTAAATAATACTATATAAAATAGTACTTATATTTTTCATGGTACATATATTTTTCTTTTCCTTTCATTATTTTATGTTTCCACTGGGTACCCTAGTGATTTTGTTCATTAGGAGATCCTCAGAATTAATAAAATTATTGAAACTTAAACAAAAAGGAAGGGAATTCCTATTGCAATAGAGGTAAGGTTTACTTATTCCTCAGTGTCAGGAGACCTGAATTCCAGAGCAGCACCAAAACTAATTAACTAGGTTACTTTGGGCAAATCATTTAACCTCTGTAAGTTTCTGTTTCCTCATCTGTCAAATATGGATAAAAATTCATGATATTCCTAATTTAAAAAGATGTTTTAAAGATCAGAAAGGATCATAGACAGGAAGGCACTCAGAAAAGTGAAAGTTGTGACATATATAATGGATATCATATTGCTTGCCTTCTCAAGGATGAATGAAGAGAATTTAAAATTCAAAATTTCAAACAATAAAGGTAAAAAAAATTTAAAGAAAATTTTTAACTTAAAGTTATACATAATAGGCGTAGTCAAGGTGGAAAAGAGTTACATTTACCAGACTGTCAAGCTCCAGAATATTGATGCTCATTAGAAGAAAGAAAAATTCCATTTCACATGTGGCTATATGCCCACAACAGAGTTGTTGATTGATGAAAGTAGAGTGTAAGAAATATGTAGGAGTAATAAAAATCTCTGTTTATTTTGTAACCCCTGAAGTAAAGAGTAGCGCCTAATGCCAGCCTGAAGAAAAGTGAATTTCAGATTAGCCACATGTAGATAGCAAGGGAACAAATGCTGTGTGAAGTCTCAACCCTTATAGTATCTATTTTCTAGCCATATGCTCTCATTCGAGTGATCTTCTCTCTACTCCTACCTTACCAGAGTCATGAGCTTTAGAGGGATTTCTGACCCAAATTACTCTTGAAGGCAAGCAAATGAAGTTATTCTAATAGAAGAATGTGATTAAGATTCTTTTTGGTTGTACCTGACTAGTCAGTTCAAATCTCCTCCTTTCTTGCTCCCTCAGATTCCTAATTGACTCCAACTCTTGCAGAACAAAGATATTTGATATTAAAGATCTGTAAGGGTGAAATGTGCCCTTTCACATTTCTCACAGGAGAAGGGTGTCTCCTGCAATGTGCCCTGATGAAAAGGGTGGTTGTGGAAGAGTCCACAGGCATCCAATGCTGTATTTGAGGAGACTCTTTTCAGAACCTACTGCCACTGGGCACAGTCTTTGCTTGTCTCTGTTCAGAGATTAGCACTGAGAAATAAACTAATGGAACCATGAAAGTTTCACTGTGGAGTTGGATTCCAAGTGGTCATGGATTATATCACCAAAGTGCCTTTGGCCCAGAACAGTTTTTTATGAATAGATAGAATATGCCTATGATAGGTATGAGTATTTTTTTTCTTTCTTTTACAGTCACCAAGGTCTTCCCGTCCCCAGACATATCAATCATTAATTTAATCAATCATTGAGCATTTATTGAGCATCTACTGTACCAGGTGCTGTGGGAGATGCAAGAGAAGGAGACAGCAAAGTCACTACTCTTTCAGTGTTTATAATCTCCTGGGAGGAACAAAACTAATATGCATGAAACAGGGAATAAGTAAAGGTCAAATCATATGCTACAGACAATAAATGCTATTGGATTCCAAAGAAAGGACAAATCTCTTGGGCTAGAGCTGTTAGGGAAAGTTTCATAGAGGAGCTTGGCAAGCTAAATCCTGAAGGATGGGCAAGATTTAGGTAAGTAAAAAGAAGGAAAAGAAAGCATTCCAGTGGGAACAAACATTAGGAGCAAGTATACAAAGATAGGAATATGAATATCACAATCTTGGTGTAGAAGAGGTAGGTCTGACTAAAATGCACAATACATGAAGGGCAGTAGGTAGAAGATTAGACTGGAAATTAGAGTAAGGATAGACTATAGGATTTTAGCCCCTTTCTTGGAGCCTGTGCCAAGGATAGTCCTAAGTACAATACCACATCCCCTTGTGCCAGGTAAAAAAATAGAGGAAAGTGGTTGTGACAAAGGTGGTAGTAATTGGGCTTAAAATCAAGCCCAACCATAGCATGCTAAATTGTTCCTGTGATTACTCTCCCTAAAATATGAGCGAGTGCTTGGAAAGGTTTTGCAAGCCAGCAGAATGGAAATGTGCTTCTAAATGCACATTTGAAATGTGATGTTGGACTCTTTCCTTGAACCATCAGCCAATACCCCTCCTCCTTCCCTTCCCTCTAGCTAACCTATAAATCAGGCTGCTTTTCTGTCCATCTGCAGGTTCCCTCCCGCCACTTCAAGTTGGGCTGCAGGGATGGAATATTTGGTCAAGGCATTTGGTATGGCCAAAATGTTTAGAATGCCTGGGTTGTTGCAATACATTCTGAAATTACCTTTTAGCAAAAAGTAGGGACAACAAGACCCCTGTGGTTTAACACATTTGGTATAACCTCCCTTTTCTCTGTATACTACTCATTTTGTTCCTTCCTCCTTCCCGTGGGCTACCAGTATCTTCATACTGTAGTAGTTCCTTCCCACCAGGAGAAAATCATCTGTCAGGAACTCCTGCTTTGGGTAGAAAGTTGTCCTAATGTCTTTTCCAACTCTGAAATGCTTGGGACTTAGTGACTCAAGTCTGGATGATGCTTCTAGGCTTTTCCTTTGCCCATCCATCAGACCACACAGATGCCAAATTGATATTCTTAAAGGAGATTTAACCATTTCTCCCCTATCCAAGCATAAGTATGAGTTTCAGTAGCCTCATATCACCTGTAGGATGAAATATAAAATTTGCTCTTTAAACCCTACATATTATGATTCCCACCTACTTTTTTGGTATTACTTTATTCTATTCCTTTCATTATACTCTATTCTGAACAAAAAATCTTGTAGACGTTCTATATGCAACACCCAACTGATATTTGTGGAATATACTTGTTGATCAGCACTGTTTAGAATCCCTAGCTTCATATAGAACACAGCATAGGTACCACATTCTACATTATATGTTTTCTGATCCTCCCACTTGTTAGTGTTGTCTCTCTTTTTTTCTTTATTTCTTTTTATTTTGTGTTCCAAATTCTCTCCCTCTTTTCAGTTCCTCCTCTACTTTGAAAAGATTAGCTATGTGATACCCATTTTGTATTAGCCATGCTATTAAAAAAATCAAGAATAATAAAATAAAAAACAATATTATTTAATTTACACTCAGAGTTCATCAGTTTTCTCTCTCTGGAGGTGCATAGTATTTTTTATCATGAGTAGTTTAGAATTGTCTTGGATCTCTATATTGATCAGAGTAGCTAAATATTTCACAGTTGATCATTACAGTATCGTTGTTACTATGTACAATGATATCCTGGTTTTATTTACTTGACTCTGCATCAATTAATATAAATCTCTGCAGGTTTTCTGAAACCATCCCCCTCATCATTTCTTTATAGCATAAATCCATCACAATCATATGCAACAACTTGTTCAGCCTATCTCCATTCAGTGGGCTTCAATTTCCACTTCTTAGTTACTACAAAAAAAAAAAGAGCTATAATAAATATTTTTGTGAATAAAGATCCTTTTTCTTTTTCTCTGATGTCTTTGGGATATAGACCTAGTAACAGTATTGCTGGATCAAAGGATAGCCAAAGTTTTATAGTTTTTGGGTGTAGTGTTTTCTTACCCTCTTGAAATTAATTTGTATTACTTTCACTTTACCTACCTGTGTATATATTGTGCACCCTACCCCCAACTAGAACATGAGCTTCTTGAGAGCAGAAACTGTTAATTTTTTGCCTTTATATCCTTAGTTCCCAGCATAGTAATTTGCATATAAGAGGGGCTTAATACATGTGTTCACTTTCCACAGAAATTTGCATTTTTAAAAATTGCATTTTAGCCTGAATGTGACAATATTTGTCCTAAAGGAATAGATCCTTAATCAGTTAGATCAGATCGGATCCTAGCTTTGTTCAGGTTTATGGACAATTCATGCAAATTTTACTCTCACTTGGTACCCCAAGATTATCTATTCTACTATTGAGTCCCCATCAGTCACCCCTTTTTTTGACTCCCAAAACAGTTCTCATTCTCTCCATCCAGGTGAGCTTACCCTACCTCAGTTGTCTTTTCTCTTCTGAGCAAAAACTTTTTCTCTTCCTCAAGATCCTTTCAAGATCACACTCAAAATTCCCTTCCCCCAAGGTTTCCCTGATGAGCACCAGGGGCTTATAGTTCTTTTTCAGTTAGCAAAGAGATAGAGTAAGATATCTGATCTGCCACCCTCTTCTCTTTGAGCACTTTTTAAATTCAGCTTCTCTTCACCACTTATTTTCATGACTATCTTGTTACTATTCACTAATGTGCTGCTCATGCCCATCCTCTTAGATTAATGCAATAAATTTATTGAGGGCAAGCCCTATGAATCCTATGACTGATTATTTAGATTCCTTCTTCTTTTCCTTCTCCTCCTTCTCCTCCTTCTCCTTCTTCTCTCCTCTCTCTCTCCTCTCTCTCTCTCTCTCTCTCTCTCTCTCTCTCTCTCTTTCTCTCTCTCTCTCTCTCTCCTGTCTCTCTCTCTGTCTGTCTCTCTCTGTCTCTCACTCTCTGTTTCTCAGTCTCTGTCTCTCTCTCTGTGTCTCTCTCTCTGTCTCTCTCTCTTTCTTTCTGTCTCTCTCTGTCTCTCTGCCTCTCTCTGTCTCTCTCTCTGCCTCTCTCTCTCTCTCTGTCTCTCTCTCTGTCTTTCTCCTGTCTCTCTGTCTCTGTCTCTCTCTCTCTCTCTCTCTCTCTCTGTGTGTCTCTCTCTCTGCCTCTCTCTCTCTCTCTGCCTCTCTCTCTCTCTTCTCTCTCTCTCTCTCTCTCTCTCTCTCTCTCTCTCTCTCTCTCTCTTTCTCTCTCTTTCTCCTGTCTCTCTGTCTCTCTGTCTCTCTCTCTTTCTCTCTCTCTCTCTGTCTCTCTCTCTCTCTCTCTCTCTCTCTCTCTTTCTCCTGTCTCTGTCTCTGTCTCTCTCTGTGTCTCTGTCTCTCTCTCTGTCACACACTCATATATACACACACAATCACTAGAACAGGATTGATATACAGTAACTATCCAATGAACATGTGAGCAAACAAATGAGTGAATCATCCTCTGATCTTGAGGACTTCCCATAGAATTCATATCTGCATCCAGTTTTCCTTAATTCTTTTTTGACACTTTATTGTTATTGAGTCATGTCCCCATTTGAGTTTTTCTTTAGGCAAAGAGATACTGGAGTGGTCCAGCTCACTTTACAGATGAGCAACTTAAGGCAAATAGGATTAAGTTAATTGCCCAGTATCACACAGCTAGTAAGTGTCTGCATTCAGTTTTGAATCTGGTTTTTCCTGATCACAGGCCCAGTGTTCAATCCTCCACATCACCTAACTGCCCTCTTTGGGACACTTAACACTTAATTATTTGCATACTTATGCAAAATCTTAAAATGCAATTTTAGTGTCAGCTATTGATATTATTATTTTTGTCACATTCTCAAAGGTTGTTGAGTTTTTTTTTTCCTGAAGTCTCATCTTGGCACAGAAATGGATGCTTAAAGACCATGTCAGGAGAGAACACAAGCTCTGACAGGTACTAAAGGTGGAAAGATTATAGGAATAGGCCCAGAAATGCTGTGTGAAGAGCAGCCCAGATAATTTGAGGAGCTTCTCATCACAAAGCTGATCACATTGTGACTTTTTTTGCAGCCATGATAACTCTTCAATACTAAGACTAAATAGAATTGCAATCTAGATCAGTGGAGGGTATACCTACAACAATAAAATCCCATTTTAATAGACTGAACTTGGATTCTGTGGCCCTTTGAATTAAGGCTCTGCCTCTCATTACTTGTGTAAACTTGAGCAAGTTCCTTAATCTCTCTGAGCCTCAGTCTCCTCACCTGTAGAATGAGAGAGATGGACCAAATGACCTCTAAGATTTTTAGATTTAAGACCTATGATACTTGAAGTATGAAAGCATCCAAGTTCAGGAGCTCAAGGACTGCATTACACACAGTATATCCATTCATGAGAATAGAAAATATTATCTATTCTCTTCTAAAATCTTTCTCTTGGTGCTCTCAACAACTGAGATCAGACCTTCAAGTTCTGCATTTCTGTAACATCAGAATCATTTCAATTTAATTCAACAAGTATAGAATTATCTAACTTCACCAGACCATTCATACTCAATTCACTTCTACTCTATTTTGATTATCCAGACTTTTCCATTTCCTCTACTGTGGCCCTGTATTCTGATTGATGAATACTGGCCAAGAATGCCATTTCATGACTCTACTCCTGATTCAATTTTTTTTCCCTTATCCTTGTACTCAACCCGACTGGTACCCTTCTCTGCTTTCCAGTCCCCTTTTATATGTTGTCTTCTCACTTTAGGATAGAAGCTCTTTGAGAACCATCTACACCCAGAGAGGGGACTGTGGGAAATGAATGTGGATCACAACATAACATTCTTACTCTTTTTGTTGTTGTTTGCTTGCATTTTGTTTTCTTACTCATTTACTTTCTTTTTTTATCTAATTTTTCTTGTGCAGACAACAAATATTTTAACATATTTAACATATATTGGATTACTTGACATCCAGGGGAGGGGATGGGAGGAAGAAGGGGAAAATATGAAATACAAGGCTATGCAAAGATCAATGTTGTCAAATTATTCATACATATATTTTGAAAATAAAAACCTTTAAAAATTTTTAATTAAAAAATAAAAAGGATAGAAGCCCTTTGATGGTAGATACTGTCTTTTTTTGTTTGTATTCTCATTGGCTTGCACAGTCTTAGCATACAGTAAGTATAGTAATAAATGTTCTGTCTACTAAGTGACATATACTATATTAGGCTCTGGAGAAACAAACAATAACAAGACAGTCTCTATTCTGCAATAACTTGCATTCTACTGGGCAAAGGAAACATACAGGTAAGAAAACTCCAAATATGCCCCAAATAAATAAAAATAGCTTCCGAAAATAAAACACTGATTAGGGCCTTCAGGAAAGGCCTTTTGTAGAGAATAGAATCTGAGTTGAACTTTGAAAGGATCTAGGAATTGAAAGATCTGTAGGAAAAGAGTAGGAGTATTCCAAACATAAAGGGTAACTCTTGCAAATGCACACAGGTGGTAGAAGGAATACCATGTTCAAGGAATTTATTGAGTTTATTCCAGCTCCTGAGTCAGCAAGAACTATGCTAGTCCTTGGAACTAGGCCTGAGGTGATTGTAAATTAAGGTACAAGAGCATGTAGCAAAATATTGAGTTTTCTAATCTTGCTATTAGACTGTTAGTCTAATAAAAAAAACCAAGATATTTACCTAGAAAGCTAAGTAATATTTTAAGGCAACAAAGTCACATGAGAGTAGAGGAAAAAAAGTTAAATTAGTAATACAGACAGGAAATGAATTAGGAGGTGAGAGAAAGAACTACTATGAACCTGGATGACGACAGAAGGCTTTATGGAAGAGAAGTTAGGCTTTGGATGGTAAGAAGCCAAAATGAAGGTGGGATGGAGAAAGTCTGAGCAATGAATGGGAAACCTAGACTTAGACATGTAGTTGGCAAAACAGAATAAAAAGATGTTGAATACTCACTTCCCCTATTTTAGCTTTTTCAGGAGTTTGACCTGCCCAAGCATACATGTCCTTCGTTAGGCTTTAGACCAGAGGTACTGTAGTGAAATTGGAGACCTCTTGAGTAGACAGAATGCTCTCATCCTCTCATATAATTTCCATCTTAGTCAAGAATATCCTCTTAATAAATCGAAGTCCGGAGGGAGTAGCAACTTGAGGAAACACTAGATTAGGTAGAAATCAATGAAAATCACTAAATTTAATATAAAGAGCATCATTAAACTTTTTTTAATACACAGAAAAGAGTAGAAAAAAAGTTCAGAAGGGAACACAGGTAAGTAGGGTAGTTTGGTTACTTAAAATAATACATAACAGAAGTTAATCATTTCACATATAATCCCTTTTCTGGGAAATATTTACAACTTCTTGGTGATCCTTAAGGTCACAATAAATAAAAAACTTCATTTTTTTAAAATCATTATTTGTTTAAAAAAAATGTTTAGGAAATATGAAGAAATCATCTCTGAGCCTTAAGCCTTAGTAAACCAAATCAGCTTCCTATGATATTAGATCTTCTTGGAACTGCTCCAAGAATACTCTTTCATTTAATTGAAACACCTTGACTTGCCTCTACTTTCCAGACTTTTTCATTAATTGAATTCTAATTCAATACACTAAACTTACAGGATTTTCTTTGGTCCTTAAGTATGGAGAGTTTCCACTCTTGACTCTATTTACTTTCCTTACCTTAATAGGTCACCTCCACTAAAACCAGATGTCTTGTTCTGGTGATCTTTTCCTCTTTTCAGTCTGGCTCTTGGTAGACCACAAATATATATATATATATATATTTACATTTTCTTATCAAAGGAAAAAAATCTACATGTACTTATGGTATATTAGACTGAGGATCTGGAATAAGCTCAGTAAATTCCATGAACATAGCATTCCTTCTATCACCTGTGTGCATTTGCAAGAGTTATCCTTTATGCTTGGAATACTCTTACTCTTTTCCTATACATCTTTCAATCCCCATTAGTATATGGTATAAAGTAACATTATCAAAGCTGGACACTCTTACTTGCCCCAATACTAATGTGAACCTAACCATTGCTCTTAGCCACTCAGTCACTTCCCTCCAATAGGTTTTTTCTTTCACACTGAATCCAGGAGGAGAAAAAAGGAAGTGTACTTCCTTTGGTACTTGCAATGATAATCCAGCTCTTCAGGGTCCCCTTTTATCCTTCCCCAATCTTCCCTTAGCCAGACTACTGATTCATTCATTTCCTAAGAAAAAAAAATCTAGGTATTAGTATTCTCTCTCAGCTCTGGGAAGTTGGAAAAAAAATTAATCAATAACAATTTTTTTCTAACTCTGAGGACCCAGTCAGAGGCACATGGGCAAAAAACCATTGTAAATCTTTCTCCCTCAGCTCCCAGGTGCTCTCTTATGACTCCTCTCTATTGCATTTGAATGACATTCATAGATTAATAATGTAGTGGTTAACCATGTTTATCAGAGTAGCCCAACTTAAAAGACTAAGTAAACAAAAAGGTAAACCACATGTTAAAAAACAGAGCTAAGCTTCAGGAAATTGTAACATGCCCTCTTGGGAGAAAAAGAGAAAGGAAAATGGAGAAATAACATACACTATGAATGGACCATCCATGTTCCATCCATTTGGTTCTAAAATCCAGTGCTGAGGATCTTATTGCTCTGTTACTTGATAGAGAGATGTAGATATCAATATAAATATTAATATGGGTAGGAGTGAAAATCCTCACCTTTATATGTGAATAAGAAAAGTGAGATGGAAAATCCAATAGATATATTATATGTATATATACATAAATACATACATAGAGATGCACAGAAACAGATTATACACATACACACACACACACACACACACACACACACACACACACACAAACATGCTTACATCAGTAAATATACAGTGGGCCATCCTTCTTCCATTTCCATATGTTGTCCTGCTGCTGACATATTCTCTGCTCATGTAACTTCAAGACTGTACATCCCTTAGGCTATGAGGAGGTAACTTGTCAATCATCATGCAGACTGATAATCACAAGATAAAGGCACATTCCCCAGGGTAAAGGAAGAAGGATGCTAGGATGATTTCTGTCCCAAACCATCAGGAATCCATATCCAGGATCCTGATATTCTTGGCATTTTCATGATAATTCTACACACAAATTCAGAAGTGAGGAAGTACTCTGAGTTAATTGATTAGATTTATTAGTCCTTTTTCTTCTTCAATTTCCAAGTCATACTCTAATTTTCCATGTGAAGCATTTGTTCACTAGAAAATGAAAATACAAGTATTTCTACTCACAATTGAAAATTTTGTTAACTTAATTTTAAGCTCAGCATAATGGAAAGTTCACTGGACAAGGAATTAGGAAACATATAGTTTTAAGTCCAAGCTCTGACAATGAGAAGCAATATAACTATTAAGAAAGCATTTATTCTCTCTACCACAGTTATATCATGTGTAACTGAAGATATGAAATATATCATATATATCTTTTATTAGCTAATAAAACTGTTGTGAGGAAAGTGTTTTGTAAACTTTGAAGTGCTATAGGAATGAGTTATAATTATTACTATGCTTCAAAAAAAGAATTGTATTAAATGAGAAATTTGAATATAACTCCTAAATCCTTATCTCTAATTTATGATACCTGGATGAGTGGTAATTTGCACTGACAAAAGAAATATGCCAAATAAATCATGGGCTTTTCAAAGTATCACCAATTACTGCTATAACACCTTCATTAAAGAGACTAGTTTTTGTCACCAAGACAATGTTTCTACTGTAACTTGATGTTATAGCTTTATGTTTATTACTTCTTCATGGTTTGAAATATTGGCTTTTCCATCTTAGTTTTCCCATTCACATGTAAAGGTAAGGACTTTCATCCCTACCTCAGTTAATGCAAACGTAGAAGGCCTTTATATTGAATCAATTGATCAATCAAAGGTGTAGTCTATTTATGAATAAATCCTTAATTAGTGTTGGAGGACTGATACTTTAGAAGAAGCCAGATAATATTTCCTAATTGAATGAAGAGAATCATATATACTCTCTTAGAGGCAAAGCCAGAGAATTTAGTTATGCCATTAGTGAAGCTTTGAGAACAACCAAACTTCCATAGGAGTACTTAAGCTCCTTTGGATTTTAGACTTCACTTCAGGAAAAACTTCCCAAAGTCTTTTTGTGTTTGACCCTAAGAGTGACCCTTAGGAGACTGGATAGGTAGGGAAAAAAAGCTAAGCAAATGGAACAGGAGAAGCAAAGAGACAGGAAAAACATTATGGCCGGACAGATGTTGGAGCTAGATCACAAAACAATAGATTTTTGAGCAGGAAAAGACTGTCTTCACTCAACAAATGAGAAAATTAAAGTCCAGTTAAATGAAGTTATTTGTAGATGGTCAATCAACTAATAAATAGAAAAGTCAGAGATTTGGATAAAGATTTAAATACAGGTTCTCTAATTCTAAATGTCACTGTACCAAGCAGCAACCCAGCTTGAATCTATATGCAAAGCTCTGTCCTCATGGAAGGATTTCAGTTTAGAGAGGTGACCTCCAACAAATGGAAACAAGTACTAAGGATTCAAGAATAGAACCTTGGCCTAGAACCAGCCAATAGCCATCCAATATAGGTAAATAGGGTGGTGCTGAGCATGATTGTAATTTCCCTCCCTCTAACTCTCTGTTATAGGTAAGCTTGTCTTTTCTTCTAGTCACTTTTTCCCTTCAAGGCCAGTTTCAAACAAAAAATGGTGGGAGAAATTTGTCCTCACAAATTCAGAAATAAGTCTGAAACCCTTGGGGGTTAAAAACCACAAGAAAAGAGACTTGATCAGAAGGCATTTCTGCTCTTGCTCCACATCCAAGTCCATTTTTACAAAATCCCCAAAGGTCAGCTACATGAATAGTTTTCTATGTGTTTTTTTCCCTGT
This sequence comes from Sarcophilus harrisii, assembly GCF_902635505.1. Taxonomy (NCBI): domain Eukaryota; kingdom Metazoa; phylum Chordata; class Mammalia; order Dasyuromorphia; family Dasyuridae; genus Sarcophilus; species Sarcophilus harrisii. The sequence goes on from NC_045428.1 coordinate 318,745,115, forward strand.
ATCTCTAAGCATCCCATCCCATTCATCTTTGATGGTATTCAGTTAACATCTTTCTTGCTCCCTTGAATTTAGTAGTTTGGGCTCTTTCCCTGGATCTCAATCTACTTCATCTGACTTCCCAAATGGTACCACAGTATAACAATAATTTCTGAGAGGAACTCTTTCCCACTCTTGGATTCACCCAAACTTACTGGCCCTTACTGCCTTACCTCCTGCCGTCTATTACCAGTTTTCTGGGAAGAATAAGGGTCAAATAAATGGGCTGTAAGAACCCAGATAGATAGAAAAGAACCCAGAAATGTGCAAGAACAGCAGAATTAGGCAAGAAGTCAAAAATCCAGGGAGTCAGCAACCAGGATATCTGCAGAAGCCCAAATAGCCAAAACAAAGGTAGACTTGGATAATGAAGAGAGAGTTGCCTCAGTAATAGAATTTTTGTGCTCTTCCTATTAGGAAAGTAACCAATCTCCAATCATGGCTCCTAGTGGGAGGGAAGGAGAAGGCAGGAAAAAGGGGGGGAAAGCTGCTACTAGTGGGCAGCTCCTTCCACAAACAGTGACTGACATCTGGACTTTTCCAGACACAGCAATTTACCAGTAAGCCAACTCTGGGACTGTTTAAGGGTGTAACTGAATAAGAGGTCTTAGGAGTGCCAGTGGAGCTGTGATAGCCCTGTGATTTGAAAAGTGATTAATGAAGAAAGAGCTGTTCTTCAAGTGAAGTAAAATGGACTAAATAAGACCATCTAGGGTTTATTGTTTTTGCTGAGAGCTGTCGGCTAAACTTGAACAGGGTTGGAATGCCAGGGGAGCTGGAACAAAATAAGCACTATAATTCACTTGATCTTATAGATGGAGAATAATCAAAGGAATGGAAATTCCCCTAGCTTAAATTCTTTCCATTCACAGCTTGGCTAGATCACCACCTGCTCAGGTTTCCAGTTTCATCAGAGACCAGATTAACCTGTCCTTATCCTTTGCTAAAGAACCCAGCATAGCTAAAATCCAATCTTGGAAAACATACAAGCTAGAGGGTGTAATGGTGAGCCTCCCTTGTGCATTTATGTGTTAGTTTTTATAGATCTGTAACTATTTGACCAAAAGGTTGAAAGCAGAGAAATTGAAGCCTAAGGTATGAGGATCTAGTGCTTGTGGAAGAGATCAGATATAAAGATTAAAAACACTCTTTTTAAAAAGAAGAAAAAAAAATTTTTTTAAAGTTAAAACCATCTCTAAAATAATAAGGAGATGAGGAAAATGAGATTACTTAAAAAAAAAAAAAAAAAAAAAAAAAAAAAAAAAAAAAAAAAAAAAAAGCTTGATTGAAAGCAATTTCTCAGAAACCATTACATCAAAGGAGTTCTTCCCAAATTCCAGTTTAATTCAATTAAACACCTAGTTTGTACCTACTGTGTATAAAACTCAGAACTAGATAAATTTAAATAAATTTAAATTTAAATAAAACTCAGTCCCATATTTAAAATCTGGTAAGGGGACATGTCATATACATAGATATCTGGCCCTTTAGTAAACCTGAAGATATTTTGCGGTCTTGAATGTTGTAAAGATAGCAGAATAAGATCAATCACTCAATCAGCAAGCATTTATTAAAAACCTATTATAGGCAGGCTGCTATGTTAGGTACTGGAAACACAAAGATAAAAATCAAAATCCTTTATCTCAAGGAATATATATATATATATATATATATATATGTGTGTGTGTGTGTATATATATATATATTTCATATATAATAGAAATGGAACATATTTCATTAGCATAAAATGAGGAAATTAAGTGGGAATAAGGAAACTTCCTCTACTAATGCTCAGCACATTTTTTGAAACCTATAATCTTAGACTGGGGGTAACAAACTAAGACCCCAAGTTCAAAAGCCTAGGGAATTGCAGTGTGCCCTCCCCTCCAAACCACCAAACTTGCTTCCAGCCCGGTTCCACAGCCATAATTGAGGGTTGAAATCATTGTGGAGAGGATGGCTTATCTTATTCAACACTACCAGAAAAAGCTGCTAACCAACTGCCATCAGTAGTCAGACATAATACCCCCAGCGGCAGTAGCACCTCCCAAAACACCAGATCTGCTTCCAGCCTAGCCCTCACAGACATTTTCTGAGGAGAAAACTCCTTCAGAGAAGTCATTATTCACTTCTACTAACTGCCACACATAGGGCAAGCAGTCCAGCCTAGTAAGAAGGCTTCCTGAGAGAGACAGAAGGCGTCATGTGCCAGCCAAGTCAAACTACCATCTTCCAACATGTCTTGATGGAGGCATCCCAGGACTATGCATTTAAGTGCTTTGGAGATGCAGTGTTCCTAGACCAATGTCCTTAACTATCATCTGAGAAGCAAAGGTGATGAAAATACAGCCTGGCAACTGCTCCTGCAGGTGCTACAACCACAACTACTGAAGACTTAGAAAAGAGAATTCTTGATGCCTGAGACATTGAACTGGAAACTGAGTGGATGCCCATCATCTGGGGAGTGGCTGAATAAGTTATGGAAGATTATTATTCTATAAAAAATGATCAGCGGGATGATTTCAGAAATGCCTGGATTTATATTAACTGATGCTGAGTGAAGTGAGTAGAACCAAAATATGCATGTGTGTGAATATATTATAGAGATGAAAACTATGATTTCATTAACATAAAATAGGGAAATTAAGTGAGAATTGTACACAGCAATAACAAGATTATGCAATGATTAATTGTGATAGACTTGGCTCTTTTCAACAGTGAAATAATTCAGACAAATTCCAATAGACTTGTGATGGAAAGATTTATATACATCCAGAGAAAGGACCATGGGGACTGAATTTTTTTTATTTTGTGTTCCAAATTATCTCCCTCCTTCCCTCACATTGTCCCTGAGACAATAACCAGTTTGACATGTGTAGTCATCCAAAACATATTTCCATATTAGTCATATTATAAAGGAAAAACAGAGATCTCCCCGCACAAAAAGAAAAGAAAAAGAAAAAACTTTTTAAAAGTATGTTTTGATCTGCATTCAGATCATAGCAGTTTTTTTTTTCTGGAGATGGATAATATGTCATCATAAGTCCTTTAGAATTGTCTTAGATGATTATATTGCTAAGAATGGCTGCCATTCACAAATACTCATCATATAATATTGCAGTTACTGTGTACAAGGTTCTCTTGGTTCTGCTTACTTCACTTTCCATCAATTCATTTAAGTCTTTCCAGATTTTTCTGAAAATATCTCACTCATCATTTCTCAAAGCACAATAATATTCCATCACAATCAAATGCCACAATTGGTTCAGTCATTGCTCAATTGAAGAAACTAAGGACTCTAAGAGGAGGGATTAAAAAAAATAGAGCCTGAACTGATCTCAGCTAATGTTATTTTTAAGAAAATAGCTCCAGAGGGGAAGTTTCTGAGAAGATGGTGGAGTAAGTGTGTAAATTTCAAGCTCTCCCAATTTCCCCTACAAATAGAACAAATTTCTTTTTTTTTTTTAATTTAATAGCCTTTTATTTACAGATTATATGCATGGGTAACTTTACAGCGTTCACAATTGCCAAACCTCTTGTAGAACAAATTTCTTTCTGAAGATCTGAAGAAAGACCCAGGCTGCATTAACCCATGTGAAGTACAAATACCTCTGGGTTAGTTCCACAGAAATACCAAGTAAGGAGCCCTGGGATGAGCTGGGTAAAGCTGGAGCCTCAGCTAGAACCACAGAAATGGGTGGGTGGGGGGAACACAACAAGGATTGCTTGTGGAATCTGGGTCTGAGTCTGGGAACATAGAATGAACCCTGGCTGATTGAGAATGCCAGGCCCAACGGTGCTGCTGAGACAAGGCCCTGGGTTAGAACGAAACAGCACCTAGTAAGTTTAGAAGCAGTGGGGCAGGGATGCTGCTGCTGTGGGCATTTGCTGGAGGATGGAGATCTTGGTTTGGAGTTCCTGGTCAGAGAAGAGAGCTGAAGTGAAACCAGAAGCACCATCCTCCCCATCCCAGGCTTAGAGGTGCTTGTATTAATATTTCTTATTTTAAAAAAAAAGACTCAACCAAGAAGAACCCCACCTTAGAAATATACTATGGGAACAAGGAACATCAGGACATCAGGGTTCATCTTCAGAGGAGGAAGCTTAAAGTTAAAAAAAAAAAAAAAAAAAAAAAGCTTTTACTGCAGAGTAATGTGAAATGGCTCCCTGCCCAGAGAGAATTTATAAAACTCAAAAAAAATTCAGAAGTCAAATGAGAGTCATTGAGGAAAAACAAAAACAAAATAAAATAAAATAAAAACCATGCAATAAAAACAATATTATGAGGGGGAAAAAAAGGTTAACCAATTAGAAATGGAGATGCAAAGTCTCAAAGGCAAAAACAATTCTGAAAATTAGAATTGGACAAGAGGAAACCAGTGAAGCTATGAAAGACCAAGAAATAGCGAAACAGATTATAAAGAATTAAATAGAACAAAATGTGAAACATCTTATAAGAAAAACAACAAATCTGGAAAACAGATCAAAAAAGAAAATACAAGAATAATTAGACTGCCAGGAAGTTGTGACCAAAAAAAGGAACTTGACACACTAATGCAAGAAATAATCCAAGAAAATTGTCCTAGAATGACAGGACATTAGAGGAAAGTAGAAACAGAAAAAAAAATCTACTGATCATCACCTCAACAAGACCCCTTATAGAAAACACATAGGAATATTATTGCTAAATTTCGAAAGGCCAAAATCAAAGAGAACATTTTGCAAGAAACAAGAAAAAGAAACCAATCCAAATACACTGGAACTAAAATTAGAATTGTACAGGACTTATCAGCAGCCACAATAAAATATCACAGGTCCTGAAATCATATCCACTGATGATCAAAAGAACTAGGCCTGTGGCCAAAAATATCATACCCAGAAAAATTATCTATAATATTAAATAAGAAAAAATGGACATTCAATGAATTTGCAGATTTTCAGAACTTTCTATCAATCAAACCCGAACTTAATAGAAAATTTAACATATAAGAGCCAATATCAAAGATCAGTTTCAAGGAACTAAACATGGATAAATTGGTTGTTTGTTTTTTAACTTAGAAAACTTATAGCATATGTTTAAGATTGATATTAACAATACAACAACTCAAAAGAAAGATTGGGATAGAGTTAAGATAAAAATAGCAAATATGTCATACAAATGAGGTGCAGAGGAAGAATAGACACGGGCATTAGAGGGGGAGAAAGGGCTTGTAGTTCTGAAAACCTACTCACATTGGGAATGGGTCCAATAGGCAACCATACAGATATACTATGAACAGTATAGCACCCTCCAAAATCTATAAAGAAACAAGAGAAAAGAGATGAGTAGAGAGAGAAACAAGAATGAGGGAAGAAGACAAGGGAGGGATCCTTGGATGAGGGAGGTTAAGTAATAGCAAGGCAAATTAGGAGCAGAATTAAAGCAAAGGAGCCACAGGGATCGGACAGATGTATGTGTGTCTATGGGTGAGGGTATGTGTGTATGTATGTGTATGTATATATCTGTATATGTATACATAATTATATACTTTCTTAACTATGGCCTGCTTAAGGATGATTTCAGAGAGGCCTGGAGAGACTTACATGAACTTATATGCTAAGCAAAGTGAGCAGAACCAAGAGAACATTGTACACAACAAGATTATACAAAGATTAATTCTGATGGACGTGACTCTTTTCAACAGCCAGGTGATTCAGGCCAGTTCCAATGGTCTTGTGATGAAGAGAGCCATCTGTATCCAGAGAGAGGACTGTGAGAATTGAGTGTGGATCACAACATAGTATTGTCACCTTTTTTATTGTTGTTTGCTTATATTTTATTTTCTTTCTCATTTTTTTCTTTTTTGATCTAATTTTTCTTGTGCAGCATGGTAATTGTGAAATATGGAAGAATTGCAAACTTTTAACATATATTAGATTACTTGTCATATAGGGGAGGGGATGGGGAGAAAGGAAGGAGAAAAAATTTGGAACATAAGATTTTGCAAAGGTGAATGTTGAAAATTATCTATGCATGTTTTGAAAATAAACAGCTTTAATTAAAAAAAACTTTTAGCTTGCTTGGGGGTGGGATGGGGGACAAAAGGGGGAAAAGAATCATGTTAAAAACAAAAGGTGCACAGCAGAGAACAGAAAGACAAGAGAATTTTCTTTTACAAGGAAGTAGGAAAAAAAAAAAGATGGACACTCATGAATATAATTTCTTCCACGAATATATATACTGTCTAGAATTGGCATTTGTTATTAATATATTTTGAATCTTCCCTAATGTTCTGCTGGGCACATGACAATGTTCTCTTTTGTTTCTTATTCTTTTTCTTTAAATAAAATAAATTTGGAGGAAAAAAAAGAAAGAAAATAGCTCCAGGCTCATGGCATTATAGTCTGTGCTGCTTATATCTGAAAAATGATGACAGGAGACAATTTATAGATGAAAGTAAAAAATAAAGAGAAAGAGAAAAGAGAGGAAGATCCATGATTTGGCATTTAAAAAAAAAAAGTACCTGAGGCACATCTATGTAGTTAGCCCAGAAACACCTTCTTTTCATCACTGTCAATAAATCAAAACTAAGGGGACTGCCCTCTTCCCACTTCAGTGATTTCTTGTTTCTTGAGGACAGATATTACTGTTCATTTAACCTAATTCAACATTTGCTAAATCAGGAAGGAAGAAAATAAAGAGAAAGAAGGTGATAGGACCAATACCATTCTAGAAATGGTCTGTATATAGCACTTCTGGTACTAAAGGTCTTGTTGTTCATCTTTGAATTGACAAAGCTCTGTGTTGGACTTCTCTCTTTTTTTTTTAAAGGAAACTATCATTTATTTATGAGAAGTATTAGAGACATATTAACTAGTTTAAAAAAACTTATTTAATAAACAAGTGTTCAAAAAAGTTTAGCAGGAGACCAAAACCTTAATGAGATGAACTAGTAGTTTGGGTATATGAACTAATCTGGAAAGTTTTGGGGCAATTTAATCATTTTATTAACAGGGTCAATAGATCATTAAAAAGAACAGTCATTTGGCTATCTCTTTAGACCAAAGACTTTATCAAGGGAAAAAAATAGATTCTCTCCTCCTCCTGATACATCTGATGCAATCCTGCGGCTCTGGTCCATTCTCCAGCTCAGATTACTTGTAGAAGTTTCTCTTCTTTTTTGTCCATCTTGTCACCTTTTTGAATCCAACTTTTAGGTTGAAGAAAATCAAAATCTTAAAGAGATTCTCAGGAAAGAGCCTCTGTCTAGGTGAAGAACCATATATGAGAGAGCTGTTTCCAAACTTTGTTTCTGCATCTTTTCCTTCACATTCCCTTAGGTGGGTACCGAGATATTTTAAAAGGTTTGAGGATTTGAGACACATAGTATGTAGAGGATTTAATCTCTTTGTTTAATAATCCAGCCAAGTAGTAAAAGGAAGTTTATTTTGTCTCTCTTAGATCAAAGACTGTCACATGATTGGATTCATAGTTTATATCTGTGTGGGACTTCTCAAAAAGTCCCAAGTCCCTAGAAGCAGCTAGGTATCAGAATGCCCAATCTAGAATCTGAAAGACCTGAATTCAAATCCAGTCTCAGGTATTTATTAGCTGTGTGACCCTGGGCAACTCACAACTTCTGTCTCAGTTTCTTCAATTCTAAAATTGAGGTAGTAGTAGCATCTACTTCCCATGGTTGTTATGAAGATCAAATGAAATATCATTTGTAAAGTCTTATATAAATGCTTACTATTATTAGCTTTCTACCAGCTTTGATACAATATGCTTTTTCCAGTGCTTTGAGGTAGGAGTGCCTGTTTCAATCAATTCAGTCCCAGCACAATAAATGATGATAATTGACCCTCTACTTTTCCTGAAGATTAGACATGAGCCAGAGTTTCAGAAAGAGATCAGAACAGAGCTGGTCACCTGGCTGCAGGGAGGCCTTTCTACTCACATTCTCAAACCAGGAAGAAAAGTATGCAGTTGACCCTTGTCTCACTAAATACTCTTTAGAGATTTATGTCTGCATGTTGTTTAGATCCACAGATACTACCAAAAGCACCATTTCCAGAGCCATATCTCTCAGTTCTCATGCCCCACTCATCTAGCTCCTTTTTTCAGTCCTATGATGGAAAGTCCTTGCTATTTGCTGTCTGATGGGCCAGTGTACTGTAAAGGGGTGCTCTGCAATTGCAGAGGGACAGATTTAGTCTCAATGTAAGAAAAAAAAATCCTAACTATTTGAACCACGTGCTCTTCTTACAGGTTTCAAACTTTAGCTGGGAAAAAAAATTACCCAAAATTCTTTGTGTTTGACTTGAACTTTTAAGATCTATGGATGGGCTGAAAAATAGCCACTTAAGTGAAATAAGCCTCAGGAAATGATAAATTCCCCAAGGCTGGGGACCTTCAAGTAAAGTCACATGTAAGTGATATTATAGAGAAGTTACCACTTCAGGTAGCAGATTAACTAGAATGATAAAAGACTCTGAGATCTCTTCTATCTTTTCATTTCTGTTATTCTGAAGAGCCTAGGTAAGGACATCAATAAAAAGGTAGAAGATTGAAATCTTGCCTCTTCAAGGAGTTTTTACATTTTAATTGGGAAGATTTAAAAAGAATAAAAAATTTCAGGAACCAAAAGATTAAATTTGACATCTAAGGTCTCTTCCAGACTAAAAGTCTCAGGTTAATGACTTGAATGCAATGTAACAGAGGACAAACCATTTAAGGTAGCATGACTATTTTTCAAGATGACAAAGAAAGGATTCTGTTCTTAATAAGATGGATTAGCTAGATGATCTCCAAAGTCAAATTAAGTCAACAAATTTTCTGAATGTATCTTTCCTACTATGCTTTCTCACCCCCGATTTATCATGTATCTACAATATGCCAAACACTGTGCTAAGCAATAAGTATACTAGACAAAGGCCTCAGAGAGCTCACAAACTAATGGGGAGACAATATAGAATAACTTGAAGGTGCTCTCAGAAGAAAGGCACTAGCATTAAGGGAGCCAGGAAAGGCTTTTTACAGAAGATGGGATTTTATCAAACACTAGAAGAAGCCAGTGAAGAGTGATTTTCTGAGTTCTCTGCAGCCCAATGAAGACTGGAGACTCCAGTTACAATACCTACCAAATAAATGGACTGTGTTAGAAATACACTCTTGACACTGAAAATCAAAGTTGAGGAAAACTTATTAAAGAAGAATCTTAAGGAATCTTCTTAACATCTGGCCAGAAGCAGGCCCCACTCCTCTTCAGGAAGAGGGAGCCCCAAGCACAGAAGTGCTTGTCAGTTTGGCACAGTCCCTCCCTTCAAAGAATGGATTGATCAGATTCTTTCAGTTTACAATCCTTGCGATAGGCCTACCACATGATTCCCCCTAAATATGAATAAACATGTTCCCCCTCCCTCATTATATATCTCATGTTCAAAAATGGCAGGAAACTTCTCCCATGTTGTTTAAAATTCAATTACCCTATTAAGCAGGTGCAACAGTGATTTGGTCAAGTCAGGTCATTGACCCAACCTAGTTTGGGCTTGATAGGCTATTATTTTAAATTTGTAGTTTTCTCAAAACCACAAGATTCTTTCTGATTGGCTGCATCCACGTAGGCCTTCCTACACCCCCAGTTTCTTGTTTGCTCAAGGCTTCTATTGATCACTTAATTATTTTGTGGAATCTTAACTTTCCTTAACCTCTCACAGTCTGAAAATCTCTTGGCCAGTGGTACCTACTATCCCATGCTACCTCAAAACTTGCAAACACTGTGGAAAACCAACTTTTCAGCATTTCCCACAACTGCAAGCCCTAAATACAGTTCCTGGCTCCTGTGAACATTGTCACCTTATTTAACTGGTCCTTGGAGAGGACTGTGTACCCACATTTTGTTACTGATTTTTCCAAGCAGAATTTGTGGCAGCAAGGTAGAGAACTATTCCTAGTGATTGTATGGCAAATGTACACATACATCACCTAGGAGACAGAGCTGCAATGAGAATTATTTATTTGGAGTCAGTGAATTTGGGTTCAGATCCCAGCTCTGACACTTATCTGCAGGACCTCAGAGAAATCACTTACCCTAAATGGATTTAAGTTTCCTCAGCAGTAAGATGAGGGGAGGAGAGTATCCTAGATGACCTGCAAGGCCTTTTTCATCTCTAAATTTGTTATCAAACGAGCCTGCAATATTATTATGCAGGTGAAATCCCTTTAAAATGAATATTAAGGGCAACCTTGAAGGGGAAAATTTATCAAGAAAGGTCAATGTTCAGTCTGAGAGTTAATGTGGAAGGAGTGAGGGGGTATTGTTGCCAGGCAACAGTCCTAATCTCTCCTTCTGTCAATCAACAAACCTTTAAATCTTGATGATAGCATATCTAAGCCTCTGATCTTTTTTTGAGCACTGCCTCTTCCCCACTCTCTGACTCTATATACTCAGCAAGGCAAGAACTCAATATACTTTTTCCATTGGAAGAGAAAGTTCCTGCCTCAGAAGAGGTCACAGTGTAGTTTGGAACATATGTATGTTCAATAGTTACCTATTATCTACTGGATAAAGTGCAAACTCCTCAACCTAATGCTTGAGATATCCATGAGAGGGCTCCAGAATGTCTTTTTAGCCTTATTTCCTGTCCCCAACACACACTGAGAGCAGCTTTTCATTCATTTCTATCTACCACACATTCCATACTTACTCCCAAATATATTCCTTTGTTTCCACTATTCCCCCAAGCTAAAATGAACTTTTCCCTCTTCTCTGTCCAAAGAAATACAATCCATCCTTCAGGAATAAACTCTTTTTCAGTGCCTTGAACAGTGCTATGAACATAGTAGATGTTTAATAAATATTTGCTATAGTGGAACCTGATTTCTTCCTTGCAGCTTCGATTGAGAACTTCATTTCTATAAAGTGAGAGAATTGAATTAAATGGCCTCTGAAGTCCTTACAGTTCAGGATCTATGATCCTATCAGTTTCTCTTATCTGAACCCTGCAGTCCTTATGGTCTCCACATAATTTATTCCTCAATTCTATTGTTCTCTAATTATTTCATGTCTGTATATTGCTTTTTTCTTACTAAATTAAATGTGAAATCATTGAGAGCAAAAACTAGTTTTCTTTTTATCTGTGTTCTTCATGTGATGTTTAGCACATAGAAAATATTCTATAAAGGCCTACTAAATGAATGAATGGGTTCTCCAATTCCCTCAGGGAATTGAATTATCTATCTCCTTTCTCTGCCATCTCCTCTCTCTGCTGTTCCCTCCAATGTCCTGTGGCTACATTCTCTCCTTTTGTGATAAGCACTCAGACTCATTTAACTATTTTTAGGTTTTGACAAAGGCCAACATTTACTTCAAAGCTATAGTAAAAGCAAACACAAACTTTTCTCCCAACACCTTAGGAAAGTAATTCTCTCTCTACTATCTTTGTCTCCAAGCGAGAAAAACTTAGATTTAAACTTTAAAGAGGTTCCTACTTGACATCTGCCCCACCAAGTTGATGTCCAGATGCAACATGACTGCCAAGGGAGTCTATTATTGAGCTACCCCCAAGATGGGTTCCTAAAGATAATTCCCTAAATTTGCTCCTTCATTCTCAAAGCATCAATGCTGCATTGGTTGAAAATCTAAATTCCTGAAAGATGGGATCCAGAGGAACTCTCTGGACTTTTCAAATTCACAGTTATAGGTTCTACTTACCCCTAAAATCTCCCAGGGCCTAATGAAGAAAAAAATTAACAGAAGCTGACTAAAATTTTTAAATTAATCAAACCAATCCAAAAGTCTCTCAGTTCATGATTGGTAGAACAGAACCATTTAATAAATGTCTATGAATGCTCTGTGGCCAAATCATCATGATTGTCCTAGAAGCAGCTTTTTAGAATCTTTCATGTGGAGATGCCATCTTAACAAGTTATTTGGCTCTGTAAATGCACCAGACCCTTGCAATAGTTTGAAGATATATCAGACATGTGTTTCAAGACTTCAGAGAAAGAAGAACAAAACTCCCTGTAAGAAGTGGACCTGGTGTCAAGAAAACCCAAATTCAAATATGACTTCAGAGATCTTTATTAGCTATGTGACCTTGGACAAATTGTTTAATCTCTACCTCAGTTTCCTCAACTATAAAATGGAGATAGTAATAGTACTTACTCATCAGAATTATGAAAATTGATTAAGATAATTATAAAGTATTTAGCACAGTTCCTGGTACATAATAGGTGCTTAGTAAACACATGTTCCTTTCTTATTAAAAGTATACTTGTATCCTCTGGAAGATATAACATTTTAGGCACCTATTAATTTAATTTGTGACATAATTTTTGAGAACACTAATAAACTGGAGATCATGCAGAAAAAGATGGACAAAGTGCTTGAGAAGGACACTAACAAACTGGAGATCATGCAGAAAAAGATGACCAGAATGATAATGGAACAGGAAACCATGCCACAAAAGGGTAAGGTAAAAAGCATTTAGAATTCTTAGTCTGAAGAAGAGAAGATTTAGAAGCAGCATGATTGCCTTCAAATAATAAATGAGCAGTGGAAGTGAGTTAAGCTTGTTCTATTTATCTCCACTGGGCCAAACTAGTAATGAGGAGTGGAAATTTCAAGGAGCTAGATTTTGGCTCCACGAGGAAAAACTTCTAATGATCAGATCTGTTCCAAAGTGAAATGGGCTGCACTGTTAGATAATGAGCTCCCCATCCCTAGATCTGTTCTCCATATCTTCAAGCAAAGGCTAGATAACTACTTGTCAAGGATGGGTCGTCAGTACTGGGCTTCAGCCAAGATCAGACTAGAACTCTGTCATTGAGATTTTATGATCATGGTATCTGGCTATCAAATGCCAAAGGGCAGGGCCCTAAGACCACAGTGTGTGTGTTCATTTTGATAGAGGGGAAGAGCCCTGTGGCATGGGAACATATGCAGAAGGGCTGATAAGAAAGCAGAGGACATGATGAGAAAATTGAATAAGGGGGCACTGAAAACAAAATAGATTTCACCAGCTTTCCCAGTTTTGCTGAGGTGAGGTCCCTAATTTGGCCTTGAGGGAAATCCAGAAGGATTCAGGAAGTACAGATAGTGCCAATTTTATCAGTAGGATTCTGGTTCTTCTAGCCAAAGTATGAGGTTAGAACTAGCTGGCCCATATCTCTTTCTTGAGAAGCCCCAAACTCAGGGTGAACCAACACTATTCTCCCATATGAGCTGCATGAACTGCCCTGATACACATTTTTCAAAGTTTTTCCCTTGGTGGGAGCCTAGTCACAAGATGCCTACAACAAGATGCCAGGAATGCTGGGGTTTTTTAGTTTTTCTGGGATTTTTCTTCTCTCCCCTCAAGTTTTTGGCTGAGCCTTCTCTTTTTCTTGGCCCCACTTTACCAGGAGAAAAAAATGCAGTGGCAATTGGGATCTATTTGGGATACATCTGCAGACAGTGGCTTGGATACAGTTTGAATAGAAGGGAGGAGGGAAAGAGAAATTCTTGCTTCTGTTCTCCAAATATGAGATAGTTTCTTCTTCCAGTCACAACTGTGTCTCTTTTCACTGATTACCAGCAAGAAATAGAAAAGGATAAGGTACAGACTAAGACAACAGCTTCACTGAGGACTCATTCATTGGAATTTTTGATTGCCATGTATTTAAGTGTGTCTGTGACTGTGTGTATATGCAGTGGGTGGCAAAGGAGAGGAAGAATGGAGGGAATTGTAGAGAGAGAAAGCAGAAGAAAGTTTGTGAGTTTCTATGAATATGGAAGAGATAAATACATATATGTGTAATTACATAAATGCATGTGTGAAAAAAGATACGTCTAAAACAAGATAATTAGGGCTTCGCCCAGGATGCCCAACTTTCAAAGTACATACTTCTTAGCCAATAATATGGAATCTCCTGATTCCTGCCTTTTACCATGAGTTGTTGTTCAGTTGTACAATTGTGTCTAACTCTGTGACTGTATGGATCATAGCACATCTGGCTCTTCTATTCTCCACTATCTCTCAAAGTTTGTCCAAGTTCATGTTCATCACTTTTATGACACTATCTATTCATCCCGTCCTCTATCATCCCCTCTTCTTTTTACAGTTAATCTTTCTTAACACGAGGCCAAACTATTTAAGTTTCAGCTTCAGTATTTGACCTTCCAGAGAATAGTCTAAATTAATTTCTTTAAATATTGACTAGTTTAATCTCCTTTCTGTCTAAGGAAGTCTCAAAAATTTTCTCCACAACCACATTTAGAAAGTATCAGTTTTCCTTATACTCTAATCCTCATATCCATATAGCAAAGTAATGTTGTCTACATTTTAGTATGTCTAGATTTTTCATAGCTTTCCTTGGAAGGAAGAAGCATCCTTTAATTTCATGACTGTAGTTGCTATCTGCAGTGATCTTTGAAACCAAGAATATAAAATCTGACATTGCTTCCATTTCTTCTCCTTCCATTTGCCATGAAGTGATGGGATCAGCTGACAAGACATGAGTGTTTCTTTAATGTTAAGTTTTAAGCGAGCTTTTACACTCTTCTTTTTCACCATCATTAAAAGGTTTCTTAATTCCTTTTCACTCTCTGCATCAGAGTGATATCATCTACATATCTGCAGTTGTTGATTTTTCTCCTGGCAGTCTTAATTCCTGCTTATGATTCATCCAGCCTAGCATTTTGCATGATATACTCTGCATATCAGTTAAATAAAAAGATGATAATATATAGCCTTGTTGTTCTTTTTCCAATTTTAAACCAATTAGTTGTTCCATGTTTGGTTCTAAATATTGCTTCTTGGCCCTCATAAAGGTTCCTCAAGAGACAAGTACGATAATTTGGTACTCCCATCTCTTATGTATTTGCTGCATTTTGTTATGATCCACACAGTCATGTGCTTTAGAAAAGTCAGTGAATCACAAGTAGATGTTTTTCTGAAACTCCCTTGTTTTCTCCATAATCCAACAAATATTGGCAATTTGGTCTCTAGTTATTCTGCCTCTTTGAAAATCAGCTTACTCTTCTGATGATTCTCAGTTTACATTTTGCTGAAGTCTAGCTTGCAGAATCTGAAGCATGACCTTGATGGCATGTAAAATTAACATAATTGTCTAATAATTTGAACATTCCTTGGCATTACCCTTACTAGGATTTAAGATTATCTTTGATGTCTTTGTCCATTGCCATTCTTTATTCCCTTCCTGTGCTCTTTCTTCTCAATGTTCTCATCAAATGCTACACTACATTTAAAGAGCTTTGCAAACTTTAAGGCACTTCTTGATAATTTTTTCATTTGAAATCTCTCATGTCTCTAGCTCTTCCTTTTTCATTGATCACACCTCAGGGCACAGTGCTCTTAGTAAAGCTTACTGTTAGCAATGCTTCCTAAGGCCCACTTGTCTACATTCTCAGGATGGCTGGCTCTATCAGGGGTCCTCAAACTATGGCCTGCAGGCCAGATGAGGCAGCTGAGGATGTTTATCCCCCTCTCCCAGGGCTATGAAGTGTCTTTATTTAAAGGCCCACAAAACAAAGTTTTTGTTTTTACTATAGTCACGGCCCTCCAACAGTCTGAGGGACAGTAAACTGGCCCCCTATTTAAAAATTTCAAGGACCCCTGCTAGATCATTAGCCACATCACTGTGGCTATCAGTTGTTAAGATCTTTCTTGTATTATTCTTTTGTATATTCTTGCCACTTCTTATTTTCTTCTGCTTCTGTTAAGTCCTACAAATTTTGACTTTTATCCTTCCCATTTTTGAAACTTTTATCGCTAAACTTCTTGAGGAGCTTTTGTCTTTCTTATCCTATTGTTTTCTTCTATTTCTCTGTATTGCTTACATGATATTCCATGACAGAGAGGCTTCATGACTATATCTTTGCATAGATGTTGGAGTAGTTTGCCATTTTCTTTTCCAGCTCATTTTACAGATGAAAATATTGAGGCAAAAAGGGTTAAAAGACTTTTCCAGTATGGCACAGCTTTTAAGTTTTTGAAGCCAGATTTAAACTGCTGCTTGGGGATACAATTAAGGGTAAAAAGATAGTTCCAGACCTCAAGAAGATAATGGGAGAAGACAACACTTGAAAGGAAGCAGAAGTGGAGAAACAAAAGGTTACCTGACATCTTATAGTCTGCAAATGTAAAGTAAGTAGTGAACTGGAAAAATGAAAACTTTGGGAGGGATTTAGCATTCTATCCACCTACCCTCCAATCAAAGGAGAAAGGAGACTGAGAGAATTAAGAAGATGTTGAATATCTAAGACTGAGTTAAACAACATGATGAGGAACTTTCAGGTGATCATTTCATCCACAAATCCTAAGGAAAACTAGTGCCAATTTTTCAGTCACAAACTTCTGTTAATAAATGCCTGCTCAAAGAGCAAGCCATTCCAGTCTGCCTATTCCATGAAGCTGTCTCCACTGTGGACCAGATCCCCAAGCACACTGGGACATTTGGGAAAGCTCTAAGGCTCATTGTAATGTTACTATGGCAATAAAAGAGTTGAGTGCAAAGAGTCCTGGCCTGAAGAGATCAGAATATTTGATTAACAACATTGGGGAGATCAATAATGAAAAAAAAAAGAAGAGGTAGAGACATGAGAAAATTCAAGTTAAAAAAAAGTCAAGACGTGCCATAAGGTTTGCAAAGCTCTTTAAATGTATTGTAGCATCTGATGAGAATACTGGACAGAAAGAGCAAGGGAAGGGAGGAATTAAAGGGTTCCAGTAGTACAGGTCCTGATCCTGGCTTTGCTATGGAGTATTTATATGACTTTAAGTCAAGTCCCTTCCTCTCTTTGGGCCTTAAGTGCTTCCAGCTTTAAAACTCTGATTTTACATCAGAATTCTAATATAATAAAATTCTGCTATAATAATATAAGCTCTTTGAGGGTGGAGACTTTTTAAAATTTTTACTTTTGTATCCTCAGTAACTCCTTCCCCAAAGAAATAAATATCTTCAACAACTAGCACTATTCCTTGCAGATAATAGTTACTAAATAATAAATCACTAAAAACAGGCATTTATTAAGCGTCTACTATGTGTAATGAAAACAATATAATTAATCATATTTAAAATATAAATAGCCAAAACCACAATTGTAAAAAATAAATATGAAAAAGTTTAAAAAAAAAATCCTCCCAACCATAGATACAGAAAGGCCATTCTTCAATATGAAAAATATATATACAGCTTTAAGTTGGCATTATTTGTAATGTTGAAACACAAGAAGCTCTTCCAATAAATACTGGGGAAAGGGCAAGATGTAACTTTACCCACTATTATTTGACATAATATTTCTATTAAAAGAAATAAAACAAGATGAATAAATTAAAGACATAAACATTAGCATGGAGGAAACCAAATTATTTTGTCCATGACTTTATAATTTTCATAGAAACTTTAGAAAATCAACAATGAAACTAATTGACACGAATAATACTTTCAGTAAATACTTTCAGACCAAACAAATCATTTGCATATCTAAATAGCAACAACAAATTCAAGAGGTATAATAGAAAGGGGAATCTTATTCAAAATAGCTACAAAATGTAAGACATCTTGTAATCAATTTTCAAGAATTCCATCAATATAATTACAAAATAATCTTTAAAGAAACAAAGGACAAATTAAATATTTGGAAAGATATTCACTTGCTAGTGATTGGGTTATACCAACATAATTAAAAAGGCAATAAAATCTAAATTAATTTAATATTATATAAATTAAACTATTAATGAGATATTAAAATATCTTATTTTAATGAGATAATTGAAGTTAGATGAAATAATAGCAAAATTCATTTGGAAGAACAAAATTTCTAGAATCAAAAGTCATCATTTTTTTTTAAAGTATGAAATAAATAGCACTCCCAGATCTTAAGCTATATTTCAAAACAGTGATCACCAAAATTACTTGGTTATCTAGTTGCTCTAAAAACAGAAAAATAGGTCAGTGGAATTAACAAGATAAGTAAAGATCAGAAATAAAATATTCAATTACCTGTTATTGTTTAATCATTTTTCAATCTTGTCCAACTATTTGTGACCCCATTTTAGGTTTTCTTGACACAAATTCTGGAGTGGTTTATAATTTTCTTTTCCAGCTTATTTTATAAATGAGACAACTGAGGCAAATAGGATTAAGTGACTTGGCCAGAGTCATATAGCTGGTCATATATTTGAGGTCAGATTTAAACTTGGGAAAATGAATCTTCCTGACTCCAGGACCCACACTCTATCCACTGTACCACCCAGCTGTCTTATTCAATGATCTAGTGTTTAATAAACTAGAGAATATCTACTATGTGGGAAAGGGTTCCTGATTTAACAAGAACTCCTGGAGAAACTAGAAATCAGTTTGGCTAAAGACCAAAAGCATGTTATACCATATGTCACAATAACTTTCAAATGGACACTTAATGGAAGGAAGTGGAAGGAGTAATTTTTACGGGGGTGGGAGGGGAAGGAATGTTTCTTAACCAAACAAATTCTCTGGATTATAGTCAGAGAAGCTGTCAGGTAGCTACTGCTACCTTAAGCAAATTAACTGATCTCTCTGAGCTTCAATTTCCTCATCTGCTTAATAAGAGGGTCCCATCTAACTCTAATTCAATATAAATTATGTGAAATTGAAAAGCTTTTAGAAGAACAAAATCAATATATCTAGGATAAGGGAAACTTAAGTGAGAAGAAATCTTTGTATCAATGATTTCTGATAAAAATCTGATATGCAAGGTATATAAGGAATGAATATAAATATAAAACCTGGGTTTCTAGAGGGTCTAGTGGATAAGGCACAAATTCTTGAGTCAGGAAGATTTGAGTTTAAATCTGACCTCAGACACTTATAAACTGTGTGATCCTACACAAGTCACTTCAAACTGTGTGCCTCAGTTTCCTCATCTGTCAAATGAGCTAGAGAAAGAAAAAACAAATGGAACACAAGTTTTTCCAGGGTTAATGTTGAAAAATTATCCATGCATATGTTTTGAAAATTAAAAAGTTTTTATGCTCAAAAAGTTATCAAACTGTGCATACCCTTTGACACAGCAGTGTTTCTACTGGGCTTATGTCCCAAAGAGAGCTTAAAGGAGGGAAAGGGACCCACATGTACAAAAATGTTTGTAGAAACCCTTTTCATAGTGGCAAGAAACTAGAAACTGAGTGGATGCCCGTCAATTGAAGAATGGCTGAATAAATTGTAGTATATGAATGTTATGGAATATTATTGTTATGTAAGAAATGACCATCAGGATGATTTCAGAAAGGCCTGGAAAGACTTAAATGAACTGATGCTGAGTGAAATGAGCAGAACTAGGACATCATTGTACATGGCAACAACAAGACTATATGATGACCAATTCTGATGCACATGACTATCTTCTACAATTAGATAATTCAAACCAGTTCCAATTGTTCAGTGATGAAGAGAGCCATATACACCCAGCAAGGACTGTGGGAACTGAGTGTGGACCACAAAGAAGCATTTTCACTCTTTCTGTTATTGTTTGCTTGCATTTTGTTTTCCTTCTCAGATGTTTTTTTCTTTCTAGATCCGATTTTTCTTGTACAGCAAGATAACTATAAATATGTATACATATATATATTGGATTTAACATACATTTTAACATATTTAACATGAATTGGATTACTTCTATCTAGGGGAAGGGGTGGAGGAAAGGAGGGAAAAATTTGGAACAGAAAGTTTTGCAAAGATCAATGTTGAAAAATTACCCATGCATATGTTCTGTAAATAAAAAGCTTTAATAAAAAAAAAAGAAAAGAAAATTTAAAAGTTTTAATAAAAAAATTGCAAATTATTCCAGTATCTTTACCAAGAAAACTCCAAATGGTATTCTGAGTCAGACATGATTAAAAATGATAAATATATAACAGATACAAAACCCCAATTAACAAATGCCCAAAAGATACAAGTAAACAATTCTCAAAAGAAAACTTGTAATCTTAATAATAACTATATGAAAGATTACTCTAAATCATTAATAATAAGGTTAAGTACAGATTAAAACAGCTTTGACTTTTGACATCTTGTTTATCAAATAGGCAAAGGTAAGAAAAGAAGGAAATAATCTATGTTGAAGAGGCTTAGGTAAGACAGGCATACTTGTAAACTATTAGTACAGCTCCTAAGTAGCCCTTTTCTTCTGGGAAGCAATTTAGAATTATGCTTTTTTTTCTTAATTGACTAAAATGTCCATGCCCTTTGATGCAGAGATTCTCTTCCTGGGCATATAGCCTAGAAAAGTCAAAGACAAGAAGAAAAATCTCATACCTTTAAAAATATACATTGAAGCATTTTTATAATAGGAAAGCAGTAGAAACCAAGTACCTATGTGACATTATTAAACAAATTGTGGTACATGGATGTCATGAAATATCATTGTACTATAAAAAATGCTGAAACTAAATATGAAGAATTAAGAAAGACATGAAAATACTTTTATGAATTTGACGTAGAATGAAGGAACCAGAACCAGGAAAATGAACACTCAGTACAATAATGTAAATTAGAAAGAACACAAAAAATAACAACTCAAAACAAAATGCTATACAATTAATAAGGATCAAGCTCAAACCGGGAAAATGTCAAGATATGTATCCTACCCCACTCTTCATTTTGCAGGTAGGGGACAATCATATGTGTGCACAGAGCCTCGATGTTAGGGGTCCAAGTGTCAGCACATTCAGGCTGTACTCTATGCACAGCTATGGGTGGAATATTGTACATACCAGAGACGTGATCACTGTATGAATGGTTAATTGAATTGTGGGAATTTTTTCCATTTTTAGAAAAAAGAGATTCTTACAAAAAGGAGCTGGGACCCAGCTCTGGAATAATGTGATCTTAAAACAAAACTCATCATAATGATTTTTTTTAATTAAAAGAAAAACATTCTGCTTCTGCCCAACAATGTACAGAATTCTGGCCAAAGAGGGAGTTCTCCTACATGAATTGGCACCCACACTTGCGTTATTTTGAGATACAAATGTGATTATAGCACATTTTTAAGGCAAGAAGAGGGGTTATAAGAGGCTCCCACTTATAGAGGAAGGGAAATTAATGAGCCAAATGTGTGGTGACAGGTGCATGTCAATTTTTGTGTCAGGGAAAGAAAGAGGAAGAAAATGCCATCAGGAAAGCAGCAATTTAGCAATGCCATTTAAAGTGGGGGAGGAAATTTGTATACAGACAGCTTAGTCTCTATTGCTTTGATTCCACATTTCTTTGGTATGTTTCTGATTTCTAAATCCTTCATCTAGAAATAATGGTGGAGTGAAGAATATTGAACTTGTATTTGTAAAGACCTTATTTCTAATCTGTTCTCTACTATTTACTAGACAGCCAATGTGTCCTTGAGCCAGTAACTGAATTTTATCTAAGGTGAATATCTATATAATTTCATTTCCCTCAACATTTAGAGCTCAGAAAAGATCATTCAGAGGTGTGTGTATATGTGAGTCCACAGCCTTAGGGCATCTTCAGGTGAAGGCTCTGCTAGCCCAGAAGCCCCTACAAGGAAAAATGTTTACAAAGTAGGGCTGAATAGGGAGAAAGAAAACACTCCTTGGGGAAAACAGATCACATATTATATGCCTATGGATGATATCATGGCTAGAAATTGATAATTGCAGAACCAACACAGGAAAGAAGCTTCAGCATTTACTAGTGTTCTGAACAGCTACTTTCATGACCTAATTGGCCTCCAGGAGTTCTGGGAGAGACACTCCACACTCCACTCCATAGGTCTGCTTTGGAGCATCCTACACTGGGACTGTGAGTTCTGAAGGGGCTTTGTTGGAGACTTAAAGAAATTAAAAGAGAATTAGACTATAATTCCCATAGAGATATAAACTTTACACTCCTTTAGGCATGGATGGAGAGAATGTTTTACTATTGCATTTCTTCCTTTGCTATTTATGCTGCTTCATACCTTAATTAAATCTTCTGCATTTGAATTTATGGTAAGAATATGGTATTTATGGTAAGAATATTGTAAGTGTAACAAAAAAATAGTTAGCATTTATATTATACTTATGAAATAAATATCTCATTTTATTTTCCCAGTCACACTAAGAGGTGGGTGTTATTATTATCCCCATTTTACAGATCACATGTAGGAAACTAAGGCAAACAGATTGTTAAGGAACTTGACTAGCCGATAATTGTCTGAATCAGGATTTGAACTCATATCTTTCTTATCCCAAATCCAGTGATCTATATGTTTTTCCATCTAGCTGCCTACTTCTGGTATGGTTTATCAATAGAGGGATATATCCAATGTATATCTGGGCCATGTGTTGACTAGTTAGTATACCCCCAATATAGGCACAGTAAAGGAAAAAGTAATTAAGAAAATGTTATCTTATTTTTCCTTAGTTATAAATTGGGGACCATAATATCTGTACCACCTACCTCATAGACCTGTTATGAAAAAATCCAGAGAGATGATGGAAAGGAAAATTCTATACAAAAAAAAATCATCATAATTAAGCATATAAAATCCAGCCCAGACCAGTCTTAAGAACAGAAAGGAAGTATGCAACTATCTTTATATTATTATTTGAGGGGTTTAAGACTCTGCTTGTTAAAAAATTATTTCCCACACTATCTGTCACAGAACCAGAAATCCCAACATTCAAGATTTATTTCTTTGGTGTTTAAAGTTCAGCATTCAAACATAATGAAATCTTAATCTAGCAACAACTGGGGATTGGAAGTATATGGCAGAAAAGTAAAATTAGTTCTCTCCTTACTGTCTGACAAGTTTACTGTTTTGTTAGATCTTCATGTAGGTCAGACTTACTAACCAAGGGTCTCTTCTGAGGCTTTGCCTGACCCCTCTTCTCTTCTTCCTCAACACCATCACACTTAGTGATTTCATCAGCTTCCATGGAGCCAATTATCATCTTAGGTGATTCTTAGATCTATTTATCTAGCTCTAACCTCTCTGCTGACCTCCAGTCTCATATCTCTAACTACCTAATGGATATCTCAAAATAGATCCCATTGACATTTTCAACTTTATAAGTTCAAAATTGAATTCATTATGTTTCCCTCCAACCACTACCCTCCTTTTCAAATTTTCCTATTATTGTTGAGAGTAGCACCATCTTCCTAGTCATGTCTGGACTATTACTGAACTATTATTATGTCTATTGAAAGGTTTCCTTAACCCAAGTCTCTTTCCACTCCAGCTTTCAAATTTTCTTGTTCAGTTATTCCAGTTGTGTCTGATTCTTTGTGACTTCATTTGGAGTTTTCTTAGCAAAGATAACTGGAGTGGTTTGCCGTTGCCTTATCCAGCTCATTGTACAGGTGGGACAAAAGAAGGTTAATTGACTTAGCCATTAATTAACTTTTCATTGGTGGTCTTCCATACCTGGTCTAGTTGACTTTGCATTGATGGTCTTCAATACCTGGAATGCTTTCTCTCCATATCTCTAATTCCTTGCTTCCCTAGATTTCTTCAAATCCTTGCTCAAATCTTGTCTCTTTGAGAGGACTTTCCTGGTTCCCTGTCACCATCCCAAAACTAGTGTCTTCTCACTTAAATCACTTCCAATTTACCTTGTTTATATCTTTTATGCCTAATGAGATCAGAAACATCCACATAAAGACACTAGGGATCTGCTTTGGGAGAATCAGATTAAAAAGGATCAGGCAATATTAACCTATATTGAATTGCTTGCTATCTAGGGAGATGGGAGGAAGAAGGGAGGGAATGAAAAAAGCTGGAAGACCAGATTTTGTGAAGGTGAATGTTGAAAACTATCTTTGCTTGTATTTGGAAAAATAAAAAGCTGTTTTAAAAAACAAAAAGAATCATGTGAGGACATTCTGGGTTATCCTACCATGTGTTTGGGAAAGTCTTACATATTTTTAAGTCAGACCATTTTAGAAATTTTAACAATTCTAACTGGACAACTCAGATAGAAGCTGCTCCTAACTATGTGGTATCCAATGCAGACTATCCCTACATGCTTCTGTCCTCCATGATTCCTCCAAGAACAGATTAGCCCTATTGTCCTTAACATTGATGATTCCATCTTAGCAAATTGATGGTATCTACACATGCATCTGACCCCCATTACCCACATTTATAGTTGTTTTAATGTTATCTTTCCCTTTAGAATGTGAACTCCTTTGGGGAAGGGACGATTTCTGCCTTTTTTTCTACTCCCAGCTTAGTACATAGTAAGCATTTGATAAATGCTTGTTAACTTGACATGACTCTCTGGCCTATGCCCTAGCATAGAGCGAATCAAGCTGTTTCCAATTCCTCCCTGAGACGTGACTTTCTAGTCATTGTCCTCAATTCTATCCCATGAAAGGAGAGTTTTCTTCAAAACTATCTTAAAGGGGTGGAGAGAACTAGGAAAGAAGGAGGGGAAAGTCCAACTGCCCCAAGAAAATTCTTCAGAAATAGGATTCCTACTTACTAAAACCTTTTCTACCTACAATATTGTTGATCCCTGTTGGGGAATTATTATACTTATTATAATATTTATCAACAATAGTTCTTTAGTTCTACTCAAGCTGGAAAAATGTACCTGTGATATGAAAGGACAATATCCGTGTGTGTGTGTGTGTGTGTGTGTGTGTGTGTGTCCAGAACAGCCATAACCCCTTGATCTCTACTTCTTTTATTCCCTACAAAGACATACCCACACATAGAGAATGAGGTCTTAGAGAAACCAGTTTCTTTCTGAGCACACTTGGTCAATACAAAAATCAAACAGACTGTTTAAAAGAAATAAGGAGTGGGAAATAGGCTCAATAGGAGAGCAAGAACAAAGTAAGACATAGTGGAGGTGAGGGTGAAGAGGAGCTTATTGATGAGCAACAGACAGAAAACAATTTACCTTGCTCTCTTGCAAGGACACGGTCATGACATTGACTGCTGCTGTTGTGAATGAAGCATCCAGCTCTCCTGTTCTCTCTCCCTCTCAGTCTGCGTTTATCACTTGAGCTACAGTCTCATCCTTTCATGGATTGCCTTGGTCATCTCTTACCCTTCTTAAGATTCCAGGTTCCTCCTTCCTTTCAGATGAGAGGAGACAAAACTTTCTTTTCTAACATGTTCACAATCTCATGATGGTTGGAAGCCATCTCTGTCTACCTGTGGACATCATCTCTAGTGACCTGCTACAACTGAATTATTAAAAATTGAATCTAGAAAGTACTTTATGAATGATCTTGTCTATCTCTTATTTTTTATCAATAATGAAACAGGGCCCACTCCCTTTTCAGTCAATCAGTTCAGTCAATCAATTCTAGTCTTTGGTAGAATCCAAGGCTCTGTCCTAAGTCCTCCTATTTCTGAAATATCCTCTTTCTATACTTTTTTCTTCTTGTCATCTCCTAAGTACTAGTGGTTTGAATAATCTCTGAGGATATGAGTCCAGAATCTATATATTATATTTCAATCTCTCTACTCAAGTCTCCTTCAATATCATCTATCTACTAGGCATGTCCACCTGGCACAACTTGTTGGCAATTCAAACTCATTATGGTCAAAAATGAACTAACCATCTTCCCCCCTAAATTTGGCTCCTTTCCAAACTTTCCTGTTATTTTTGTGAAAGATATCATCATCATCATCATTCTGGTTATCCATGTTGACAACCTTAAACTCATTCTTGGAAGGTCCCCCTCCCTTGCCTTCCATAACCAATCACTTGTCAAGTCATCAATTGTTTCTCCAGGATATGTCTTCCACCTAACTTCCTTCTGGGAACAGAGAAGGAAGCAGGACATTGCAAACATTAATAGGAAAGAAACATTGATTTCTTATTCTTCCTTTTTTATTTCTCTCCTCCATGTTTTTGGTATTATAATTGTCAGAGGTGGGATTTTAATCCAGGTCTCCCCACCCCATACCCAAATCCTCACCTGAAAAGATAAGATTCTTGAGGAGTTTGGAATCCTATTTCTAAAGAATTGTGATGATGGATAATTAAAGTGACTTGGAGAGACTTGGAGAATAGACATCAACTACCATGTGATGAAGAGTGTCCTTTTAGATTAGCTGGATAACTGGAAGTGGAAACAAATCCAGAAAACACTGGCTGACCAAGACCTCAGGTCTTCTTTTACTGACTTCTCCCTGACAGATGGTAGTCTGAAGTGAAAAGAAAAACAAAATTGTTAATGGAGAGGCCATGGGCCAAGGCCAACATGTGGCCCATGAATATGGACCTTGATTCTTTGCCTAAGTGTTTATTCTTTCATTTTAGATGAAAAGGATTAGAGATGACTACAATTTTGTGAACTTTGAGAACTAAGGAGAGCAAATCCTCAGATGCTTGGGAGTCAAGTCCATGCTAGATTTTTGGATTCATTTGAATTCATCTCATGGAGCCACCTGACTTTTAGGACCCAGTCTAGTAGAAGCTAAAACATGAACTCATGCAATATGCCCCTCGAGTTACTATGGGGCTGTTCTTCATAAATCTTGAAGGTAAATAAACCACTGCAAAAGCTAATTGCTTAAGTGGAACTAGGATACTAAGTACTGTGGCCAATAGTAGAAGAATCACAACAAAAGGGATCTCACATTGATTATACTAAAAGAGAAATACCCCTAAATCCTAGAATCTTGAGGAGATATAGCCTATCTAACATGAGGACGGTGAAGACAGAATTTTTGCTATAATAAAATTCAATCTCCTATCTCCATGCCTTTGCTCAAGCTATTCCTTCCCCATGTTTTCTCTTTCTCACCTCAGGCTTTTAGAATCCCCATCTTCTTTCAAAACTCAAACCAAAAGATAACTACTACAAGGTTTTTTTTCCTAATAGACCCAGATACTAATACTACTATAAAAATTCCTTTGTATTCATTTTGTGTATACTTTGCATTTATTTATATGGTGAATGAATTGTTTCTTCTTATACAAAGAAAGCTCTTTAAAGACAAGAATTATTTCCTTTTTGCTTTTGTATCTCAGTTCCTAGCATAATTCCAGGCACATAGTAAGGTCTCATTAAATGCATGTTGATTATTATTATTCAATGTATATCATTATCGAGTTGCCAAGGGCACTGAGAAGTTAAATAGCATGCCCAAATTCAAAACAGCCAATCTCAACAGTGGACCTTGAACTCAGGTCTCTCTATTTTATCATGCTGTCTGGCACACAGTAATTGTTTAGTAAAATAATAACAATCCTTTCATTTATTATCTTTTTTATCCACAGAACCTAACTCATAGTAGGTACTTTATAAATGCTTTTTGATTAATTAATAAATGCTTGTTGAATTGAATTGAATCAGTGCATGTTCCTAGATATTGGAGAAATAAATATGGGATCTGGAAAATAACACCAGGCTGGGAAACATACTTTTTTCATCCTGATCACTCCATCAGCCTTAAAACTTAAATCTCTTGGATTTCCTGGCAGTCTGAACATCCCCACTGAAAGCAGCGATTCACACAGCCTTGAGCTGGAAGAGAGTGGTTTTTAAAATACTTAGGGACTATAATTAGCTGCCGATCTAACTCAAAGAAAAAAAATGGATAAATGCCATCTTTGGCAAGACTTTGGTCCTCCTGAAACTCCTACAGTGCTGTTTCCAAACAGTGAATACAGTGGTCTCTTAGAGACTCCCCTGGCTTTGACTCCCTCTGGAAAAGGAGCAGAAGGAAAGTGAGGAGAGAGTTAGCTCCATGAGGAGCTTGGTTGTGGAGGCCCAATTTCAAGCCTGACCTCAAATAAGGCTCTGGCAGTGCTGATGAGCAACTACCCAGGAGAGCTTAGAGATGTTATATACAGAGTCACAGGCTTGTAGTCAATAGAGGAGAATTTATGGATGACTTAATTTGCCAACACTGACCCTTAACAAATTCAGAAGATCTCTATTCCCTTCCTTCCAGACTACAGTCCTGCTGAGGTCCACAGGTATTTGGGCTACTTCCCAATTTTCTCCTGAGAACCAACCCTGAATGAAGCTGTCACTGTTGATGCCTTCCTACAGGACCGAAAAGAAGAAGAATAGAAGCATAAGTAAGACATAATTACTGTCATTAAGGGACTGTAAGACACAGTCTCCATCAGCTGATCTCACAGCACTTAAACTTAATATTCCTTTCATGCACTCAGCATATTCTTATTTTTATTACATTTGTATATTTTTCTGCCCTTGCTTCACTTTTTGTAAAGTACAGATAACAATAGCAGTCCTATTTACTTCACAGAAATGCTGTGAAGTCCTTCTGGGACAGTACATTAATGAAGCACATAAGAATATATATATATATATATATATATATATATATATTTATATATGTTTATATATATGTATATATATACATATACATATATGTAGTAAGATAGTAAATGGATAGGTGAAAAGATAGATAGATAGTAGATGATAGAGCATTTATTTAGTTATTACTATGTGTCAACTAGTCAGATACAGTGCTAAGAGCAAGAGATACAAATACAAGGAAGCAAAACAGTCCCTACTTGAAAAAAGTTTACATCTAACAGAGGAAAACAATACATAAAGGGAAGTCAGAAAATAAGATGGGGAAGACAAAGAAGAGATATGTTATAATCTAGATGGTTTGGAACTGGTGACCAGAAAGTAAAGGGGCAGTCCAGTTCTGGGCAAATTAAACTGAAAACTCAGGGTTGAGTGTAGTTCCAGGGATGTATTATAAAATTTCACAAGGAAAAGATGGGAGTGACAGCAAAAAGGAAGATGGTATGACTTGAAATTGGATGGAAAGCTAAAGAAAAGAGGAGAACCACTGTCCCTCTGCCATCAACTATACTGAATAGTATATCCTCTGCAGGCACTCATTCATGTTTATTAATTATTCATTTGTCAAAAATTTATTCATTCAGTTAACAATCATTTATTAAATGATTTCTTTCTCTTCCCTAATTTGTAAAGGACTTATATGTAAGGTATTGCTTGTAGAAATTGTTGGCTTACTTGGTGGCAAGCAAAATAATTACAAATATGTATACTATGTAAATTGAATAATAGTGGGTAAGCTGCATTGCATTGGGAAATTGCCCAGTGCCTTCTATGATCTCAAGCTGTATTCTGCTGGAAAAACTCATCTTTTTACTACTAATATTCTCCCAATGATGTTCTATGGAACTTCATTATCCCAGAAGAATCCAGGTTGCAAATGATCCAAAGGGTGATAGAAAGTTGCATGATGGGTATAAAAGTAGGCTGTAAGATATTACCAAAATGAGGTATAAAAAACTCAATCAAGCACATGTATTTCAATTCAACCTGCACTTATTAAGTGCCCTCTGTATGCAAGGCACTCTGCCACATACTATAGATACAAACATAAATAGACATGTGTAACAAAAAAGGAGGAAAAGAAACAAGTATCATTAAGTAATTGATATGACAGGCACTATGGTGAGCACTTTACAAATATTATCCCATGACTGAATATGAATCACAACATAGATTTTCACAATTTTTGTTGCTGTTTGCTTGCTTTTTTTTCTCTTTCTCATTTTTTCCCTTTTTGATTTGATTTTTCTTGTACAGCATGATAAATGTGGAAATATATATATATAGTAGAATTGCACATGTTTAACATATATAATGCATTGGTTTTTGTCTAGGGAAGGGGGTAAGGGAAAGGGAGGGAGAAAAATTTGAAACAATATTTTCCAAGGGTGAATGTTGAAGGGTGAATATCTTTGCATATATTTTTAAAATAAAAAATTATTTAAAATTAAGTAATTAAAAGAAGATTATTCCATTTGGCTCTCATAACAATCTTGTGAAGTAGGTGCTATTATTATCCCCATTTTATAGTTAAGGCAACTATGACAGAGAAGTGACTTGCACAGGATTACTTAGCTGGCAAATTTTTGAAGCTAGATTTGAATTCAGGTCTTCTTGACTCTAGGCCCAGTGCTCTATCCTCTCTGCCACCTAGCACTACATCAACAGGTCACTATAAAGATGATTGCCACAAAACACAGGAAAAAAAAAACAGAATATTGGATGGATATTCTTTGGAGAACTTACGGAATCCTCTGATCTAATCCTGTCATTTTCCTGCCCAATAAACTCAGCATCTCTTTTTTGCCTTAATACAACTTCTTATTTGGTATTTAAAGTCCTTCTCACCCTGGCTCCAATACGTATTTCCTAGCTTACTATACATTATTGCCCTTAATACATTCTACAATAAAACTAGTCTTCTTGTTGTTCTTCATACACCAAACTCCATCTCTTCTCTCCATGCTTTTGTACAGGTTTCTCAAATTCCTTGTTATCTCCAAAAATTTAGAATTCCTTAGCTTCCTTTTACTAGAAGAACCAGACATATTTATTGACATAAAAATCCCATCATAATTTTACTTTGAAATAAACTTTCACCTTGTCTCTGTTTTTCTTACCTTATAGATAAAAAAAAATTCACTGATTGATATCACTTTGTCCTCTAAGAGAGTCTTAAATTCCAGAGCTTTTTTAAAAAGTTCAGCTCAAATACTTCCTACCTGAGGCCTTTTCTGAATCCCACAGATACCAGTGGGAAAGGGACTGTATCTATGATTTCATTGGTATAGGGAATTCCCAGGGGGAAAATGGCACCTCATCAGCAGTATGTAATCTTAGAGAGTTGGCTTGGTCTAATCATAGAGAGATTTCATGATATGATCAGACTCACACCTAATATGTATCAGAGGTGTTGTCTGAACCCAGGTCTTCCTAGCTCCAGCATTTTCTGCCTTCATGTATTCATTCACACTATTCTTTCTGTTTGGAATGTCCTCCATTCCCCTCTTCATCTTTTGAATTATTACCATATTAATCCCAACTAACATGTCACATTTAACAGAAGGCTTTTATATACTGAGTAATAACTTTCCATTTTAGACTTCAGAGAACACTTTGTTTTATACTTCTTTAAAATAATTCATTTTTAGATGAGTGTGTTGTTGGTTTTTTAATGCATGTCAATGGCACTTTAAGATTTACAGAATTCTTTCCCCAAAACAACCCTGTTGAGGTAGGTAGCACAAAAATTGTTATATTATCTTGTTTCAGAGATGACAAAATTGAGGCTCATAAATGTTAAATGACTTGCCTGTGGCCATAGTGCCCCTGGTCAGAGGCAAGATTCAAGCCCAGGACTAAATACAGCATTCGTTGCACTCCACCACGCTGCTGACTTGGAAATGGTTTGCTTGCATCCTCTAGCCAGTATTCTGATACTAAATTTTTGGGCTAAATTACCTCCCATTATTAGCACTCCAAGTCCCCTGTGCTAAGA
This sequence comes from Sarcophilus harrisii, assembly GCF_902635505.1. Lineage (NCBI taxonomy): Eukaryota > Metazoa > Chordata > Mammalia > Dasyuromorphia > Dasyuridae > Sarcophilus > Sarcophilus harrisii. The sequence continues at coordinate 318,776,425 of NC_045428.1, forward strand.
TGCAATGTCTTAAAAACCCCTGTGCTAGAAGCTGGCCTCCATTATGAAAATGCACCAGCTGCTGCCAAACAGTCACTTTGGCACTGGAGGAGGATTAACTGTTTATAGCCGTGTAAAACATTTCCCAGAACCTGAAAGATATGGATAAGCAGACTTCCTGCTCTTCTAGAGAAGCCAAGTGAAACCATTTAAGTCATCTTGAAGTGGGGAAGGGAGCAAAGAAGGGAAAAGAAGAAAAGAAGGGGGAAAAAAAGAAGTTCAATGGGAAATCCTCAGAGATTGAGGATTTAGCACAATGTCTAAATGAATACTATAAAGTACCTACTATGTAAGGCATTGGACTAGACACCAGATAAACAGGGACCAAAAAAAATGTAACTTCCCTCCATGAACTTAAAGTCAGTTAATGATCAAAAAATGGATTCAGAGAAGTCTGGGAGAATTTATATGAACTAATGGCAAAGTTAAGTGAACAGAATCTGGAGCAATAGTTTTACAATGACTACAACATTGTAAAATAAAACAATTATGAAAGACTTTCAAATACTGATCAATTCAATAACTAGTTATGACTAATGATGAGTCAAACTACTCCTCTCTTGACAGAACAGTTATGTATTAAAGGTGCAGAATGAGATATATTTTTTGGACACAGCCAGTGTGTGGGTTTTGCTATACTTAATTGTTACAAAATAAAGGTTGCTTTATTTTCTTTAGTGGGGAGAAGAGCTCTAAAGGTTAAAAAGCGATAATGATACAACAAAGAAGAAAAAAATTAATAGCGTATCAATGAAACATTTTAAAAATATCCAGAAAAATGGTAAAGGAAGATCAGAAAGGGACTCAAACAAGCAAGGGAGATGTAGTGTTGGAATTACCAGTTTAAATTGAAAATATGTTTTGTCATTTTTCAGACATGTCGAATTCTGGTGCCCCATTTTGGGTTTTCTTGGCACAGATACTAGAGTGGTTTGCCATTTCCTTTTCCAACTCATTTTGCAGATGAAGAACTGAAGCAGGGAAAGATGACCTGTCAGGATCACAATGATTTGAGCTCAGGAAGAAGAATCTTTCTGACTTCAGGCCCAACACTATCCACTGCACCACCTAGCTGCCCTAAACAAATGTGCTTTTTTTTCCCCAAAAATAAGCTATCCAAAATAGAAATTCACAAGGTTACATGTGATGTTATTCTGTTCATTGTACAAGGAAAAGTTAATGATTGTTGATTTGTCAATTTAGTTACGTTTTTAAAAAAGAAATTAAAAAATACTGAATGCTACAAAGTGACCTACCTTAGCCCCAAAAAAGAGATATGAGAGATGAAGGAACCTTGGCTGTGATACCCTACATATATGTCAGATTTTGGGGGAGCAGGTTTATTATTTTCATTAAACTGTCTTTTTCCTCTTTTGTTCTTTTTTGTTACAAGACATACCTCTTCAGGGGGAGGAGACTGAGGAGAAATACATTTGAAAATGTAAGTGATGTATAAACAAAAAATATCAATCAAATTCATTTTTTTAAAACCCATCACATGGTCCATCCCCTTTACCCCTCCTTAGCCTTAGAGGGCAATTTTAAGTTTGATGTCAAGGAAAACTTTCAACAAATAGAATCATTCATTTAATAAGTATTTATTACATGCCAGCTGGAGGCAGCTAGATGCCTCAGTGGATAAGAGCATTAGAACTGCAGTCAGGAAGTCTGATGTCAAGCCTGGCCTCATTTACCAGCTGTGTGACCCTGAGCAAACCACTTAACCTATGTTTGCCTTAATCTACTGGAGAAGGAAATGGCAAACCGCTATAGTGTCTCTGCCAAGAAAACCCCACCGATGGCATTGGTTGTACTATGGTTTACAGGGGCACTAAGAGTTAGACAAGATTGAACAATGACAAAATGCCAACTATGTTCAAGATGCAAATATAAAAATGCCCAGTTTCTGCTCTCAAGGAGCTCACATTTTATAAGGTAGGATGGAGTGGAGGAGCAGCAAGGAGAACAGTATATATACAGAAAAGTAAATGCAAAATAGATATCAAATTATTTGAAGGAAGAGGAATTAGCTATTAGAGTTATTTCAGAAAGGTCTTGTATAATAGCTGACATTTGATTTGAGCCTGAAAAGAAACTAGGGATACTACAAGTCAGAGGAGGGCCAACAAAGTGGCACGCTGGAAACAATGCTGGGGCCTAAAGCCAGGAGAACATGAGTTCAAATCTGGTCTCAGATACTTCCCAGCTGTGTGACCCTAGACAAGTCACTTAACCCTGTTTGCCTCAGTTTCCTTATCTGTAAAATGAGCTGGAGAAGGAAATGGCAAAGCACGTCAGTATCTTTGCCAAGAAAACCCCCAATGGAGTCACAAAGAATTGAATGCTACTCAAAAACAATAACAATAATATTAAAAAGATGTGAATAAAATATGCTTTTTAGATATAGAAGACAGCTTGTCCAAAAACTTAGCCTCCTCCTGCCTCTCTGGGAAGGAAAAAATTGTCATTCTATTGTGCTCCTTCCTCAAGTCTCCTAGTCTGCTCTGCTTACGTATGAAGGGGAGAAACACCACATTACCCACACCACTCTTTGGTTGCCTTACCTGAGCTGAATAACTAACACCCTATGAGAACTTCACTTGAAGACCAAATTCGTGGGGATTATGATAACCTTCCTGAACTCATTTCTTAGTGATCTATACAAACACACACACACACACACACACACACACACACACACACACATACTTTGAATTGAGGTGAGAGAATTAAAAAAGTTCTTGATCCCAATGCCAGTTCCAAATTTTTCCCCTACCACTTTCATTCAGTAACCTCCCCAACTCAATCCAAATTTACTACCCATTGAAAATTCTGGTAACTGTTATCTATAGATTCCAGGAGACCACGTTTTCTTTCTCAATGAATTCAATGTGTCTCATAGTGCTTTCTCTGCCTCCTTTGTCCAATTTCACATGAAGAGATGGCTCTTCTCTATGCCAAGGAAAATGCTTCTAAATACAGATTGCCACTTCTTTTATCCCTCTCTCTCACTTACTTTCAGCCTCTCCCTGCTTTTGGCACTTTCCTTACTATCTAAAAACATACCTATGTTTTCTGCAAAAATATTTGTGGCAGCTCTCTTTGTAGTGGACAGAAACTGGAAACTAAGCCCATCAGTTAGAGAATGGCTGAATAAATTGTGGTATATGAATGTTATGGAATATTATTGTTCTGTAAGAAATGACCAACAGGATGATTTCAGAAAGGCCTGGAGAGACTTATGTGAACTGATGCTGAGTGAAATGAGCAGAACCCGGAGATCATTATATACAGTAATAACAAGATGATACGATGATGGACATGACTCTTTTCAACAAGAATATGATTCAGGCCAGTTCCAATGGTCTTGTGATGAAGAGAGACATCTACACCTAGAAAGAGTACTACAGAGACTGAGTATGGACCAAAACATAGCATTTTCACTCTTTTTGTTGTTTGCTTGCATTTTGTTTTCTTTCCCATTTTTTTCCTTTTTTATTTGATTTTCTTGTACAGCATAATTGTGGAAATATGTGTAGAAGAACTGTACATGTTTAACATATAATTGGATTACTTGCCATCTAGGGAAGGGTATGGAGGGAAGGGGGGAAATTTTGCAACACAAGATTTTGCAAGGGTCAATATTGAAAAATTGTCCGTGTTTATGTTTTGAAAATAAAAAGCTTTAATAATTTTTTTAATCATACCTATGTTTATCTCAGCCTCAAAAAACTCTCCCTTGATCTATTTATTCCCTCTGTCCTCTAACATGGACTATATTGTCTTACCAGCTATCATCCCTCTTTTCCCTTTTGTGGCCAAATTCCTTGAGAAGACCTCCCTCACTCTTTTTTTTTTTAACTCTCTTTATTCCAGCTTCCAATGAAAACTACTCTCACCCAACTTACCAATGATCTCTTAAATGCCAAATTTAATGGGATTTTTTCCTCAATCCTCATCATTCTTATCCTGACTGCACATACTCTTTAATACTGTCAGTCACTCTTGGGAATGAACAGGGAGTGGACAGAGATGATTTTAAGGGGTTAAATAGGCAATAGAATCTTGAGGTTGGGAAAAACATTATAGCTTCAGAGCATCATATATTTAGAGTAAAAAAAAGACCTTAGAGAACTGAAACATCACTTCAACCTTAAAATTCAAAACCCAGAAGTACCTTCTGATCCTATAGTCCTCGGTGATTAAATGACTTCTCTCAGAACTTCCATAGGAGGGCATCCAGGCCAGCTATCTCTTCCTCTCTAACTAAGCTTTATGTTACCTCCAAATATACCTAAACCCCTTCCTTTTTTGATTTCTTTAATGTGTTATCTTCCTCCATTAGAATGCAAGCTCCTTGAGTATTTCTTTTTGTTCATATTTGTATTCCCCATACTTAGCACAGTGTCTGACACATAGTAGGCAGTTAATAAATGTTCACTAACAACACACATGACCTGAAAAATATCAGAAAAGTGGCCCTGAGCGGTCCATGTAAAATCAATGGGTAAATTGAGGAGGTGAATATAGACTAAATGACTGTGACCAGCCTCAGGAAGATTCTTCCTTGAGCCAGTTTTTACTGAGTGAAGACAAATCCATAGAGGAGACCTAAAAAGGTAACATAGAAATTCATCATGAACTCACCATCAGGGTCTGATAACATCCCTGGCCTTTCTTTCAATGTATACATACACAGGCACATCACAAACAGAGAGCCCAGGTTTCTAAGTTCCTGAGCTATAACAGGCAAATCAATGCCAGAAATGATAGATCTGCAGACCTTGCTTTTAAACAAAACAAGTCTGTGAAAATCCAGATTTAGAACAGCTAAATGGGGAAATTGTTTGACTTAGAACATAATTCTTCACTTTACAAAAAGGCTCACCACAGAGTTTAAGTAATAGACTTCTCTACTGTATTTATTATATGGTTTCATTTTTAAAAGCTTTATTTACTTTTCATGAACATATCTGTTTTTTAAACTGAATTAAACCTGTACTAAAATAAAAAAGAGAATGGTTGGAAGAACAGAATCATAAATAACTTACATTTCTGTAATGTTTTATGGACACAAAGAACTTTATATAAATTTGATCTTCATCAATACTCTGGGGAGTAAATTATAGTAAGTATTACTATCTTCATCTTATAGTTGAAGAAACTAGAATCCAATCATTTTTCCAAAGCTACACATTTAGTAAGTGTCAAAATCAAGATTTAAACCCAGTTGTTTATATGTAATTGAGAAAAAAAATAAAATGAAAAATCAATCATTTAAAAAAAAAAATTTAACCCCAGATCTTCTGATCCAAAGATACCACGCTATCTCACTCAATACCAATCTGACTTCTCTTCTCCAAGGAAGATTGGATGATCTACTGTCTTCCAAGCATCTTATATGACAAAAGACTGAAAGCTAAATTTCATGATTTACTTTGACCTTTTGGTGGAAAAAATGCTAGGTTTGATGCCAGTGAAAGATGAAAAATCATAATACTAATACTTACCAGAGTGACCAGGGACAAGTTATTTAGCCTGAGTATCAGTTTCCTCATTTGTAAAAATTAAGATAATAGCACCTACAACTGAATAATATATCTAAAATCTGTATATGACCAACTGTTATTTTCCTTCTACTCCTATAGTTTATTCTACTCTCTTAGTTTATAAAACTAAATCTCATTTAGTCAGTCAGGCAGCTAAGAAGCATTTATTTATTAAGCATTTATTCTGTGTCAGGCACTATGGTTAGAACTTGGTATACAAGTAAGACCAAAATCAAAGACAGTTCCTGCCCTCTAAAAGCTTACCTAGTAGTAGGGGAAGATAACATATAGAACTGAAAAGGGAAGAGGAAAATAATAAATTGAAGAATCAGAAACATAAAGTATGGTCCTTCCCCAAAATAGAAACAGATAGAAACTGTTGAGTTAAAATTCTGGATCATTCAAGAGGTAGATATTTATATCCTAGGAGAAAAAGAAAGTATTTTACTAAGCAAATGAATAGTTTTAAGTAAGCTTGGGAGAAAATGTTTACTCAACTTCAGAAAACAAATTTTTCAAGAATATTAGCAGCTACCATTGGCATACAAACCATTAAAATGTTAATGATAATAAATCCTTATGTATTCATTACTGAAGGGGAGTGGAGAGATTCCTACTTAGCAAGACTCCATTAGTCATGGCCTTGAATCATTTATTCTTTACATTAAAAAACACATAATAGTGCCTACTACACTAACTGTAAAATAAAAGATGCTAATCTGGAGATACACAGAAGAAATTTCAGTCCCTACTGTCAAGCAGCTTAAAATCTATTAGAAAGAATAAAACACAAATAGCCAAATACAGAACGAAAATGTGTGTACAGGAATATTACAAGCAGAATAGTTTAAGAGATGTCTTACAATGATAAAAACTGCATTTCTCTTGAATATCAACAAGTCAGATTTGTCCCATGTTCAGCTTGAATCAAGCTAAATGAAGCAGATTTTTCCTGTACTTATATATAATATTGAAAAACTTGCTCAAGTATTTTAACTCCCAAAGCCACATTTCCAGTTAGACCAGCTGGTACAGCTAATAGTTTGTCCAGGTCACAAGCCTTACTGGAATTTTATTTAAAAAATAATAAAATAAAAGCTATTTTGAGATGTGGCATGTTGAAGCAAGATCTCTTAAAAGACCTTGACTATAAACCATTTGGACATTTAAAAAAAAGTTTGATCTCTTACAGACCACATCCTTTGTCATAAGTGGAACAGGGCAAACTGGGTTCAAGGAGAAAACACATTATCTGCACATCTTATCAATCTGTTAGGTTAAAAAAAAAATCAGATAAAAATTTCTTTAAGAAGGACAAAAAAAATAGATTGGTTTATGTTCTCTGTTCTGTTATTCTTACAAATCTTCTCTCAGTCTGCTTAAAAAATGTTAAATTTCAGTAGCATTCCAGTCTTTGACATAATGTTACATATTATTTGAATAATGTGGAACAATTAAGAAAATTGTTCATAGTAGTGCTAGTTTGAAAGGGGAAACATGCCCCTTTCATCGAAGGATTGCAGGAAGCTTGTGGTTACCAGCCAGGATTCCTAAGAAAATTGTAAATGTGTAGATGTATTTTTCAAACACTATATACAATGTCATGGTTTGTGGGTGATCCTAAGATCTAAGAGAAAAATAACACTACAACTCTTAAAAACTAAGCATGAGCTAAGGAAAATAATGTCATATTTCCATAGAACTTGACATAATTAAGGACCCCTAAAGTTTTGAATATGAGCAATCAAGACTAGCCCTGGGCAAATTTGTGAAGCAGAAGAAAGAAGAAGACCCAGATGGTGGTTTCTAGCCACAGCTCTACTACTAACTATTGTAAGATTCTCAGCTTTTTAATCTTTTATCTTTAAAATGAAGAGTTTGGACAAAATCACCTCTAATGTCAAGTCAATCAGATCAAGAAATAATTATTAACCATCTCCTGTGGACCTGGCTCCGTGCTAAGCAGTGGGCATACAAAATAAGACAATGCAGTTCCTTGATCATAAGTAATTCATGCTCTAACCAAGGAAAAGATATGCAAGCGACCATACAATACAAGATAGAACCAGGATAAACTGGAGATAATCAACAAACAGAAGTCCTTAGCATTCAAGTGAATGAGGAAAATCTTAAAAGAAAGTCGGGTTTTAGGTAGGATTTGAAGGAAGCCAGAGAAGCCAAAAGGTGGAGATGAGAGGAAAGAACCTCCAATGTAGGAGACAGCCAAGAAAATGTTCAGAGTCCTCAGAGGAAACAAAAAGAGGTCTCTGTTACTGGATCTCAAAGTATGTGCAGGTAAATAAGGTCTAAAATTCAGAAAAGATAGGGACAGGTTATGAAGGGCTTTTAATGCCAAACAAAAGATTTCACATCTGCAGCCAGAGGAGATAGTTGCTGGAACTTACTGAGTAGGAGAGATGGAAATGACTGGGTTTTAAGATCTTTTTGACAACTGGGCTGAAGATAGACCAGAGGGAGGAAAGATTTAAGGTAGAAAGAGCAACCAGAAGGCAAATACAACAACCTAGGGATAAGGTGATTGATGAGGGTCTATACCAGGGTGGTGACAGTTAAATCCACAAGTCATGGCAATGGACTGGATATGGAGAGTGAGAAAGAGTGAAGAATTGAGAATTACACCAAGCTGGGAGCCTAGGATGTTTGGTGAGGCTCTTAGTAAAAGGAAACAGGAGAAGTTAGGTGGTACAGTGCATAGAGCACTGGTCTTGAAGTCAGGAAGACCTGAGTTTAATTCTAACTTCAAATACTTAACTGTGTGGCTCTGGGCAAATCTTTTAATACCAATTGCCTGAAGCAAATTTAAAAACCAGTGAGAGTAGACAAATGTAGAGATGGAAGATAGAAGAAAAGTAAAATCTTTAACTAGGAAAAACTATGGTCAAATCTCTGGACCTAAGTTCATTCTGTAATAAAGTGAAGGACTCGGACTAGATGAGATCTCACAGGATAGTTCCAAATCTGATATTCTCTATTCTAAAATCTTCAGTCCCCTTATTCCCCCTTCTGCAGCCCCTCTCTACCTGTTTCTTTTCTCATTGTTATTCACCTTAACTTCCCTTTGGGGACATACTGTCTTAAAGCTTTTCTCCACCATTTAAAGGGGAAAAAAAAAAAAAAAAAAACCTTCTTTCAGGAATAGATAAGAAAATCATTCTGTTATGAATGACTGATGCAGCTTAAGCGTTAACTCTCCCAGGGGTATTTGAATTTTTACCAAGGAACAAAGCTTAGGAATTAAACCCTAATGGAATTCTAGGCATCAGTGATAATTACCTGTTCAGGGATAGATTGGGGGTTGGGGATGAATCATCAGGACCTTGTATCCCTCAAGTCACACAGTAGAGAGTGTCCTGAAATATGAGAAGAACCTATATAGGAAAAATACTTTTTTAAGACTCAAACCCCATAATCACTCCTTCCTTTATCTAGTCACATCTTATCTCTCAAGGATCCCTTCCTTATTGGAAGGGCTGTCTTTCAATTTTGACTTTTTTGAGTCACAATTTCAAGTATACTTAAGACAAAATACTACACAGATCCATAACTAAGGTGACAATTGTGCCTTTATGCCAGGTGCTGAAATTAGAGGAAGCTAAGAATACTTGCATCCTTTTAGCAGTGCAAAAAAACCCTGGATTTAGTGCCTAATTAGCAAGAATAACAATAATATCCTGCTTATTTCTTCTTTCTACCTCTTCCTAGCACTCCCACTTCTTTCTACCTCCATCCTGCACTCCCACTCACCCAACTCCAATAAACCTCCAAAAGTAAATTTACCTTAAAAAATTTAATCTGAAAGTAAATTTAGTGTCCAGGATATAATTTGTACTGCTTATTCTGGAATCAAAAATTGTTGGTGCGCCTCAGTTGTGATACAGGATTCCAGGATCAGAGATCTAAAATTGAGAGGGACCTAAGAGTCTATCTAGTTCAACCCCCTAATTTTATAAATTATAGTTCTGTTCCAAACAATGCCTTGTTATTTTAGAGGTGACAGGAAGAAAAAGGAGGCCAAAGGTATACATGTAAAAAAAAAATCTAAATGTAAGGTCTCATATATTTTAAATATTGAAGGAAAATAACAAGGATAGCCCACTTGCAATAAATATGTCAGTGTGTATTATTAATCCCTGGAAGGGATTTTATAAATAGGATACAAATCCAGTTTTTCTGATTACTTTAGGGTCTCTGAGGATTGAGGAGGTAGGAATAATATTAAGAAGTTAGTGGAAGTTATTGGGAAAAGCCAATATCTCCATAATCTAAGTTGGAGGAGGGAGGGAAAAGATGAGAAGAGTTCCATTCATTCCATTAGAAATCACATTAGCCCAGATTGTGTCACTTGCCAACAGAAGCAATGATGAACAGGCTGTAAGATCTCTTAGAGAAAAGCAGCAGCCAAAATGTACAAGACTAGCCCCTCAGAAATAGTTCATTTTCCATTACTACTGAAAATAATTGGAAACAGAACAAATAGGAGAAACTGGGCAATGGCATGGCATCTGCAATTGCAAATAAAATAAACATCAGGATGATGCACATCTGATCAGAGGATGTTGCTGGCAAAATGAGTTGGAAGCCTGCCCAGGACTGTCCTTTCTCTCCCTCCTTCCCATCCTTCCTGATATTTAAAGACCCCTATAAAGAAGCTCACAAATAGCTTTTCCAGAAACTTTATAAGTCACATTTCCTTAGCTAGATATTTGCACAGAATTGCCCTTGGCTTATATTGATAATGATGAGGAAATTGGCTTGGCCATTTGACCAGAGCCAAAGGGCAGACATAAAAAGCATGTAATTTTACACGATCACAAAACTTCACAGAACTTCTGAGTTCAACAGAACTTCAAAGAATATTTATTTAATCAAACCTGTACTTGACAAAGGATCCCTTCCACAACTTTACCCATGAAGTAGTCGTCCATATTACATTTGTAAACCTTTAATAATGGTGTTCTCACTCATTCCAAAAGCAGCCCATGATACTTTAAGATAGCTATAATTGTTAAGTTTTTCCTTGTCAAGATTAATATTAATTCTCTGCAACCTTTATAAATCTTCCTAGTTATATTCTCTGAGACAAAGGAAAAAGTCCACTCTCTCTGTCATATCTTCAAATCACAGAATCACATATCTACCTCAGAAGTTACCTAAAGCAAGTCCCTTATTTGAAAAATAAGAGTATGGCCACAGGAACGCAGTACTTATCTGTCATACTGTCAGTGACAGAGCCAGAAGGAATAATTCTATCATTCTGCACATTGTATTTTTCTTCATGTAGGCTAGTATTTTGTCATTAGACATTTGATCCCATATCACGCTGTTGAAATATGTTGAGTTTCACTAAACTACTTAGATCCTTTCCATAAGCACTATTATCTAAACTTACTTTACCATTCTATACTTGAGTCACTGATTCTTTGAGCCCAATTACAGAAAGTACATCAACCACTTTGTATTTCATTGTATTAGGTTTGGAACAATATTCTAGCCTAGTGACATCATTTTATATTCTATTCTGTTGTTCCAACTTCATATCACCTACAAATTTGAAATATATACCTTGGATAGTGTTCAATATCACAACAATAAGGACAGGTCCTTGGGGCACTCTCCTAAAGATTTCTATCCAACATAATGTAACACTAACCAATTAACAACTACATTTGAGGTTAGATCATTCAAACAGCTCTAGTCTATTTAACTGAACTTTCATCTAGCTTACATCTTTCCATCTTGTCAGCAAGAGTAGCAAGAGAGTCTTTGTCAACCAATGAAATCTAAATAGACTATCCCCTTAAAGCCTAAAATCTCTATCATAATTTACAAACTCTTTCACTCCACAATGAGAAATAAGTACAATCCCTTTCAAGGAGAGAGGGGGAGGACAAGAATTTAGATTTACACTAACATGTAAATAACGAATATAAGTTTTCTTGAGAGCATATTTTGATAGACGTAGTAGATAGAGACACAAGAACACTAGAGAGATGACTTAAGTTGCCTGAAACCCTGAAGTGTTAAGAATTATCACAAGGTTGGGTGCAGTAACTGTAGAAAAGAAAGGTTGGAAGCACAGAAGCCAAATATCTTACATAATTTTGTTTATTCTTTAATTTTGTTAATTCTTAAAGGATGACCAAAAAAGTTATTGATCTTAGACTCTTTTGACTGTCTTTCATATAAGGTGGGATGCTACTACCACAACTGTCCAAAATTCAAGAGTGATGGGAGCATGGAATATGCTACTAAGAAACATGTTTTTTTCCAAAGCTTAAATCCCATTAGTAAGTGCCAGTACTGTGCAATTTATAATGGTATCATCTAAAATACACTAATAAATAAATATATGTATTAGCTCATTTTTCTTTGCCTAAAGTTATATAGTTTCCTCAGGGTAATTCACAAATCTAAGCTCTGGTTTATCCTACCCATGAAGTTGTTTGTTTTTCCCCTAGATCTAGAAAGTCTATCCAGACTCTTCACCAAAGTCCCAGAGCATAAATTAGTAAGGAAATTAGTGGTAAGGTATACATTTCTATATTTTTGTAGATTTTACCAATAATGAAGATAAAACCTATTCATGCCTTCTTATTTTGGTCAATATCTTCCTATAAATCCTCCATGGGAGTGGGAAAAAAAGGTTGTACAATCTAATGTTATGAGCCTTTTTGTTCTCTTGACATAACAGCATGCCACTTGTCAGTCAGTCAACAAATATTTATTGTGAATTTACTTTGTACCAAGCACCTTCCTGAGTGCTGAGACTATAAAGGATGATCTTTGCCTCCAAGAAACTCATCATTGAATGGGTAAGTTAACATAATAAGAATAATCATTCCCTTCAAGATTTACAAAACATTTTACAAATATTATTTCATTTGATCCTCACAACAACCCTGGAAGGGAGATGTAATTATTATTCCCATTTTACATATAAGGAAATTGAGATAAACAGAGTTTAAATGACATTTGTCCAAAATCACAGAAGTCATCTTCCTGACTCTTTATCTAGCAATCTATCCACTGTGCCACTTAGGAACAAGATTTATGCAAGATAATCTCAGAGGGGATCCATTAGCAGTTGGAGGATTGGAGGGAGGCTAAGAAAGACTTCTGTATTTGAGCTGATGCTCTAATCTTATCACAAGACTAGTTCACCTTGGTTTTCAGCCCCATGGACCTGAAGAATTCTATTGCGAAAACATTGGAGAGCCTATTCAGAAGCATTTATTAGAAGGGCTCATCTGATAGTTAAATATCCTACATAATTCTCAAGATCTTCCTTGACCAGAAGGAAGTGGTAAATAGAACTATAGTCAAAATTCTTTACAAACCCCGTGGATCCGATCTACTTGCTGATTGTAATCCCCTTTGGTTCCATATCATCGAGATGATTCATTTCAGACTGCCCAGATGAAATGGATGAATAACATTCATCACCTAGCTGTTCAATCTAACAGAATTAGGAGACATTTAAAATGATTGGTCATTTTAAAAGGTAGGTTTAGAAGACCATGTGACGGCCTCCTTCTATTGAGTTCTATTTTTTGTCTATAAGCAGATGACAATCATAGCATCAAAAGTATAGAGTTGGAAGGGACCTTAGAGGTCACCTCATCAAAGCCCCTCATTTTACAAATGAGGAAACTGAAGCCCAGAGAGGTGAAGTGACTTGCCCTATATCACAAAGCTGGCACAACTAGGATTCAAATGCAGGTCAACTGACTTCAAAACCAACATTGTCTTCTTTATACCACATTGCTTCTCAATGTGATAGCTGGCATTCTTTTAGTGCATTAAAGTTTAATAAGTACTTTATTCACAGAAATCTTATGAGATATGTAATTTGAATTTTATTATTGTTTTCATTTTACAGATGAGGAAAATAGTGATTTTCTTGCTTAGGGCCTCGGGTAATAAGTATCAAAACTGGAATTTGAAGTTAGATCTTCTAACTTCAAGTCCAAAGACTTCAAATTGGGTAGGGGACTCCTAATGCCTCCCTACGCAGGTACTTACCTGAAAGCTGCCCTTTTTTGTTATTTTTTTGCAGTTCTGTTTACTGTTCAAACATTCTATGGACATCCATCCAAACAACAATGTCCACATTCCCCACAGCCTCGGTTTATTTTATAATTGCTTCTGCTTGAATCTTATTGATTTTAGAGGGATAGGGTTTGGGCAGTGACTCTGACTTAGGCTATTTCTCCTATGGAGAATCTTACTGTCAATGACATTCAAAGAATTCTAGCACCTATGGCAAATTCATGAGACTGAGTGAGAGGGGTGGAATAGAGAAAGAAACTCCATTGAAGAGGTCTCACCACTGATCCTGAAAAAGTGGTATATGAGTAATCTTCCATAGATGGGTGCTACTATATTAATGGAAAATTGAGACTAAGAGAGAACCTAAAGGAATGGGACCTTCAGTAAGTGGTAGTGACAAGACCAGGCAAATGCAAGAACAGCAAGCATCTCTCTTCTGGGGCATCCCACAAAAAAGAAAGATAATTTCTTCCTGCAGTGATTTCTCCATTGGATAGGACCAAAGGGATTGCTCTAGAAAAGTAGACCCCTTCCTTAGCAGGGGCTGGGAATGCTAAAGAAAATACACTATACCAATGCTAGGGCCCTGGGGTAAAGTCTTCTTTTCCCTATGATACTTACAACTCTGCTGGCACCAATATTATTAAATATCCTTTTCCTTGATTGAGACTGACTCTATATATCATCTCCTCCTACTGAAATAGTATTTTTCCTTTAAAACCCAGCTTGGGAGCCATCTCCTCCACTGGGTCACCCCACCCTCAGCCCCAGATACAAAGGACTTCTGCATTCTTATTTCCTTTTGCACTGTGGAGATCTTCCTTGTCTCATATATTATACCTATCTGTACATGTGTTATATTCCTCCCCAATAGCTCTGCAACAATAGGGCCCATGTTTTTCATTTTTGTATCGCAAACACCTAACACAATAACTTTCACATGGTAGACATTTAATAAGGGCTTGTAGGCTGAATTTTTGTAAACATGTGAGCATCAATTTTTTTATTATAGCTTTTTATTTATAAGATATATGCATGGGTAATTTTTCAGCAGTGACAATTGCAAAACTTGTGAGCATTAATTAAAGAAAAAAATATTATGTACCTGTTATGTATCTGGCATGGTGCTAAATTCTGGGAATGCCAAAATGAAAGGGAAATAATTCCTGTTTTCAAGGTGATTGTAAGGGGAGAGCCAGCCGGCATATAAACAGGTATATTCAAAACATATACAAGGTAATGATGAGGAGAGGGAATCACTGGAACCTGGGGTTGGGGAGGAGAGATATCAGAAAAGATCAAAAAAGGTGGCACAGTCTTGAAGGAAAGCAATGATTCCAAGAGGAAGAAAGGACTTTGAATGATCCTGACTCTGACTGATCCGGACGCCCTCTAGAGACCTAGCCCGAACATTATAAATAGACCTAAACTGTTTACATCCCTATAATGGGAAAGTGATAGGATTCTTAAAATTGTGTGACTAATAATAATACAGCCAGAAAGAATATACATAGACTGAGATACCTATCAAATTGGCCAATATGACAAAAAAGGAAAGTGTTAAATGTTGGAGAGAATGTGGAAAAATTGGGACACTAATGCACTGTTGGTGGAGTTATGAACTGATCCAAATATTCTGGGGAGCAATTTGGAATAATAACCAAATAGCAACCAATCTGTATGCACACCCTTTGACCCAGCAATACCACTACCAGGTCTATATCCCAACAAGATCATTAAAAAGGGAAAAGAATAAAATATTTATAGCAGCTCTTTTCATAATGGCCAGTCAATTAGGGAATAGCTGAACAAGCTGTGGCATATGAACATAACAGAATACTATTGTGGAATAAGAAATAATGAATAAGCAGATTTCAGAAAAACCTGAAAAGACTTGTACAAACTGATGCAAAGTGAAATAAGCAGACCAGGGAAACCTTGTATACAATGTTAGCAACATTTGTGATGAACAATTATAAATGACAGCTCTTCTCAGATGATCCAAGACAAGTACAAAGAACTCACAAAGGAAAATGCTAGCCATATCCTGATAAAGAATTGACAGACTAAACGCAGATCAAAGCATATTTTTTCACTTACTTTATTTGTTTTCATAGATTTTTTTCCCTTTTGATCTGCTTCTTCTTTCACAATTGTGACTAACATGAAAATGTGTTACATGACAGCACATATGTAGTCTATATCAAATTATCTACCATTTTCAGGAGAAGGGAGGGAATGGGAGGGAGAAAAATTTGAAATTCAAAATCTTGTAAAAATGAATGCTCAAAATTGTCTTGATATATAATTGAGGGGGGAATAAAATACTAAAAAGAAATTACTAAAATCTACTTCAACCAATTGTATGATAATAAAACTGACAATCTAAATAAAATAGGTGAATTTCACAAATATATGGAATGTTCAGATTAGGACAATAAGAAATAGAAAATTTAAATAACCCAATCTCAAAAAAAGAAATTGAAGAAGTCATAATGGACCTTCCCAAAGAAAAAAATCCCAGATGAATTTAAAAGCGAATTCTATTAAACATTTAAATAATAATTAATTCTAAGACTCCAAAACCTGTTTGAAAAATAGGAACAAAGGCAGTCCTATCAAATTCTTTCTATGATCCAGATATGAGTATGATACCTAAACAAAGAAGGATCAAAATAAAAAAAGACAACTACAAACAAATATTCCTAATATTGATGCAAAAATTCCAAATTAAATATTAACAAGAAAACTATAGCAACATAGCACAAATATGTAATTATATACTCTGACTAGTTTGAATTCATATTAGTAATACAGAACTAATTCAATATTAAGAAAACTAAGTACTTAAATGTCTATTCTTAATCACAAGAACAACAAAAATCATTAGATTACAGTTTCTGAAAAGGATTTAAATAAGATATAAGAGCCATTCCTGTTTTTAAATATTTTTTTTAATTTTTGGATAATTTATAATAGGAATTATTGGATCTTTCCTTAACAAAAATGAGCAGTATCTATTTTTTAATCATCAAAAACCTGTCTTTTCTCTCTACCATTTGCTATTCCCCAATTTACAATTAAAAACAACAACAACAGCAACATCAACCCAGGTTAGAAATATAATTTTTTTCTTCATTAAAGCTTTTTTTTTTTTCAAAACATATGCATGGACAATTCTTTAACATCAGCCTTGCAAAACCTTGTGTTCCAATTTTTCTGTCCCTTCTTCCACACCCTCCCTTGAATGGCAAGTAGTCCAATATATGTTAAACATGATAGAAATATATGTTAAATCCAATATATGCATACATATTTATGCAATTATCTTACCACACAAGAAAAATCAAATCAAACGAGAAAAAAAGAAAAACAAAATAAAATGCAAGCAAACAACAACAAAAAGAGTGAAAATGGGTTAAAAACATACATATAGTCAAGCAAAGCAAATTTCAGTATTGTCCATGTATAAAAGGAAATACATACATACATATGAAAACACATGCATATTCAAATATACATAAATGCACATAGATAAATACAATATGTATATAATCACACATACACACTATTTTGCCCTCTGAGTCTTTCATGTATAAGGAGATGAGTAATATGTTTCATGATTAGTCCTCTGAAATCATGGTTGGTCATTATGCTACTCAGAGTTCTTAAGAATTGTTTGTCTTTACAATCTTTTCATTTTACAAGTTGTTCCTCTGGTTCTGTTTATATTTCTGCTTCAGTTCTCACAAGTCTTAGGTATTACAAAGTATTGCAAAGTAACATTTCAATACTTCAGTTATTGCACAAATTGTTCCTGGTTTTGATCACTTCACTCTATATCAGTTCATATAAGTCTTCCCAGGTTTCTCTGAAATCATACTCTTCATCATTTCTTATAGAACAATTCATCACATTTATTTATATATCAAAACTTGGCCAAGCACTTTCCAATTGCTGGACACCCTGTCATATTCCCATTCTTTGCCACCTCAAAAAGAGTTACAAATATTTTTCTATATTCTTAGAGTTTGTTTTACTTAGAATTTATCTTTTTTTTAAACCATCCTCTTTCCAATTGGCCCTTCTGTTTTCTTCCCTATTCCTCCAGTTTCCCTGTTGAATAAAATGTACTTCTTTATCTAGCTTTGTGTGTATGTATGGTCTTCCCTCCCTTAACCAATTCAAATGAAAGTGAAGTTGACATGTCAGCAATTTCCCCTACTTCTTTTTCTTTGTTTATATAGATTTCTAGTTTCACAACACAATTATGTAAGAAAAGTTTCCATAATTTCCTGGAGTCTGAACCATTCAATTGTTGCTTGCTTCTGTACAAGCAAGTCTTACTTAGTTCACAGGGTAGGATCAGTTTCCACTTCTCACTCAGAACTGCCAACTTTGGACTAAATCCCCTCCTCAATCCACCCTCGATTGGGTGGGGATAGGCAATATATAGGGGATATAGCAACATATAGCTATGTTGCTATAGTTTTCTTGTTAATATTTAATTTGGAATTTTTGCATCAATATTAGGAATATTTGTTTGTAGTTGTCTTTTTTTATTTTGATCCTTCTTTGTTTAGGTATCATACTCATATCTGGATCATAGAAAGAATTTGATAGGACCGCCTTTGTTCCTATCCACAATTCAGAACTGAGTTGTGGATGAAAAAGCAGCCAACTGGCATGTGTTGTTACCATATGCATGAGGTCCAGATTACCCAGTATGGGTCTGGGATTTCACACAGTTTCTACCCTGTTTCAGTTTCTGTGCACTGAAATGTTTCACAAAGCCTGTGTTCCTGACCAAACCCCAACTCCAGTATCGTCAGAAATCTCATTATGTCTCCCTATGATAACTTGAAACTAAGAAAATATGACTTTTTCTTGCATTTCCCAATCAGGATTCAATCTAGTGTATTTTCTACATCTCTTTGGAGATCTTTTATGGACAATAGTTATCTATCTACAACCAAATAAAAAGAATGAACAAAATATATTATGCAGTTATGTGGTAACAATATTAAGAAACAAAAGAAATAGAGTCATATCTTCAAATATGCCAAATACTCAAAATTATCAGAAGACCAGATAAAGATCTTAATCTGATCTCAGAAAAGGAAATTGATCTACCTGAAAAGGAACTACCAAAGAGAAAAACAAAACAAAACAAAGTATTTAGACAGAATGGATTAACAATTCCATCATCAAACTGTTAAAAAATAATTAGTCAATGCTTTACAACTTATTCTTTTTTTAAGAGGCAATTGGGGGTTAAATGACTTGCCCAGGGTCACACAGCTAGGAAGTGTTAAAGTGTCTTGAGACCAGATTTGAACTCAGATTCTCCTCACTACAGGGCTGGTGCTCTATCCACTGTACCACCTAGCTGCCCCCAACTTATTCTTTAAAAAGAAATAAGGAAGAACATTATCAAAATCTTTTTATGAGATAAAATTCTAATCTCTAAAGCAGGAACAAATAAAACACAGAAAGATAGCCACAGGCCAATATCATTAGTGAATATTAACTAAAAAATTTTAAACAAAATACTATCAAACAGACTAACGTGATTTATGCCAAAAAAAGTATTCATATTAATCAAGTAGAATTTATACCAGGGATACAATGATGGTTGAACATTAGGAAAAGAATCCAACATAATTAATCCTATTAAAAACCATACCATTCAAAACTGTGTGATCTCCATAGACACAGAAAAAGCCTTTGACAAAGTATTAAACTTTTATGACAAAAACCCTATAAAGTATAGGTATAGCAGGAGCTTTATTAATTTTTTAAAATATCTATCTAAAACCAAATGTAGTCTTCATGTGCAATGAGAATAGAGTAGAACTTTTCCCAATAAATAGAGAAGTGAAGCAAAGATGCCTACTCTTCTTTTATTTGTCATAGAATATATAAATTTTTATACATAAACTTTTATTTGATATAATTTTAGAAATGTTAGCAACCACAATAAGAGAAAAGAAAAAATAAAGGAATAGAGATGTGTTTACTTGGAAAACCCCAAAGAATCAGCAAAAATGCGCTTTGAAATAGTTACTAGCTTCAACAAAGTTGCAGGCTACAAAAATGAATAATCAAAAATCTAACATCATTTCTATACAATAAGAACAAAACAAAGAAATAATAGAAAGGCAAATCCCATTTTAAATAACAATAAAATATAAAATATCTGAAAATCAGCCACTCAAAGTACATAAAAGTTGTGTAAATATTCAATTACAATTCATTTTTAAAGTTTTAAAGAATAACCTAGATAGAGGAATATCTAATACCCATGCTAGATCATGCCAATATAATAAAAATTAAAATACCAAAATTAGCTTATAATTTTAATGCTATCATAAATTACCAATGGGAAACTTTATAGAACTTGACAAAATAATAACAAAATCCATTTTAAAAAAAAAAAAGAACCTAGAAGATCAAGGAAAATATTGAAAAGAAATAAATATGAAAGGGAATTTCACTTTGAGACCTCAAATCATAATATAAAGTAGCACTCATCAAAACCACTTTATATCACTTTAAAAACAGAAAAATAAATCAGTGAAACAGAGAAGACAAGAGAGATTGAGAAACAATAGAAATCAAAGACCCTATGTTTAATAAAGTGGAAAACATAAAATATGTAAGGAAAAACTCCATATCTGATTTATTTTAACTTCTGGGAAAACTGGAAATCAAATAGTCTGGCAGAAATTAGACTTGGACTAACAATTATACTATATTACACAATATATTTTAAATGGATGTGTCTCCTTAACATTACAGACATATATATATATATATATACATATATATATATATATATAAAATTATAAAATATACATATGTAATTAGAAGAAAAACAGTTCTTATATCTTTCACAATCATGGGCAAGAGATGTATTCTTAATCAAACAAGATATAGATACAATTACAAAAAATAAAACAAGAAAAGATAATTTAGATACTTGAAACTGAAAAGCTTCTGCACAGACAACATTGTTGTAAGATAAGAAAATAAAGAAAATCTTTGTATCAAATTTCTCTGACAAAAGTTTTATTTCTAATATATTATCTATATATACATGTTTGTGTACAAACATACATATGCATGTGTTTGTATGACTAATAGCATTCCCTAATAGATCAATGATCAAAGGATGAACAAACCGTTCTCAAAAGAACTGCAAAGTATTCACAACCCCATGCTGGGGGGAGGGGAAGTTGGGGGAGCAAGGGGGGAAGAAGAATGCACCAAATCTCTAATAAAAAGAGAAATGCTTATCAAAACTTTCACCTCACATCTAGCAAATTGGCAAAAATAACCTCAAAATGACGGCAGTCAATGTTGAAGTAGTTGTGAGAAGATAATCAGATGTTGTTGGTGAAGCTATAAAATAGTACAATCATTTTGGAAAGCTATTTGGAATTATGCAAGTAAAGTGATTAAATTGCCCATGTTTGAATCAGAGACTCCATTAATGGTCACATACCTCAAGGAAGCCATTGCTAAGATAAAAGTCCCCATAAACTCCAAAATATTTATAGCAGTTTTTTTTTTTTTTTGGTGATACCCAAGAATTGGAAACAAAGCAGATATTAAAAATATTTAAGTAGATGCTAAGATAGCAAAGTTCATTGATTAGTGAATGATAAAAAATTGTGGTGCATTAATGTAATGAAACACTGCTACAGTGTAAGAAATGATGATTTTATAAATACAGAAAACCATGGAAAAATCTACATGAACCGATGCAGAGTGAAATAAGCAAAGTCAAGAAAAGGATATATACCATAACTGTAACAATGTAAATGGAAACAACATACACCAAAAAAAGAAAATAACAATATGCCAAAATTATAAAGATCAAGTAAGAATCAAATGAAGAGATAAGAAAATTCATCTCCAATCCCTCTGTATAGGAAACCACAGATATAACACATGTTTTTGGACTTTCTTGGTGTATTATTTTGCAGATTGTTTTTCCCTCTCTTAAAAAAAATTCTATTTATCATATAGGATTACTCTTGGGGAGAGGGAGGAGAAGGAATACCTGGGATACTATTGTGACAAAAAAACCCAAAAACCTCATTTTTTTAAAATGGAACAGTTGGTCTGTGGAACAAAATTAGGTAAAAAATATAAAGAACATGTAAGGACAGTGACATAATATTTGATAAACACAAAAGTCTCAACTATAATGGCTTGTTTTCTTTTCATTTTCAAAGAGGTTGGGGATAGAAGGGATAAAAGGTGGGGTTTTTTTGTTCATTGAAAAAGTAAGCTGTTTGACAAAAATAAATAAATAAGAAAGAATTAATGAAACTAATGACGCAGGCCAATTCACATCACATATATTTGCCTTAATCAATTGGAGAAGGAAATGGCAAAATACTCCAGTATCCTTACCAGGAATACCCCATGGACAATATGATCCAAGGAACCACAAAGAGCTGGA
This sequence comes from Sarcophilus harrisii, assembly GCF_902635505.1. Taxonomy (NCBI): domain Eukaryota; kingdom Metazoa; phylum Chordata; class Mammalia; order Dasyuromorphia; family Dasyuridae; genus Sarcophilus; species Sarcophilus harrisii. The sequence continues at coordinate 318,798,556 of NC_045428.1, forward strand.
CAAGACTGGACAACAACAACATAAGCCAAGTTATATCTATGGACAGCAGATTATCTCAAAGGTCCTTTGGATATTAAATAAAAATTAACATCAATAGTCTTTCAATTATACTTAATACATAATAAATTGCTTCAGATTATTTCCTTAAGAATTTGTCTCCCTGAAGATCAGAAAGGTAGGATAGAACTAAGTTGAAAAGAGAATTAAATATCAAACAGAAGTGCTTATCTTTGACAACAGAGTTAATACAGGAAGCCACTGGAGTTTACTGAGTAGAGGATTCTGATATGGGCAGACCTGAGTTTTAAGAACCTCACAGAAAGTCTTTCTCACAAGTATTGGAGTACTCATCAGACTCCCAAAGGACAAGGTAGTACAGATGGGACACTTGATGTACTCAGAAGAAATTGATTCTGTTATTCACATAATTGGATATGCCAAGTCTTGGGCCCAAAAGTATTAATATTTTTAAAGGTTTTTACTATCCATGGCTTGAATAGACAGGAAATAGGGAGAGGAAGAGAAAATCTAGGATAATGATTTCCCCTTAAGATTTGATGAGTCTATTATGGTTCTAATGTGCAGAAAAGAAAGGAAGAAACAGGGAGGGAAAGGAATTGAACAGAACATAAGAAGGAGAGGGCTATTAGAGAGACACTTTAGTTAGTAAGAATCCAACATCAAAGGAAGATTAAATTGGGAGAAGCCAGAGGAAAATATAGCATGGCATAATGGTATATGCACTGATTTTATACCTATATTTGAATGCTATTATTAGCACTGTTAAGTTTGAACTTCTGCTATATAAAACTCAGTTTCTTCAACTATAATTCTTCAACTATTTTCACAATCAAATGGGGAAATGGCTAAATAAGTTAGGGTACATGAATTCAATGGAATGTTATAGAAAAATTAAATATGAAAAATTCAGAGAAACTCAAACTTAGATGAACAGTAAGTAGAATCAAGAAAACAGCAAATGATTACAACAATGGGGGAAGAGGAGGAAGCAGTTAAATGAAACTGAACTTTGTACTATTGTAATGATCAAACTTGGTCTTTCAAAGGAATTGAGAAAATGCAGCCCTTTCCGTTATGTTTTGCTTTTTTACACAGGGGTAGGGGGAACTCTGAGAATGAAGTGTTAACATATCTTACTGCATTTGGTCAATAAGTTGACTATTTTTGCTGAGCTGCTTTTATATTTTCTCTTTTAAAATTTCTGTTTCAAATAGTCACTCACAGGGTGGGAAGTGGGGGTATACATTCTGAAATGAATGTAATGTTAAGATAAAAGGCATCAATAAAAATAAAATGAAAGGGTTAGACTGAATAATATCCAAGGTCGTTGTCAGCTCTGACATCTTTATAAACTCAGATTAAATAAGGAAGCCAGTAAAGATCAGCTTTGAATCTAATCTGTGCACTGATGTTTGCCTAATTTGTAATTTGTCTGTACACTTGGAATCTTCACTATCTGTTGAGAAACTGTCACTGATGTCCTCAGGACACTAACATGAAATCTTCAAGAGATCTCAGCATATTAAAGGGCATATAAAAGACATGGTACTTCCTATTCACACATTTGCTTCATTTCTCCTATTCCATTTGATTTCTTAGGAAACTGAACAAAACATAAAAGAAGTTGGGAAAGGGTAGGAAAAAAAGATGAAAGGTATTCCTATGCAGTCAAGTGGAAATAGTGATGGACTCTGAGACAAAGAAGCTGAATTCAGATTCTGATTTTATCAATTTTAGGGCAAATCCGTTGGTCCCTCTTTGCCTTAGTTTCCTCCTTTGTAAAAAGATGATGTTACACTGGCTACATGATTTGGAAAGTTCCTTCTAGTACTAATTCCTATAAAAGAGTTTTTGGGGTTTTTTTTCATCGACTATGAAAATCGAATAGTGCTACATACATGTCATTTTATAACTCAGGGATTTTGTTCATCAAATTTACCAGTTCCTGAGTTAGGAAGCAGAAAATAAGTAGACACTATTTTCCCCCTGACCTTCATACAAAGGTCAAGAATTGCTAACCAGTAACAATTTACATACATAGGCTGCAGCAAAGAGTTGACTAAAGACTTCTATTGTGTTAGGAAGGGAGGGGGGTAGCTAATCACAGTTGTTTCATAATTTTTACAACCTGTGAAGAGGCTTTTTTCAGCAATTACTATCTTTTTTTAATACAAACCAGTTTTCAAGGAAAAAACCACAGGAGTTCCCAGGGTGGGCAGCCAGGGGCCTGGGACACTGCTTCACTCTATGATTGACCTCGACATTTAAGGTTGTTAGAAGAGGGAAGTGTTCCCTGCCCCCTTTTGCCCAGTTCCTATCAAAAGTCACCAGTCCTTGAACAAATAAAATTACAAGCAGAAAACAACTTTTAATTGTGAAAACCAAAGATAGAAACACAATGTGATAAACCACCAACGTTCCCTCCCTTCCTGCAGCTGTTTTTAGTCTTATCTCCCCCTTCCACCTAAAACAGTAAAAAATCATTTTCCTATTGAGACTTCTTTCAGCCTTTTTTTGTTTATTTGGTTTTGGAATGCCTTGGCGGGGTGGAGATTGGACTGAACCTTCATTTTATTGGTATAGGAAACAGTAAATGAAGAAACTCCCTCCACCAAAGCAGAGCTAGACATGCTCTATAATTTCACCTGGGGTCAGAAGGCTTTTTCTTAGAGAAATTGTGCCTTGAGGAGGGGGTCAATGGCCAGATTTTTATAAAGGCTGCATCTAAACTCAGGTTTTCCTGACTGATCCCAGCTTTACTATACACCCCATCCATTCGCCACATTGTCTCCCTCTGAAAAGGATATATAATTCTTTTTACCTTAAGTGCCTTTAATTCTCATTAGCACCCCACTTCCAATGAGAGTCTCCAGAGGAATCATACTTTGGGGGGGAGGGGGGAATGCTTTCCAATGTGAGGAACCTTTGTGTCTTTATCTATACAATGAATTTGGACTATGCAACTTCTATGACTCTTTTAAATGCTTTGTCCTGTTAATGTGAAATACATATTGTACATAAGTATACTGTTCAGTTACTGAATGTCACCTTAGCCATTTGAACAGAAAAGCTGTATTTAGATATTTCAACTCTAGATTTTGTCAAACTCAGCCCTGGATGCTCTTTTTTTACCAAGTTGGGGAAGGGGGTGAAACTTATATCTTCTTTCTCTCCTTCTTAAACCACTTGTTTTATTTATATTTTACCCCCATATACACACACTCTCTCCTCTCATTCTCTCTCTCTCTCTCTGTCTCTTTCTATATATCTCTCTCCCCATTTCCCTCCCCTTCCATCTCTCCCTCCTATCTTTATTTCTGCTTCTCTGTCTCTATCAATGTATCTTTCTTGTTCAAACTCTATTTTCTTAGTCCATTTCTGGCTTGTGACAAATCAGTACTTATAAGAACTCTGATTCACGTGTAACATATTAACATGGTTTGTGTCAGATGGAAAAGAGTGAAAAGCATCTAATACTAGGGAGAGAGTAATGTATCACAGAGGCACAGTAAAAACTCTAAAACATTTCTCAGGACCAGACTCCTTTGAAGACTAAAGAAGATTTTAAATGAATCCCAGCATCCTCCTGTACAAAGGTGGTACTCCTGCTCTAGGTCCCTTACTTTGAATTATTCACTCAGGAATAGGGCTGAATTTTATTGATCCAAACACACACACACACACACACACACACACACACACACACACACATCCTCTTCTAACTGGCTCACCCTCAGGTACAGCACACATTTACTGGAGCACATACACACACCTTCATCTGACCTGCTCAGCCTCAGGAACAGTACACATTTACTAGGACCCCAGGGAGCCTCCTGAAGCTGTGAAACAGAATAAAGGCAACTGGGATACTGGCTTCATTAGTACCAGTTTCCAACCTGCTCAGCTACCATGCCATTTAGAGGTTAGGCATAAGAAAATATGGTACAAAGGAATGTACTGCACCATTAGGCCCTTGACTAGAGACTTAAAAACTCACCTCTCATGTGGAGACAAACAGTTCATGTGAAAACCTGGCAATAGAATAAATTAGAGGAACATAGGATAGTTTACATCTCAGACCTGTGGAAGGGGAAGGTCTTTATGACCAAAGCAGAACTAGAGATCATTACTGATCACAAAATAGAAAATTTCGATTATACCAAACTGAAAAGTTTTTGTACAAACAAAACTAATGCAGACAAGATTAGAAGGGAAGCAATAAACTGGGAAAATATTTTTACAGTCAAAGGTTCTGATAAAGGCCTCATTTCCAAAATATATAGAGAATTAACTCTAATTTATAAAAAATCAAGCCATTCTCCAATTGAAAAATGGTCAAAGGATATGAACAGACAATTCTCAGATGAAGAAATTGAAACTATTTCTAGTCATATGAAAAGATGCTCCAAGTCATTATTAATCAGAGAAATGCAAATTAAGACAACTCTGGGATACCACTACACACCTGTCAGATTGGCTAAGATGACAGGAAAAAATAATGATGATTATTGGAGGGGATGTGGGAAAACTGGGACATTGATTCATTGTTGGTGGAGTTGTGAACGAATCCAACCATTTTGGAGAGTAGTTTGGAACTATGCTCAAAAAGTTATCAAACTGTGCATACCCTTTGATCCAGCAGTGTTACTACTGGGATTATATCCCAAAGAGATTATAAAGAAGGGAAAGGGACCTGTGTGTGCACGAATGTTTGTGGCAGCCCTTTTTGTAGTGGCTAGAAACTGGAAACTGAATGGATGTCCATCAGTTGGAGAATGGCTGAATAAATTGTGGTATATGAAAATTATGGAATATTACTGTTCTGTAAGAAATGACCAACAGGATGATTTCAGAAAGGCCTGAGAGACTTACAGAACTGATGCTGAGTGAAATGAGCAGGACCAGGAGATCATTATATACTTCAACAACAATACTAGATGATGACCAGTTCTGATGGATCAGGCCATCCTCAGCAACAAGATCAACCAAATCATTTCTAATGGAGCAGTAATGAACTGAACCAGCTATACCCAGAAAAAGAACTCTGGGAGATGACTAAAAACCATTACATTGAATTCCCAATCCTATATTTATGCACACCTGCATTTTTGATTTCCTTCACAAGCTAATTGTACAATAATTCAGAGTCTGATTCTTTTTGTACAGCAAAATAATGTTTTGGTCATGTATACTTATTATGTATCTAAGTTATATTTTAATATATTTGGCATCTACTGGTCATCCTGCCATTTAGGGGAGGGGGTGGGGGGGTAAGAGGTGAAAAATTGGAACAAGAGGTTTGGCAATTGTTGATGCTGTAAAGTTACCCATGTATATGTCCTGTAAATAAAAGGCTATTAAATTAAAAAAAAAAAAAAAAAAAAAAAAACCTGGCAATAGGATTTTTGCTGTCTATTAATTCAAAGGTAGGAAATAGGAGAGACAAAAATCAAGGCCATTAGAAAACAAAATAAAAACATATCACTATCCCCTGCCTCATTTCTTTCTTTCTTCATTTTTATATTTCTGTGCTTTTTCATCAGGCATCAGACCCCTCTGTCTCTATTGAGTGTTTAAAAAAACATTATCTTGCTTATGTAGTTATAAGGGGTGGTCATGCAAAACATTCCAGCATCAAAGGAGCAGTGATCAGAACTTCAAAAGAATGCTTTGGAAATAAGATGTCCCAGTTTATTAACAAATTCCCCAAGGGAGTAGAGGGACTGAGATGAGGAATGAGACTCACTACTGTCTGACATTGGATGATGCAATCTTCTTTATCATTTAGCAGCAAACTAATGAAGGAAGGATCATTTACAAATCAGATTCAGTAGGATTAGAGAATCATCAAATCTTAGTGTCAATTCAGAAACCATTTTGTTCAACACTTTCATTTTACAGCTGGGGAAACTGAGGCACAGAGAGGGGAAGTGACTTGCCCAAATTAGTGGCAAAGTTATGACAAGAATCTAATTCTCCTAACTCCTAATGCATTTCTCTTGTCACTTGACAGAGGAGATATTGTTCTCCTTTCTTAGAACATAAGCTTCCTGAGATCAAAGACTGTTTCATTTTTGTCTTTATATTATTAACATCTAATATAGGCACTTATTAATATTATGTTAATTATATCACAATTTCCCAGAGTTTAGCTATGCTAATCCTCATCACATAAAGAACAAGAACAGTTCATTTCTAAAATAATTAGAGAACTGAGTCATATTTATAAGAATACAAGTCACTACCCTAGTGAGAAATTGTCAAAAGATATGAATAGACAATTTTCAGATAAAGAAATTAAGACTATTTCTCATCAAATGAAAAAAAAGTTTGAAATCATTACTGATTAAAGAAATGCAAATTAAGACAATTTTGAGGTACCACTTCACACTTCTTAGATTGGATAAGATGATGGGAAAAGATAATGATAAATGTTGGAGAAGATACAGGAAAACTGGGATACTAATGCATTGTTGGTGGAGTTGTAACATGATCCAATTATTCTAGATAGCAATTTGGAACTATGCCCAAAGGGTTTTAAAACAGTGCATTCCCTTTGATCCAGCAGTATCCCAACTGGGTCCATATTCCAAAGAGATCATAAAAGAAGGGAAAGGACCCATTTTTGCAGTGTTTTTTTGTAGTGGCAGGGAACTAGAAATTGAGGGAATGCCCATCAATTTGGGAATGATTGATTAAGTTGTGTTATGTGAGTGTAATAGAATATTATTGCTCTATAAAAAATGATGAACAGGCTGATTTCATAAAAGTCTGAAAAGACTTACATGAACTGATGCTCAAAAGAACCAAGAAAACACTGTACACAGTAACCACAAGATTATGTCATGATCAACTCTTCTCAACAATGCAATGATTTGAGGCAATTCCAAAAGAATTGAGATGAAAAATGCCATTCACATGCAGAAATTTTGCTTTTTTCTTTCTTATAGGTTTTCCCTTTTTGATCGAATTTTTTGTATAATATGACAAATATGAAAACATGTTTAAAAGAATTGCATATATCCAACCTATATCAGATTACTTGCTGTCTTGAGAAAAGAGGAAGTAAGGGAGGAAGGGGGGGAAATTTAGAGCACAATGTCTTACAAAAATGAATGATGAAAACTATCTTTACATGTATTTGGAAAATAAAATACTATTGAAAAATGTTTAAATTAAATAAAATATTAAAAAAATAACAAGGGCAGCTAGAACAGATACCCTTTTGTGCAGGAAGCTAATCACTTCTCAAAAATAATCATTGTATCTCCATAAATCTGCAAGATTACCTCAAATTCATCCATAATCTGTCTTCACTCTATTCTACCTTTTATCCTATTATCCACAAACTTCTAATAGAATGAAAACTCTTTGAGGGCAAAGATTATTTTATTTTTCTTCCTTCTTCTCCCATTGCACCTAGCACATAATAGGTCTTCTCCCCTCCTCCTTCCTTTTCATCTGTTCTTTCTCTCCTCTATGCACTTGTGACTACCGTATTCCATCACATAGGTCTTTAATAGAAGACAGTTGATTCATTATTGATTGATTCTGGTTTATTCCCTATTCTATAGAATATCTCTGAGTCTGAGATTTTACTGATCTCTTTACCCGTTGGTACAATACATCCTTCAAAAATCTAAATCAAATACTACTTCCTCTCCCATGAAGCTTCTCTGATTAATCTACAATAACCACTTTTTCCTTTGAACTCCCATATTACTCCTTTTAAAAATAGTGAAATCTATTGTTTTTGCATTTTCTAGATTTCCTCATATTTCTTTCACTCTGCTTTCCTAGAGAGCTATCCATATCCATAGTTAGTGAGTGAGACATAGATGAAGAGCTAACAAGGAGACTCAGAAGGAATAGTCAGAGAATGCAAGAAGGAAGAGGATTATGAAAAAGACCATTAAATCTGGCAATTGAAAGATATTTTTGGAAAAAAACACAAGTTGAATGCTAAAGTCAGAAGTCAAAAAAAAAAAAAAGGTTTAATAGAGAGTGAGAGTTAGAACTGTAGTTGACAAGTGTAGTAGGCTTTTCCCCAAGGAATTTAATTGACAAGAAGGACATTCCACAGTAGGATCTAGTGAGGGTTGTGCAAGAATGAGGAAGACATGGGTATGTTTGTAAGCAGCAGGGAAGGAACTAGTACACTGGGAAAGACTACAGATTAAAGGAATGGATGGATTGGAATGATGGAATAAGTGGAAAGGATGATAGTGCCCACAAATTGCTGAAGAAGTCAGCAGGGGATGGGGATCCAAAGTATCTGTAAAGGGATTGGCCTTGAAAATGAGGAGGCCCATCTATCTTCATCAGAAACTGGAGTAAAGTTGAAGATAGTAAAGGATGATGTCAAGAGGATGTGAAATAGGGGAAAGGGAAAAAGAAAGAGCTATATATTTGGTTATATATGTTTAATACTGAAATATGTTTATATATGTTTAATGCTGAAATTGTTTCATGAGTTATGGTGCCTTTAAATATAATACATTTTTACTATTTGTCTCTCTACTTTCTCATATTTATTGTTGACTGCTTTAAGATTAAGACTGCTACTCCAGCTTTTTTTTTTAAATTCAGCTGAGACATAATACATTCTATTCATTTTAACTCTGTATGCATTTTTATGCTTTAAGAGTGTTTCTTGTAAACAACAAATTGTTTGATTTTGCTTCCTAATCTATTCTGTCACCCTCCTTTTTTTATCCTATTCACATTCGCAGTTGATTGTTATGTTTGTTTTTTAATTCATCAAATCTTTTTGGTAAAATATTTCTTCTCTTCTTCCTCATCTCTGCTCCATCCTTTTTTGATGGGAAAAAAAGAACAAAATTAACACTAGATATTTATAGTTTATATTGTTTGGAACATTTCATTCCCAAGTCTTCTCACCTTTTCCTTCCCGTTCTATTTCAATCCTAACTTAGTTCTCTGGCATTTTTACAGAAATTCTTATCACGTTAATTTTTTAATTAATCTGGCAACAATAACAAAAAAATAATAATAACAATGTTAAAAAAAAAATTTTAAACTTGACCTAAAAGCCCATGCTAAACAGCAACCATGAGTTCAATCAACAAACCCATTTAGTTGTTAGAATCATTTGGTTTGAAAATCAGTCAATAGACACAGGCTTCTAAACTTGTGGATCATAGATGGATATCAGCCAGTTAATTGTTTTTAGACTGGAGAGATGATATTGGAAATCTAATCTGAATTTCTCTTGCTATCAATTAATTCTATTTCATTTGTGTGAGACAGGAAGGATCCCCTTCCCCAGATTAACTAATCAGAGACATCTTCAGGTACAAAGAGGCATTTATTTAGTCCCTCCATGGAGAGGCCCAACACATCCAGGAGGCATCCCAGCTCCCACCATGTGCTCATGAATCTGGCCAGCTTCTACCTTGTCCAGGATTTAAAAGGCAAAAGCCCCGAGCCTTTTCATTGAATAGACTAAAAGGATGGAGCCATCCTTGACCAATGTTATCTGCTTCCTGCTGGTCATGTCATTTCTTGTGGGTCTGATCTTTAGAGACCATGTGACTCCCTGCAACCCAAGGTCCAAGACCTGGGAATAGGGATCATGTGACTTAGTCTCAATACTGAGAAAGCTTGATCCAATCAGTCCCATTCTCATTCATTACAATTTTACTAAATATGGAAAACCACTGGTTTCCATCCTCATTATCCAGAAGTGTGTTACAGCAAAGATAAAGGTGTGTGCAGTTGACAAAACTAAAAGCCCAAAATCTCCCCAGAGAATCTCTTTTTTAATTAAATTGAATTCAGGGCAGCTAAGTGGTACAGTGGATAGAGCACCAGCTCTGAAGTCAGAAGGACCTGAGTTCAAATTTGACCTCAGGCACTTAATAAGTCCTGGCTGTAGGACCCTGGGCAAGTCACTTAACCCCAATTGTCTCAACAAAATAAATAAATTGAATTCAACATGTGATATTCATGGGAATGGGGGAGATATCTCCCCATCCTCACTGTCATTTATGCCAATAGACAATTAGCATCAGAGGAGCCATGAGGAAATTTTAGGTTCTTAATCTTTTTTTCACTTCCCAAGGGGAAAAATGGAAGTGGGGGGAAAAAAACTCTTCTCCTGTCTACTGTAGTTGAAGGGCTGTCAGTCTTCAGGAAGGCAGCCATTTTGAACAATATCTACATAAATTATAGTTGTTGGAATAAATACACTCACTGTTTGAAATAATGTTGCTTTCATTCCCAATAGCAGACAAACTCATTCTTAAGAGAAGAGGGAAGGAAGAAGTATAACTATTTTCAAAGCAGAAATAAGGCATTGCTTTTTAGGATAAATTCTCTAATGAGGGCACATGAATTTATTTTCTTAAAGGAAAAAAAATAGCTTTTTTTTTCGAAGGAGGATGGCAGCTTCAAGAGGGTAATGAGATGGCCCTACTGAGTACAGATGAATTCTGACTGCTCAGCACTGCTATTCAAGTCTCCATTTATGCTATTTCCCTGACCTTTCATTGAGGAGCCACTTGATTTTTGGCTGCTTCTGGTCACCCATTTTTGCTGTTGTCTTTCCTTCATTCTCAAAGAGGACCATACATCAGGGAGATGATGCTATGATATGCAAGTGAATGGATTTAAGTGAAGGAAGCTGGGCAAGGTCACCTGCCTCACTTTCCCCTCCAGAGCCATTTGGGGCCAGTGGCAAGATATAGATCAGGATGATTGGATGTAGTGGGAGACCTTGGCTTTTTTAAGCTAAGGTCTTCAACAGGTCTCAGTTTGACTGAGACTGCACCTATTCAGTGATTAAGTCTAGGTAGCAAAGAATCTCTTCTTTCACCTAGCCAAAACAAACAAACAAGCAAATGAATGAATGAATAAGTAAATGAATGAATAAATAAATAATAAATAAATAACTTTGGGAGGGGAAGAATCTCTGTTGGAACACATTAGGATAAGGATTCCTTACTTGGGAGAATAAAATATGAGAAGAAAAAATTAGTTCAGATGGGAATATAAGAGGTAATAGTAGTATTCTGGTAAACCAACCTTTTATTGACTGCTGATGGCAAAGCAAAAAGATTTGGAGAATGCTGAATTGTACACCCACCAAAAATATTAAGATACTAAATTCATGTTTTTCACTGAACTCTGTCTCATTACATCACAGACAATGAAAGAGTATCAGTTAACACCTACAGGAAGGAAAGACCTTTCAATAGATTCACAATGTACTTCCATTAAGCCTTCTGTTTCCAAAGCTAAATATCTTGATTAAGGCTTTTAGCACAATAAATTGAGTTTGTCAGCCAGAATCCTACACATGAAATGCAAACACACTCATGAAATGTAATTTCTGTTTGCTCACAAGATTTGTTGTTTTTCAGATGTTTCAGTCATGTCCAACTTTTTGTGACCCTATTCAAGGTTTTCTTAGTTAAAAAAAAAAAAAAAACTGGAATGGTCTTCAATTTCCTTCTCCAGTTCTTTTTATAGATGAGAAAAACAAGACAAACAGGGTTAAGTGACTTGTCAAGGTCATATAGCTAATAAGTGTCTGAGGCAAATTTGAATTTCGGTTTTCTTAACTTGGGAGCCTGGCATTCTATCCACAATGCCACGTAGCTACCCTCACGAAAGAAAGTATTTTATGTAGCAGGCTTTCAGGTATGCAATTCCCCATCATTCCTAGGAGACAGTGTGTGTTTGGGGGTAGGGGGAGGGAAGCAACATGCTTCCTAGACAGACACATAGACACAGACACAGAGAGAGACAGAAAGACAGAGACAAAGACAGATACACAGAGACAGAATAAGAGAGAGAAACAGACACACAGAGAAAGACAGAGACAGAGAGAGGGGGATTGACAGTCTAGGAATCCCAAAACATGTAAAGTAGAACTATCTATGGGAAGGACAATAAGGAGGAAGGAAGGAGGAAGCATTTTCTTGAATGTCTATAGGCTCAGTGTGAGTTCATTTTGAATTTTTTGCCAGGTTAAAAAAAAAATTACCAATTCTATATTTTATTTTGTTTAAGCTGAGTACTTTGCTGGGTTGCTGAGGGCCCTTTTGAGGAGATCAAAACAAATGTCATTTCTAGGGTTTTCTTGGATGGAAGCATAAGGCAGAGAGATTTTGTGACATTCCTCCAAATCATTACCAAATCCATCGTGTTAGAGGCAAGGGAAGTGACATGTCAGTTACTAGAAGTCATACTCTGCAGAAAAAATTTATTGACCTAAAAAACTTAATTATGCCAGAAGCCCTCATATTTTCCTTCACAATCTTTACATTTCAGAATAGGGAGCTAACATGTACAAACTGGTTTCCAAGTACTAACAAATTTAATCAAGGCAGAAAGTCTTCTTTACATGGTCTTAGCCTTGGGTATAGAAGGTTAATGATCTTATACAGCCATTTTTCAATTCATACATGTGATAGAGAGACAGCTGAGAAAAATCATTTTCTTTTTAAAATGTAATTTTAAGTTCACCGATTAGAGCAGCTAAGTCATGCAGTGGATAGAGCACTAAGCCTGGAATCAGGAAAACTTTTTCCCAAATTCAAACCCAACCTCAGATAGTAATTAAGTAACTAGCTGTGTGACTCCAGGCAAGTCACTTAACCCTCTTTGTCACAATTTTCCCATCTGTAAAATGAATGGGAGAAGGTCATGGGAAAACACTAAGGTATCTTTGCAAAGAAAAACCCCAAATAGGGTCATGAGGAGTTAGACATGGCTGAAAAAACTTAATAAAAAGTTCACAGATTGAGGAACCAAAAGAGAAACAAGTTTAGTTTTCCCATCCTCCCAACCCACAATTATGCCAACATCCTCAATTCTATTTTATAATAACCCATGTGAGAATTTCCATTCTTGAGCAAAGTTTATCTATAAGTCAAATATTGGACTTTACTTCCACTGTTCAATATCTATTGGAAGAATGGTTTGAATTAGAGATGACGATTCACTTTATAAAAATACTCTTCATAAATTGTCTTTCAAACAAAAAAGTATTTTAGGAATTAATCAAAAGATCCTCCTCACCCCAAGGATTCCTTGAAATAAGCAGGTGATATAGTAGACAGAACATTGAGTTTTAAGTCAAGAAAAACTAAGTTCAAATCCAGTTCAGATATTTACTAGCTGTGTGACCCCCACACACACACAGGTTACTTACTCTCCCCTCAGTTTCCTCAAATGTAAAATGGAGATATCTCACAGAGTTGTTTTTAGGTTCAAAATGTGACAATAGTTATGAAGCATTTAGCATAGTGCCTGGCATGTAGTAAGCACTAAATAAATGCTAGCTATTATTTTTGCTGTTTTTATTATCATTACTGCAAATCCTAATTTCTACTTTTTTTTCCTTTTTTATTATGAACTTAACAATCATCCACAAACAGAAACACTTCAATACAGTACACAAAGAAGAAAAAGAGGTTAGTATATGAAATTATATTTCTATTTTACACATTTTGACTGCATATTAAATTTCAAAAGATAAAAACAAACTTGCTGTTTGTTTAGGTCTCCTAAATTTCTTTTAGAATTCTTTTATGTGTGTGATTTCATCTTCTTCTTGTTTGCTTTGATTTTTGATACTTTTTTCTCAAAAAAAATTTTTTGCCCCCCTATATCTCCCCAATTCACCTTCTCCTAACCCAAAAGGAATCCTCTTCTATAGGAATAGAAGTTCTATTGGCTTTTTTATTTCTGAAATAGATCAAAATTTTAGCTTTTCCTGAAGAATATTGTCTTTTTCATTGGATGTTTGATTATTACCCTTCACGCAGGACATTATTACCTGTCTTTAAGTGAATTGTCTTTCTAGTACCAGAACTAGCTTTTCACTGAGCTATCTATGCTCACTTTAATAGAAGTGAGAATATTACTCACTTCTATTAGAAGTCCCCTTCTATCGCAAATAAGTTATCTCTAAGTTTTTAAGAACATTTATGTCTATGTATCTTAAATAAAGTAGGAAACCTTGATTGTATAAATCATGAGCTCAGGGAGGGCATGTATATGAAACCAGCTTGAACTGACCTGAGAGTCATTTGTTAAGTAATTTTCTGTGTGAACATTCCAAGCACACCTTAGAAATTAAGGTTGATTTATTGTTCTATTAATTGTCTGCACTTAAGAAGCGATGAAGAAAATGTTAACAATGTAGATTAAATGGGAAAGTATGTTCTGCATATGTTTTGTTTTGTGATTTTTTTGTATTTGGGGTTGGGATTTTTGGTTGGAGTTTTGGGGGAGTTTTGTTTTGTTTTTTGAAATCTAGCTGCTGAGCATTTACTGGGATATTTCTGTCTTAGGGCACATGTTGGAGTTATTAGACTGAGATTCAGACATCTTCATGAGCAGAGTTCTGATGGCTGTCTCTACGGCAGGGATTCTTAACTTTTTGTAAGACATTTGGGCAAACTGATAAAGCCTGTGCCCCCTTGCTTAGAATGTTTTTGAAATACATAAAATAAAGTACATTGGCTTACAAAGAAATAACAATTATCCAAAGTTTTCCTGTCCAAGTGCATAGACACCCTGAAGTCTGTCCATAGACCCATTGGGAATCTAATGTCCCCTGGTTAAGAACTCCTGTTCCGTGGCCTCAGATTTCCTAACCTAACTCTCCTCACTTCAGCATCATTCTGTGGCTGGTTGGCTCAGCTGCTAAGAGCTTGTTGCTAATGAAACCCAGGTCATGGGTTCAATCCCCAAGTGGACCAATTAGCTTTCCTTTGTTCCACCCATGGTCATAGGCAGCCGCCTTAGACCTGACCATCTGCCAATGCCATGCCCTTAGTTTCAAGAGAACCTGGGCAAGAGAGTATAGATGGCTCAGTGAAAAAAGCTGGTTCTGGTACTAGAAAAACAATTCACTTAAAGAGAGGTAATAATGTCCTCCGTGAAGGGTAATAATAGTCAAACATCCAATGAAAAAGACAATATCCCTCAGGAAAAGCTAAAATTTTGATCTATTTCAGAAATAAAAAAGCCAAGGTCCTAGATTTTTTCTGTTTAGAGGGCTGCCCTTAGCTCAATTGCAAAATAAAAGACATTTATTCAGCATTTCCCCACCTCCCCTTTCTTTATTCTTCTTTGTCTCTGTGCTCCTCCTTTCAGGTGTCCAGTGCCCTTAGGTTGCCCTGTACACTGTGTTTCTCTTTGAAAATCTTCTCTTCCCTCAGCAGTATGTCATGTTCTAGATTGGTGGTTCTCAACCTGGGGACTCTCGATTATTTGGAGGATAGGGGAGACAACTAAGGCATTTATTACAAGAAGTCTCAAAAGTAATCTGGGCACAAAGAATTGTCATTTGGTGTTTATTTAGCTTATTAAAAAGTGAAAAATAGAAGCAGCCATCATTAAATGACTCAGTATGAAAAAATTATGCACATACCTTCTGTAGTAAGAATCAATGCCTCAAACACACATGTATTAGTATTTTAAAACATATGTAGGTGCTATTGTGATGATAAAGATCATTGTAGTCTTTGGTTGTCTCAGGGAACAGACACAAATGGTACAATCATTATCCCCTGGGGAGGCATGAAACTTTTTAATGCTAAATAGGAATTGCTTTCTACCAAAAGATTAGGAGCTACTTTTCCAGGTCTACCTTTGTTCTTTTCCCCTTCCCCCAGCCCTCTTCTTTCTGCAACACACCCTTCATCCTCTTGTCCCATATCCTCAGGGCTCTGCTATGGAATCTGATAAACTAATTTAAGTTAATGGCTGATAACCTCAGTGAGAAAGCTCAATTACCCAGGAGCTTCAGACAGACAAGCATCTGGTTTAGGACTTTCCTATAGAATTAATCAATCCATCAAATTAGCCAACAGGTCATTTATCAAATGCCTCTTCTACTAGGTGTTCTGGAAGATTCAAAAGAAGAATAAATCACAGAGCTTTATAGAGAATAACTCAAGATCTTACTAGAAAAGTGTCTACCCCCTACTCCTGATCTCACTACTCTAGTCAGCCAGTCTACTCATCATTATTCATATTTCCACCTCCTTGCCTTCCACATGCTATTCCCTTTGTTTGAAGTACTCTTCCCCTTCCTTTCTGCCTGCTCAAATGCTTCCCATCCTTTAAGGACCACTTTAAAGCCTTCTTCCTCCATGAAGCTTCTGATGAATAAAAGTGATAGAGAAAATGTCCATAATCCAGATTAAATTTTAAAGTGTGTCATATTACATTATTTTCAGAAAGTCAGTAGTTAAATATTTACCAGTACACACCAGTCTGGGGGTCCCCAAGACTTTTTCAGTCAAAACTATTTTCATAATTCTATTAAGATGGTTTAATTTCTAATATGATAAATATCAATAGATATAACTCACATGAACAAAAAGTTCTTGGGAGGAAGTCTTCAATAATTTTTAAGAATGTAAAGGGGATTTGAGATCAAAAAGTCTAAGAACCATTGAGATATGTCATCAAGAAAAGAAGGAGCATTCCAAATAAAGAAAACATCACAATCCAATCAGAGATGGGAATAGGCCTGTTGTGTTAACAATGCTTCCAAACCTATGAGAGGAAAGCTATGAAAAATGATGTTCCCAAAAGAAAAGACTCTGAAAGATTCATTGCTTGTATGTTATTCCTTAAAGTTCCAAATATTTGGACTCCCTGATTCTTTTTCCCAATACCCATTGAGCTTCTTATAATTCAGATATTAGTCTTTTATCTCCAAATTCTGAGTCTAGTCTGGATCTTTTGAAATGGACTGGCTAATCCAAGCCCTTAGGAGAATCTAGATCTCCAAACAATCCATGAAGATATATATATATAGATATATATATATATAGATATATATATATAGGAGCTTCCAACCATATCTGATTCTTTTCCACAAACCAGATATCATCCTATTCATTTCTATTCAATTCAACAAGCATTTATCATGCATCTCCTACTTATAAGGCTCTTTACTGGGTGCAGGGTACAAAGACAAAATAGACTCTCCCCTCAAAGAGTTTATTTCTATTAAGAGCTACAATGAATGGGTAAACAGAGAAGTAAATATAAGAAAATCTGAAAAGGGAAAGAAGTAGGGGAATCAGAAAAGTCATCACCCTTATTTCTAAAGGTAGAGAAAGCTTAGTTAAAACATTCATCCAATCTATTCTTCTATCCCCTTTCTCATTCCCCCAAACCATAGCACCTTGCCATGTCTCCCTTCCACTCTCATCATCCATGCCCCTCGGGAAACTGGTGATGCTGAGCACTGCACATCATTATAACTGCTGTCACCATCCTCATTAATACTGAACTCATTACTGTGTAAATTACATTGGAATGGCTTGATTAAGAAAAAGATAACAGAAATCCAAATTATTCTCCTTTTGGATCAAAAGGCAGCATAAATATTTTGTGTCATACCATGAAATATATTCTGAATTTGAGCATAGGCAATTATGGAGGAGATGAAAAGGATTAACAAATATTTTGGTGAGTTAAGGCCTGAAGCTCCAAGGGCTAAGGCAACATCATCCATCCATTTATGTGCAAGGAAACACTCTTTAAATGGGGCATATTCAGAGTCTGCTTAATTTCCAAATATCGGTCCATCTAGTTGTGAAATACAAGTACCATAAAGAATCTCTCTGCTCTAATGAAGGATGAATATATGATACTATTTCCAGATCAGGTAGGAATGGCTTTAAGAGTCAAACAAAGGAACCTGTGAATTTAGCCTTAGAAGATCACTGATTAACTTCTGAAAGCAGTTCCATTTTATTGGTGGGTAGGATAAGGTTCTTCCACCATTTTGTGGTTCTATATTATTCATTTCAAATCTCATTTTATTTTACTGTGAGTTTAACTTTCTAGAACATTTGATTCGCTTCCTTATTCTAGTCAAATGAAGTCTAATAATGTGTATTGATATTTTTTTAAAAATTATTGAGATTTTGTACAACTGAATCATAATTCTGAAAATTAGTTCTTTTTGTGGTTGCTCTTATTATTATTAGCCAACATTTATATAGCGTTTTAAGGTTTTCAAAGTACTTTAAATATTATCTCTCTGAACAGGCTGCTTTCAGAAAACCCTGTAAAAATTTACATGAACTGATGCTGAATAAAGTGAACACAACAATGTACGTACTAACAGCAAGATTATGTGATGATCAACTATGATGGACTTAACTCTTTTCAACAATGTATTGATTTGAGACAATTCCTGTTTGTTTTTTGTTGTGGTCATTGTTTTGAGGTTTTTTTGGAGTTGGGTGTAAACAATATTGTATCACCACAATTTTTTTTATTAAAGCTTTTTATATTCAAAACATATGCATAGATAATTTTCAGCAATCACTCTTACAAAACCTTGTGTTCCAAAAATTTTTTCCCTCCCTTCTCCTTATCCTCTTCCCTGGAAAGCAAGTAATATAATATATGTTAAACATGTACAATTCTTCTATTCGTATTTTCACAATTATTATGCTGCACAAAAAAAAATCAGATTAAAAAGAAAAAAATGAGAAAAAACAAAATGTAAGCAAACAACAACAAAAAAGAGAAAATTCTATATTGTGTTTTAAACTCAGTCCCTACAATCCTCTCTCCGGGTGTGGATGGCTCTCTTCATCACAAGACCATTAAAATTGGCCTGAATCACTGCAGTGGAAAAAAGTCATATCCATCAAGACAATTCCAATAAACTTGAGAAGGAAAATGCCATTTGCATCCAGAGAGAGAGCTATGATGTCTGAATGTGGATGGAAGCTTAGTATTTTTACCTTTTTTGTTTGTTTCTTTTTTCTTTCTCATGGTTCTTTCTCTTTTGGTCTAATTTTTCTTTCTCAACATGGCAAATATGGAAATATATTTAAAAGGATTATACATGTTTAGCCTATATCAAATTGTTTGCTATCTTGGGAAGGAAGGAAGTAAAGAATGAGAGGATTTGGAGCATAAAGTATTTACAAAAATGAATGTTGAAAACTATTTTTATGTGTATTTGAAAAAATTAAATATAATTTGGAAATTTTTTTTCAATTTAAAAAAAAAACAAATATCTCTCATGTTATCTTTACAACTCTATATGGTAAGTCTTAGTATTATTTCCATTTTACATAGAAGGAAACTGAGGTAGGTGGAGATAAATGATCTATGCAGGGTCACAAACCTAGTGCTAAGAAAGGATTTGAACTACGGATTTCTTCACTCCAAATTTTTCAATGTTTTCTCATTGGATGGAAATATAGGTGATTCCTGATGAATATAGAATAAACTCAGAATAACCTATAGAAATCAGTGGGTTGGGGATTTTGTGGTTTGCTTTTTTTTTAATTAAACAGATTAATTAGCCTTGAGAATCAGAAGACTTATATTGAATCCCAATGCTGCTACATTCTGTGTAAGTTTCAGGCAAACAAACTATTAAGCCTCAATTTTCTTATCTATAAAATGAAGCTAATAGTCCCTATATTGAATTCCTTTAGAGACCAAATTACAAAATAGATATGAAAGTGTTTTGTAAATGGTAAATTCCTATCTGAGTTATGACCCTGATTACCATTCTGATTGTAATTTTTCATTCTTTCCAGTATTTGCTTCTTTTTATTCAAAGCGGTACATAGAAAAAATATATATACAATTAATTGAATCTTTTAACCAAGTTAATTCTGGCTGATCAAGATTTTGCTGCGATTCCATAGCCAAGACAGCATCTAATATAGACAAGAAATTTAAGTTTCCTCAGTGACATCTTTGGCACCAGAAAGTAACAATCATTTATCTTTCCTCTGCTTTATGTGTTGGAAGTCTTAGTAATTACCTTCATCCTAAAGTTTTATTCCAACTGCACTCCAACCTTCCTAGAAATTTTAGCTCACCTTGATCCCAAAAGCCTAACTTGAAAATAGTTCACATTTCTGTGGCCCTCTATCTTTTACTGATCACTTACCTCAAAATAACTCTATGATACTAGGTAGTACAAGTATACCCATTTTGCAGATGAGGGATTTGGGGCTCAGAAAAGGTAAATGATTTGTTCAAATTCACATAATTAATCAGTAACAGACTGAGGCCAGATTGAAAGGATTTTCTTTGGTCTTATCTTTTAAGTTCTTTTAGACTAAATTCCTGCTTCAGGATAATTCTGCTTCTCAGAGGCATTTATCTAAAAGGGATAAGCCCCTTTTTATTTTTCAAGTGCTTTACAGAAAGCACCTTATTTCCACCTTATTTCTGAGAGAAGCCTTGATACATAAAGATAAAGAATTACTGAGATTTAGACCTCATAGAGAGTAGGTACAATTTCTCCTAATCAAAGGAGTTACATGGAAACAAGTAACTATTGTTATATTGGAACGAGCAACAATGCAGCCTTACAAAAGGAGAGATTTAAGGAATAGAATGAATGAGGAGAAATGTGTGTATATGAGAGTGGGGGTGTCTGTGTGTGCTTGTATGTATGTGTAGTTCTCCCTTTCTTCTTGGAATTGGCCAAAACAAGGGCCATGGGAGAACACTAAACCAATCTGAGTGTGCACCCACACACATACACACATCACAACACTAGCCTTAAAAGATAGTCATTTAATTTCTAGTCTTCAGTTTCCTCATCTATAAAATGAAGTGATTGGATCTGATGACCTCTAAGAGTCTTTGTAGCTGAATCTCTATGATCCTACAATTTTATGACTCTCAAGGGAGTCTGCCATATCCAGGATCCAAAAGCACTCCAGTAATCTTGGTTTCCTTCACTCAGGAAGTCTTTTTTATCTCCACAACTGGCTTGAAAAAAAGAAAGTTCTGAAATTCAGATGGATTTCTACTTTTCACTATTTGCCACCTTACCTTGCTTACTTTGCTTACCTTGGCACACCAAGAAATGGGATTTGCCCTCCTTCATGAGGATCCTCCCTATACATTTCTTCAAATACCTCTGGATATTCAAGGGTTTGGTTCTAATTCCAAATTCTTCAAGGTATTTCCCGTGAGCTTTACAGAAAAGGACTAGCTAGATCTCTTTTTTCACCTCAGAGATATATTTCAGCCTAAAGGTAGTTGACTCTTTTCTTTTGTTCTTGATTCTATGACACATAAACTCATATCTAATTTGATCTTCACTGTCACCCACAGGTCAGATAGCTCTAGTTGCCCACCAATTGTCTATGTTTCTAGTGATGAGTGTCCTTCTGAGCCGGTCTATTTGCCTTTTCCTTGCCCAAATATCCCTCTGCCCCTCTTCCTAACCTCGGTGTGTCCCTTTGTTTTGTCTGTCCAAATTGGGTTCTTAGTTTACAATTCTCTACAGAAATGGATGACTCCATCTCTGCCTGACTGCCTCTCTTCTCAGTCATTCTAATTCTTTGAGACATGATGGTTTTGAATGCTCTGGACCCTAAGACATGTAGCAAACAAACTTGAAGTCTGCTACGTCTTTTCCCTCTGACTGTGCTAGCAGATGTTGCATGAATGAAACTGTGACAATTTCTCCACTATATTCAAGTTGCCTAGATGGCACTTGGCATTTTGCTGCCTTTGATAGGTAGGTAGTTGAAAGGAAATAATTCATAACCATTAAAGTTAGGGTCAATATGATCTGTTTAATCCAGTTATAGGTAAGCCAAGTAACAACAGTATCTGGGGCTCTGAAAGCTACTTCCTACTGGCCTCCTAACCACAGGATTCTCTTCTCACAAGCAGAGAAAGTTATCCACATCAAAGCCTGGAAAGGAAAGAACCAAAAGAGGGACTTAAGTTCATGGAAATTTCCCAAGGCATAAAATGTTCTTATCATATCCCAGAAGCAGATACAAGTCTGAAAACAAAAGGAATTATTTGAAATTCCCTCAATCTCTTTCAAAAGTTTCTTCAGTAAAAAATCCACCAATCACCACCTCAATGACATCCTTTGTGGAAAATACATTGGAATATTATTACCAAATTTTAAAACATCAGATCAAAGAGAACATTTTGCAAGAAACAAGAAAAAAACAATTCAAATATGCTGGAACTGCAATTGGAATTGTACAGGTCTTATCAGTAGCCACAATAAAAAACCACAGGTCCTGGAATCATATCTATCAACAATCAAAAGAACTAGGCCTGCAGCCAAAAATATCATATCCAGCAAAATTATCAATTATGTTGAATGAGAAAAAACAGCCATTCAATAAACTTGCAGATTTCCAGTACTTCTATCAACAAAACTGGAACTTAATAGAAAATTTAACATTTAAGAGCCAATGTCAAAGAACAAATTCAAGGAACTCAACATGGATAAATTATTTATGCTTTTTTTAACATGAGAAATTTATAGCATATGTTTAATATTGACATCAACAATGCAAAAGTTCAAAAGAAAGACTGAGACAGAGTTAAGGTAAAAACAGTAATTATGTCATATAAATGAGGTGCAGGAAAAGAATAAACACAGAAACATTATAGGGGGAAGGAGGATTCATTGTTCTGAAAACCTACTCACATTGAGAATGGGTTAAATAGGGAACACTATATATATATATATATATATATATATATATATATATATATATATATATAATGAAGGGCATAGTTCCCTCCAAAAACTATAAAGAAATAAATGGAGAGGGATGGGTGGATAGGGAAGCAAAGGGTGAAGGAAAAAGACAAGATGGAGGAGGTTAAGTTATGAACAGAATTAAAACTAAGGGTCAGTAACTATGTGTGGGAGTATGTGTGTGTGTATATATGTATGTATATATCAACATATGTATATATAAATATATCCTTTCTTAACTACAGCCTGCTTGGGAGTGGGGGGAAAGGAAGAAAATAAAGAATAAAATAAAAAAGGTGTACAGAGGAGAACAAAAGAACAATTTACAAGTAAAGAAAAGATGGACACTCATGAATATAATTTCTTATTTGTTGTTCTGTATTTTGAATCCACCGTGATGTTCTACTGGACACATGACAATGTTCTCTTTTGTTTTGTTTCGTTGTATTTAGTATTCCTTTTCTGTTTTCCTTTTTACTTATTCTGTTTCTTTAAATAAAATCAATTCGAAGGGAAAAAGTTTCTTCAGTAGGAGAAAGAATTGCATTGAGCCATACTGATTTCTATAATGCCCTTCAAAAATACATACATACGGGAAGTAACAGGGTAGAAGTTAGAGTTTAAGTTAAGTAGTCAGTGGCTTGGACAAACCAACTTTAGGAGGCAGAAAATCACCTCTCCATACATACTGATAACAGTAAAGAGAGTGTAGACAGAATTTCAGCCATGGGAAGTGGCATAGTCTTGCAAGCAATATATGACAAGACAAACCAGTGTTCAGACATCACCGTAATTTAGGCTAAGATTAGGTACAAGTACTTCCTAAAACTTGTTGACTGCATTGACTGAAAGCAAGCAAATATAAAGCAGATACTGACACTAGTGATCTATGGGACCAGACAATTTGTCCTGAAAGCCCTGAAGCAAATTTGTACTGTATATATTTATACTATGTATATTTTATATTTATATATATTATATTTCTATTATTGTATTTGTTTTATTATTTATTTTATCATTATTTATATTTCTATTTATTATATATTATATTTCTACATTTTATGTGCATATATATAATTTATAGAGTATATATTTATACTGTATAAGGCAAGACTATGACAAGATTGTGAAATCAAGACAATGTCTATATTACTATTGTCAATGAGGAGTCAACTCTTCATGTATAAGGCTTTCTTCCATAGGACTCATACACCACAGGATTGTCAATATGTGCTTCAAAGAGAACTAGAATCCTTTAGAGAGAGAACCTATTTGTCTTTGTCCATCTAGAGGGAATAGAAGTAAACCAAGGGTTTGACATAAAGTAGTTAGCTCACAAATAAAAATAGCCTTTCAAACTATCTGATCTAGGCTGTACTGACTCATTACACACCTCAGAGTTTCAAAGCACTCCTTTAACAGAAAAAAAAAAAAGTAGCTGGAAAGAGATCTGGTTCTTTGAGATAGTGTCTATGACCACAATGACCAATTTGTGACAGGGAGAGATTTCTGGTTTTTGTCAGAGGATTTGTGTACAGTAATGCAAAGGTCCCTAATGACAGAATCCAAATTGGTAATTTGGGGAATTAAAAAGGAAGGATCAAAAATTTGTACTAAGGCAGAAAAAAGTCACCAATTGTTATGATTGGGATTTAGATTGTATGGCATATAAGGTCTCTTCCAACTTCAGAAGGCAAAAGATCACCAGCTATATGTCTGTGACTTCCACCTCATCTGCAACCCACAAATTACAGGGTTTAGTACTTACTGAGTTTTAAGTGTGTACAAATTGTCTAGGGCAGACGATAATTCCATTTATTTTGTGACAGTGGTGGTCATATGTGTGAAGCTTGAGTCAGAACATCTATCCTTGGCCTAATTGAACAGGTTTCCCCACTTGTGTAGTTAGTTCTATCATTTGAGTACTAGATTTTATACAATAAGCATAAATTCCATTATTCTCTTTTGTTTTTAATCCTGCAAATTTTTAAGAACTAATATTGCTTCAAAGAAGCATGAAAAAATATATAGCTCCTAGAAATCACACTTTGATGATATATCAGCAGCTGTTAGTTTAGGGAAGTCAAATGTTTTAAGGATCATTCCAGCCCACAGTGAAACAATATCTGTCAAACCAAAGGGCAAAGGAAAGGGTGGTCACAAACAAACAAAATAAAAAACAGTGACAACTATTGCTACAAATCAGCCTAATTAATCTTCAGAAAATAAACAAATACCTTCAGAGAAACCTGAAAGCTGGAGAGTTAAGAAACAATTGTTATCCATTCATCTAGAGCAGTGGTTAGATTTCAGGAGCTCCATATATTTAGATGGGAAAAAATTAATTTTTTCCTCTAACCTTTTGTTTCCTTTATGATCCTATGCACCTTATTTATGTTTCTAAAAAAAACATTATTTTCAAGCGTCCATAGACTTTATCAACATGACAAAGGGATCCAGCACACACAAATAGTTAAGAATTTCCCTCATCTAGTATGATAAGGGCTTCCTGAATTTAGAAGAACAAAGAGAAGACTAGTAATAACTAAATAAACAAATAAATCTATGATAAAAAAAAAAAAAAAGCTTTCCCATGAGCAAGACAGTACTTAGTTTGAAGTATTAGCAATTTGGAAAGAAGTAATTTTTACTAATAAAACTCCCATTTTTCTTCTAGGCTATATAAAAACTTTTATCAAGAAAAAATACAGATAAGCCTACAAACTCAGACTAAAACATCCACCATACCAAAAAATGTTTTAGGGATTTTTTTTTACATCCAGCGGGACTACATGCCACATCACCATGGAAGAAATGCTGAATTTTGATTAATATAATTTATATTCTGAGAAGTAGAATTGTAGTCGAATTTCAAAAATTCCCACATAGAGATGGAATACTGACACACTAACACTATCTTGTACCATACTATATAACATGAAATGTTAAAAATATGTATCCAAGAGATGGAAATCAATATGCATCTGTGTCTTGGGAATCCATCTAATATGAACTTATGGGCTATAATCAAGACTATACTTCGGGGAAATGAACAAGTTGTTTTTTTTTTTTTAAGTATGCTAAATAATCAACATGATATATAAAATTAATGAATTTTGTAACAAAATCTTATTAATTCAATGTCAAATCGTGTAAAATAAATGATTTCTACAAAAAAGTAGCATATTGCATAATAAAAGCCTTTTTAAAATGTCCAAGTTATAAGTTTATTGTATAAATCAATACATTTAATTATTTTACTTTATCTCAGTTACTTTGCATATCCTAGTAGTCAGCAAAAATAATGAGGTAAATGGGAATCCAACAAATGATTTAGGATCCTCTCCTCAACTTAGGTGAACTCCTCCTTAGATTATTTTAGCACTCACCTTCCCATCAATGTTTAAAGAATCACTTTGTACTGATTATCCCCAATATAAAAATTGCTTGCTATTGCTCTGACTGAGCCAGAAGTCATATTTATATGTTCTTGGTTACACCCATTCTCATTGCTAAGCAACTGCTTCATTTCTGTGTCATTCCACTTTCATCACACCCACAGATGATGTGGCCAATTAGCTCAGTTCAATATTTCATTGTACCATAGATATGACATATCCATAAGGTGCTGCAAAGGGATAGACCCTGTAACACCACTATATTTCTCCAATTACTATGACACCTTAAACTCCAGACAATCTGAAAATCTCTGCCAGTGATCACTAGGGTAACCAGGTAAGAAAATGTGATTGGATCAATAGAAACTACACCCACTGTTTAATATCATGTTATGATGAAACAGAAGGATCTTTAGGTATTTTTAGCTCTTGGTAGACTTATTTGCCACCAACAATCATGACGATTTTCTCTTCTTAGATTCAAGGCCCTTTCCCTTTTCTATTTTTCCAGTACTTGAGCAACACAATACATTCTGTCTTTTTTTAAATGCAGAACTACTTTATAATAGAAAGAGAAAACCTCAGGGTATAAACTATATATAGATTAGATAAATTACAGGTATATAGTATCTCATAGATGAATTACAAATATAGTATTTCCAGTTTAGAAACTAGCTACAGACAATTTTAACTCAATCATACTAGTAACATAAAGTTCATTGCTAGGTCAACTTGCCCACTCCCTTAAGCTTGACGCTTTTTTATGCCCTAAATCCAAACAGAAACTGCTTTCTGCATAGCCACCCAAGTCATGTATTCTGTCCTTTCCTGGAATCCCATATACAAAAATCCTTGAACTATAAATTCCTGTCTTCAATTCACTAGCTTTCAAATTCTCTGGTGCCCACTCTTAATAATCTCAACCAATTCATTCTGCAGTCTGATTCCCCTCTTTTCATGCTCCTGACATTCTTCAAATCAGATCTTTTCCCCTAAGGTTAGAATCCAGTTCTATACTAATACTTACTTGGTCATGCCCATCACGGGGATCACATTCAATGCATGTTAACTCAAAAGAAATATTTGCATTTCCATAAAACAATTTACATTAAAAATCATTCTGCTCTAGTCAGACCAAAAAAAAATGCTCCCCAAATCATGTGTATATTAGGGAGAGACAAATTTTCATATTAATTGTTAAAGAAATGTTAGTAGCATCAAGTTCCAATATGATATAAAAATACAATATTAGCATGTTGAAACCATCACAACCCCACTTATTAGACATTAGAATGACAGATTCAATGCTTGTGAAATCATCAGCAAATCCCCTTAACTTCTCAGATCCTCAGTTTCCTTATCTGTAAAATAAATGTAACCTACCTCAGAAGGTAATATAAGGAAAACACTTTGTAAATCATAAAGCACTAATGTAGATATGGGCTATTATTGTCTTAAATCACAAGTAGTTAATCATTTATTCATTTTAAAAAGTTTCCTAGATAACCATTTTATGGAAAGTGCACATATATGTGAAGTAGGAAGTATTGTAAAATTTCTTCTTCCAGTGAAATAAAGGACTTCTCAGCATTTTCCCTCATTCCCCACCAATTCTCCTATCCCAAATACTAAAAAAAATGTATAAAATTGACTGGGTTTTTCTGCCAGTCTTTCATTCAGAAAATCTTGGGAAAGTGCATGAAAACAGAATGAGGAGAAAGCCCCAAATCTGTCCATGAGAGGATAGCTTGGACCTTAAGTGAGTAAAAGACTTCGAGTCAATCCATCAGTTAGCATTAATCAAAAGCTTCTGTGTCAGCCATTATACCAAGCACTGTGGATATAGAGAAAGGTTCCAAAACAAAACTATCTATTCTCTTATGGATCTCAGTTTAATGGGAGAGACAACATACACATAATTATGTGCAAATAAGACATATAGAAGCTAAATTAAAAGTCATCTCAGGGAGCAGGCACTAAGCTTAAAAAGATCTGGGAAATACTTCTTGCAGATGAGACTTTAAATGAGACTCAAAGGAAAAAAAGGAAGCTAGAAGGCAAGGGTGAAGAGGAAAAGAGTTCCAGGCATGAAGACAGCAGTAGGGAGATGGAATGTCTTCTCAGTGCTTTTCCGCTGGGCTGGTTACTGTACCATTCTTCCTGGAATTCTGGCTCCAAGGTTGCTACAGCTCCAACTCCTTCATCCAGAAGAGATGGCCAGTGGCACCTAAGACTGAGAAGGACAAACTTAACAGAACAAAAACAAATGCTGTAGCCCATTTTTTGGAGCCCGAGTAGAAGCAAGGGAGAGAAAGAGAAAAAAGTCCTTCTCCTTTCCTAGTTCAGTTTGTGATAGCTGTGATTATCACCCTCCGGATACACTAAGGAGGCTCATGTAGGAAAGAGAGTTCAAGTGAGAGACTATTTCAGTTTCACTACTTTTAAAGATACAACCTGTTCTGGTTACACACCCAATCCAAGGCTGTCACTGGCAAAGAGCTTAGTCAAATACCCTAAACTTCTGAGAGCGCCAGAGAACCATGAGAAAAAGGGATAAAATATAATATACCTGGTCTTCAGACAGTGTCACAGGTGAATGGGGCTTTTGTACATGACCAGATCACCTTAAATGGAGGCACCCGTGTAGGAAACTCCATGAATCTGCTTCTGGAAGCAGAGATTATCTTTTCCTACTACATGAGTCAGAGAAGCCTCTTTTCATGGGTTACAGAGCCAGAACTGCCCACACTTTAAAACTATCAGACATATGTTAAATTTTAAATGATCTTCAACATTATCCTAGGGAACAAGTGATATGATATACAAAGTTTTATACAGAATGATTTTTATCTAAATATCTAGCCCCTAAGGAAAAAAAATTTAGTATAAAAGCAACTCATAGTCTACAAATCTGAAACCTCAGCTGAGCCCTTCTAAAGCAATGTATGCTAACACTAACACTCCAGAACTTTTAAATAAGGATTATTGTTGGTATAAAGCTGAATTGTTAGTATAGAGCTTTGTTTTTAGAAGCAATACATAAGGGGTATGCTATAGTTATAATGCTCCTGTAACAGTTCAACTTAGACTAAAGTGAGTTGTCTATCCAGATTCAAATAAGTAGCAATTTAATAGACAAATTATGTGGTAGTTGGAGCATTTAAGGCTAGTTGTAGGTTAATGAAACTAAATTAACATATATATATATATATATATATATATATATATATATATAGGGTTGGGAAAGCATATAATCAGTGCAATATATAGCTTAACTTCCACAATAGCTCTAACTAGTTCCAATTTCCCTTTGACATCATGTGGAAAAATCAAAACGGGGGGGGGAACCTTTAAAAAGAAACCAAAGAAACACACAGTATGTCTCATGTCTTATGCTTCATTTTGTGAAGCATTTTGCAGATGCACTCTTCAGTTACTCCTAAACACATGATTCATTGAAGAATTTCCTTTCTAATTCATCAATGCAAACTAAAGTTGGCTGAAGTAACCTAACAAAGTACCATTATGTTCTGGTACTAAGAAAATGACCTTTCAATAAAACTATTGAAATGCAAAAAAATAAAAAAATAAAAAATAAAAAAAAAATAAAACTACCAGACAGGTACAGCTTTTCTCTTTCTTTCCAGTAGCATCCAAAGGTGAAGATCTTGGCCACTCACGGCACAGGGACCATGCCTTAAACTAAGGTGAGCAGCCACTTTCCTGATCCTCTTAGATCCTCTTAGATTAGATCTCCATGAAAGGGCTTAGAGTTTTTGTCTGTTTTGTTTGATTCTGGGTAAAAGCGGTGGAGTCCCAAAGACCAAGGAAGGGGAATCATGGGAATCTTGGAGCTAGATTCCAGGCTGGAGGCTGCTAGCAGAAAAGCCCTGAGGGTTATGGGACATAAGCCCAGGGGGGGAATTGGACTTGGAACTTGGTGGAACTAATGCTATATAGGAACTGAATTAATCCATTAATCAAATACCTAACATATACATTTCCTCAAACACCACTAACCCGAGAAGTGGGGAGAGGGATGGAGTTATGATAGCCACAGAATATAGGAAATATGATTGTTTATTTGTTTGTTCTTGCTCTAACTTTGGAGTAAATATTCCTTTGTGTAAAAGCTATGTAGGTAGTTAAATGGAACTGGGGTACTGGGATAATACAATACAAGGAAGTTTGAGTCAGTGATAGAGATAAAAGGACACCACTCCTCTCCCCAAATCCTCAGTGTACTAGAGAATCCTGGGAGAGTGGTAAAATATAATTCATTTGGCCTTCAGGCAATGGGACCAGAGAATCCTTGTTACATATCAATATCATTTTTTTTTTTGCTGTAATAAATTTACATTACTGTGTTACGAAAAAACGATCAACATGGTGAATTAAAAAGAAGCACATAAACAGATGCAAAGAGAAATAAGTGGAACCACCATTCTATACAATGATTTTTTAAAATGCAAATTAAAAGAATGACCACAAAACAATCAACATTGAACACTGTGAAATTATTATGAATAAGTTTAGCTCTCAAAGAAGAGATATGAAAAGATATTTCCCTCTATCCCCTTTTCAGAGCTTGAGATCTGGGAGTGTAACATTGAATATAATATCAGATTTTTAAAAATATATTTATTGGTCAGTTAATCTTTTTATTTCTTTTTTTATTTTTTGTTCTTTTTTCCCCTTATTTTTCTTAAAAAAAAATTCTGTGCTAAAAGGAATGGGGAGAGGGGAAGAGGAGAGGCACTAGAGGAAGAGTAAGTGATTTTTTTTAAAGGATAACAAAAAAAACTATTTTAAAAGGAACATATTTAGAGGGCACTGACCTCACCTATAATCCTTGAATAGGATAAAAATAACTATGTTGAGCAGCAAATTAGCAAAAAATAATTAGTTGAATTATGTTTATTAGATGGAAAATGCATTCCATGGGAGGTTTCTCTCCTCTGCCCCTGCAACCAACTCCTGCAACAAACTGTGAAACAGCCTTTCTTGAACACTTACTTCTCCCTTAATTGAGTTTATCTTTTTATTATTATTATTATTTGAAAGTGCTTTTTATACTTAGTTGCATTTTGTGAAATTTGCCCCATATACAAAAATAAAATAAAATGCTGATTTCAGCACTAGTTGGCTGCTCCCCCTGGAGAACTTATCCTAAGTCCTATTTTACTATAGTGGAAAGCAAATTAGACTGAGAGTCAAAATACATGAGCAAATTAGACTGAGAGTCAAAATACATGAGTACTAGTTACACATGTAAATGTTTAACAACTGACTCCTTTAAAAAAAAAAAAAGGTAAAAAACAATTACATATGACATACTTTTAAGATTAATGTTAATTCTTAAATTTTTCTCTGTAATTTTCTTGAGTCTAGATGATCTATGAAACAATGAATCAAGCCCAGTTTTGTAAAAATTTCTGAGGTCTAAATTCTCGCACTGAAAATTTTACAATGAACTCTCTCAAGCCAGTCCATTCATGTAATGTCTGTTGTTACCTAGCTATCTGACTCATAACCATGCTTCTTTACCTGTCTGAGTCTCAGTTTCTTTATTTACAAAAATAAAAAGATTGGATTGAGTGGGATCAATACCAGAGCTAAAAAAGGCAAAAGAGATCATTTATACCTAACTACTCATTTGACAGAATAGAAACTGAGATCCAGAGAGATTGAGAGAGTTGACCAACATCATAGAGCTACTTAAGTGCAAAGTCAGATCATAAGGTCCCTTTTAACCATAAAGCAATCAAATTATACAATAACAACCATATTCTATAATACTTTCTAAGATGTTAACTAATAAGAGTTTAAAGGTGTGATCTTATATAACTAGAAGGGAATTTAGAGATCATGTACTCCAACACCAGAAATAGAGATGAATAAGTTAAGACCCAGAATGATTTCCATATATATATGTGTGTGTGTGTGTGTGTGTGTGTGTGTGTGTATACATATATATATATGAATTGCAAATGTTTAATATATATTGAATTATTTGCTGTCTAAGGGATGTAGTGAGGGAAGGGAGGGAGAAAATTTTGGAATACAAAGTTTTACAAGGGTGAATGTTGAAAACTGTCTTTTCAAGCCAGCTGAGTGGTGCAGTAAAAAGAATACAAGCCCTGAAGTCAGGAAGACCTGAGTTCAAATCTGATCTCAGACACTTAACACAAGTCACTTAACCCCAATTGCCTCAGAGTAATCTCCTGTTATAAAAGGGCCACACTGGGAACCCCCTCTTTGCAGAGATCCCAAACATGCTAGCCATGTGAGGACCCTCTGTCCACTGAACCTTCTGTCCGGTACCCTCCTTGTACCTGAACCTATCTCCTTACTTCCAAATCCAATAATAAACCTCTTTTATTAATCTAGCTCTCGGGCCAATAAATGCCTTTATTGGGGACTCACACCACTACTAGACCTCATTTACCGCCATATCCTTGCACCAAATCCAAGGGGGTTGCAGGGGAGCTCTGTTTGACTTCCTGTACCCCAAACCTTCCACTAGACCTCAACTAAACCCTAATTTCATTTAGGTACCCCAAATCTAGACCTCAACAGTTTGAGGTTTTCTTGATAAGCCACTGGAGTGGTTTGCCATTTCCTTCTCCAGCCCATTTACAGATGAGGAAATGGAGGCAAACAGGTTTAAATATCTTGTCCAGTATTATGTAGCATAATATAATGCATTAGAAAGAAAGAAAGAGAGAGAGAGAAAGAAAAAGAGAAGGAAAGAAAGAAAGAGAGAAAGAAAGAAAGAAAAAAGGGAGAAAGAGAGAAAGAAACAAAGAAAGAGAGAAAGAAAGAGAGAGAGAGAAAGATGAGCAAGAAGTTTGTTGGGTTTTTTAAAGAAGTTTTTTTCCCCTGTGGAGAAAGTGTTGTATAGATTTACAAATTTAAGACAGTGTAAGGATAGGACTGAATGTTTTAAATGTTTATAGGTAGCTAAGTGGTACAGTGGACTGAGCATAAGACCTAGAGTCAAGAAGATCTAAATTCAAATCTGACCTCAGACACAAGCATCTGTATGGTCCTGGGCAAGTTATTAACCCTGTTTACCTCTGGAGAAGGAAATGATTTGTCATTTTGGTCAACCACTCCAGCATCTTTACCAAGAAAATCACAAATAGGGTAATGAAGAATTAGTCAGGATATGAACAACAAACCAAGTCACATGCTGCTGTCTTTTAGAAAGAGTTTTTATTACTTTTTAAAGTAGAGTACAAGTAGGAAAGTTTGGGATAGGGTACTCAATTGACCACATCAATTTTCAGAGAAGAATGTCAAATATCTCCTAGAGAAAAACATTGATGATATTCTAGTTGTAAATATAATCTGAAGGTTATTCTTCTATAAAGGTCCAGTCAAAACACTAAAGGAAATATCTTTGAAAGCCAACTACAACTAAAGCAGAATTTCAGGGTGTCTTAAGTCATTTTAGCTGATGGACATCACTCTCTGTCACCCCACTCTCCCCTTTTTCCCTAACATACATACACTTAGAAAATTAACTGAATTTGTCACAAGCTGAATTTAAACCGTGATAGGGGGTATGTCTAATGCATGAGAAGACAGAGATGTAGATAGATAACACATGGAAATTAACGTAGTTAAAAATGAATTAAGCTCAAGATAAATGAAAAGAGAAGGGGCAGTTTAGTTATCTTGAGAGAAAAGATAAGGACTAGAAAGATTAAAGGAAGTCAGGCCTCAAAAACGGAAATGTGACTACCTTAAAGAGAAGCAAATGAATTTACCAAATATTTGAGAAAAGGAATCATATGAACCATGAATCCAAAAGAAGATGATACATAATACTCACATCCTGACAGAGAGTTAATCAATTTAAAAGTAGAAAGAGACATATATTTTCATACATGGCACTTGATGGAATTTTTCTTGCTAGACAATGCTTATTTATTTTTATGGAGGAGTTAGTTTTTGCTCAGTGGGGAAAGGGGAAGGTTATTGGGACAAATTAACATTTTTTTTAAGATTTCCTAATTAAAAAATAAAAATAATAAACTATTTTATAAAGAAATAATAAATTTGATCTTATTGAAAATATAGAATCCAAAATGCACAAGCATTTTTGAAATGTATCTGTCTTCCTATGGGATTTTCAAAGAATAACCAGCAAGTTCACACTGTGCTTTTTTGATTAACCATTTCTAGTATCTCCCCAACTCAACATTTCATTAGTTTGTACATCCCAACCCTTTGCTGTGGAAATATGTTTGACTATTGTTTGCATATAGAACAGGTATAAATGACATGGTTTCATCCCTACCCCTCCTTAATTTTCTCTAGACTCTTTCTGGGTTGGGGTTTGTTTGTTCACCCCAATTTACATCTGTGCTAACAGATTGGAATGGCTGCCTGGAGTTGACAGTCACATTGCTATAATTCACTCTTTCAAAATCCTTGAGGTAATCTTAATGTCAGAAAAATACATGTCTACTACTCGTAGTTGTGACTGCTGAGCCTCCGCTGATATGCTTACCATTTGCACAAATTTACACAAATTAGTCACTGTGGCATTATTAACTTTTAACCACAAAATATTTACTGAAAAGGGAAAAGCCAAAATAATTCTAAATTAATATTAGCTCAATGCAAAGCAACTGCAAGAATGACCAGAACATAAGTTCCCCTAAAAATATGGATCACACTCCCTTACCTATGCACAAACTGTCCATGATAGAATGGACACAAACTTACAAAAACTTGACATTAAAGTAGGAGAACTACTACTCCCTGTCCCAGGGCAACTGACAACTGTGGACTGCGACCTGGAAGTCTGGTCTCTTTAGGAAAAGTCTACATACCTGATCCTCTTCTGAGCCCATAAGCTCTCAGGCTGAGCAAAACCACTTCACTATGACTTGAGCAACTGAAGCAACTGCTCAAGCTCTTTTAGCTAAAAGAAGCCTTAAATCCGAGATATGTAGAGCTTCTTAGATCTGCTCCCTTGGTTAGATGCTAAGGCAACAAGATCATCATTATCACAATAACAACAATAATGGCATTTATAAAGAATTTTATAAATATTCTCTCATTTGATCCTAAAAGGTAGCTGCTGTCATTATCCCCAATTTACAGATGAGGATACTGGGCAGTGTGATATGCCCAGGGCTATACAGCTATTAAGTACCTCAGGCCAGATCTGAACTCAGGTACAGTGCTCACTCTGTTTACTACCTGATTGCCTCTGATCCTTTCTTGGAAAAACAGTTCCCTTTAATCTTGCAATTTGCAAAGATTTTTTTTTTTTCCTGTCAGGCTTTAAAGGGTAGTAAAAAGCAACATAGGTAAAACTTTTAACAGGTTTTCCCTCTTTCAAGCTGTAGAAGGCACTGGATAGAACACAGCTTTTCCCTGATCCAGTCCTTCACCTATAGCAGCAGATATTCCTTTCCTCTAATCAGCTCTTTAAAAGAACAGAGCTTTGCTCCAATTAAATCAACTCCCACAATTTTAGAGTTTGCCTGCGGTTGGCTAGTCTCACTTTGTACCAATCTCACAGCTCCATAGGATTCTGTGTTCTGGCATCTGATACCATCAGATCTCTTGTAGTTTCTCTTGTCAACTTCTCTCTTAAACTAATTTCTCTTCTGTACCAGCTTTCTTTGGTGGTAGACTCCTGATCTTTTCATGTCTGGCTTCTGTTCTCTAAATCTCATGTTTAAGTGACTCAGCTCTCATATCGGTTGAAAAACTCCAAAATCTACATTTTTCAAATATGACCTATAGTTCCATTAAAATAGTTATGTATACAATATTAAAAATATGAATATAATTCATATGCAATAATCTCAGTCTCCAAAACAGTTCTTTGATGTAAAGTTTCCCAGAAATAAATACCAAAGTCCTAAAAAAAAGTGATATTCAAATTAGCTTCTGAGAAACAAGGCACTGTTCAAGTTATATCTACTATCAGTCAGAACTTTTGACTCTGAAGAGGTGCTGCTTTTCTCTGAGGTTCTCTCAGCATAGTCAGTATTTATCCTTAAGCTGCTTTTCTCTGTGTTTCATATAAAATGTCTTTTTATTTACCCTTTGAACAAATAAAATGTCTATATGAGGAAAGAGTAGGATGATATTTTAAAGATATATATATACTGAATTACTGTGTGTGTATATATATATATATATATGTTAACATCTATGGTTCATTGATAAGAGTTAATCAATAATGAATATGCAAGACACAGGAGGGTAGATCAGAGAAAATTCCATGGATAAGGTGACATCAGACTTTTGAGGAACTATCTTGTTTATTCCTTTCTTCCTTCTGTCCTTCCTTCCTTTCTTCCTTTTTTCCGTCTTTCCTTTTTCCCTCCGTCCCTCCTTCCCTTCCTCCCTTCCTTCCTTCCTTCCTTTCTTTCTTTCTTTCTTTCTTTCTTTCTTTCTTTCTTTCTTTCTTTCTTTCTTTCTTTCTTTCTTTCTTTCTTTCTTTCTTTCTTTTTTCAGAATTAGGCCTCTCTATCTTCTCTTCTTGCATCTTTCATAGCTCTCATTCAACACAAATAGAGGTACATAATAGGTATTCAGTGCAAGCAGGTTAATTAGGCCAAAAGGAAACAAATGATGGAAAAGAAAAAAAGGAAACAGGGAACAAAACAAAAGAAGGGAGGAGGGAGAGAGGAAAACAGAAAGGGAAAGAATGAAAGAGATATTTTGTGGGGACTAGCTGTCATCATCTCTTACATTTCTACAACATTTTGTTTTTTGTCTCTCACATAATACAATCTCATTGGTCAGAATGGGGTGGGAAGAACAGGCATTATTCCCATTTTACAAATACTGAAACTGAAACAGAGCAGTTCTGTGACTGACATCTTTCCCTTATCTCTAAAGGACCCCTTCTGTTGTCCCTATCTTACTCTTCCCATCAGAACTGGTACAGTAATCATCAAGCCCATAAAGGACCATTATAATTCCTCTTGCCTCTCTTCTTCCTCCTCCCGGCTTACCCCGTTAAACACTAAAGAGAAGACCTAATCCCTGCTCCCAATAAATTTACCATCTCTGTGAGAGCTGCTGCAGAGCCCCAGTGATAAAACTGACAGTATGTGCTACATCCCTTTTCCACTCCCCTGACATTTATGTATGTATGCAATTAATCAAAAATGAAAATCAAAGGCTGTGTTTAAGGGGAAAGGTGAGTGTGTGGGGGAAAAAAAGAAGGGCAATCCTACAAACTTTCCCTCAGTTACTTAGGTGAAATGTATATGACTCAAATCTTTCTGAGCTCCAGGTAACCGATCACCCCTTCTTTCCTCACAGGCTATCCAGCAACAGGCTAATCCACATTTTCATATTCTAAGGACACCTGTAGGGACAGCTAGGTGGTAGCATAGTGAAGAGATCACTGGACCTGGAGTTAGGATCTTCCTGAGCTCAAATCTTACCTCAGGCACTTACTAGCTATATGACTCTGGGTAAGTCACTAGTCCTGTTTCCTCATCTGTAAAATGAGATAGGGAAGGAAATGGCAAATCACTCCAGTATCTGTGCCAATAAAACCCCAAATGAGATCACGAGGAATCTGAAAACAATTGAACAGCAAAAAGAGACAACGGTGGAGACAGAATAGACCGGCAATGTGGTATAATGGAATAGTCATTGGGCTGGGATTCTGGAGACCTGGATCCTAGTTCCAATTCAGCAACCATTTTATCTCTTTGGACTCAGTTTCCTCATCTGCAAAATAGGGGGTTAGGCTATATAACCTAGAGATCTCTTTCAACTCTAACATTCTATGATTCTACCTATGATTACAGGGCCATTAGATAGCCCTAGAATGTTCAGCCATCTTCCTGGGTTCAAATCTGGCCTCAGAAACTCAGTAATTGTATGATCCTTGGCAAGTCATTTAATTGTTTGCCTAGGGTAAAATGAGCCAAAGAAAAAATGGCAAATAACTCCAGAATATTTTCTAAGAAAAATCCAAATGAATTACAAAGGTCAGAAAAGAACAATCTATGAGTACATACAAAAAAAAATATGTAAAGCAAAGAGAATAATAAATATGGGACCAAATTCCCACATTCATGAAGTGATGCCCTTTCCCTCATTTTCATAAATCTTCCTCACCATTTTTTTTTCCTTCTAAAGCAAATAGGATTTGTTTTGTTGTGTCAGGGATTACCCAGATCAGATAAAAGTCTCTGATTCTCTGCATTTGTTTTTAGAATGACCACATGGTGTAGCATAATAGCAAGACAGAACCAAGAAAGACAAAGGAGGTGGCCCATTCCCACCAAGTCAAACTTCGACCACCACTTCAACCAATGCCTCCCATCAGACTACTATAGAGACAAATGGGATCCTGGGTCCTAGTGCTGGAAACAAAAGTGCCTCCTCCATCACCAGCCCACCAGCCCTGCTTCTAGAGCAGCCCCAGCAGCCATCATGCAGGGAATCTACCTTTGAGGAGATCTAGAGGATGATCTAGAGACTGCTGCTACAGGTTCTGTAGCCCATGACTCCTCCCCAGTCACGCTTACTGGAGAACTAGAAAAGAGCCCAAAGATTCGAGGTCAACATCAGAAATGGACATAGCTATATCAATGGAAATAAAATGAAAGAAGAAGCATCATTTACTTCACCACTATACACTGAGGACTGTGGGGCCTTTCCATCTCACTTGCAATTGAAACCCCCTTTTTTAGAAGGTGAGCTCCTTGAGAGGAGGGACTTTTTCACATTTCCATTTGTATCTTCAGGGATTAGCACAGTGTTTTGGATATGGAGTCGGTAGGACCTGATAGAGGAGGACCTCTGATGCTGTAATATGTTCATTTGAGTGGGGGCAAGCTTTTTAACTAATTTCCTTATCTGAAAACAAGGCTAACAATATTCAGTGGAATATAAGGTTGTTTTAAGGAGGGACTGTTTAATTCTTCTGTCCCTTATGCCTAGCACAGTAGGTGCTAAAAATAAACCAACTAAAAAACCTGTCAATTAATTGATTGAAATAAAGTACTTCACTAACCTTAAGGCACTACATAAATATCAAACATTATTATTTAGAATTTTGACTTCCTATTCCAACAAGAAGCTCTCACAAAAGCAGAGAGAGAAGCAGAAATAGAAACTACAGGCAAAGATGTAGAAGAATGTCATCTCAACAACATGCCTGTGAGATTCTGCTAAATCCACTAAGGCT
Source organism: Sarcophilus harrisii (assembly GCF_902635505.1). Lineage (NCBI taxonomy): Eukaryota > Metazoa > Chordata > Mammalia > Dasyuromorphia > Dasyuridae > Sarcophilus > Sarcophilus harrisii. Next base: position 318,837,677 of record NC_045428.1, read on the forward strand.
TCTGAATTAGGGGGAGCCTAGAATACATTTCACAGTTCCTACATCTAAGGGTATTTTTGGAAGGAGAATGAATTTTTTTTAATTTTTTTTCCTTTTCTATTCGTCTTCCTTCATATTTCTTCCTTCCCTTCTTTCTTTCTTATTATTTCCTTACTTTTTTCTTTCTTCCTATCTTTTTTATAATTAATTTTTAAAATTTTGCTATATTTAAGGCTGTTATATCTGCTACATTATTGGCCACACGACAATGAGTAGGAGTTTTTTCTTAAATTATGAGTCTGCTTATAGTTGCATTCAATCCAATTTTCAATTAGTTAAATATTAGTTAGTTCCTGCTATATATACCACAAGCTCTCTGATAAGGGAGAGCTAATTACCACATTCCAACCAGAATCTGCTGGTTTCTTTCACTTCTGGATCACAATCAAATTTTATTCCACTGTTGCTGAACAGATAGCCCTTAGATGGTAGGTAAGCCAACAACATTATCCATTTATATCACATATTTACCAGCTTGGGCCAGACCTAAGGAAGAATTTGAAGGCCTTATGAGTAGCTAATACTCTGGATAGTAAAATACACAAACTATTTAAAAATTCATAAGAATTTTAAAAGAAAGAAAGAAACCTGTTCCAAAATATACCTTTAAAGAAACTTAGAGATTAGGCTTAAATTCCCCAGAAAGCTATTAAATTCAAGGTTGAGCCTGGAGATCTAGTTGAGTCTTCCAACATTAATTCGCTCCACTGGGCTCTCTCCTTCCTTCTAATTCTTGGCTTTTTCTGTCTCAGTTGAAGCATAATTATCAGGAGTTGTCTCTTCATTTTTAAGCTCTGAAGTGGGATATAGGGAAGGAGAGAGGGGATACTAAAAAGAGGAGGGCAAATTAAATCAATCTCCCAAGGTTCCCTAAACATAATTCTCTTTTGTGGTGCATTTAATTATAGCTGATCACCAATTAATTTAGACTTTGCGATCCTCTTGAAAAGTTTGTTAGTAGAGGGCTTTCTCTGCCATATTGACAATACTTATTTTTTGAGGAAATTTTGAGAAAAGATAAAAGACATAACTCCAAGAACAGGGACCATTTTCCTTCTCCTTCCTCCTACCCCTAAAATACAATAGAACTATAAAAGAGAAGAAAATAAAGTGTAGAAAATCCCATAATTTTCTAATACCAACTAGCTTGTAAAATACATTATCTCCAAGCTGATTGACAGTGCTGCCCCCCATGCTTAGCTAAGCAACATTACACCTATGCTGGGGATGGAGGGAGCTGCTCTCCCAGATTGATCTTTTGTTTCTCAGACTCCAAAAGCCTTCAGTAAAATAGACTGGAAAGCCCAAAGTTAGGTTTAAATACCTTTTCTTTGGAATAATTTGAGCAAGTAAAAAGACAAGATTTATTTTATGTCTAAGACAGAAAAAATGTTAATGACTGCTGCTCTTTAGAACCAGAAATGCACTGTCAATTCATTTTGAATTGATAATCACAATGAGAAAGTATTTCTTGTTTGTTTTTTTAAATTGCTATCAGGTGAGAATCAGCATAGTAAGGCATTTATAGAATAGTTCTCTGACCTTTAGCAAGAACACCATTTCAGAAGAAAAGAAATCATCTTGCACCAGATTTTTGTAATATTTATTTTCTGTACCATTCCATTCATTCTTTTATTCATTCATGGAATAAATATCCAAAAATTATGATACATGTAATTTACCTTTTATTAAATTTAGTTTCACAAACATCTGTTAAGAATTTATCCTGGGTTGAGCACCATGCCAGCTGTTACTGGAGTTGGTAAGTACAATATTTCTAATCCTCATGGAGCTTTCAGTCTATATTCTAACTAAAACACAAAATAGTAAACAATAAAGGAGCATTGTTGTTGTTGGGTCATTTTCAGTAGTGTTCAACTCTTCATGATTCCTTTTGGGATTTTCTTGGCAAAGATAGAAGTGTTGTTTGCCATTTCCTTCTTTAGTTCATTTTACAGATTAAGAAAACTGAGGCAAATATGACTAAATGATTTGCCCAGGGTGTTATGACTAATAAATAATGTGTGTCATCCTGGATTTATCCTCAGCTCTTCCTGACTCCATTTTTGGCACGCTCTCAATTATATCACCTACTATTTAGAGAAATTCAAATAGAGTTATTGATAGAGGAGGAAACTCAATTTTATCATGTATAAAATGGGCATGGAGATGAAGTAACTTCCAACTCTAAATCTATTATCCTATGATCTATGACTGCTTAAACTGGATCAGGGAAAGCTTCCTAGAGGTAGTATTTGAATTAGCCTTTAAAAGATAAGTAGTATTCTCTAACCAAAGAAGGAGAAAGAACATATATTTATTAAATAAGTGCTTTGTACCAGGCATAGTGCTGAATGCTTTACAAATATTTTCTTATTTGAGCTTCACAATAATCCTTTAGGGTATATATTAAGACTATTCCCCTTTAATGATGAAGGAAACTAAAGCAGATATAAGTTAAGTGCCTTGCCAGGGTCATATAGCTAATAAGTGAGGATAGATTTGAACTCTAGGCCCAGTGCTCCATCCACTGTGAGATTGGGAGCACACTTATAAAGTTAAGGTGAGAAAGCAAAAAACATTTCCAGGGGACAAAGAATATTCCTGTTTAACTGGACTGTAGAATATGTAGGAAGCAGTAGCATGACATGACCCTGGAGAGAGATAAGATGGTGTAAGATAGTGAAAGACCTTGAAAACCAGACAAACGATGTGAACTTCCCTCAGGCAGCAGAGAGACAGTGAAGGTTGCTTTTTAGCAACCTTATTTCCACTTAAGGAAGAAAGAAATCCTTATTATTTCAGTTTCTTTTCAGGAATCTATGGTCCACATCCCCCAACTAGATTGTGCTTGTTGGAAGTCCTTTTTGAAGCAAATCAGTAAAATTAAGTGATAATGTCTTGACCTACAAGTGAATTGAGCAGAGTAACTCAAAAGTCATCAGCTTCATTCTTCCTTCCAGAGTCATCAAGATCCAGGAGTGAAACAACAATCACGAAAAAATTGCCAAGTCAATTGACAATGGCCCTGGATATTGTAGATGACCTTGGCTTCTTCAGTGTCTGATCAAGCTCTAAGCACCCCACAGCATCTGCTTCAGCTACATTCAATTGGTCCTGGTTAAGGCTCCTTTATGTGTAAGGTATTATGCTAGGCACCAGGAATATAAAGAAGAAAATTAAACCATTCCTGTCCTCAAAGAGTTTGCATTCTGTTAGGTGTAGGGTGACAAGGGGAATGTAAAAGGTAGAGCTTAGAAAGATAGCACCAACAATCTGGGAGGTATTAGGAAAATATGCTAAGATTAGGTAATACTTATATTGAACCTTACAGAGAAATAGGGATTCCAAGAGGAAGAAGTAAAATGGGAGAGCATGTCAGACATGAGGAACAGCTTTTGTAAAACTGGAACAGGAATATAGTGTACCAGGAATAGCAAGAAGTCCAATTTAGCTGGGACATAGAGTGCATGAAGAATGAGAAAAGTGAAATTGGTCTAGAAAGACAGGGTTTATATGCTCAACAAGGTTATTTGCATTTTATACTGATATAATACGGAGTCACTGAAACTTCTTGAGGGTTGGACTAAATGATCTCTAATATCACTATGAAAATCCAGATCTATTTATGCAATTTTTAAAGACTATTTTTTTTGGTAGCAAGGATTGTTAACCACACTCTGGCACTGAAGGGAAGAGGGAAAGAAAAATCCATTAGTATCTTTTCTCTATTCATGTACTCTTCTGTTCTGGAGAAAATAAATATTCTCATTCTCAATTCTTTGCCTAAAGTACAAACCTCAGCTGTGCTCTGAGGAGTCTAGGATCTGCTAATGATGGCAGGCTTGTCAGTGAAATCAATCAGTGATGTCACTCAATCAACCAATTGATTTTTGACTGAGTTTTCATCGTTTAATCATGGCCAACTCTTTGTGACTCCACTTGGGGTCTTTTTAGTACCACTGGAGTGGTTTACCACTTCCTTTTCCAGATCATCCTATAGATAAGGCAACCAAGGCAAACAGGGTTAAGTGACTAATTAGTATCTGTGGTCAGATTTGAACTCCAGGAGTCTCCCTGACTCCAGGCACTGTGTTCTGTGCAAGCCAGCTATCTTTAGAGTTCTTGCAGGTACCACCTTAAAGTAACATACAATCAAGCGGGGCAAAAATGAACCTCACACATACATGATGGACTCAGAGAACAATGCTAGATAAGCACAAATATAAATAGTGTAAAATTGGGGTATACAGACTAAGTTTGTATACAATACAATCAAAATCAAATGGGGAGCAGGAAAGGGGGGGGCTTTAACATGACATATCATGGACTTTGATAAGAATGTTTCTGACTTTTGTGATAGAATATTTATTGGGTGTAAAAAAGGTTGGTGATTAATTGGCAGTAGTCATTATAAAAGAGGCAACTGGTAGTAAATTGAAAAGTCAGAAAGACCTGAGTTCAAATCCAGCTTGTCATCCTAAGCAAATCACTTAACTTTTGCCTTAATTTCCTCCTATAAAAATGGGAAAATGATAGCACCTACCTCATAAAACTGTGTTGAGCTACATAATGTGATATGATAATGATGAACATGATGAGGAGAAAGAATTATTAGCTCAATGAAGATAAGAATTTATGAGGGCTAGGATAATAAGGAAGATATAATGGAAGAAGGCCTAGATGTAGCCCAAAACTGGGGTAGTGAGGTAAGAGCTAAAATGGGATATATATGAATATGCAAAATAAAAAAGGACAATGGACCGGGAAGAGAAAAACAGGAGGGATTTTTGTTTTGCTTTGTTCATCCCACTGTCTTTTAGCCTTCATTGAATAGGAAGACAATAAGCGCAGTGTAGTGAAAAAAATTGGGCATCAAGAGATCTGGATTTAGTCCTGGTTCTATCCAAAAAAAAATTGTTATTTGGGGTTAGTCAGCCCCTTTCTGCCCTATATCCTTATCCATTACTGAGTAAAGAAGCCCCTTTCTCCCAGTCTTCTGCAAGTTGCTGTGGCGAGATAAGATTTTATAAAGGTATTTTAGGAGAGAAAGTGTTACAAAAATGCAAAATGTTATTATTATCATTATAATAACACCCTTGGGATGCATACTTGGTTTGACTCCAATTTGACAGAATTATCCAAATGCAGCTTTCCTGCCAGAGACAAAATTTTATCTCCTACAACTAACTTGACCATTTCTGCTTGGAATATATTTGCAAAATGCACAAAGCACCAGCTTCTCCTCCTCTCCTTACCAGACCTCATTCATTACCAAATGCCTCCTCTCCTCCAAAATGGAAAAAAACAATTTTTAAAGGGCAGTTTTGTTGATGGGTCACAAAGGATCATCTCTGAGGGCAGGAAAAAATTAGGTTGTTTTCAAGGTCAGAAGTTCCTGATGGACAGGGAGAGTAAATATCTGCCTTGTAAGAGGGGGTTCTTAACCTTCTTTGGCAGTCTGATGGAACCTTCTCAGAATAATATTTTAAGATGCATAAAACAAAATACACAGGATTAAAAGGGAAACTAATTCTACTGAAATGTGGTTATAAAATATTTTTAAAAACAAGTTCATAAACTTTTTGAAATCTATCAATTCACCCAAAGAACCCCAGTCTATTTAATTAGTACTTGCACATACATAGTGCAGCCCTACTCTTCCTCAGACAAACCATGGAATCCTACCCTCTTTCTCAGAAAATCTATTTAAAAAAAAGTTCATGGGGAAAACAGAATCTCTGGCCACTTTAGAGCAAGATTAGTGATGCGAAAGGGAAGAATTCACAATCATGAAGCAGATCCTAAAACTGTGACATAAATCCAGATTGGGAAAAGATATTATCAGCTAAGACTCAAAGGCTCAGAGTCAAAGGATCTTCTATATTTTGCCTCATTCTCAGCCCCATCCAAGCCATTCTCTAAAGATCAGGGTCAAAGTGGATATATTTTTTTTCCTCTGTCCAGAAAAAATATTCATGGCTAGTCCATTTAGTACATTTTCTCTATGATTAAAAAAAAAAAAAAAAGACAAAAAAAACCCTAAGATCTAAAAAGATGAAGTAATGCAATGACATTCAATTGATGAATTCCAAAGTCAGAATTACAACCATATCACATATTGAAATTGAAGTTCAGTAAAATGCCTAGATTTTTTCAGGAAGGCTACTGTCAAGTCATGGTTCCCAACATGCTTAGGGAATTAAGGAGAACTTAATGCTGCTTTAAAAAAAAATTCAAGGAAAAAAAAGTAACACAAGGGGTAATAATAGATTACAGGGACCCTTATGATTTATGAAGCACCTTCCTCACATACTAAAGGTTAAGTAATAGGCTAGGGATCTCAGAGATAAAAAATAAAAAAAAAAATTCCTAACCTCCTTATTTTACAGATGAAGATTTTAAGGTTCAGGAAGGTCATCATTTAACCAGGATCATAAAGTTAGTAAAAGAGTTGAGATTCAAACCCAGCTTTTGTGGCTCAGAATGTGACTCTTCTACAATGTAAGAACCATCTCCTTTTTAAAGATGAAGAAAAAAAGACCAAGAAAGGTTCAGAGGTTTGCTTGAGGTTGGTTACTCAGCTTTTTTGGTTAAGTAGCCATGCTGGGATTCAGACACAGAACTATGAATTCCATATCCAATAATCTTTCTATTACATTAAAGAAATGTGGCCAAAATACTTTAGAAGGAAAGGATGATAATATTTAATGAAATGGAAAGTAGCACCAAAAACTTTAAAGGATTAATGGATACCACTTAAAGGAGAATTAAAATAGAAGGAAATAAAGTGACAGTTTTTTTGGTATTATTTTGCTGAAAAACAAAAACGAGCTCAGAAAATAATTCAATTGGACAAAAATTAGAAAACTGATTGAAGTCATGAATTGGACATCATTTGAAAGGAAGGAAATCCCAGGATTATCAGGGTCCCAGAAAATCTTTAAGCCAAAAATAATTCAAACATGTTTCATAATTGAGAAATTATATAAGCAAGCAACACTCTCCAAATAAAAACAATTCATAAAACCTCAATCAAGAAAATCTCAAAGTTCAGCTGACCTGGATACATTACCACAAAACTACAAAAGTTAACAAAGGAATGGGTATGTGTATATAGATGTATGGGTGCATATATAATATTGCATATCCTTTGTATTTGCACACATTGAGTGTGTGCATGTGTTGCTCATGCATGTATGCCTTGTGTATGTGTACACATGTGTGTGTTGTGAATTTATAAAGTTTATATGTGTGTATATATGCATTGCATGACTTTGGAGTCATGATTGTACACACATGTGAACACATATGCAAGCATATGGTCATATATTTATATATAGATGTATATCTATATGTCTATAAATATAGGTCTAAATGTAAATATATTTGCATATATATGTGTGTGTGTGAATACATCTACATATGTACTGTGGTCATGCATTTAACCTTACACACACACAGACATAGTATTGATATCTACGTATATTCAGCTGTGTCCAACTCTTTGTGACACTATGATATTATACAATAGGAGCATGTTAATGCTGTCCATGGAATTTTTTTGGAAAAGATACTGGACTGATTTGCCATCTCCTTCTCCAAAGGATTAAGGCAAACAGAGATTAAGCCCAGGATCACACAGGTAGTAAGTCGAGCTAGATCTTTCTGATTCCAAGTCCAGCACTCTATCCACTGAGTCATCTAGCTGATTCTCTCCCTGTATCTGCCTAAATTTATACTGTGCCTCAATATAGATATATAGTTTTGTTGCCCTCTTTCCCCTGAGAAGAGTTAACAATTTAGAAGAACTAATACTTTTCAATTTTGATTAACTAGTTATTACTTTGATATAAGATCTTTAGGGGATAAATTTATTTTTAATAATACTTCCCAACATACTCATGGAATTAAAAAAACAATCAGATGTAGCTAAAAAATTCTCTGGAGGAATAATAACAAATAACAATAATTAACATTTTCATAGTACTTTAAAGTTGATGAAATATAAGAGTTGTTTATCTCCATAAAAGGAAAAAAAAATAACTTCAGTACTGTGTTGTTAGATTTGTTTATGATATAATTGGGCTTAAAAAATAGTAATCAGATGAACAGAGACAGAAAAAAATAATTAAAGGGAAGGAGAGTACTTAATTAAAAGAGCATCAGAGATAAATGAAGAAAAGATTGGTAAAAGAGGATAGAAGGAAAAAAAGAGAATTATGATACCAAAGTCAACACCCCATCATTGACAAAAGGCACAAGTAAGAAGATATTTAAATTTAGTTTTAAATGCACAAATAGAAGAAAATATAAAAGTTTAATTTAGCATTTTTCATTATGTGGTTTAAAAACAAAAACTATAAAATAAAAAAGTTTATATTTTTCTATTATTATTTTTGACAAAAGATTTGACAGAATGGTTTTTAAAAACCAAATGCAACAGTTTAAACACTAATTGGAAATAAATTAAACTCCCTCCCAAAAGAGGAATGGTAATGTAATAGATTACAAAACAGGAAACAGCAATAAGTTGTTTTCATTTAGTGTAGAGTTAAACTCAGATTTAAATTAAAAGATATGACTGAAATTTATTATGTTACAACTAGTTTAAGAAAATCTAGCATTACAGTGGTGTTCAACAGAAGTCAAATTTAAGCTAGAAAGAATTGGATGACAAACAGTAACTATTGTTGTTAAAGACATGACTGCAAAATACAGCACATCATTAATGAATACAAATGAACAAAACAACATAGTATTTAAATCTATAAATAAAAAGCTCAGTCATGAAAGAGAAATAATTAAAAAAGAATAATAGTCAATGTCAACATCCCACTATGAGAATATGACAAATGAAATAAAAAGATATGTATATAAAAGAAACAAGTGTTGATTTTAGAAATGTGGAAATGATTTAATAATTTAATAGCAAAGTGAAATGATTGGGAACCCAAAGTTTTAAAAACAAAATTCAAAAATTGATTTACATATAACTGAGGAAAAATAAAATATTAAATGAAAATTTTTTTTAAAAATCTGGCCTGAAACACCAAAACTCTCCTGACTCTGAAAGCCCAGGATCCAGGTGTTTCAAAACTCTAATGGTGAGGAGATCCTACTCCCTTTGTTTAGAACAAAAAGAACAATTGCAGATGCCAAGAACCAAGGGCTATTTCTCAGGATATATGACCTTGAAGAATAAAAGGCCCCAAGGCCCTGAGAGCATCACTTTCACAGTATAAGTGAACAAAGGAGTCACCATTCCAACTCCAGATGACTCACAAATTGATTATTTTAAGCCTTCAAAGAACAAGCAATGCCAGAGTTTTTTATTAAACATAGAGAAAAGTCAAAGTTAATCAATTCTTTTTTATGGAATAAATTTACTTTGGATTCCCATACTTACCTGATAAGTCTGAAAAAGAAAATTAGAAGGTTATTTCATAAATGGATATCAATGTCAAAATACTCAATAAAATATTAGCAAATAGAAGAGAAAATATTTCCTTATTTCAAAGTACTTTTCTATCTTTTTATATGGCCACAACTTCAGATTCCATAATCTAGGCCCAAGAAAATTAATCCACTCATCCTTGGAGTTCTCCCCCTAGAATTAACAACTAAGTATGTGAAAACTACTCTCTCCGCTCATTAGCTCACTATCTTTAAGTACTCCTCCTAAACACCAGAGCATGTTTTGACATCATATCCCATGCAGCCACAAATCCAGACCATCTCACTATCTGCCTGTTACAGAAAATGTACCCCAGTCTTTGGAACTTTCTACCTCCCAAGAACAAAACACTCCTCTTAATCATCACTTCTCTATATGTGTTGTCTTCCCCTATTAAATAAAATGCAACCTTCCTTTGGAGGACTCCATTTTTAAAACGTTGTATTTCTAGTGCTTAATACAGTGGTTGACACATAGCAAGTACTTAAATGCTTTTTCATTCATTTCATTTATGCATCACCATTTACCTGACTTGACAAAGTCATTCCCTTCTTAAAAATTCTCAATGACTAACTTATTACCTAAAGAATTAATTAATATTTGCTTAGACCACCTGTGAAGCCTCATACAATTTAGTTCCTATTTATTCTTCTAGCTCCTCTAAATTACAGCCAAAATCAATCACTGGCCATTCCAAAAACTACATTCTATTTCCCACTTCTACACATTTAGACAATGTACGTACCCCCCCAGAACTAGAACAGACTCTTCCTATTTGTTTCAGGCAGCTAAGTAGTATAAAATGCTGAACCTGGAGTTAGGAAGACCCAAATTTAAATCTAACCTCAGCTGTATTACTTACTAGCTGTATGGTACTGGGTAAGCTATTATCCTCCCTCTGCCTCCATTTTCTCATCTCCAAATGGGGATAATAAAGCACCAACCTCATATGATTGTTGTGAAAATCAAATGAGGTACTATTTATAAAATACTCAGTACACTACTTGTCATATAATAGGAGCTTAATTAGTGCTTTTTTCCTTTCTTACTCTCAGAATCCTTTTCTACCTCTTTGGTAGAACTAGCTATTAGTGTACTCTCTGTTCAGCTGCCCTTATACTATACTTACTTGTGTATATATGTTATAAAGTTATTAGAGACAAAATAGATAGGCTCAATAATATGAAATGTAAATATTTTAAACAAGAAAATAAATATGTCTCGAATAAAGATGAAAAACAGATGGGAGAAATCTTTGTAGTAAATATACCTAAATATTTAGATTAAGCTCATCAGTGTATATACTCCCTCCATTGGTACAAATGACAGCCCTGCTATCTTACCATGTAGTATATCTACTCCACCTATTTCTACAAATCCTCCATAGCAGATATATTCAACATATCAGAGATTTTCTTCAGTCTTTTAATTTTGCAGTTGTATCAATGGTTTGGAATTTGTCATGGCCTAGTAGATAATAGGTTGTCCTTAAAGCCAGGAAGACAGGATCTACATGACTCAGGATACATGATTTAACCTCTCATTATCCCCAGTTCTCTAAAACTAAAAGTTGTCAATGAGTTGTTGATATTCATATTTGGAGAGAGTATCCATATTGGGAATTCCTTACACAAATGAAATTATAGAACTAGGCCAAAAAAAAAAAAAAAAAACCACACACACACAATACAAATGTAGAAATCCGGTTGTGTACCTCCTTTCTCTCAATTATTGCTATGTGACCACCCTACCTTCTTTTCTAATCCTCTGTATTCCTAATGCTGCCTTATTCATTCTGTGCAAGTTATCAGCAGGAACATGCTATAAACTATGACTCACTTTAGTTATAAGGTTTACTGAGTGCTTTGTGTACATTGTTCCACTCAATTCTTACAACAAACTTGTAATATAAGAATGAGAGATTTAGTGACTGCCCAATATCACAAAGCTAAAAAAGTGTCCAAGGTAAAATTTGAATCTTAAGCCCCTTGAACATGGTAGGTACTTAATAATTGTCAATTGATTGATATCTGATTCAAAAAAAAAAAAAAAGTACTCTATTCCATGCCTGTATTCTGAAATGAGGTAGTAATTAGATAGAGTGCTGAGCTTGAAATCATGAAGCCCTGTGTTCAAATTATGCCTCAGACACTTAAGAGCTTTATGTAAGTCATTTAACCTCTTTCTACCTCAGTTTTCACATCTGTAAGACAGGAACTAGAATAGCCCCTACTTCCCATAGTAGAGTAACATGAGATAATATATGTAAAGTACTTAGCAAATCTTGAAGCTCTCTATAAATGTTATTTATTTTTCTTAGCTATATACACCTAATATTTGTCTTTCTTGATTTAGTATCCAAGATGCAGGGAAATAAGAGTGTTCTTGAGCACTATCCCATCCCAAAAGTGTCACTCATGATAAATATATCTGACAGAAAGCAGAAATGAAACTCATTTTCCAATAAAGGTTTAAGGAATATATGAAGAGAGAATTTTCAGAAGCACAAATTGCTAATAATCACTTGAAAAAGTGTTGTAAATCTAATAATCAGAGAAATGAACATTAAAACAACTTCAGGAGGTCACTTTATACTCATCAAATTGTTAAAAAAAATAGTTCAAAACTATAAAATTTAAGATTGGCAGGGCTGCATGCAGACACATGAAAATAGATTATACTGTTGGTAGAAGTCTTTTTGGAGAGCAATCATAACATAGAATAAAAGTTTTAAAACTAAAGAAACCTTTTAAACTAGGTATACTCTAATTCTACATTAGGAATACAATTTAAAAAGAAAAGAAAGACATTTTAAAAATCATGGTTGCGTTATAATATGAAAAAAATAGCCAGATAAATCATATCATAATACTATAATAATAGATTGTTGCACTATAAAATTTATAAATATGAAGACTACAAAGAAATACTGAAAGACACATAAAGCAAAGTAGAGTAAAGAAAGAAGTAGAACGCATACATTGATTACAACTATAAAATGTAACAGCAACAAATCACCTTAAGTATAAAGAAAAGAGATAAGGCATCATAGAACAAATAAATTGTTTATGTTATTTTGCAAATGGTTATTTGAAAAAACACATGATAAATAGTTAAGATTTTATTCCTTCTAGCTTGTTCATATTTGTTGGAACTGTTAAGTTTATAAAAGTTATTTTTTAAAAAATAAATTCTATGCATCTTTAAAAACCTTTAGGACCTAGTTGCTCAGTGAAGCTTTCCCTGACCACCTTTCTCCCCTCCCCCAAGTATAAGTGATTTTTTTTTTATCCTTGAAATTTGTATAAAACTCTTCTCCTTATAATAATAATAATAATAATAATAACTTCTCTTTTTTTTTTAGCCTCTCTGGATTTGAAGGGAAGAATTTGAGAAGACATGATAGAAGCCTTTGGATATTTGAAGGTATGTTAGAATAAACTCATTAAAGGCAAGAACCATTATTTATCTTAATAACTCCAGGGCCTAATCTAGGGGCTAGAACATAGTAGGTCCTAATAAATGATTATTGATTGTTTGATTATCATATGGAAAAAGAAGTAGATTTATTCTGCTTGGTCTTGGAGGGACTAAGATGGAAGAATAGGTTAACAATAAGTTCAAAGAACAAAGAATCATATTCTAGCTCAACATAGGAAGGAACTTCCTAAAAACTAAAGGTAGGATTTTCTAGAAAGGAAGAAAACAAGGACCTACTTTTAAAAGTACTTACTATGTGCTAGGATTGTATTAAATCATTTCTATATACTACTGAGAAAATTCTGGCAACTGAAATTAAATTATTATACAGGGTTACAGTTATTAAGTATCTAAAGTTGGATTTGAACTCCTGTCTCCCTGGATCCAGACACAATGAGTTCCCTACTTTATTATCTAGCTATATCTTTACTTGAGTAGGAGGATAAGGTAATGATATATCAAGGCAGTAGCAGGAATAGGAGGGATCTTTGAGAACCTCTATAGTCATACCACATAGTTGATCACTTACAGTACTCTCTTCCATAAATAGCCAGCCCTGAAGCTCAGCATTAATTAACTAACCTTGAAACTAAGTACCCCCAAAGTACCCAACCCCTCTAAAGATTAAACTTGTCCCCAGAGGTACACATGATAGCAAAATGAATGAAATCAGCATTCTCATCCCCTAACCCAACATAAATCACTAGTCTTCTTGGGCAAATGGCAGTTGCCACTTGTTTGGGAAGACTTGAGAAACTCATTAGTGTGCCTGCCAATCTGGAATAATTCAATCACTCTACACCTGTGGCCAATTATTTTTCAGACTGTTAAAGCTGAAAATTGGGGAAATGTATTCTATCCCCACATGAGTCTTATTATGATTCCAACCTTATCCTCCTAAAAACTTCAGTAAATATTGCAAAGAGCTGAGTCCATTATATAATATTCCTGGAAGAGAGTCCTAATTTCAAGAAAACTTTAATAATTATTATACTTCTTTCAGTTATTTTTAAAAATAACATGCTCGGTTTTTTATTGTTCATTGGGTTTTCTTTAGGGAGTGTTTCTTGTTGTTTACTCATATTTATTTTTTCTAATAAAGTATTACAGTTGTTAGAAATGGAAAAATACTGTTAGATCTTTGGAAATCTGTCCTCTTTATTCATTAAAGATGGTGTGCCCAGATAGATGTACTGGATCCTCACTGGCAACTTAAAGCTGAGAATTTCTAAGTCTTATTATATATAGTATGTCTCCAAATAGAATGTGTTCATCAAGGACAAGAACTACTTAGTGTTTTTTTTTTTTAATTCAGGGCCAATATTTAACAAGTGCTTGTTAAATTAATATAAATCAGTCAACAATTATTAGCTGAGTGTCTACTATATGCCTCATGGGAGAACACTCAAAAGTATAAGTCAACCCTTGACCTCAAGAAGCATAGAATTTAATTGGAAAAACAAGCCATGGGCTTAAAAATATAATTAATAAGATGAGGCAGGATATAAGTATCAAATGAACCAATCTGATCTGCTCATTTGAGTGTTTTAGCTATTTTGCATCAGCAAATTTCAAAAGAAGGCTAGGTCACTTTGGACTGGAATAATCAGAGAGGACTTCATATTCACAAAACAAAAACAAAAACAACTTGTTTTGAGAGCTCAAAAAATAATGATATTTGAACTGGAGCATGAAGAATAAATGAAGAATATTTTGCATAAATATAGAGGGGAAAAGAGCTGTTTTATAAGGAAAAGAGCATTAGCTCTAGAATTGGGAACCTGCATTCAAATCCTGCCTCTGAGACTTACTACCTTTGTGACCCTATAAATCCCTGCCAAGGTCTCAATTTCCTCATTTCTAAAATGAGAGGATTGGATTTGATGGCCTCTGAGGTTCCTTCTGCTCCAGATCTGCAATATTAGAATAGAATAAATAGTAGGATGAATAGTATAAGAAAAACTGTAGAGATGGAATGGGAATAGAGTGCTGGAAGGCATTTAGGATATTGCCCTGGAAAGGAGCAGAAGAAAAAAAGGAAGAATGCAGCTTCAACTTTCTAGGTTGTTGAGAAGGAATAAAAATTGACAAATATAAAGCAATCATATAATAGTAAGAAAGTTTGAGAAAGTATGTTTACTTCGGATTTTGAATAGGAACATACCCTTGGATGGGGAAGAAAAATATAATTAGGTGTACATTGTATGCTAACTTCCCCCCCTGCAAGTTACTGTCATTCAAAGGTAGTTGAGTAGTGCAGTGGATAGAGCTCTGTCTCCAAAATTTGAGAAGACTCATCTTTGTGAGTTAAAATCTAGCCTCAAACATTGAGTAAATTATGACCCTGGGTATGTCACTTAACTCTGCTCGCTTCAGTTCTTCTTTATCTGTAAAATGAGCTGGAAAGACAATGATAAACCATTTCAGAATCTTTGCCAAAACCTAAAACAGGGTTTTGAAGAGCTGAACATGATTGAAAAAAAAATGACAACAACAACTGTCATTCATCCACCAAACATTCTCTGAGCACCTATGATATGCAAAGACTTTCTGGTGCTAGGAAATGAGATGGTCAGGTGTCAGAAGTGAGTGTTGAGTTGAACAGGTAGAGTTTCTCCTACTATTTGTTCTTTATGAGAAGAAAGCCAGGAAATGCCCCAACACAGTGGATTGGGTGGACCCCCTGTGGCGAATTTATGGACATGAACCAGAGTTGTACAGTATGGGCTGGCATAGATTTTCTGCAGGCTGGAGGAAATATCAGAGTGGATTCACATAGATCTGATCTGAGCATTAAGTATTATGTAGAGTGCAGGAAATCTTATAGTGATTAAGCATTTTTAGGAGCCTGTGCATCATTGCCTTTGTGAATTTCTGCTCCTTTCCTCTAAAATGTCATTTTGATCCCTGACACCTGCCCAATATTATCATATAGTATTTATTGGGCACTCCTCAAGTTTAATAAGCTCTTTCACTTACATTTTCTAATTTGACACTTGGAATAATTCTGTAAGCTAGGCAGGGCAATTATTATTGTCCTTATTTTACAGTTGAAGAATCTGAGGCTCATTGAGGTCAAATGACTTGGCCAAGGTTGCACAGCTAGTAAATGACTAAAAAGGACTGAACATTGCCAGCTTTCTGCTTTTAAGTGTGTGTGTGTATTTTTCCCCTGCTCTCCTAAAAGTCATATTATATTATATTATATCATATCATATCATATTATATTATATTATATTATAACCCAACCTTGGCCACTATAGTTAATATCCAGGAAATGGGGAACAGTGGGGATGAGTGCATATAAGTCGATTTTACTCTGAGGAAATTGTACCCAAGTCTTATGCTTTTCTGAAGGTGGGATAAAAAATGGCATCCTTTAATAGGGTGAATTGTGTTTTAAGGGCTGCAAGAATCAGAGAGGAAATCATCCTTAACTGAAGCTCTTCAAAAGACTATCACATCTACAGGATTAATTAGGTAAACACTGAAGGGTGATTAAGAGGTGGGAATCTCTTATACTGTATAAGCCCTAAGAATTAGCGTTTTATTATTCTATTTTGAAGCAATTTGCTGTCTACTACAACGCTTTGACTTTACTGAAAGGAAAAATATCTGTCCTGCTTTTGCGTGTTTACAAAGACTGGAGCTGAAGCTCCCCTGAGACTCCCATTCTGAAATTCACCACCCTGAGACTTCTGAGGTTCAACCCGCAAGTCCCAGTGAAGGTGAGATGTCTGTTACCCGGGCCAGGGAATTAATTATCTGAGACTCCCAATGGGCGAGTGTAGAGTATTGGGACTGCCCGTTTATCAAAAGCAGTGTAGACCCGCCGTGGAAACCGCAGCACTAATGAGTGAAATCTACTTGCATAGATGAAACATTTTTTCCTGAGATATTTTTAAGGGTGGTTGGGGCTCTCATTATACTGATCACATTTCCCCTGTCTCTCCCCTCCCCCCTTATCCCCCACCTGCCCCCACCCCAGTCTCTGCCCAAAGAGACATTTGCAAATTTGCCATCCTTCTTCCATTTAGGGCCATTGCATCATAAAATTATCTTACAGATTTTTTAGCCCAACTGTCTCATTTTATAGACGAGAAAATCAAGGATGTGAAATAACTCATTCAAGGTCATGAAAGCTAGTAACTGGCGGGGAAGAGACTGGAACCCAGGTCTCAGTGCTGCGCCACGCCAGGCTCTTCAGACATCATTCCTTCAGAACGACTCCAGTTGGGAGTTACAGAGACTTCAGGCGTGAGTGCCGTAGATAGAAGAAGAAACACACGCTATTATGCATGAATTCATCTTTTTTAAAGGATCCCAAAAGTTCATTTTGAATTAGAATTCGGAGAGGAATTGAAGGCGGGGAAACGAAGGGAAAGCTAGGAGAGATGAAGAGGAGGAAAAACGGCTCGGGCGGGAGGCAGCAACCGAAAAGTTAGGGGGAGGCGGAGCCAAAGGAAGAGGAGGCGGAGGACGGGGAGGAGGCGGCGGTGGCGGCGGCGGAGGAGGAGGACTGCGGGCTTTGCAGGGAGACCGAGAGGGAGAGAGGGAGGGTGGCCGAGCGAGGGAGTGCGGGCGAGCGCAAGCGCGAGCGCGCGAGCCGGGGAGGGTGTGCGTGTGTCTGCGTCTGCCTTGCCTGCGCCGGGGCCGCCGCCGCTTGCAGCGCTGAGCTCGGAGCCCGGCTGGCGGCGGCGGCGGCGGCGGCGGCGGCTTGGGCTGCCGCTGCGGCAGCTGGAGCGGCGGCGGGAGGCGATGGCGCTGTGCATGCCGGGCTCCGGTCACCGTGCGGAGGCTGTAGGAAGCCAGGACTCCGAGTAGCCGGGGCGGGAGCCTCGGCAGGGCGAGCTCCCCGCAGAGGACACCCGGGCCGGCGGCCGCGAGCCCGAGCCGGGAGCTCGGCGGCAGGCGCGGCGGCGTCGGGAGGAGCCGCGGGCCGGCTGGTGGCGGCGACAGCTGCTGGGGTGTGGGGGGGCGCGGGTGTGCTGCGTCCGGGGGCGGGAGGGGGTTGTTTTCGTTTGGAGCACTTCCCCCGACCCCCTTCCTTGGCGCTCCCCTCCCCCAGTCACTTTCCCCGCTCGCCGGGTCGCCGCCGCCGCTGCTGATTCGGGAGGCGGAGGAGGAGGAAGAGGACGCAGTTCCAGCGACTTTGGAAGCACCAGGCGCAGGCTGCATTGATTGATTGACACCTCCCCGCCCCAGTTTTGCGGTGTCCCTCCCGCGCTAAGAGGCTCGCTCTTGGAGTTGTTTCAGCGACTGAGCTGTGGACATCGGGACGGAAAGGGGGAAACTGACACCCCACTCCTCCCTCCCAAAAGGAAGAGAAAAACAATCCAGTTTTTGGGTTTTCCTCGAAAAACACCCCAAAGGAGGAAAAGATCCCAAAGCAAAGGTTGCGGGGTCTTCCCCGTTTCCCGTCCTCCCCGCTCCATTCCCCAATCCCCGACGGAAAAAAAAATCCCTGGGAGATGGTGACATATGAAGCGAGCCGGGAGGACCATGGTTGAGAGGACCAGCAAGTTCTTGCTGATCGTGGCCGGCTCGGTGTGCTTCATGCTGATCTTGTACCAGTATGTGGGGCCGGGGCTGAGTCTGGGGGCACCCAGCGGCCGCGCCCTGGCCGACGACCTGGACCTCTTCCCTACGCCTGACCCGCACTACGTGAAGAAGTATTACTTCCCCGTGCGCGAGCTGGAGCGAGCGCTCACCTTCGACATGAAGGGCGACGACGTGATCGTCTTTCTGCACATCCAGAAGACGGGCGGCACCACCTTCGGCCGCCACCTGGTGCAGAACGTGCGCCTCGAGGTGCCCTGCGACTGCCGCCCGGGCCAGAAGAAGTGCACCTGCTACCGGCCCAACCGCAGGGAGACCTGGCTCTTCTCCCGATTCTCCACCGGCTGGAGCTGCGGGCTGCACGCCGACTGGACCGAGCTCACCAACTGCGTCCCCGGCGTGCTGGACAAGCGCGAGAACGCCGCCCTCAAGACGCCCAGGTAAGAGGAGGAAAGCCCTTCCACAACGTGAGCCCCGGGGTGAACACCCAGAAACGGCGGGGGCGGCCAGGGGTGCCTTCCCTAGTGCCTCTCACTCCACGTTTTCTGGCTGCGGATACTTCTTCCATCCCTCTTTTCCTACCTGTATCCTTTCCCTGACCCTGTCCTCCTTTTTGGCGCCCACCAACTCATTCGCTTTGCTCTTGTTTCTTGTATCCCTTATACTCCCCGTGTCTTCTAGCCCCCATACCCCTTCTCCACTGGATTCCTCCCTTAATTTTTTCCTTTCCGTGATCCGTCGCTTACATCCCCCTCAGAACTGGCCCTCACCTTTCCTTTAGTTTGCTTATCGGACAGTTTCCCCTTTCATTCCCTGTCCTCTGGCTCCCCCAGTCTATTCTCTCATCTCGGGGCTTCTTTGTGATTTCTTTCTACTTCTCCAGTAATACCCACTGAGTGGCAGCTGGGTTTCGGCTTGAGACGGCAGATAATCTGAAAGGTGGTTAGATTTTTCACACCTTCCCGGAGTTCTCTCCTTAGGGCATTCTTATGGCCCCTCGATGGCCATGGTCGCCGCTCAGCATGAGCACTCATTACCTCTCCAATACGTTCCACCCTCCTGAAGGGCAGCACAGGTTTTAAAATATCTAGAAATTCTCTTCCTCCTCCATCTCCTCCTCAATTCATTGATTCTGTCCCAGTTCTCTGAACTGGCAAGCTGTCCCCTCCACTTAGTCTTGTACTGATACCCCATACTGAGTGTGTGTGTGTGTGTGTGTTAGGAGGAGGAGAGGGTTTGTGTTCTCTGCCTGCTTTAACTTACTACTTAAACTGTTCATTTACCAGCCCATAAAAATGGGAATGGACCATTCCTCACAAACCTGAACTCTGTAATGCGAAGGATATGACCGTGTCTGCTTAGTGTAGTGTATGGAAGTCGTAGACTGGATCTT
This sequence comes from Sarcophilus harrisii, assembly GCF_902635505.1. NCBI lineage: Eukaryota > Metazoa > Chordata > Mammalia > Dasyuromorphia > Dasyuridae > Sarcophilus > Sarcophilus harrisii. The sequence goes on from NC_045428.1 coordinate 318,857,605, forward strand.
TTCTCCCCACTGACCTTTCTAATGCTTGCCGACAATCTGATTTTATGCCTCATGGAGCCAGCAAGCTTTTCACGGGTTTCTGAAACCCTTTCTCTTTCAGCTAGGTCTCAGCCATGGGGTTCCTGCACCCTGATCCCAGGGGACTGATGGAGGTTAAGGTATTCCCTAAGACTGAGTTCTCCCTGCCTTGGGTAGAAAGAACAAAGCGTTGTGTGTCATTTTACTGGGTGTCACCATGAGTTGGGGGCTGGGAGAAATCTACCTGTTCTGTTTTTAGTTTAGTTATCCTCAGGACCTTTACACAGAATCATTTTTAAGTTCAAAACCTAAAAAAAAAGCAAATGCAACTATCTTTCATGAGACTTTTTCTTCTCCCCGTACATACAGAAACACATAGGTAAGTGGATTTATCTGGGCACTGATTTTTCTTAAAAAAAAAAAAAAAAAAAAAAAATCAGGAATGTTTATCAGACAAAAATGGGCCCAATCTTTCTTTCATATTAATCCATACTCTATATCAGGTAGAGAGCATGAGCTAGATCTATAGTGTACATTGGTAGAGGAGGCAGTAGTGTAATAGCCAGGGAATCCTGAAAAGGTGCTTATTAAATTAACTCTGTGTGGCAGCTCATTTATTTAGCTCCTTCTCAGCCCGGGACTTTGATTTCTAATAAGCAGCTTTTTTTTTTTTAATTAAAAAAAAAGTGATATTTTGTGTTGGAGGTCAGTTTGCGTGAGGGAATCCTGAGCTACTAAGTAACTCACAGTAAAGACTTTAGACCCACAGGGCCTGAGTGGTACCAGTTTCCTAATCTTAAAAAAAATAAAAACAAATAATTGGGATTTTTTTCCACCTTCCATTGTCTATGTTTATGTCGGGTTAGCTTACTGGAGTGGCCCATTGCCTGCTGCCTTCTTTGGTGCTTCAAGTTCGGGAACAGGTCCAAGTGTTAGTTTTTCTCCGCCTGCCTTTTGTTTACCTAGCCCCGAGCTGTTTGCCTAAGGACTGAGTTTTCAGAAATGCTGGGGCTGCTGTGATTTCTCCTTTATTGTTGTTACTGACATTGGCCAAGTTGTGTGACAAGTTAGTTCTGAGGGTATCTGCTGGCTCTAAGTGGGGAGTTTCTTCCTTGGGCTTATTATCATAGATGACTTATCCGTTGACTGAGTAAGGAAGGTATAGGGTCCTCCCATGCTGCTCCAGAGTAATTTCCACAGATATTAATGAAATGAGAATACCTGAGCCCCAGACTTTTTAAGAGTATACTTTCCTTTATCGTTTTCCAAAAGGTTAATTTTCAACATTGTCTTTTTTTATACTGACAATTCAGGGATAATTCATTATTTCATTTCATCGTATTTACTGTTACCAATAACCCACTACCAGGATTATTATAAATTTGTAGATTTTGGATTTGATTTGATATGAATGAATCCAGGGATTGTTCCTGTTTTACTAACAGGAACCTCTCTAAAAAGCAGACACTAATCTTAATCAGCATCTTCCTTTTACCCATACCACCTTGCCTTTTGAAACTTGAAAGGTATTCAGCAGGGTCCACCTGCAAAAAAACCACAAGACAGAATCCTCAAGCTTTCCAAAGAATTGGGGTCTTATCATTGTACAGACTTGGCATGGTACATAAACTCCAGTGTAGTTACACCCCCTTTTATTGTTCTGGTGCTCCATGTTGGATTGAACAATGGGGGAAATCTTAGGACCATCGGAAGATCACAGCATTCTGTGTTCCGGTGACTGATCATCATTGAACAAAGCAGAAAAAGGAACAGAGTAGATGTGCTAACTTAGTAAACAAAGTCGGCTGATTGGACAAGAGCTTCAGCTGTTTCCTTTTCTTGTGGCTTTCTAAATCCTGACTTATGTATAAATGGGTATTGCTATCTGCTGCTACTTCTCAGAGACTTCACAGTCCTTTGAAGTAATATTGCTGGTGAATCAGAAATATCTTAGTTTCACATCAGGAAAATTCCTTTCTTCTTTCTGTGAGGGAGCTTCTGCAACTCAGCCTTTTGAGACTGAATTTCATTTTGTGTAGACTGTATGATGGTCCCCTGCCTTTCTTTTTCCTTTCCTCCACTAGGAGTAGCTCTACCTTCCTTGCTGAGTTCCTCTGCAAACAACTTGGAAAGACCAGTCAAGAAGTGGAAGAAAAGATAAAGGGATGGGAGGGAGGGATGGGGAGGCTGGGAGGAGTTGGGGGTAGAAAAAACAGCATCCAGGTCAGTCATAAAGAATGCCAGATCTTCTCTCTTTATTTCCCTATACTGCCCCAACCCATGTAACCAAACATGTTCTTAGAAGAAAATGCTTCAAGAACAAGCAGTTGAAAATGAATTCTACCTAAGCAAAAATGAAACTGAACAATCCCAGTTCCTTCCTGCCATCTTTCCTGCCCAATTGAACAGTCTGTGAAAGAACTCAGTAGTGTTTCTCAGGGCCATGGATCACAGGGGTGGCCATGAGATGACAAAGCATGATGTTTCTTTATAAAACTCAATTTAAGTACTGGCAGGCATCTGTCTGATTTGTAAAACTATGTATATTCTCTATCTCATTGGGACTATATTGTGACTTCTGTATTACTTTTTCCACCCCCCCCTCTCTGGTCCCTCTCAGTTTAATTTTTGTTTCAAGCACTGGGTAGATTGCTTTTTTAATGAGCCTCCTCAAGAGGCTAACTTAATCTTGGCTTTGTATGTGTATAAGCCAGTCTGTCACCAAGGTTTACCTGCTGAGCTATTCATTGAAACATTTCACTAACTAGCGTTGGAAAGATTGGGGAGGAAAGCCCCCATCTGTCTAGAGACCTAGGAACTGTCTAAATATGGAAAATACCATTATGAACCTAAGGGAAAGCATGAGCTTTTGCTACAGTTTTTAGAAATCCTTTGTTGTCTGCTTTTGGGATATCTGTATCAAATCTCTTCTAGGTTCTTGTGACTTTTGTTTATCAGTTTGTATTTTGGAAAGACAAGTCCTAAGAGATGCTCACGATTGTTGTTGTTTTTCTGGGAAAGTGTGAACTTTCACAGGTTTTTATCCCTTATTTTTTCCACAGTGACTCATTTGCATTTGATAGGAATTGGCCTATCTATTGGCTTTTTGGAGCCTCAAAATACTGAGGTGATGAATGAAGATGGAAATATTTTATAGTTAATTTTTGAGATGAAGGTTGGAAATCTTAGAAATTCAGTAATGTCCTTTCCTTGGATAGTAGGAATTGGAGAAAACAGGCATGTGTATGTTAAGAATTGAATTGGCAAGTGTTTGTTTTTCATTTTGTATGGGTTGTATGCTGTCTAAACCCTGGGTTGTGTCAATATTGGCCAGAGAGGTTTGGCTAATGTTCAGTCTTTTGATGAAAAAGCCAGGGAAGTTTTGCTCGTGATCTGGCCATAGAGGGCTGTCAGCCACACATAATTGAAATGCTAATAATTACTGGTCCTTAATGATGCTGATGTAGTGGTCATACTTGCTTTGGATCTGTGATGTACAAGTTGAAAGTTCCTTGGCACTTCCAAGTTCCTTCCAAATGAGAGGATGTGTATATAGTGCTCTATAAACCATAAAGTGCCATGTAAATGTAATCCTGTGATTACATAGCATGCTACAGGGAGATATTGTATGCATAAAGGAAGTAGAGCTAGTTGGGGAGAACACAAAGGTTCAAATCCTGCTCTGATACCTATGGGACTGTGTGACTTTGGACAAGTCATTTAATCTTTTTAAACTTTCAATTTTCAGCACCTGTATCAAAACTCTGGAAGGAAGGGGGAGAAATCTAATAACTATTATTGGCCATACAACCTGAGCTAAAGTTGCCATTAATTATAACTTGGACTTTACTCACTGATTGATAACTTATGAATAAATTAATCCCTTTGTCTCTCTCATGTCAGCTCTCCTTCAGAGGGCTAAATTTTAATTGTTTTGCTGATCATTTTTCCCCCCCAATAGTGCCATTCTCCTTCTCCCAGTAGAACTCTCCCTTGTTACAAAATCGGGGGAGGAGGGAGCAAAACAAATGCTCACAAAAACACTTATTGACCTCATCTGATGACATATACCTCATTCCATATCTGTAAGTCCCACTTCTTAGGAGAGTTATTAAAAAACCACATTTAGTATCTTCCTTCGACTTCTTAAATTTTCCTTGAAATAGACACTTATTTTAGCGAACTTCAAGTCATAACATTTTATTTTTTTGAAACTGTTGTTTGTTGGGACTTCATCCTTGCCTTGCCTCCATGGACCTTAGCTTCACTGACCCATTGGAATGTCTTCACTTGGGAACTTTTTCTGTATCATTCATTAGACTGAATTTCACTTGAAGTGAACTTTCCTGACAACTAGGCTAGATGACTCCTAGGAATGATTATAATAGTGTTGATAGCATATGATCCAATCAGCCATATTTAGTATTGTTACATCCTTTAAAATAAAACATGTAGAAACAAGAGTTTTCTCATCATGATTCTATATGGCCTCTAGGAACTTAGTTTGTTCCTTGTAACCCTCCTGTCTGACACATCAACATTCTTTTGTGAGTCATACTGAAAGAAATCCAAGGGAAGGAGTGGGATATTCAGGTGTTTAAGCACCAGTTATTGCTATGCTCCAGAACCTGTGCAGCTGCTCTAAGGCAGTGGTGTAAAACTCAAATAGAAACAGATCCCCAAAGGCTGCACACTAATTTAGAAAACCACAAATTAAGATTGTCTGTGTTGAATTGTATTTTTCTTTATTTTTGTTCAACATTTCCCAATTACATTTTTAATATGAGGTTCCTGCTGCAGCTAAGTTGGGAGTTTTTAAAGCCAAAAGCTGTGGATTTGACATGTCTGTTCTGGTAGTAATAGGGAGGTCAAGGAAAAACAAGAAGTCTAAAATACTGTCCCTGTGCTCAAGAACTTAGACATAGGAAAAAATAACTAAAAATAAAATGCATAAATAATAAGTTCTAGAGTTCTGGGGAGATAGGATATCTATGAGTTTATCATAAAGTTAAAGGTTAGAGCTAGAAAGGATATATCATCTAATAATAGGATTGTAGATTTAGACCTGGAAGAAACTTTTAGGGTTTATTTAATTCAACCTCCTTGTTTTTAACTGTGGAAGCTCAAGCCCAAAAATTTGTTGTAACTTGTCCAAAGTCCCCAAATCAGTAAATAATAGGATCTGGAATTCAAATTATAAGAAGACACAAAGCAAGAAGAATATGGGTAGAACATTTCTTGTTGCACTTAGAGAAATTCAGTATTTGGGAGTCTGTATAAAAAGATCAAAATGTTAATTTTTTTTCCCTTCTTTTCCTTTCTTCCCCCCCAATATATGATTTGGTTTTTTTATGTTCCATTGAATTACTTTTTTGCTTCAAAATTACATGGCCAGAAAGTTCTCTCTAGAAACAATCTCTCATTCTTTGTCATTTTACTTTATATGGTTCTTATTTGGGGAGAACACAAAGGTTCAAATCCTGCTCTGATACCTATGGGACTGTGTGACTTTGGACAAGTCATTTAATCTTTTTAAACTTTCAATTTTCAGCACCTGTATCAAAACTCTGGAAGGAAGGGGGAGAAATCTAATAACTATTATTGGCCATACAACCTGAGCTAAAGTTGCCATTAATTATAACTTGGACTTTACTCACTGATTGATAACTTATGAATAAATTAATCCCTTTGTCTCTCTCATGTCAGCTCTCCTTCAGAGGGCTAAATTTTAATTGTTTTGCTGATCATTTTTCCCCCCCAATAGTGCCATTCTCCTTCTCCCAGTAGAACTCTCCCTTGTTACAAAATCGGGGGAGGAGGGAGCAAAACAAATGCTCACAAAAACACTTATTGACCTCATCTGATGACATATACCTCATTCCATATCTGTAAGTCCCACTTCTTAGGAGAGTTATTAAAAAACCACATTTAGTATCTTCCTTCGACTTCTTAAATTTTCCTTGAAATAGACACTTATTTTAGCGAACTTCAAGTCATAACATTTTATTTTTTTGAAACTGTTGTTTGTTGGGACTTCATCCTTGCCTTGCCTCCATGGACCTTAGCTTCACTGACCCATTGGAATGTCTTCACTTGGGAACTTTTTCTGTATCATTCATTAGACTGAATTTCACTTGAAGTGAACTTTCCTGACAACTAGGCTAGATGACTCCTAGGAATGATTATAATAGTGTTGATAGCATATGATCCAATCAGCCATATTTAGTATTGTTACATCCTTTAAAATAAAACATGTAGAAACAAGAGTTTTCTCATCATGATTCTATATGGCCTCTAGGAACTTAGTTTGTTCCTTGTAACCCTCCTGTCTGACACATCAACATTCTTTTGTGAGTCATACTGAAAGAAATCCAAGGGAAGGAGTGGGATATTCAGGTGTTTAAGCACCAGTTATTGCTATGCTCCAGAACCTGTGCAGCTGCTCTAAGGCAGTGGTGTAAAACTCAAATAGAAACAGATCCCCAAAGGCTGCACACTAATTTAGAAAACCACAAATTAAGATTGTCTGTGTTGAATTGTATTTTTCTTTATTTTTGTTCAACATTTCCCAATTACATTTTTAATATGAGGTTCCTGCTGCAGCTAAGTTGGGAGTTTTTAAAGCCAAAAGCTGTGGATTTGACATGTCTGTTCTGGTAGTAATAGGGAGGTCAAGGAAAAACAAGAAGTCTAAAATACTGTCCCTGTGCTCAAGAACTTAGACATAGGAAAAAATAACTAAAAATAAAATGCATAAATAATAAGTTCTAGAGTTCTGGGGAGATAGGATATCTATGAGTTTATCATAAAGTTAAAGGTTAGAGCTAGAAAGGATATATCATCTAATAATAGGATTGTAGATTTAGACCTGGAAGAAACTTTTAGGGTTTATTTAATTCAACCTCCTTGTTTTTAACTGTGGAAGCTCAAGCCCAAAAATTTGTTGTAACTTGTCCAAAGTCCCCAAATCAGTAAATAATAGGATCTGGAATTCAAATTATAAGAAGACACAAAGCAAGAAGAATATGGGTAGAACATTTCTTGTTGCACTTAGAGAAATTCAGTATTTGGGAGTCTGTATAAAAAGATCAAAATGTTAATTTTTTTTCCCTTCTTTTCCTTTCTTCCCCCCCAATATATGATTTGGTTTTTTTATGTTCCATTGAATTACTTTTTTGCTTCAAAATTACATGGCCAGAAAGTTCTCTCTAGAAACAATCTCTCATTCTTTGTCATTTTACTTTATATGGTTCTTATTACTTTCATTTTCTTTTTTAACTCAATTTTTTATTTTAAAAAAGTCTACATTTCCTTTTTCTAATTACCCTTCCCCACTGAAAAGGAAAAAATAAATCTTATTATTCAAATGGTTATCTTTTGTTTTTACATCATCTTTTTTTCCCCCTAAAATTTGATCCTTCCCTTTGACAGTGAGTCTCTGAGTTCAGATTCAATGTGCTTTCCACTACATTTCCTGTCCTACACCATGTAGGGCTTTAAAGAAGTCTTTAAAGAAAAGATAAGTCACAAGCTAGACTTTGAAGAGTGTCAAGATGTTCAGAAACATGATTCCAAGTTGTTATTTTTTAAAAAGTTAATTTTAAAAACCTGAGTGAGGAAGAAAATTTCCAAATCACTCACTGCCAACATGTTTCTAACACAGTGCTTCTGAATTGTGAGATGAGTTCTCCTCTGTAACTCATGCAGTCTTTAAAATGTCACTGAAATGGTGAAATCAAATCTTCCTGCTCATTGATGTTTGAAACTCATTTTCTTCCCAAGTATTTTAAAACCAATAAACAGAACAGCACCAGAGTTGACTGCAGAGAGGGGACAAGATTGCCTGGGGTTTATTTTTTGTAAAACAAACATTGGCATGGATTCAGAATACCACCTGGCCTCTCCTGTTTGTTCCAAGGGTCAAGGTTTTCTGTCTCTGTTAGTCATTTCCCACTATCCCTATTTCAGGTTTCCATGTTTCAGATTGGATCCTATGGTGTACTAGACAAATATCAATTCACAAATCATTATGGAATAGCTTTTCTCTTCATAAAGGATATTAGAGAACCTATTTATTTGTTGGTCCTAAGGGAAAAAATTCTGAACTTGAAGTCCAAGGTTTACATTTAAAGAACTATTCAAAGAATTGAGTTCTACTTATCACACAGGCTCAGAGATGATGGGCAAGTTTCCTTTTTTGTAGAATGGGATATAATAATCCCTCAGTATTTACCTCACAGGGTTGTTGTGAGGATCCAGTGAAGTAATCAATGGAGGCACAGTATTTTGCAATCCTTAGAAATGCTACAAAGAACTTAGCTATATTATTATTTTTATTATAATTATTATTGTTGTTACTGCTGGCTGCTCCTGCTTCTAAAAAAGGATGAGATTGTGATGATTTACAATTCATAATTCTTTGAGAAAATGTTTTTAGATGAAAGGGATGCAATATGAGGTTGCATTTAAAAAGAAAGAACAAGTTTTTATGTCCCAGGAACTAGGTGCTAGTGACTGAAGGAGAATTTGCTTAGCCTGTAAGAGACCAGAGGAATGTAGCCTTATAATTGGAACGGACCTCAAAAGTGATCTGGTCTAGCCCCTCACTTTATACTTGGACTCAAGAGCTATGTTTGAGCCTTAGATCTGCTGTCACTTAACCTCTCTGTACCTATTGCTTTATCTGTAAAATGGGGGCAATAATGTTTGTCCTATCTCATAGGACTGTTGGGAGCATCAGATTATATAAATATGTAACATTGCCTTGTAATCCAGACAAACTCAAGGTGATGTTTGGGGAGGCATTAAGAAGGCCTCACTGTCCCTTGCTCCACCTGCTGGATGATGCTGAAATAATCTCTTGAAATTGAAACAAAGCTTTTTATTGACCCTAAAAGATTTGTGGTACAAACTGCAGATGCCTTTTAGTCAGTTAGAGGTTCCTTACCTTTTTTTGTCATGTGCCCTTTTGGCGATCTGGTGGAGACACTGGATTTCTCAGAATGTTTTTAAGTGAATAAAATGAAATATATAGAATTAGGAAGAAAAGCAGTTAATATTGAAATATTTGCCAAAATACGAAAAGCCAAAGCAAAGCAAGTTCACAGGCCTCAGGTTAAGGACCCCTGCTAGGAGGAGGTACTCAGTGACTCAGATGCATAGGAAGAAATGAGAGAAGTTGAGCTTTGATGGGGGTGAGGGAAACAGTGCTGAGAAAAGGGGTGGAGAGCTGAAGATGTTAAAGGTCAACCTTACAGTACTGATAAAGGCCAAGCTTTCTTGTGTTTAAGGAAAGAGTTTTACGGAGGAAAGGAAAGAACTAACAAATCTCTGCTTTTCCGGAGTATAGGTCAATATTCACTTTCATTCAGCAAGTATTTATTAAATAGCTATCGTATGGAAGCTGGTGGTACAGTGAATAGAATGCCAGTTCAGAAGTCAAGAAACCCTGAACTCAAATCCAGCCTCAACTAGCAATGTGATCTTGGACAAATCCCTTAACTCTGTTTGCCTTGGGTTCCTCATCTGTAAAATGAGCTAGAGAAGGAAATGGCAAACTACTCCAGTGTTTTTGCCAAGAAAACCCCAAAGGGGGTCTCAAAGAGTCAGATGTGATGGAAGCGACAGAACCACAATAATAATGATCAAGGAACTATTTTAAAGATTAAAAAGTCAGTTCTTCCCTAACCTAGAAGAATTTAAATCTCTTAGCAAGAGATTTATTTGGGGGAGAAGACTGAAAGAGGGAATCTATAGAATTTCAAGAATATTCTTTCTGACTTTAAGGAATTTCCAATTTCATTGGAAGTATGTGTTTTCGACTCCTTGTTCCCAGTCAATGAGTTAATTAGCATTTATTAAGTGCCTACTTAATATTCCAAGCATTGTACTAAATGTTGATGACACAAAGACAAATATGAAACAGTCCCTGCTTTCAGAGGGCTTGTAATTCTCAGAAATGGCCCTAGCCTGCAATAACTGATTGGCTCTCTACTTCTTTAAATGGCTTTCAGTGTTGGGCTAGAATGCAATAACTGACTGAAATCAATTGTTTTATATACATACATATTTAAAAAGGAGATTTTTTTGAGGGTAATTTAGTATGCTTACTTCTATCCCTTCATTTACTGGAAAATATTTGGCAAAATTATGTAAGTAGCATTAGGAATAAGCCTACTATATCTTTTTAATTCTGCATAGTGTTGCTGATAAGTTGATATCAAATATTCTTTTGTAAAATTAGTACTCTTCCTCCTGAAATTACTTTGTATTCCTTTGAACATGATTTTTAGTCCTACTCTCCCAGAAGAATGTAAACTCTTGAAAGGTAAGGACTTTCTTTTATTGTATTTCTAACCCCAGCTCTAACACTGTGCCTTGCACATGGAAGATTCTTACTAAAGATTTAATCAGATTATGAAATTGAATTAACTAGTGGCATTTTCAGAATGAAATTCAGATTTTCTGTTACTCAGCCCAGTGTTATATTTATTATCCTACCCAGCTTCCTTCATTGGAATAAAACACACTCACGAACACACACAGAGGTAAGTAACAATAGAAAACAATATGTGATTGGGGAACTATCACATATGGTAATGATATTAGAGGGGTTAGGAAATGTGTTCCAATCCCAACTCTTTCACTTACCATCTGTATAACCTTAGTCAAATCAGTTAGCCTCCAGGCCTCAGCTTTCTTTCTTTTTTTTATTATAGCTTTTTATTTACAAGATATATGCATGGGTAATTTTTCAGCATTGACAATTGCAAAACCTTTTCTTCCAGTTTTTTCCCTCCTTCCCCCCACTCCCTTCCCCAGATGGCAGGTAGACAAATACATGTTAAATGTTAAAGTATAAGTTAAATACAATATATATATATTGTACATGTCCATACAATTATTTTTCTGTACAAAAAGAATTGGACTTTGAAATAGTGTACAATTAGCCCGTGAAGGAAATCAAAAATGCAGGCGGACAAAAATAGAGGGATTGGGAATGCTATGTAGTGGTTCACACTCATTTCCCTGAATTCTTTCACTGGGTGTAGTTGGTTCAATTCATGACTGTTCTATTGAAGCTGATTTGTTTCATCTTATTGTTGAAGAGGGTCACATCCATCAGAATTGATCATCATATAGTGTTGTTGAAGTATCTAATGATCTCCTGGTCCTGCTCATTTCACTCAACATCAGTTCATATAAGTCTCTCCACAGGCCTCAGCTTTCTTATCAGTGACATGAAGGGGTTTAACTAAATGTTTTAGTTCTAGATCCCATCATTAGCACAAAAATATGTTACAAAGAAGTATGGCTGTAGCCCTCAGAATCAGTCAATTAACAAGCATTTATTAAGCACCTATCAAGCTGGCTTTGCTGGGTTACAAATACTAAGAATAACAGTTCTTCTCTGGAGACTTAGGTTTTATCGTGAGACAATATTTGATACAGAAATATGTAAAATAAATAACAAAGTTTTTTGGTGGTGAGGGACTAGCAGATGCCAGAGTAACAAAAAAAAAATCTTCGTGGAAATGAACTTTGAAGGGACCAAAAGGAAGGGTGAATTCTAGCATGGAGGATAGCCTTTGCAAAGAAATGGAGTTGGAATGTTATATACAGAGAAGGGAGGGGAAAGAAATAAGCATTTATATATCTTCTACCACAGGCCAAGTAATGTTTTAAGTGCTTTTTACAAATACAGTCTCAGTTGATCTTCACAACTACCTTGCAAAATAGATGCTAAAATTATTATCCTCATTTTGCAGCTGAAGAAACTGAGGCAAACAGAGATCAAGTGATCTGGCATTACCTGCTACCTCATTTAAGATGCCTTTCCTTCTTCTCAAAATGACTTGTGCTTATTTTGTGCTATCTTTGTACATTTTGTACGTTAGCTCTCACAGTTCCATTCCCCCAGAAGAATGTAAGTACCATGAGGTCAGGAACTATAGTGTTTTTATCTTTGAATATTCAGCACCTAGCACTGTGCTGGTCACATCGCAAGCAGTTAAATAAATTATTGAATTGAAATTGAAATTATCTATGAAAGACATGGACTCTTGTATCAGCTGTGAGAAGAATAGGCACTCAATATGATGAACCGAGGTGAAGAGGTAGGAATTACATAAGGTGAGTTGGGGATTGGAATAAATAAATCCGGGATGGAACAACAGAATTGTCATAAGGAATATCAGATCCAAGAGTGGAAAGATAGGATGCAGCTAGATTGCAAAAGGCTTTGACTTCCAGTTTAAAGAATTCGAATTTGATGCTGTTGGGAGTGGGTAATGATTAAACCCCTAGTTTTTGTCTTTGTATTTCCAGCACCTAGCACATTACCTGGCGTAAAGTGAATAAAATACTTGTTCAATGAATTGGAAACATAGGAGCAAAGCATTTACATTATGTAAGCAATGATTTAGGAAGATGAATCTGGGCAGTGTGGAGGTGTGGAAGAGGCTATAGAAAGGAATATCCTAATTTAGCCTTTATAATTCACATTTATAGAGATAGCACTTGAAAGTCTGCAAAGAGTTTCATGTAATTGTCTCATTTGAATATCAGAAAAATTTTGTAAGATCAGTACTATAGGTATTTCCCTTGTTTTACAGATAAAGAAATTAAATTACTTTTCCTTGGAAGTCATTTAGACAGCTGAATAAGTAACACAATGAAAGGAAGACTGGGTTTGAATTCTCCCTCCTCCCCTCCCCCCCTTACTATAGCTGTATGACATTAAGCAAGTTACGAAATTTTGGGGGGTCCCAGTGTCCTGTGTATTTGTCCTGCTTATTGTCAGAAAAGAAAGACATTTGAACTCAAATCTTTCTGACACTAACATCCAACACTCTTGGAATGCTGCCTCATAGAGTTCAGAACAGAGTGGATTAAAATGTATCCTTACCCCATCTGTGAAGGAAATTACTATTAAGCAATTTCTACTAAAAACAACATTTTAAAAGAAGAAAAATATTCAAGTATTTATATGGGGGAATGTAGTATAGTGGAAAGAGGGCTATATTTGTAGTCAGAGAGTCTGGGTTCTCCCCTACTGCTCTTTTATGACTTTGGACAAATCATACCTTTCTCTTCATCTATAAAAATAAGTAGATTGGGTTAGAGGATGAGAAAGTGTTTTAAATTTTTTTTTATTTAAAATTATTACATAATTCTTATTTTTCTTTAATTCAAGTTGATTTCCCAGTTATTGGAGTTTTACATTTTCTTCAGATAGAAGATCTAACTCTCAGAGAAATCTGATTCAGTTTTAGTCGCTCTACCCTTTATTTGTCAATTAGTTCACCTGAGTTTCATTGTTTCTAAAGCTAAATTGACTGTAAGAGTTAACATTACTGAAAGGAACAGTAGTTGACTGATGAGTCAGGGAGATGGACTGAAAATTTCTTTAGAGGAATCATAACCAAAATGGGTATCTGGTACATGTATGACAAATTCCTATATTTCAGAATCTGTTTTTTAAACAACTGGGATCTTCCTTATTCAGCTCAAGGCATTTCTTTTCAATGCTTTTTATTTTTAATTTATGAACTAACACAAGCTTTTCCATAAGATAGTAGAATGAAAAGAAATGATGAAACTGCAAAATCTCTTGTGTGCATCTAAATTCCTATTTAGGAATTCCTTTTAAATATGTAATAATGTTATAAAATTTTTCTTCTCTGCCCTTAAAAGATGGTTACCATATATGCATATGTAAAATTATCCTACACATACACTTTATCACTTCTTTCTCTGGATACAGTACCATTTACCATTTTCCATCTTCCTTCATATGTCCTTTGTAGTTAATTTGGGTATATATAATAGTGAAAATAATTTACTCATTCAGTGTTGTTCTTAAAAACAATATTGCTGTTACTGTACACAGCATTCTCTTGGTTCTGCTCATTTTGTTCTCCATTATTTCATATGTCTATCCATGTTTTTCTATAACTCGTCATTTTTTATAGCACAATAGTATTTCATTGCAATCATATCCACAATTTATTTGTTCAGCCATTCTCCAATTGATGGGCATTCCCACAATTTCCATTTCTTTGCCATTACAAAGAGAGCCACTATAAATATTTTAGAACACAGGTTCTTTTCCTTTTTCCGTAATTATCTTTGGAAATAGACCTAGTAGTGATATTCCTGGATCAAAGGGCGTAATAAGCAATTTAATAATTCTTTGGGCATAATTCCACATTAAGTACATTGACTATAACATCTTCTCTGACATGCTCCTCCATCACCATTACTATCACCAGAAGCCATAACTTTCTCTCTTAAATTCTGATGGATAATCTACTGTGATATTCTTTAAGTTTAAAGAGAGAGAGATATTATTCGAAAATCTTCCCAGATCTAGAAAACCTGATAAGACCAGTTGGGCAATTTTTACAATTTATTGTGGTTTTGTTTTCAAGGATCTGGAAATGTTTGATGATTGGGTTGGAGTAAATTGGGTGGAGAAGAAATTTCAAAGAAAAGAAATTCAAAAAATTTTTAAGTCTTTGCCATTAAAAAGTTTTACAACCTCTGGGGTGAGGAGTTAGGGTGAGGCTGGTGTATTCATATATGACATGAAGTAACCATACCAATCAACATGAGAAAATGCCAAAATAGGAAAAATAACTGCTGTCAGTACTTGAGCTGGACCTTGAAGGGTAGATAAGACTTACATAGAAAAGAGAGGATCTGGGTAGGTAGACATTCCAAGTGAGCAAATAGCAGTAATCTTCCTGCCACTTTGATGTGGTTGATATGGTATGGGGTCGCTACTTGGGAAAAAGTTTGTTTTTCTTTGGGGGGAAAAAAAGAAGAAGAATGAGGCACTTATCTTAAAATCCAGACTGTAGTCCTGAAGTTTTCTGTTCAGTGAGCTTTAAGGATACCCCTCAGAATAAACAAAGGCGAGACAGTCTCCACCAGTCAAATTCCCTAGGAGTGCTTTTGGTTGCTTGCTATAAGTTTCTTTGTAAAATAGGCAGTATTTCATCTGATTGCCCCAGATTGAGTCTGAAGTGGGTTTTCCCCTTTTAAATGTATCTCTTTAGAAGTCCTTGTGTTTTCTTTTGTTTTTGTTTTTTTTTTTGGGGGGGGGGGGGAATTGCTCTATGAGCCCAGTCCATGCCCTTGAAATGAAATGCTGAGACTTGTTAAAAGAAAAGAACTTAACCCTTAAAAAAAATCATGCCCTTTGTTCCCAGTATTAAAACCTCTGTTGAGAAATTCTCGGTGAGCAAGCCCTGGGTTGAGCAACTCCAAAGTTCCAAAGCTCTTCAGAATAATTCAAAGGAAATGAAAATAAATTGACCTATATACCCCATAGTGGTTGTTCAGAGAGAGGGGACAGGAAGGTGAGTCTTGTCAGAGTAGAGAGAGTCGTCACTGGTTGGCATTTATTATCTCTCCCAATTAATTACTTTTGTATTCTCAGGGAAACCCTGCTGAAGGTAAGAGTTGACTAGCTACCCCATGACCTTTTAATGACTTTTTAGTTCCTCAAATCTAGGATTTTGCCTCTGATATCTTTTTTTTTCTTCAGTAATGCTTTATTTTTCCAAATACATGTAAATAGTTTTCAACATTAATTTTTATAAGATTTTGTGTTCCAATTTTTTCTCCTTCCCTTTCTTCCTTCCTTCCTTCCTCCCCAAGAGAGCAAGCAATCTGATATAGGTTAAACATGTGCAATTCTTTTAAACATATTTCCATATTTATCATCTTGTACAAGAAAAATCAGACCAAAAGGGAAAAAAAAATCTTGAGGGAAAAAAGCAAACAAATAATAAAAAAGAAAGTACTATGTTTCTGATATCTTTTTAATGATGAACCTGTATCATAAAATAAAGCACCAAGGATGATTTTTGGGAGACCATATCTGCGGTTGGATGATATCTTCTCAAAAGATTAGGCACCTACTCTGAACAAACCTGTTTTCTTTAATAAGTCAATATGTTAATGTTATCCAGAAAATTACCTAAACCTGTTTTGATATTATGTATCTTTAGTCTTGACCACCTTTTGAGGTAATGAGGTTAATAAATTGACTTCATACTCCTTGGAATTGTCCTTTTTGGGGTGGGATGGAGATTGTTAGTGTTCAAAAATCTACCTCTTTCAAATATTAGTTCATTTCAACAAGCATTTGCCATGGTATGTCACGCCATCCTGCTTTCAAGGTAATCATCTGGTTGGGGAAAGAAGACATGAGCAGTACAAGGCAGAGTTACATATTTAATACGAAAATATTTGTTATAAACTTCATGGGCAAAGGAAGTTCAGAGGGAGAAAAGTATTTAGCATAGTTTAGGGAAAACCGCACTGATTTGGGACTCCAGGATTCTAATCTTGACTTTGTAGCAAATCACAATGGGGAGGAAAAAGGGAAGAGGGAGGAAGAGAATTTGAAACTAAAAATTAAAAATAAGAAATTAAAAAAGACTGAGCTTCAGTTTCTTCTTCTGAAAAAGAAGGGTATTGAAATAGATGATCAATTTCTAAGACACCTTTCTTTTCTAAATCATGTGGCATGATCCTTCCTGGAAGAGGGAGGTCTTAAACTGGGTCTTGAAGGTAATTAAGATGTTATAATAATGATGATAATAAGTCTCATTTGTTTATTTCTTAAAAGGTTTTATCCAGCTTTCCTCATCACTATTTTGTAAAATCAGTTTTGTCTATCATTATTCCTATTTTACAGACAAGGAAATCAAGATGATACCAGATATTATTCAACAAAGGTGGGATTTAGTTCAACAAACTTTTATTAAGTGCTTACTACTTGTAAGGCATGATGCTAGGTTCTAGAGATGGTAACATAAAAATAACATTCTCCCTTACCTTTGTGGACTTTATATTCTATTCATTTAGATGCAGAGTAGCAGGGAAAACTTTTCAAGGGAAGGAACCCTATAAAAAGGCACAAAGGTGTGAATGAACATAATTTGTGTCAGAGGGAGTGAAGAAACCAATCTGTCTTAGGATTCACATTCAGGGGGTGGGTAGTGGGATATGAATTTTGATTGGCAGGAGACATCACCTTTAGAATTATTGAATTATTGTGAGATCTCAGATGACAGATATTTTTCCATTCCAGGTTAAGAAATTTGAACTGGCCTAAAGTGTCTGGTGGGGCTCTAACCTAGTACAACGCACAAAACAGTAGCCTCTGGCACAGTAATGACTGGCAACAAATTCTTGTCGATTGATTCCAATGTGTAACTTTTCCTCTTCTCTAATGCAGTCTTTAACTACAGCCAAACACAATTCTTTTGAGTCATTTGTGACTTTTTTGTGGGTGTGTGCCTGCCATGCATGCATGCATAAATAAATATGGGCTTACAAAGAGACAGTATAGATTTCGGTTGAACATCCCTCATGCTATCCCATGGAGTTGTGTTGGTGTGAGCAGCTGTTGCCTCTATTTGCATAAAAAACACAAGAGGAGGAAAATTAGAGAGCAAATCAATAATTGTTTTAAAAATATAGTAATTGAAGGGATTAAAAACTCCAGAGTTAATTGTTTGCAAAATTGTAGAGTAATTTCTGCCCCTTAATTTCCCTTGAAGTTTTTGGCTGCCTTGGGTGACCCATCTCCATAATGCTCAGTTAGCTTGTCATCTTGACTAGGATCTCTCTCTCTTTCTTTCTCTTTCTCTCTCTCTCTCTCTCTCTCTCTCTCTCTCTCTCTCTCTCTCTCTCTCTCTCTCTCTCTCTCTCTGTGGCAGACTTGTAGGAGAGACTTGGGAAGAGAACAGGATGGCTGGGGTCATTAAAGGTTGTATTTGTATAATTCCTTATCTTTCAAGAGCTGATGAAAGCATGAAGGAGATCATACCTTTCTAAGAAGGATTTTTACATTCTATCTCCTTGAATTGAAGGAAGTACAAAAATTATTGGCTATTTGCAGCAAGTGGAGAGTTGTCATATATTTAAGACTGGAACAGAGTAACCATGTTATCTACTGTCTATGCAGTATCATATGCATATCAGCATTCATTCAGTGACAGCTCACTAGTCACTTATGCAGGGACATATCTTATCTGACAGCCTGTTCTATAGAGCACACAAAAGAAAGGCCTCTGAGAACAATCAAATTTAGTGTCACAAAGTCAATTTTAAAAGTTCATGCCTTTGACTTCAGCTCATCCTCTTCACTGTTACCAAAGTGATTTTCTTTAAGTTTAGATCTGATTGTGTGTCTGCCTTACTCAATATATTAACTTCAGTGGCTCCCTATTGCCTGCAGATTCAACTATAAACAACTTTTTAATTTTTTAAACTTCTTCACAACCTGGCCTTATCCTGTCTTTACTGTTTCATTGCACATTATATCTCTTCCTACACTTGAATTCAACCAAACCAACTTTCTTTCTCTTCTTTCTGCACAATAGAGAATATCTCCCATGACTGATCTCCCTAACTTTGCTCAAAATGGCCTCTATATCTGGAATACTCTGTATTACTTTTGCCTTACAGAATCCACTCCCTTCAAGGCAAAGTTCAAGTTTTATCTTCTACACAAAATCTTTCTTGATCTCTTTAACAGTTCCTCCTTCTCAAACTACCTTGTCTTTAACTACATTGTAATTATTCATTCATTCATTTATTGACTTCATATGTGTATACTTAGACCTTAGTGTCTCCCACATTGAAATAGAAGTTCCTTAAGAATAGAGAATTTTTAATTTTTATCTCTGTATATCCATTGCCTAACGTGACATCTGGCACATAGTACATGACTAGTTAATAAATACTTGTTAAACTGATTGATTCTTTTAGAATAAGTTATTCTTAACCTGTGGTCCTTGAACATTATTTTAAATCTTTATTACCATACTTCTTTGTAATTGATTCCCTTTATAATTCTATATATTTTGTTTTATGCATTTAAAAACATCATTCTCAGAAGTAGTCCATAGACTTCAGCAGATATCCAGAGGGATTCTCAAAATGCCATACCTCAAAAATGCTTATGAAACCTTGCTCTAAAGACACATAGACAGTAGATAACATGGTGAGAAAGAATAGAGGAAAATCGATTTTTAAAAACACAGGAAAAAAATAACTCAAGATGCATAGCTAGGGACAGCTGGGTAGAAAAGTGAATAAAGAAAGCATGGATCCTGGACTGAGAAGGATCTGAGTTCAAATCTAGCCTCAGACATTTACTAGCGATGTGATCCTAGACAAGTCACTTAACCAAGAGAGACAGAGAGAAAGTGAGAGAGAGGGAGAAAGGAATAAAAAGAGAGAGATTCAGAGAGACGAGAAAGAAACAGAAAAAGAGAGAGGGAGAGGGAAAGAGACAGAGAGAGAATCAGAGAGAAAAAGAGAGAGGAAGGGAGGGAGAAAAAAGAAAGAAAAAGAGAAAGAGAAAAACTGACATAACTAGCTTGGGACCATATCATGGAGATAACAAACAAATCTGCATTTCCCAAGACATTGACATGATAGCATATTGCAGCAGTGGAGTTCAGATTGATTACCTAAGATCAGCATGAAAGGGCTTACATGTTATTTAGCCTGTTCTGTTTAAAAGGAAGGGAAATGTATGATGTCTTTTTTTTAAAGATAAACACTTAAAGCTGATTAAAATAAATTTGGTATTTGAGGAGAGATTTGGCTACCCCCCCAAAAAAAAATTGCTTCTTGCCCACAGTAGCAGAAAAATGAAATGTTACTATGCAGAAGTGCCCATTACAGCTTTTTCCAGCAACTCAAATGAACTTTTTTTTTAACTTTAGACTGATGGGAGTGTTGATTTCTTTGTCCCTCCCTTAGGTTGACTAGATAAGAGCTGGTGCCAAAAGACAGTCATATTATCCTTTTTTTTCTTCTTCTTTTTTAGATTCTTTTATTACCAAAAGAAGGAAAGAGGAGGCAATCTGTAAAATTAGGAAGATGGAAAAATTAGAAAATATAGAAAGACTCTGAAGAAAAAACAAATTACATCATCCTTTGTTTTACTGTTTTACTATTCAAAACACTTTCTTGTCCATCATCTTGTTTAGTGTTCATTGCTTCCCTGTGAGGAAGAAAGGACAGGGACTTTCATCTTCTCTGTCTGTATCCTCATCTATAAAATTTACTCATTCTTTCAACAGCAGAGTACTATGTGCCAATTATGTTCAATGACTAAATTAGATTCTCTATCCTTAAGGAATTAGTAGGGCATCTGTATTGTCTGGGCCATCTTTCTGCTGCCATGGGGGCTTAAATATAAGCAAGATGTAGTCAGATTTATTTATTCTTTCTTTCTTTATCTATTTATTTATTTTTGCTGAGGTAAATGGGGTTAAGTGACATGCCCAGGGTCACATAGTCAGGAAGTGTTAAGTGTTTGAGGCCAGATTTTGTAGTCAGATTTTTGATCTACACTCAAGAAGAGGATGAAAAAGTGGTTGGAGAAGGATCAAGCAGCCTTCTTCCTAGTCTGAGACTTGATTCAATCCATGGTCCATGTTCTCTTACCCCTCCTCTTCGCCCCCCCCCCCCAGAGCATAAACTCATAGATTATTTACTAGCTTGAAAGATCCTTAGAGATTGGTGTGACATAGTAGATGGAAAATGAATTTGGAATAGAGAGACCTAGATTTGAATCCAGCATCTGATACTTCCTCTCACTGAGCAAATCACTATTCTCCTTGGGCCTTAGTTTTCCATATCTATAAAATGAGGATATTGGACTACTTGATCTTTAACATCTCTCCTCCACTTTCAATTCTGAGATTTTAATTAGACCTCATTAATATCTGCTAGAGTGAAGGACTTGAACCCAGATTCCCTGAATCCAAGTTCACTCTACAAAATCCAGATTTTTTTTTCCTGAATACCTGGAAGTAGGCTGACAGAAATCCATTTATCCACTGCCTGTCATCAGCTGCTGAGTTTGTCTTGCTGAGCTGCATATTTGACTGGCATTAATGCTGAGACTGCACGACGTACCTGTAATGCTTAAGCCACTGGTTTCTTTTGAGCCTTACATATATCTGTGAGTATTTAGTGATTGTTTTGTTTCCTCCTTCATTCAACCCGTTAAGATTTTCTCTGTTGTTTTTGGATGTCACTTAGATAGAGCAGTGGGTTTGCTATTATTTTCCCCCGAACCGTTCTGTATTTGTTCTTTTGGCTGAATGGTTGAAATCTATTTTGAATGACAAAATGATGTGTGCCTTTGAATGTAGATTGGACCATTTAGCTTGATAGGGTTTGGACATCTCTAGCTTCATCCCTTTTCTCTGTTTCCTTGTTTGTTGATTGGGTACATTGCTGATGTGCTTTACTTCATGCAGTTATCACTGTGTTCCTTCAGAAGTCGTTTATAAATTTGTTGTTGTTGTTAATAACATACGTTAGGGAATAATTACTACTGTGGAGATACCCTGAGGCAGTATGGCCAGGAAGACCTGGATTCATATCCTCCTTTGAATGTTTACTGTGCGATGCTGGGCAAGTAGACAGAGCTTAGAGTATAGACTTTCATTGAAGGGACTGACCATAGAGATCTTTCTTCACCAAGGAATTTCATGTAATAGTGAAATCACAGGTCTGGTCTCTGTCCCTGTGGCTTTCACTGCAAAGTGAAGATTCTCTTTGCAAATCAGATACTACCCTTAATTTATCTTGCTTGCTGATTAGGATATCTGTTTCTCAAATATGATAGGCTGTCAATCCACACTTAGATAGAATTTTAATATTATAAAACATTTTCCCAAGAATGGTTACACTAGTGTGAAGCAAGTAGTAGTATTGTCCCTATTTTGCCAAAGAGGGAATTGAAGATTAGATTTGCCCAGTGATGCAACTTGGCAGAGTTTTCGCCTTGACCTGAAGGAACCCAGGTCTTTTGATTGAGTCTAGGAATCTTTCTGTGATAGCTTGATTTTTCTTAGAGATCATTTAGTTCAATAGCCTCATTTTTAATGGTGACAAAACTGAGACTTAGAAAACTTGTGATTTAGCCAAGGATATTTATTTAGCATATTAGGGACAGCCTCTTGACTGGAGCTTTCTACTATACATGACATGCTGGGATTTCTTAATGTAGGATTTGCCTGTATTTCTTTTCAAGAAGTTTCTCTTATTATATTTTCTTCCCTCTCACCTCCCCAGCCTTAGTACTTAGATATTTGTACTATTGCCTTTTGTACCTTCATTTACAGAATTTAAGTTTCCCCCATACCTCCCATTCCACTCTTGGAAGTGAAAGAAAATTAATTTGCCTTCTTAGATTTCCTAAGTCTTGTCCCAGGAGAAGAATGTGTGGATGGATTGCTTCCTAAACATTCCCTGAGAATTGTAGAATAAGCCTTGCATTCCAGGCTGCCCCAGCTTGCACCGTTTCTAGTCTGAAATGCTATAGTATTTGCTCTAGGATTCCAGTAGGAATGACCCCCGACAGTGGCATTTTGTCATCCTTGTTGATTTCCCTACCAGCACGTGAAAGTCTGGAACTTCAGGTGGAAAATGAATATAATGGCCCCATAAATCACCATCCATCTGTAAGTTATAAAGTTCTTGCAGTATGATTTATGGGGCTCCATGTACAAATTTGGGAGAGTGTTTGTGGCCAGTGAGTGGCTGGGAGGGAAGCCAGCATCTGTTGTCAATGTAACATTCTTTAATGTTCTTCATTTAAATATTTATTTTTTTGAAACTTTAGTTCCTCTAGAAAATTAAAGCCTGGAAAAATGGAGAGTTTCTCTTGGAAATCCAAATTGTTTACCTATTGTGGAAAAAGAAAAGACAAGAAGCAGATGTGTCATCTCAGAGCAATCAAAACTATCTCAGACTTTTCATTCAAACTATCTACCATGCCTGGGATGTGGTACCTAGCCCCTCCACTTTTCAGAATCCATACCACATTCATCATGAAACCATCACTATAATGTCCTGAAACTGAAAATTTTCCCTCCCTTCTTAGATTTTCCTATTGCATTTCTTTTGAATTTTTTCTTTGCTTTCACAATCTCATAATAGCCTATAAACTCCTTAAGGGAGTTCTGCTATCTCTACTGCTGTTTCATCTTGGAACTTCCTCTTAACACCAGGTGCCTCCCTGCCCTGGATCATCTTACCACCCCTCTCTATGCCTTGCTTAGAATATCCTTCTACAAGACTTCCATACTCCCTTCTTCTCTTCTTGAAGCCTCCATTTTGTGAAGATGCCCAGGCTTGCCTGCCATTTACCCTTCCAAGCCTGTTCCTGGTATTCTGGACTTCAAAATCAATGCCTTTGTCCTTCCCTCTACTATCATCCCCTCCAAATCACTTCCAATTTTTAGCTCCCTTTTGTGTGTTGTCTTCTCCCATCATGCTAGGGATTTTTTTTTTTTTTGGTCTTATGTTTATATCCCAAATGCTTTACACAGTGTTTGACACATAAGTTCTTATTAAATCCTTGTTTTCTTCCTACCTTATTTTTAGACTGGGATTATATTGTCTTTATATTTCCAGTGCTTAACATAATAGGTGTACATAGCAGATGCTTAATAAATGTTTGTTAGATGAATCAAAGCATTTGTAGTGATATGTATAGTATACCAGAGATGTCATACACACAGCCAATTATCCATTGCACCTCAAACACTTCTATGTTCAACCAACTGGATTAAAATATAATTAGGAAATATTAACAAAATAAAACTTAGAATATAGATAATGTTAATATATTTTTTTATAAGTCAATATGCTTCCCATAGAGAACCCTCTTCATGTATGGTTTAGTGACCTCCAGGGGCAGCTAGGTGGTACAGTGGATAGAGTACTGTATCTGTCTCATCTTTCTGAGTTCAAATCTGGCTTCAGATATTTATGTGCTAGCTGTGTGACCCTGGACAAGTCATTTAACCTTGTTTGCCTCAGTTCCTCAACTGTAAAATGAGCTGGAGAAGGAAATGGCAAACCACTCCCAAATCTTTGTCAAGAAAAGCCTGATTGGTATAATGGAGAATCAGACATGACTGAAGTTAGTGTCCTACATTTCTGTTTGACACAATGGTGATGCACCATCAATCAGCCAGTTCATCAATTCAAGAACATTTATTAAGCAACGATTCCTTATTTCTCCTCCCCCCCCTCCCCAAATAGTTTACAGTCTACAATCCAGGTGACATAAAAAATATGTACTTATATAAGTATACAGAAGATAGATACAATATAATTTGGAGAAGGAGGGAAAGCATTGGTAAGAACTGGAAAGGCTTCATGTAGAGGGTGATACTTATGCTGGACCTTATTGTAAACTAGATGTGATCAGAGGCACAGGTGAGAAGGAAATACATTCCAAAAATGGGGGACAACCAATGCAAAGACTCTTGGAGACTAAAGGTAGAGTATGAGGAACAGTAAGAAGGCTAGTTTGGCTAGCCTTGTTCACTGCTCTTATATTTATATCTCTTGTTCACTGCTTCTTATATTTATAGCCTCCTCAAATTATGAGCTTGTGAGGATATATATCAGGTATTCTTCTCTATTTCCCAAAACACCTAGCAGAGGGCTGGACATATATACTTAATAATACTTATTGATTGACTCAATTAATTTGAAGTGCCTGAACCCTTTCTGTTCACTTTTTGTTGTCAAAAAAAATCTTTTAAAAATATCTACATTACTTGCCTGCTTTAAGTTCAGTTTAGTGATTGTAAGTGTCTTTTTTCTGAATGGCAACTTTTCAGGGTCTCCGATCCTTCATGCTACAGTGGCCTGTAAGTGAAGATGAAGAAGATGAATTCATTCCAGGAAATGGTTTAGAAGTTAAAAAAAAAAAGTACTATAAGCTTGTGATCTTAAAAGTGATAGGCAACAGTATAGAATGGTTAATTGAGGTCTCTTTTCCTTTGTAGTTAAGGTTTTGCTATAAATTGAGTTGTCATTCTCCACTAGTATATTTGTTCACTTCCATCTGTCCTAGGATGTCTTGACTTCCTTTACTCACAAAACCAACTCAAGGCTTATTCTGTAGGGTTGTCATAAGCAGATCCAAGATATGGTAATCTATTCCCTCTAGACTGAAGGGACCCAGAGCAAATTTTTTTAAAGGACTCCTATACTTTATTTCAAAATGAACTCCCTGAGATGATTGTAATTAATTCCCCTTCTACCACTTCACTGGAGTTCTTGAGAAACAGCTGCTTGGTCTGAGATTCTATTTAACTGGAATAATTTTAAATCTCCCCATATTTCCTTCTAAATAATTCTGGATAACTGGAGAGTGCTGGTAGAGTGAGTAGGGAAAAATGAGGATGGAGTCAGGCAAGGGAAAAGGTAAAGAAGATTAATTCCTAAAGGAGTTTTAAGACTCTTGATATAGTCTCAGCAAAGGAGCCTTTACCCCATACATGAGGTCTGTACAGAATTGCAAAGCACTAATGAAAATATCATTTCCCTAAGTGGTCCTTGGGTGCTCCAGGAGTGCTCTTGGGGTAAGAGGCAGATGGATCCTAATCACATGAAGGCTTCTCAGGGATGGAGAGCAAACAACCATGTTTAACAAGGCCATTTTGGGTCCTAGGCAAAGCATTTTACATCCACCTCTACTTCAGACTCAAAGAGCTCCTCTCACCTTGGCAGCAGTTGATCTAATTCCGTGCTCAAGGGAGTGTAAAAGAAAGAAAACAAACCAACCTAAATCAGCCTCGGATTTGAAGAATGAGACGGTTACTCTAGTGACTAGCAGTCTGTCTTTCTCTTGCCTTTTGTAACCCACTTGAAAATGACTAGCAGTAAAAGCCTGAGTTCAGGGAAGTTTAAAGAATTATGGGTTTTTTCCTTTTTTTCCCCCTCCTCTTCTTCCCCTCTTCCTTTCTTCCCTTCTTTCTCTCTTCTCTCTCCCTTTCCCTTTTTCTCTCCTTATCGTCCTTCCTCCCTCTGTCCCTCATCTATTCCCCCCTCCCCTTTTTAAACATGGTACAAGTTGGAACAAAGACCTCATTGTTTTACTGTTTGACTATCTTGTGAACTCCATAAAAGTTCATTCCATCCTAAGTAATGTTTTAAAATCCTCTCATAACTCAGTGAGGATGTTATGGAATACAATCCATACAAATACAAAAGTTTGTTTTTTAACTTTCTGAAAGGGGTGGGAAATTTCCCATTAGAAAATCTCTTTTTTGTGGAAGATGATTAGGTTGCAATTAACTGTACTAAAATATCTACAGTGGGTAGTTGGGGACCAGTAAATAGGGATAGAAAAATCTTTCCAACTCTAAATTGGATCATCTCACAGTTGAATGAGAACAGCTGACTTGAAACAGGACAACTAGGTGGCACAATGGTTGGATCACTGAGCCTGAAGTCAAAAAGACTGATCTTCCTGAGTTCAAATGTGGCCTCAGATACTTCCTACTAGTATGACCCTAGATAAGTAACATATCTGTGCTTGCCTCAGTTTCCTCATCTGTAAAATAAGCTGGAGAAGGAAAAGGCAAACCACTTCAGTATCTTTGCCAAGAAAACCCCAGATAGCACCGCGAAGAGTCAGATACAACTGAGAATGATTGAACAACCACAAAAAATATCAGTCAAGACAAGAGTGACTCAGCTGCAAGTTAATTCAGTTCTGTTTAAGAAAAGTGTTTATTGAGTAGATAGTATATTAGAGAAGAAGTAATTTTAGAGATCATGTAAGATCTTATCTTTTATAGATGATGTAACTGAGGTCCTCAGTTTCTTCATTTATAAAATTAAGAACTTTAAATTATGAGTTTTATCCAGCTAATCATTCCACAAAAATATTAGTCAGTCACCATTTATTAAGCTCCTGCTATATGCCATACTGTGATAAGTGCAAGGGATACAAAAAATGAGATAGGTCTTGTTCTTGAGGAGCTCGAAATCTAATTGGTACTGTGTATATGATAGGCGATTCAAAGAAACCCATGACATTATCATTTTCTTAAAAGAGCTGACAGTTGGGAAGACAAGATTTACATGAATGAATGAATTACATGCATGCATGTGTGAATAAGAACTTACTAGCTATCAAGTACTGTGCTAAGAAATGGATATTCAAAAATACAGAAATGGATATTTAAAAAAAAAATCAAAGACAGCCCTTGTCTTCAAGAAGCTTACATTCCAATAAGGAGAGTGGTGGTCAGGGAAGGTGTTTACAGGTATAAAAAAGTAATTAAAGTACTATGTAACAAGTATCTTGTGAGGTAATAGGGACAGCCAAGAAAGGAGTGATCATGATGATTTAAAATGATTAGGAAGAGACATACTGAACTGGACAGTTAAGCATGGATAAGATTTGGATAGGTATTTTAGGGTCCATTGCAGATAAGCTTCTGTATTGTTGTTCCTAACTTAGTGCTTTACACAAAATAGGTATTTGATAAATATATATGAAATGTTTCATGGCTTGGAGTTTAGGGGCTGAAACCATGACTCTTCCTGGTTCAGGGCATAAAACTAAGAGCAGACTACCATCCAAGAGTTGGAAAAAGAGGTAGCTCAAAGAGATCTCTATAAGCTTTCCCCTTTTCTTACTACCCTTTCCCTTCCATGAAAGCTTTCCAAATACAATAGCTTTATTAGCTGAACTGAGGAGAGAGAGGCAGAAGAAAAGCTTCAACAACTTGCTTCTTCCAATGCTTGAGCTCACTATACCTTCTTTACCTGAACAATTCCATGGTATCTCTGGTATTTGGACTTTGACCTCTTATTAATTATTGTTCTTCCAGAAGTCATGTGTTGGCACATATTGTATTAAGATTATTAGCGCAGAAATGAATCACAATTGAGACCACTGTCAGCGGCCTCTAGTGGTTTTAACCCCACAGATCTGTTAATTAATTAATTAGTCTTTCCTTTGATCCAATAGTAACAATTTTATAAGGTGTTATAGGAGAAGTTGAAACGGTATTTGATTTATCATTTACATGGATAGCTGCTGTTTTGCTCAGACACGGACCAAGAAGCCTTGAGAGAGAGCCAGGAAAATGGCTCAAGATTTTACCTGTATATCAGAACCTTCTTGCCCTGAAGCAAGTCATTTTCAAGGAAATTCAAAATGGATTAAGTCTATTATCTGAGGTCAGCAGCAGCATTATTACATCTTCTCACTTACCTCCTGTCTCTACCCTCCAACTTTCAATTTTGTTGATTATGGTAGAGAATTTTTCCCTGTCTTTCACAACAATATAACTAAGAGCTTCATCTTCTTGCCAAAATTGGGCAGATTTGATAAACCACACGTTCATGTAGCTCTTTCAGGATGGGAAGATGGAGTGAGGAAGATATATCACATTTTATTCACTTGGCTTAAAATCGCTGATCAGCTAATCTACTGTAAGAGACTTTGTGGTTTATGAACAAAGTCCGGTTTCAGTTTCAGAATTTTAATACTGAAACTCGAGCTTGGCAAACATCTGTAGTATTAACTTTCTGGATAGGTAGAACCAAGAGGCAGAAAGCTCAGTTATTACTCTTGCCCCGCAAAAGATAGTCTGAATGGTTTCACATGCTATTCATCTTGCTCCCCTAATTGAGAGACTGGGGTTCCAGCTGTGGAAATTGTAATATTCATAGCCAAAGCTGGATATAGGTATCTGAATTACTCTCGATGAAAAGAGACACATTTGGTTGTTAGTAGTTAAATACATCCATGCAATAGTTATTGATTCAAAATATGTTCTAAAAATGAAAAAGCAGAATTAAAGCAAGACATACAGCAACTACCAAGCAATTTTTTTAAAGGTTAACTCAAAGGAAAAACAGAGGGGGGAGAAGAGTCAGAAGGAGACATAAAAGCAAGGAACATGTTTAAGTTAATATATTCACTTTTCAAAAATTAAATTACTGGGTTAAATTGAATTGCTTCTCTTGTCTGAATTGGCTACTCCATCCTTTCTACCTATCCAAATTAATGTCCATCCTTCAAGGACTGGCACAGATCCCACATCTTCATTGGAGCCTTTTCTGACTATTCTTGCTTTCTTCTTTTTCTCCTTTTTTTTTTCTTTTTTTTTTTTTTTATGTACATTTATTTTGTTAAGCATTTCCCCACTTTGAGGGAGGGGAGCAAGGCAATTGGGGTTAAGTGACTTGCCCAGGATCACACAATTAGACTCCTGAAGTGTTAAAATTTTGAGGCCACATTTGAACTTGGGTTCTCCTAACTCTAAGGCTGATCCTTTCTCCAGTGAGCCATCTAGCTGACCCTCTCCTGTTTCTTTAAGACTTGAGTTGAAATCTGGCCTGAGATATTTACTAGCTGTTTGATGAGTCATTTTGCCTCAATTTCCTTATATAAAAAAGAAAATAATAGCACCTACGTATCAAGGTTTTTGTGAGGATCAAGTGAAATCATCAGTGTGGTGCCGATTCTAAATGTTAACTGCTATTATTATGTTACTGTTATATAGGTTATTATTATTAAAATTACTATATCTCATACAGTCTAAGTTTTATACAACCTACTATTTTTTTTATAACTTTTCTTGTTCATGGTTGTTCCATATGTGTGTTTTGAATTCCCAATTAGGCAGTAAATTTCTTAAGGATTGAGACTGTTTTCTTATTGTATACCTCCCTCAGTACCTAGCAAGAGACTGAGCAGTTAATAGCTACATCACAAATACTTGCTGTTTGATCAAGTTGATTTGAAAAACCAGTGGTGTGAACAGCTTCCTTTAGTCTAGATTTGGCTTTCTGCAGAAAGTCAATGTGACTTATTTGATGTATCAAATTAACATTACTTTTGAAAGAGAACACAGTTCAGTAGGCACTATGGTTTGATTTTCCAGCTGTTACCAAGGTTCTGTGAAACTAGTTAGTGACAAAGCCACTAACTTGTGTGACCATGGGCAGGTGTCTTCAACTGAGACTCAAGTCCTTCGTCCATAAAGGAATGAATTAGGATTTTAATATTCCTTCTAGTTCTAACACATTAGTTTTATATAAAAGGAAATATAGTCATAGCCAATAAGTTTAAAGCTTTAACTGTTGCGCAATTTTACCCTTTTAATATATGTGGTGGAGGTAAGTCTTTCTGATAAGTGGCCCAAGATATAAATTTATCACAAAAGCTGTAATTTCTGGACTAGAGATTAAGTCAAATAATTTTTTAAATTAACCTTTTAAAAAGAATCATAAATCTCTTTTAGCATTTCCAAATTGTGCAGTCTTTTGTGTTGTTATTCTGTCATGTCCAGCTCTTCTTGATCCTATGAACCATGTTGCTCTTGGGGTTTTCTTGATAAAGATACTAGAGTGGTTTGCCGTTTCCTTCTCCAGTGATTTAAGGCAAACACAAGTTAAATGGCTTGCCCAAGGTCACACAGCTAGTGTCTAAGGCTGGATTTGAACTCAAGTCTTCCTGACTCCAGGCCTCAGTGCTCTATTAACTGAGCTATCTGATTGCCTTTTATTTTTTGTCTATGTGAAATTAATTCCAATGGATCTACCATAAACATATCATGAAATTTGACTAATTTCTTTTCTAGAGTTGATCATGAATTTGCATTTTTATATAGCTTTTTATTTTCAAAATAGATACATTCATCCCTACAAAACCTTGTATTCTAATTTTTTCCTCCCTTCCCCCTCCTCCAGTTGGCAAGTGATCCAATATATGTTAAACATGTGCAGTTCCTCTCTCTGTATTTCCATAAATATGCTGCACACACACGCAAAAAAATCTGATCCAAAAGGGAAAAAACATGAGAAAAAACAAAGTGCAAGCAAGAAAGAAGAGTGAAAATGTTATGTTGTAATCCACACTCAGTTACCACTGTCATTTTTCTGGGTGCAGATGGCTCTCTTCATCACAAATCCATTGGAATTAGTCTGAATCATCTCATTGTTGACAAGAGCCACATCTATCAGAATTGATCATAATCATATAATATTGCTGTTGCCATGTATAATGATCTGGTTCTGCTCATTTCATTTAGCATCAGTTCCTGTAAGTCTCTCCAGGCCTCGCTGAAGTGATCCTCCTGATCATTTCTCATAGAACAATAAAATTCCATAACATTCTTATGCCATAACTTATTCAGCCATTCTTCAATTGATGAGCATCCACTCGGTTTCCAGTTTCTTTCCACTACAAAAAGGGCTGCCACAACCACTTTTGCACATCTGGGTCCCTTTCCTTCCTTTATGATCAATTTAGGATACAAGCCCAATAGAAACACCAGTTCATTCTTTTAGGTTCTTTTTTTCTTTTCCTCCCTTCCCTCCCTCCCTCCCTTCCTTCCTCCCTCCCTCCCTTCCTTTCTCCCTCCCTCCCTCCCTTCCTTCCTTCCTCTCTCCCTCCCTACTTTCTTTCCTTCCTTTTTCCCTCCCTTCCTCCCTCCCTTCCTTCCTTCCTTCCTTCTTTTCTCCCTCCCTCTCTCCCTCCCTCCCTCCCTTGTTTTAGTAACAGTATGTGAATGAGTGGCTAGGCTCAAACAGTAACTCTATAAAAGAATAAAGCTTGCAAAGCTAAGGTGGTGCATTAGAAGCACCAACATAGCCAAACTCTCTAAATAATGCCTGAAATTGAATTTTGAAATGGTAGAGACAATAAAAGAGATAATCAGGGAAACTACATTTTGATAAAAGATACCATTCACAGTGAAGCAATATCAAAAAATTTTATAGCAAGTTTCTTTTGTAAAGGTCTCTTTTCTAAGTTATATGTCAAATTTATTTTTAAAAAAAATCAGATCCTTTTCCCAATTGATAAATTGTCAAGGGATATGAATAGGCAGTTTTCAGAAAAAGATATCCAAACTATCTATACTCATATGAAAAAATCACTAATGATTAGAGAAATGAAAACACCTCTAATGTACTACCTCATATGTATCAGAAATGACAAATGCTGGAAGGGTCGAGGAAAAATAGGTATATAAATGAATTATTGGTATAGTTGTGAACTATTCTAGCCAGTCTAGAGAACATTTTAGAACTATGGACAAAGGGCTATATAACTGCATATTCTTTGGCCTAGCAAAAGCCATTATGTTCATGTCCCCAAAGAGATCAAAGGAAAAGGACTTGTATGTACAAAAATATTTATTGCAACTCTTTTTGTGGTTGCAAAAAGTTAGAAATTTTTTTCATATACTTATATGAATATTTCCTACACCATCCTGATCATCTTCCTCTGGCACCCCCAGATTTTATGGAGGAGGAAACTGATTCAGCAGCAAAGTGTAGTAACTTGTCCAGAACGTGATGGAGAAGTCCATTTTTCAGGCCTCCAGAAGCTTAGAATCTACTCTAGAGAAAAGTAATACAAAAGGAAATCCAAGTAAGAATATAAGTGTTTAGCAATAACATAAGTCCAAGGTGCCAGAGATGACACAAAGTAGGCCTTAAGTGCCCAATGAATGATATTAACAATGAAAAAATCTAAATTCTCTTTGTAGAGAATAGTGTGATCATTGAAAGTTTCTTAGGACTTATGACTTAATTACAACTTGAAGGATGGTATATTTTTAGAAAGGGAATGAAACTTTCTAGATAAAAGAAAAAGAATAAGCAAGGCTAGGAGGCACCGAGTCCACTACCACCACCAGAAAAAAAAAACTTTTATGGAAGGTGGAGCACTCTCCTGAAATAGTTCTGGATGGATTACACTAGTGGCTGTTCCTTTCTCGCCACCCCCTCACCCCCACCCAGCAGCCACCGTTTGCTCCTAAATTGTCAGCATGTGGAGGCGAGCAACCCCACGCTCACATTTGGCAAACCTACAGCTCAGTTGTCAGAGCTTTACTGAAGCTTCAGGAAAAACCTTCCGGAGTACTTTGCCAGACAGAATTAGATGCTGCCATGACTGATATTTTGGACAGCGCACTTAGAACAATACGCTTCATGGCTCATTTGTTACCAGAGTTCCAGAATTCAAGTTGAAGTTCCAGGATAATTAATACCTTTCCCCCTCATCTATGGCGTAAGGCCCATGTTTTCCTATGTATACCACACTGTTGCCTAAATCAAGCTCCTGGCTACAGGAGCCATGTAAACATGATTTCAGCTTACATGCTATGGAGAAAAGGGGGGAGCAGAGGAAAACAAACCAAAACAATCTCTTCCCCCGAAAAACCTTTATATAATTATATATCCTTCCCATGTCCCCCTAGGTTTCCATTTTATAGAGTCTAGAGATACTCCCTTGATAATCATATATTAATAAGTTCTTTCCTTCTGATTCTTCACTTCAAACCAAAATGAACATAAATAAAACCCCCTGAAACTATGAAGGACTTATTGAATACCTGTTTTAGGTGCTAATACTCAATCTTTTGGGAGTTATAGCATGATATTCCTTATAGATTTTGTCTTATCTCTGATGCTGAATGCCTGTATGATCACAGGTACATTAACCTCTCTGGACCTTTAGTTTCTTTGGAAATAAAATGAGGAGGGTAAGGGTAAAGCTGGATTATCTCAAGAGGCCTAGTCCTGGCTCCAATCTATCCTACCCTGAAAATACTGTATGAAATAGGGAAACCACATTATGTGTCAGCCATATACATCACGATTATTTTAGACTGTTTAAAATAACTAGATAGTATAAGGTTGGAATATTGCTGTGGTGTAGGAAATGATGAATTGATAAAGTTAGGAAAATATGGAAAAAACTTGGACTCATGAAGAATAATATTCTTCAGAGAAACATATGGACAGACAAGCTTTTCTTTTCCTATTTTGTGTTTGATATTAAAATAAATATATTTTTTAAAAAAGAAAATATTGAAGAACATGATAGGTAAGATAGTATGAGGACACATCAGGGGCTAGCACTAGGAAGTGGGAAAGAGCACAAAAGAACAAAAGCAAATGAGAAGGTGCCAAAAACATTGCACCAATTTTGAAATTCCGTCTAGGCTAGTTTTGTATGTATGCCCCAAAAGAGAAGAAAAGTCTTTCCTTTTCCTTTCTATTCTAACATGGTACCTGACTCTTAGGGTTCAGAGTTCAGACTAATATTCCCATTAGTAAAGTTTAATGGGCTGGCCTTTAAGCTGGCCTTTTCAAGGAAAAATATATTTCAGAATTCCAAACATCTATTTTATAAAAGAATGTTTGCAATACAATCCTCTTCTCACTCAGAAATTGCCTGTAATACTGACTTGTTTGGGGATATATGTGAAAGGCACTCAACATGCTTCTGTCCGTATTTCTAAAGACTAGCCCAACAAAAAGCTCAGTGGATAACACCAATGCAGTGAGACAGTCCAGAAAACTCACTAGATGCAAAGTGAAGTGAGTAAAACCAGGAGAATAATTTATATGGTGACTTTTTAAAAAATAATTAAAGGTATAAGAGTTCTCTTCAATTAAATGACCAACTTTTTTCAGAGGATCCATAATGAAGCTTGCTAGCCCCATCTCCCAAAAGAGAACTGATGGACTTAGGGCTCCATATGAGGACCTATGTTTTTTAGAGTTGGCCAATATGGAAATTTGTTTTGCTTGCTTATTTTTTTAAAAAGATTTTTTTTTCTTTTTTTTTTTGCCACAGCAGAGTGGGAAAATAAAATAGACTTTCAGTCATTGAAAAAAAATTTCCAGAGATGTTAAGAGATAATAGATGTAAAAGAACTTTTTAAACTATTTTTTAAATGATTTACAAAGTTATGATGTTAATACAATAACACTCTGCTTAGTCAAAAATCAGACTTATGGTATCCTTATCTATCTCATCTGTGGGGGGGCAAAACTGAAAACCCAGAATAAGTTTACAGGTTTAGAGTAAGGCTTTTTAGCAACTAAAATAGTTGTACCAAGTAGTCACAAAGTTTGTTCACTAAAGCCTATTTTACCCCAGCATACTTCATTCAGCCCAATTATTCTTACTCCATAAACAGTTCTAATCATTCTCATTATCTGGTTTCTCCAAGTTATATCATATTAAAGGCAGCAAATTAATATAAAAGGATCATAGATTTAGATCAGGAGGGACCATAGACATCATTTAAGCTCTCCTTAAATTTTATACAAAACTGTAGCCCAGAGAACAGAAGGGACTCTGAGTTCACTCAGCTAATAAAAAGTATCTGAGTTAGAATTTAAACCCACATCCTCTAGTCTTTAATTCCAGCATTTTTTTTAACCACCATGAAAGGACTTGTTAAAGGTAGCTAAAGTATGTGCAGGAAGAAAAGAAAAATAACAATCTGAGAGAAGACAGGAAAACTGTAAAAAGCAGATACCAGAATTATAAGGACAGACAGTAAACACAACACCTCCCTAGGCTCTGAGGGGCATCATAGTATGACAAATTAGTCCAGTCTGTGGAACATATGATCCTGATCCTGGAGAAAATAATTAAATTATCTTTTTCATCCTTCACTGAGAAGTTGAGAAAGTATATAATGCATTAAAGCTCAACAGCAATACCCCTTTATTCTGAAAGCTCACTTATCTGGAACAACTCTATTGTGATCAGACAAACCACAAAAAACATTTGTTCTTTGCAGAATCAAAGACATCCTTGGTACTCTAGTTCCACCACTTACTACTACTTTTGTGAACTGTTAATTGCTATGGAGCTTCCTCAGCTTCCTCTGTACAATGGATGAAGTGAGGGTGGAGCCAATTGATTGCCAAGACCCTCAGCTCTTAAATTCAGTGATTTATGAACATTTAGAAGCAAAGATAATAGGAACAAATCTGTACTGCTTCTCCTCACTTCACACTAAAATGAAATTCTGAGAAAAAGAAAATGTGTAATCTAGAATCAGTCACTCTTATAAGCAAGCAATTTTTAAGCTCCTACTGCAAGCCAGGATTTGCACTAAGGGCTGGGAATGCAAAGAAAAAGGTGCAGCAATTCTTGCCCTCAAGGGACTTATATTCTAACTAGGGGGACCAGATTATGTATATTATAAATATGTGCAGAATAAATATAAAATGAATGCAAGTTCATTTTGAGAGAAAAAGCACTAACATGGAGGGAGGGGGAATGGCTTCGTGTAGAAGGGGATGCTTGAACTAAAGTTTAAAAAGAAATCAGGGGCTCCCGGAGGGAGAGATGATGAGAGAATGCCTTCCAAATATTTAGGATGGTCAGTGCATTATATATATAGATCAGCAGATGGGCCAATATGGTTTGATGATTGGCATCTGCCTTCCAGAGAATTGTTTCCAAAAGCCTAAATTTGATAAGCCCTCTCTCTGATGCTTATCTCTCTGAAACTTAGGCAAGCTACATCTCTGAGTCTTTGTTTTCTCATCTATAAAATGAAGGGATAGGGGTAAATGATGTCTAAGTGCTTTCTAGTATATATGATTGCTTCACTGAAAAAACTTTCCCTACCCTGCTGCCTCTTAAATGGGCAATTCTTTTCTACTGTGTTGTTTGGGGGAAAAAAAGCAAGACTGCTGCATTATATGTTTAAAGTGCCATGTCTAGCAGAACCAGGAATACATTGTACACAGTAACAGCAAGATTGTGCGATAATCAGCTGTGACAGACTTGGTTCTTCTCAGTGGTTCAGTGATCCAAGGCAATTCCAATAAACTTTGAATGGAAAACGCTATATGCATCCAAAAAAAGAACTACGGAGACAGAATGTAAATCAACACATGATACCTCTTCTGCAAGATCAACCTCCCCTGACTATCCCCCAGAGCAAAGGCTTCTTAAACTTTTTTCCATTTGAGACCCCTTTTTGCCTGAAAAATTTTTATAGGACCCCAAGAATACAGGTGTATAAAATAGGTACACAAATCAAACATTTACTGATAATAAATCATAATTTTGCAGCCCCCATATTCAGTTACAAAATAGGGTTGCAACCCACAGTTTAAGAACTAGGTCCCTAATGACAAGTGATCACTCCTTTCTTTGAATTCAATTCCCCAAACACTGTGCTACTCACTCAGCACATATATTGCTTGATATGGCTGGTTTTTCAGATTTCATCTTTCTAGATCTTTGGGGATAATAGGAAATAATACACCTTTTCTTGCTCTGCCTTTTCTTATACATTCCTACTATGCTGAGCACATAGTAAGCATTCAGGATCTCTTAAATTGAATGTTGTTTTTTTGAGATAGAAAAGAGTTTGGATAACTTAACCATTCAACAATAATTATGATAGCAAATCAATGGTGCCATAAAAAATAGAGATACAAAAAACAGAAGCAGAAAGCCTGTGACCTCAAAGAAATCAGTCTAGTTGAAATTAAAAAAAGGTAGGAGCTGATAAGTAATAAGTGAAAATGAGAAAGAAAGAACATACAGAAGAGAGTTGCCATACTCTGAGTGTTTCATCATTTAAGTTCACCAAAGGTTTCACTAAAGGTGCTATAAAGTTTAGATTTGATGTCATTGCTGATAAAATGAAATTTATAAATCTGTTTAATATAAACTTTACTTACCCAATATAGAGTATATGATAATTATTTGAAATTTTCAAAGTAAATATGACTTGTCATTTGTTCATTTGTACTGTCTCCCAAATAAGTCCAATTTTGAATTCACAAAGAATTTGACCAAAACAGCTGCTTTTATCAGACAGAAACTTACATGTGCATAGTTTCTCAACTCTCCCATAGAGTTGTCATCTTAAAAGTTCAACATGCTGCCATTCATGATGACAAAAAATACTGCTCCATAAATCAAAACAAAACAAAACAAACAAAAAAAAAAAAAAAACTGGTTTGGGAATCCTTGATTTAAAGTGTAATCCCCAAAATTGGCTCCGTGTAGTAGGTGTGATATCCCAATTTTCTCCCAAAGAACCTGGAATCAGTGACCATATCATTGTGTCAATGGGGTATAGGAGCAAAGGGAGAAAAAAATTGTGGGTGAGACCTTCCTGTGACATTGTCAATGTCCAGATCAGCTCCAAAACCAGGCCTCTCTGCTAGGGATCTGCTTGTTCTATTGGCTTGTCTTCCTGAATGAGGGAACAGAGATTGAGTTAGGATGTTCTGTTCATTTAGAACTTGAATCTTTAGCCCTGACCTCATTAGTCCCACATCCTAACCTGTTGACCTCTAGGGTATATGGCCACTTCCTCTAACATGCAATTTGAGTTATTTAGATTATGATATTTTTAAAGCTCATCATGTAAGTACTCTTTCTAGGGATGCAGATTCTGTCCTATCCTTGTCTGTTCATACTTTGGGATTCCTGTCTGTGTTCTCTCTCCTATTCTTCACAGGGTGTCCATCCAATATCCTGAGGAACTTTATGATATTGTGTGGATACCAGTGAAGGGCACGATCTTCTGCAAATTATTCCTCATGGAATCAACCCATCTTTGTTCCAGTCACACATTTCTCTGATGACATATTTGACATTGCTTCTCTCACACATAGCTTGTTAGTAATATGTCATGGCCAGTACCTCTCCACTGCCCTTTGATCATCATCTTCAGGTTTTTCTCTGACCAGAATGGCTTCCAGCCATATGCCATGACCAGAAGAAAATTAGAATAAGAGATATACCTCCAACTCATTCGAGTCATCATTTCTCTCTCTTATTTGAAAGCTAGAAGGATAGAGTTTTCATATATGAGTTTAATTATTAGTGCTTTTTATCAGCCTCATCCATTTCTTCTCTAAACTGCTTCAAAGCTGCTTTGGAATCTGACTAATACTGCTTGTTGCAACTTTAATAGTGTAAGTGATTTAGTAATAATCAGTGTGATATCTTTCATTTTCCCTAATTACTGTTATATCTCATATCTCATTTAATCCTCACAATAATCCCATGAGGCAGTGGGTAATATATTATACTTTCTATTTAAAGGCAGCAAAATGGTACAGTGGTTAGAGTGCTGGGACTGGGGTCAGGAAGACCTGAATTCAAATTCAGTTTCAGACACTTAATCTCATAGCTTCAGTTTCCTCATTTGTAAAATGGGGATGATAATAAAAGCACCTATTTCCTGTCTTTGTTGTGAGGATAAATGTCATAATACTTGTAAAATGCTAAGTAAAATGCCTTGAATAGAGTAGATGCTGGATAAAAAGTCTAGTTGTGGTGACAGGTGATGGTGGTGACAATGATGATGATACAACATGAGGAAACTAGTTATCAAAGGATTTATACAATTTTTGCAAACCTGTAAGTGGCAGAGAAGAATGAAAACCTAGATCGCATGATCTCCCTATGTTCTCCTTCTCCCTTACTTATTGTAGAATGGTACCATTTTCTAATTGGAATAGATCTCAGTGATTGTTTAGCTTATTCTCACCCCCTATTTTGTAGACAAGGAAACTTAGATAAAGAGAAATCAAATCCAGAGCCACACGGCAAGTTGGTATAAAGCTATTAAACCACTGCCTTTATTTTGGTCAAGACTTCTTTCCCTGTTGTTTAAGACTCACAGGGAAGGAGAAACATAAAAAGAATCTAGAAAGACATTTAGGAAATACTGCAAAGCAAAATAATATAGAACCCAAAACAGACTAGAAAAAGTAAATGGGAATGTGTGACTAGAAAAACCCAATGGAAGTAAAGGAAGTGAAAAAAAAGTTATAACAGTTTATGCATTTACTTAAATATAAATATTGTAATTTATTTATTTAAATGTAAATATTTCTAAAGTAATTCATTTTATGGATATTTATTAATAAGTTCATAATCTTTTTTTTTTTTTCTTAAAGACTAACCCATTTCCTTTTTTTAGATTGAAAATCCTGGTTTCTTCACTAATTTTATATAGTTTGATCTCCAGTTTTCTCACTATTGTTTGTCATCTTGAGAAATACTCTAGCTTTTCGATATCTTTTCTCAAAATAATAATAATAATAATTAATAGTTAAAAAGCACTTTAAAGTTTCCAATGCATTTTACATATATTATCTCAACAACCCCATAAGGTAAATGCTATTATTATTTCCATTTTACAAATGAGGAAACAGAGGCTGAGAGAGATTAGATAATCTGCCAATGGCCACACAATTAATAAGTGTCAGAGGCAGGATTTGAACTTGAACTCCAAGTCAGGCACTGTACTCAATATGCCACATAACTGCCCAGGTTACAGTATTCTATATGTCTAGACCTGGAAAAAGTATAGTACACGACCTAATATCTCCCTTTACCCCAGAAGAACATAACTTCTTTGTGGACAGGAACCATACATTTTTAAAATTTATTATTGCATTTTATGTCAAAGTACTTAATATTTGATGTGCTTATGAATTCAGGTAAGAGAAGATGCTCATCTTCACTGCCCCCTGCCTTTGTTTGCTCAATTGTGTCCAGGCTGGCTGGAAATGAGATATAAAAGAGAAAGCCAGAGCTCCTGATTGAAAGCAACAAGTACAGGAGTGTCTCTGCTTGGCAATTCTCTGATTCAGAGTGTTTTACAAAATCCATTCCTTTGTTAGCACTTCAGTCATTATTTATGGATGCTGCATAACAAACGGATTACCTGCCCTGCACTGAGAGAGCCAGCTTACTGCCTACCTACAAATTGAGCACCAATCTATTGCATTCCTCAAAATTTCACTCCACACAGGCCCAGTTGGCAAGCAGTCCATGTTAGTAAATTGAGGGTAACATTTATGTAAGTTATCTTAATTGTACAGAGACAACTCAACTATATATAGTATTCAGTTTCTTAGGATCTTTGCGAGCCCTCTCTCCCCAAATAAGCACACGATAATCTCCTACCTTGTCTTGTTGTGGCTGAACCTGAGGCTAGCCAGTGTGGGAAGAGCTATGTTTTCATCATGGGATTTCACTGATTCACACTTATCATGCTGCAGAAGAAAAATCAGATCAAAAGGGGGAAAAAATGAGAAAGAAAAAAACAAGCAAGCAGATAACAAAAAGATGAAAAGACTACGCTGTGATTCATATTCAGTCCCCATAGTTCTATCTCTAAATGCAAAGGGATCTCTCCATCACATCTGTTGGAAGTGGCCTTAATTATCTAATTGTTGAAAAGAGGCAAGTCCATCACAGTAGATCATCGCATAATCTTGCTACTGTGAACAGTGTTCTCTTGGTTCTACTCATTTAGCATCAGTTCATATAAGTCTCTCCAGGCCTTTCTGAAATCAGCCATTCTCCAATTGATGAGCATCCACTCAATTTCCAGTTTCTTGCCACTACAAAAAGGACTGCCACAAACTTTTTTGCACTTGTGGGTCCTTTTCCCATTTTTTGTGATCTCTGTGAGATACGACTTGGTAGACACCTAATCAAAGGATAAACACAGTTTGATAACTCTTTGGGCATAGTTCCAAATGGCTCTCCAAGAAGGGCTAGATCAATTCACAACTCCAACAATGTATTAATGTCCCAGTTTTCCCACATCCTCTCTAACATTTATTATTATCTCTTCCTGTCATCTTAGTCAATGAGGTATGAAGTGGTACCTCAGAGTTGTCTTAATTTTCATTTCCCTAATAAATTGTAATTAGGGCATTTTTTTCTATGACTTTAAATGGCTTTAAATTCTTAATCTGAAAATTGTCTTTTTATATTCATTAACCATTTTTCAGTTGGAGAATGGCTTGTATTTTTATAAATTTGAATCATTTCTCCATGTAATTTAGAAATGAGGCCTTTATCAGAAAGCTTGGATGTAAAATTTTTTCCCAGTTTTCTGCTTCCCCTCTAATCTTGGTTGCATTGGTTTTGCTTGTACAAAACCTTTTTAATTTAATAATTTTTTATTTTTATTCATTGTATTAGTTTACTTAATTTTTATTAAAATTAATCCATTTTGCATCTCCTAATGTTGCCTGATTTTTATTTGGCCATAAATTCCTTTCTTCTCTACAGATCTGAGAGGTAGATTATCCCTTGTTCTCCGAATTTCTTATAGTATCACCCTTTATGTCTAAATGATTTCGACCTTATCTTGATCATTGGCTATTTCCAAACTTATTTTAGTTCCTGTCCCTATCTCAAACATCCTTTGAGTATTCCTGCATCCATACTTGGCATATCTTCCCCCAGCTGGAATGTTCTCTGTATTCCTTGTTCCTTCTCAAAATCATACCTGCCCTTTATAATTTTTTTAATTATAGCTTTTTATTTACAAGATATATGCATGGATAATTTTTCAGCATTGACCCTTGCAAAACCTCTTCCAACTTTTCCCCTCCTTCCTCCTCTCCCCTCCCCCAGATATACCTGCCCTTTATATCCAATTTCAGCTCAGCAATGTATGTCACTTTAGAAAGTGACTGAGAGTATTAAGAACTAGATACTATATGTCAGTAAGATTATAGAATTTATCTTCCTGAAGAAGGAATTTATGACCAAAGAAGAACTAGAGATCATTACTGATCACAAAATAGAAAATTTCGACTATATCAAACTGAAAAGTTTTTGTACAAACAAAACTAATGCAGACAAGATTAGAAGGGAAGCAATAAACTGGGAAAATATTTTTACAGTCAAAGGTTCTGATAAAGGTCTCATTTCCAAAATATATAGAGAATTGACTAATTTATAAAAAATCAAGCCATTCTCCAATTGATAAATGGTCAAAGGATATGAACAGACAATTCTCAGATGAAGAAATTGAAACTATTTCTAGTCATATGAAAAGATTTTCCAAGTCATTATTAATCAGAGAAATGCAAATTAAGACAACTCTGAGATACCACTACACATCTGTCAGATCGGCTAAGATGACAGGAAAAAATAATGATGATTGTTGGAGGGGATGCGGGAAAACTGGGACATTGATGCATTGTTGGTGGAACTGTGAATACACCCAACCATTCTGGAGAGCAGTTTGGAACTATGCTCAAAAAAGTTATCAAACTGTGCATACCCTTTGATCCAGCAGTGTTACTACTGGGCTTATATCCCAAAGAGATTATAAAGAAGGGAAAGGGACCTGTATGTGCACGAATGTTTGTGGCAGCCCTTTTTGTAGTGGCTAGAAACTGGAAACTGAATGGATGTCCATCAGTTGGAGAATGGCTGAATAAATTGTGGTATATGAATATTATGGAATATTACTGTTCTGTAAGAAATGACCAACAGGATGATTTCAGAAAGGCCTGGAG
Source organism: Sarcophilus harrisii (assembly GCF_902635505.1). Classification (NCBI taxonomy): domain Eukaryota; kingdom Metazoa; phylum Chordata; class Mammalia; order Dasyuromorphia; family Dasyuridae; genus Sarcophilus; species Sarcophilus harrisii. The sequence continues at coordinate 318,900,574 of NC_045428.1, forward strand.
AGACTTACACGAACTGATGCTGAGTGAAATGAGCAGGACCAGGAGATCATTATATACTTCAACAACAATACTATATGATGACCAGTTCTGATGGACCAGGCCATCCTCAGCAACGAGATCAACCAAATCATTTCTAATGGAGCAGTAATGAACTGAACTAGCTATGCCCAGAAAAAGAACTCTGGGAGATGACTAAAAACCATTACATTGAATTCCCAATCCCTATATTTTTGCCCACCTGCATTTTTTATTTCCTTCATAGGCTAATTGTACAATATTTCAGAGTCCAATTCTTTTTGTACAGCAAAATAACAGTTTGGTCACGTATATTTATTGTGTATCTAATTTATATTTTAATATATTTAACATCTACTGGTCATCCTGCCATCTGGGGGAGGGGGTGGGGTGAAAGAGGGGAAAAATTGGAACAAGAGGTTTGGCAATTGTCAATGCTGTAAAGTTACCCATACATATAACCTGTAAATAAAAGGCTATTAAAAAAAAAAGAGAATCAGCAAAAACAAAACAAAACAAAAATAAAAAAAAGAATTAAAAAAAAAGAATTTATCTTCCTTATTGGAATGTCAACTCTTCGCAAATTGGGATTGTCTCATTCATTATATTCATATTCTCCTTTCCCAATACAGTGCCTGGTGCATAGTAGGCATTTAATAATAAATATTAGATTGATTTCTAACACCCAAACTAGCTCTCCAGATGCAGTGTTGGATTTAGAATTAGGAATACCTGAGTTCACATCTTGCCTTACTAGCAACATGGCCCAAGTTAGTTGGCCTCTCAGCCACAATTTTCTCCCCCATAAAATGAAGATAATAATAGCATTTACTTTACAGAGTAGCTGAAAGGAAGGAATAGATGAGATTATATATGTAAAGCACTTGCTCTTCTTAGAGATCTGAAGGCCATTGTTGTTTTACCAGCCTGTTTTTGTAAGCTCTACCTAGTAGGAGTTCAAAAGACAGGCATTAAACTGTTAGTCTTTAGTACATAAAATGACAGTTTAAAATAGGAAATATTAATCTAGAGTTGGGGGAGAGGAGAGAGTCCATGAATTAAAATGGAAAACAAATTATATCTTTATTTTCACTAACTTCTAAAATGAAATGGAGCATTTCTTTTTTTTTTTTTTATTTAATAGCCTTTTATTTACAGGATATATACATGGGTAACTTTACAGCATTAACAATTGCCAAACCTCTTGTTCCAATTTTTCACCTCTTACCCCCCCCCCCACCCCCTCCCCTAGATGGCAGGATGACCAGTAGATGTTAAATATATTAAAATATAAATTAGATACACAATAAGTATACCTGACCAAAACGTTGAAATGGAGCATTTCTATATGTGAATATAGACAACAGATGCTGTTCTGAATAGGGTCTTTAGGTTTCCCCAGATTGCCACAGGAATATGTTACAGAGGAAAAAAAATTAAGACAAGCACAAGAAAATAACTTTACTTCATCTTTTTTCTCCTTTGGAATTAAGGAAAGGAAGAAAGGAATATTGTAGAAATTTTAGTTAAAACTTAACTAAGTTAAGTTAAATATTAACTAAGACTTAAATATTTAAAAAAAAAAAAAAAGTAGAGGAAATATCACCTGACTACCTGTTCTGAATGGAGAGTGGGAAGGTTTTATTTTTTTATTGGTTTTTGAAGTATTTACAAATTTTAGAAGTAAAAACACTTGAATTTAGGGATTTAAATGCAAAACTTCACTGCCCAAGCTGACCCAAATTGCCTTTTGATTTCTAGTTTTTGTTTGATGTGAAGAAAACCAAGAGGGAAAATGAAAGGTTTACTAGTTTGGATCCATTTGAAGTTGAAAACCTGTCTCTTTAGAAGTGATGATTGTAGGTTCAGAGAGAGTGAGAAAAAATAGAGTTGCTGTGGGTTAGCTTCACAGGAAATGTCCACGGGCATCTTTGCTGCACAAATCCCCACCTCTTTGTAAGACCAGTACAAGGAGAAATGAATATGATCCAAAAATCAGCCAGAGAACCCTGCACTGCTGCCACTTATACACCATTATTGTCACATGGCTCCCATGTGTAATCACCACCAGTAACTTGTTGCTCTCTGATTCAAATATGAACTTCTCTTGGCTTTTTTTTTTTTTGGGGGGGGGGAGTTATATTGATATCAGTGTAGATTTGTTTTTTTTGGGGGGGGGGGTTGACATCACTGTCATTTTGAAGAAGTACAAAGTGTGCTGTGTTTTACTGCAATAAGATTTGTGGATACGCCCTATAGTTTAACAAAATAAACCAATATAGTTACCTTGTCTCATTCTTTGTAATCTGCCATCTCTCTGCCAAGAGTAGAGCAAAGTATATTTCACCTTCAGCCCTCTGGAGTCAGAATTGACTAGAATTTTTTCAGTGTTGCTTCTTTTTTACATTATTGTGGTCAGTGTGTAAATTGTTCCTTTATCTCCAATTGTGTAAATTGTTCCTTTAGCTCCAGTTATTTCCCAAATTTGTCTGAATTATTTAATCTTTTTTTTCTTATGATGCATGATTCCATTCCATTCAGATCACCCAATTTGTTCATCTCTTTTGTTCCATTTTTGTTTGTATATTTTTGTTATCACAAGTATTGCTGAACAAATTTTTCTATATTTTAGACCCTTCCTTTTGCATTTGACTTCCTTTTATCTCCTTTATGAAGAATTTTGCTCTTTGCTCATGCTCATGCTTCTCTTACACATAATTCAAGCCCCCAGTTATAGTGCCTCCTATATTGTTCATTATTGTTTTGATGTCAGACTTGATGCCTCCTATTGGATTTTAAGTTTGAGGGTAAGAGCAGTAGTCTTTCCTCCTACACCCCATAAGTCAGCCGTTAACAGAGCAGAGCACAGATTAGTTGACACATGAGGATGTAAAACAAGTCAAAAAGCCTTGTGATCTGAACTCTGAAATCACCAATGAAGACAAAATTAGGGGAAATGAATTTCAGCAGCAGCATGGGCAATCAAAGGGCAGCTGTTGGGAAACAATGAATTAGTAAAGAAGATACAGAGTCTGTCTCAGAGCCTTTAAGAACAACTATTTTTCTCCTTGGCAGAGAGATGGTAGATTACAAAGAATGAGACAAGGTAACTATATTGGTTTGTTTTGTTAAACTATGGGGTTAGTTCAAATGTTTGGTCCTTCTTGGAGGTAAAGGTAAAAATAAAGTGAACTGAAAGCTGCTTTTAATTCCAAATGTCTAAGACTGAGGGAAAGTGGTACATGCTCAGTATTACCTTGTGGCTTTTAAAAATCTAATCTTCTTGACTGATCTAATTAACAGAATTTGCCTGGGAACAGAGAGAGGAAAAAGCCATGACTTGTTGAGCAGTAAGCAAAAATGACCTCCATTGTAATTTACTTTTACTAGAATGGGATTTTAATTTTAATTGGGGTCCTTGCCCCATACCATTATACATGAAAGCAGTATATCTAGGACAAGAACTTTTCCCAGAGCTTTGGTACAAAGATGACATGGGATAGGGAGAGCATGGACCATTGAGTAAAGAAAACCACCAGACCCTTAAATAGCCAATTCATTTAGAGGAAAGGCTGAAAGCTACCAGCACTAAGAAATAATAGAGCCCAGTTTGTTCTTTCTTTGATCATGCAGGTTATGAGTCCCAACAGGTAAGTTAAAAGAGCAGCAGTAATTACTGTCATTACCAACCTGGAAAGGTGACTGTTATTCAGTGACATTTTTACAGTCTGGTGACCCTTGACATACTGTAGGTTTTCTGTGCTCCTGCTGTGTTCTTGGCCCTATGCTAAGCAGTGTGAGGCATGATGTGGGGAGTGAGAATTCAAGAAGACCTGGTCTTTGGTCTCAGAAGGCTTCCAGATATAAAAAAAGAATTCATAAACTAGACTCCATGAAATTAATGGGTTTAAAAAAATTTTTTTGATAACTATTTCAGTATAATTTATTTCATTTTTAATTCTTCTGAAATAAATTTTAAAAAAAAAAAAAACATTTTTCCAAGAAATGATAGGCTCCTGAAGGAGTTCAGGACACATAAAAAAATCAAATATCCCTGGATTTCAAGAAAACTGAAATTCAAGAGGAAATAAGAAAATGAAGTGAAATAGTATAAAATTCATGCAGTTGGGTTTTAGGCTCCCAACAGAGATGAATCCAGATTGGAAGTTAAGAAAAAGGGAATATCGGCATGATTCTGAACTTGTCCACACATAATTCAGTTGATCTTTGGATGAAAGGATCCACTTTCATCACAGTTCATCACAAGGTATATACTCAGAAACTAGCCAGTTTAGTCTCCCCTGGTGCAGAGAACACAGCATCTCTTAAATGCCATGATGAGATAATGAAACAGGATCTCAGGGGATATTGGAGAGCAATAGTAACCTTTTGTTTCTTTAATGGGAAAGTATTGAACAACCATGCTCTTTTATAAATTTAAAGAACTTTCTCTCGCTCTCTTAATGACCATAGGATACAGATGTGGAAAAAACTGAAAAGGCATCTATTCCAAACTTTTTTTTTTTTTTTTTTTTTTTTTTTAATAAATGAAAAAATTAAGTTTCAAAGATTTGCTATAAGGTCTAAATCAGGGGTCTTCAAACTTTTTAAACAGGGCCAGTTCACTGTCCCTCAGACTGTTGGAGGGCCAGACTATAGTGAAAACAAAAACTTTGTTTTGTGGGTCTTTAAATAAAGAAACTTCATAGCCCTGGGTGAGGGGGATAATCGCCCGCATCTGGCCCTCAGGCTGTAGTTTGAGGACTGTTGGTAAACCCTTGATTTGTAAATAGCAGAACCAAAATTTGAAGTCACATCCTCCTATTCCACATTCCATGCTCTGTCTGCCACACCATACTGCTGTTTTGTTTTATTTGCTTCAAATCTATATTTAGAACCAGTTTCCCACAGTTTTCATGACTGCATTTTGTGCTGGCTCTTATTTGTTAGTTTCTCCCACATTTGCTAGTTGGGAGGCATTTAGGGTTAGGGTTAGCCTATTTGTTGAATCCCAGCTAGGTGCAAGGTGAAAACCAGAGTTTAAAGAATAGTTTTTGTCTCCAAGGACTTAGAGTTGACCTAGGGGAAAAAAAAAAGACAAGACATATGGGAAAAGTTGCTATGGAGTAATACATAGTATAGTAGATTTTGTCTTTTTACCAAAATCAAAATCATGACCCCCCCAAAAAAAAAGTTCAATGATTTACTCAAAGTAACACAAGTAGAAGCAACAGAGGGGAAATTTGCCCTTGGGTCTTTTGATTCTCAGTCCTCTCTACTGACGTTCTTCCATTAGGTAAATGCAAATGATTGAATCAAACTGAGAGGGGAGAGATGATCTGCTTTAGTAAATTTTAAGATGCTATTGTGGACATTTTCTCTAGCTGTCTTATGTCTGATATTCTTTTCTCCCTGATGACTGAGTTCAGATTTGGGCTGAGACACTTACTTAGTTTTGTGGTTTTGGGGTACATCACTTAAACTTTGTCTTCCTGTTCCCTCATCTGTAAAATGGGAATAATAATAGCATTTCATTCCCAGGGTTACTGTGAAACTAAAATGAGAGCTAATAGTGGATGACCTTGGCCTTTATAAATTAAAATCTCAGGCAAACTGAGAGATGTAGGAAGTTCTCCAGCTCAATTACCTTATTGTACAAATGAGAAATACAGAAAAGAGTAGTGGTTTGCTTAAGGTCATGCAACTAATTAGAGGAGTAGACAAGATTAAAACCTAATTCTCTTGACTTCCAGTTTTTCCAGTTGACCACAATGCCCCTTTTTTCTTAACATTCAGAAGACAGAAATTAACCACTTTAAATGACCAACTTTTTAAACTATATTGTCTTGCTTTGCCATATGGTTATGCTGTATGACTGATGTGACAGCTCTCTGGTTGGTTCTCCAAACATCTTTCTGTTTCTGCCAGTTCTGCCCCAGACTGAGACTTAATGTTTCTGTATTTGGGGGCAGGACAGATAGCTTAAAGCCTGGGAGTGGTTAGTACAAGACACAGAAACAAGTTTCCACCTGCACAGAAGCTGCAAGATATGCAGCGTCTCAGACTCCCTGGATCTGTCCCCTTCTTGAATGTTGCCTCATCACTGACTCAGTGCTGACCTGTTAACATTCGGGAATCCACATTTATTGGGTTTTTTTTCTCTTTTTTTCCTCTTTTTTTTTCATAAGTGGTTGACACTTTTGGAGTTTTCCCTCCACCCTCTTGTTGAAATTCCTTCACATTAGTACCCTTTAAGAGCCAAAGCAATTTTCCACATGGTGGCTTTATGGAAATAGGCAGGCGCTCTCACTGAGCATGACCAGAACATTAGAGGAAATGTATTTTCATGGAAGATTTGCTGCGATTGCCAAACAGGGAGGGGGTTTTGTTCTGTTAATGGACAACGGTGAGCCATCATGTGAATCTTGTCTATTAAATTAAATCAGTTGCCTTCCCCTCTGTTGCCAACTCCCCAGTGAATGTATAAGCAGTGGTTGGTTCTTCTCTGTCCTGAGAAAGCCCTATGATTTGACCCAGCATGAAATGCCTCAGGTTGAATATAATATGCTGCAAATATTAAAAATGTGCAGGTTGCCATCTGTGGAAAATTATGAGTTTGTTTGATGACTCAATAGTCTGAGTTTTAGAGCCTGGCATTCAAAGCCCTTGAAAGGCTCAGCCCCAGTGTATGAAATATCTATAGCTCTCTGTCCATCTGTATGTCTATCTAGCTATCCATCCATCATCTATCTACTTGTTTAGCCACTTCCCAAATTGATGGGCATTTATTTTATTTCTGGTTCTTTACTACCACACAAAGTACTGCTATACATATTTTGTTGTATATAGGGATTTTCTTTTTGCCATTGATCTGCCTTGGGACAGTATAATCTCTGGGTCAAAGGGTTTGGATCTCTGAATCACTTTCTTTGCATAATTCCAAGATTGCTTTCCAAAATATTTATACTAGATCACAGAACTACCCACATTCCATCAGTGTGCCTGTTTTACTGTAATTCTTCCACCGTTGACTACTCCCAACTTTTGTCATCTTGCCATTTTGCAAGAATCAAATAAAATCCCCTGGGTTATTCTCTTTTTCATTTCTCTTTTTATTAATGGTCTAGCACATTCTTTAAAGCATTTGATTATATTTTTTCAAGCCTTCTTTTAAGAAACATTTGCTAATATAATATATAGTTACTATATTATATTATATCATAATTACATTATAATATAATAGCAAGCATTTATGTAGCACCTACTATGTGCCAACTTTGATCATTTATCTATTGTGAAATGGTGTATGGGGGGGGGGGGCTTTTACTTATTTCTATTCTTTATCTCTACATCTTGAATATCAGACCCTTCTCAAAGATGTGCTTTTCTATTTTTTTTAAACAGTCCTAAATATATTGTGATGAATGCTGCTTTATAAATATGGCTTGTGGTCTAGTAATGCTATTCCTTCTTCATTACCTTTTCCATTATTTCCCTTGGCATCCTAAATCCTTTGTTCTTCTAAATGAATCTTGTTATTATTTTGCCTAGCTCTCTAAGATTTCTTTTTGGTAGTTTGATTTATACTTTAATCTCTCTCTCAGGAAGATTGACCTTTTCAGGCTTATCTCATAGAATGAGAGGTGCTATATCCTATGAAAGTAGATTTAAATTATTCGGGAGCAAAATAAAAGTTTTTTCAGGTAGGAAGATCTTGTGCTTCTTAAATCATATTACCTTGGTAGTGCCATACTTTGCCTACATATATTACCAGCCCAATTTCAAGATGCCACAGCTTTGGCTCCCAAGATGAGGATTTTTGATCTAGGATGAAATAACTGATCTGTTGCAGCATTCAAAAATTATGAAAGTCAGTTTGGTTCAAAGAACATGTTGATATTTTGGGATTCTAGTTGGTCAGGAGCTGATTTTTATTAAGTCCCCAATGTGCCAGAGCAAATCTAATAATTTTATAAAATGTACAGACTTTGTTGCTACCCGTTTTCAGCAGATAAACATACCATGTTGGAGCTGAAAAGAAGGGACCTTAGCACCATATAGTCCAACTTATTCAATTTACAAAATAAAATAGTGAGGGAAAAATATAAGTAAAGTGCGTTTCTTGAAAAATAAAAATCTTTGGTTCATAGTACAGGTTGTTATTTCTAAATTGGGTTTGTTTTTGAAGTCAGTTAACATTGACCTTTTTTAAAAAAAAATTCTTGATAATTTTTAAGTCCCTGGGTTTGCCTTGAGTTGTTTTCCAACTAAGTTAATAGGATATTTCCATTCTGGACCAAAAAAAAAAAAAAGGATAAAGTAGTCTATCAATGCTTGCACCTTGTCTCTTTCCCATCCCCTGAAAAGATTGCCACTGGCTTCTAGCCACAAGGGATGAGATAAAGTTGAGCCAGCAGCTATTCCTTATGAGGCTGCCGCCCCAGTTGAAGGGGGCTTGTCTAGTGCTAAGGAATCATAACCCCAGACACACTTAAATGAATGTCTGCACAGAGAATCAATACTATGGTCTGCCTGACTCCCATATGTGGGCCAGGTGTAGTGGATTTACTCCCAGTTGGGGCTGGGTTATTTCCTGGAGAGCTCTTACCTCAGGATATGTTTAACCCTGCTGATCCCAAAACTAAGAAGAAACCTAAGGAGAGACTTCAAAACCAAGTTCAAATCCCACTTCCTTCAAGTAGCATTTTTAGGTGAGTACATTCAGTAGTGGTTTTACATCTTTCCTGGTCACTGAGAAGAATAGCTATTTAAACCTTTCATTTTGGCACTTGGTTTTATTCAGTTTAATGCTTTACTACTACATATACCACCTCAATTTCTATGAATGTGTCTTCTATCCATAATTACATTACAAAACCTTCAAAGGCAGGTAAACTACAGTATCTTCTTCTGCTGGATTCCCCATCCCTATTTAAGGTCAGGCATTTAGTAGTTTTCACTCAACAAAGATATGCTGGAATGAATAGGATTGAATTGAAATTTATAACAACTTAATTTCTTTGCGAATCAGGCTTTTGTGAAACTTATTTCCCCCTTGAAGAAAAACAAATAGAATCAAATTCTTCAGAGAAGAGATTACTCAAGAATCTTACTAGATGGGGCAGGTCCAGAGTCAGCTAGATCTGGAAAAAGGATGGCTAGATGGAACAAATTGTTAAATTTTCAGTGTGAACATATACACCTCAGAAAAAAGCAAACATTACAGATAAGCACTTGATTTGTTGTTCTATTGATTATCTAAACTTAAGGAAGTGATATTAAATGAGAAAATGTTAATACAGATTGAACTTAAAAGAGTTGATTGTCAAACATATGCCAGCATACCACTGGACACATCCCAAATTGGCGGGGAAGTGACAGCCACAAAAACAGAAAGCTCGTCGACATGGTGATGACATTAACACCCCATTGTTGAAGTCCAAGCTACCATTTATTGATAACTTATTGTAAACTATCAACTTGCATTCTCAGAGCCCCCCAACTAGGTTCTTCCATTTCAGGCTACTAGATTATGTCCAGCTACACTTTCATTAGTTTGCTTTTTTGGTAAAAATATTTTATTTTAAAATTTTTTGTTAAATTTTTTTTTATACTTACTTTCTATTCCTCTCATCCACAATTCCCTATTACTCCCCTTTCAGCAGCCTATATCCACTAAGGTCCAGCTTAATATCCTTCATTAGGAAATTTTTCTAATGAAAACTCAGTTCAATGAAAAGGTCATAAATCTAGAGCTGAGAGAAACTTCAGAAATCATTCAATCCATCTTTTTTATTTTATACATGAACTAAGCCCAGGAAGGTTAGGTGATTTAACTGAGATCAACCTGGGAGGAAGTATTGGAGATAGGATTTGAACCCAAATCCTCTGGTTCCAGAACCAAACATCTTTCCACTGCACTATATTACCCTACATACCTTCTCAGCCCTCATGACTTCAGTTTGTGATCGATGTTAACAATTCTTTATTGAATCCCTATCTTCTTCCCAGCACAGATGGCTCATGAGCAATACAAGAGGGTGAGAAGCCATTGTTCTCTGCCCCATAGATGATAAAGAAAAATTAAAAATAGCCTATGATTAGATGCTAAACCATGTGATACAGATAACTAAATATTGTCAGGAAAGAGGAAGCTTTAAAAGGGAATTTGCACTAGGCCATTAAGACTGGATCAGATTCAGAGAGCAGAAGGGGAGGCATCTTTTCCCAGTATATTTTAGCTAAGACTTAAAAAGAAGTGTCACATTCAGATTGTTGATGTCCTGAAGTGCCAGGCTGCAGAGTTTGTATTGTTTTTGTGAGCTCCCTGACAGTGGGGAGCATTTTCTTAATCTCCTACATCATCCTAACAGTGTTTTATACCTCATAAGTGGTAAATACATAATTAGTAATTGACTAGCCTGCCAACACAAATATTTCTTCCTGGCTTATGAAGTAAAAAGAATGTGGCAGTTTATGAGGCAGTATGGGGAAGTGAATGGGACTATACATACAAATTAGGAATTAGAAAGATAAGTTCAGATTGCATCTCAGACTTTTGACCTCCCTGCTCTCTTCCAGCTCTAAACCTATTACCTTGTGATTCTGCTGCTTCCCATCTTTTTCTTTTGTCTTACAATATCTTCTTTACTGCAGCTGCCTATTAGGTTGCTTCTCCAGACTAAGGGATCCAGTACTGTTGTTAGCCCTCAATGCTCAGGCTGAAGTAAGGAGTTTGAATTTCAGTGCCTGGTTTAGATTTGCTGCCTTGGATAAGTGAATCTCTCCCTCATCAAATAAACTTAGGGTCTTGAAGAGTTCTCAGCTGACCTGTACTTAGTATTCACTGATTGTTTGGAATGGGTTCATGAGAAAAGAAGGAAACACGTATTTCTTTGTAGCCAGAGTATTTATGAAATTCTAAACAATCCAAGTTGTTCTGAGAACCTGGGTGATACATAGATGTTTCTCTTGACACTTTAGAGTAGTTGAAGTTTGGAACCTGCTTCCCCTTTTGACCAAATGCCTCTCCTTTCGGCATATTAAAGAAAGGCTCCCAGTCAGGCTATATTTCTGAGTGTCAGGGATTAAAAACTAGCAGCTGGGAAGATACTGATGAGGAGAACCACCTGCCTCCGTTAATCTCCAAGGGCAGCAACTTGGCCTGGGAGATCATTCCAGGGAATAGGATTTATGACCTCTATTCTCCCTAGCCCCCACCCTCCTTCCTAACCCAGACCTCTGAGGAGACAGACCTAATCCTTTTTGTGGCTTGGACTCTTGTTAAACTCAGAACCTGGAAGGGGAATTTAGGAGAATTAGAGCTATAAATCTTGGGTCCTGACTGAAAGCTAAGAGTTGGCTCAGTGGTTCAGGCCAGTCTGGGGAGAGCTTATGTCTTGTTGTTTTTGTCATTGTCCTGAATCTGGCACCTTTTGTAGTGATTGAAATCCCTGGAAAAGGAGAGCTCTAAGGACTTTGGGTCGCCTCCCCAGCACACATAGCCTCTTAGTTTGAGTTGTTGACACTGAATGAGCTGTGTCTGTCCATTAGCCAGTATCCTGTTACTGAAGTCCTTCAGAGGCCATGCAGCTCCATGAAATATTTGATAATCAGACTGACTCTCTAGAGTACTGCAAATGTCATGGCACTGGCACATTAATTTCTTTTAAAAAAAATAGTGATGCTTCATAAGTGAAGTTTCTCTCTACTTTCTCATTCCTTCATCTGGAAATGGCTTGGCTCTTAGATTCCCTTTCTCTTCTTTTCATTTTGTCATCACCATTCAATTCTAGTCATTAAGTCAGAAAAGGTGAATTTTTTGGTGGTTGTCAAAGACAGGTATTACTCAAATATATCTATGATCTCAATGATTTAGAGATTCTTTTTAATGATTCAGATGACAAGCTGTCTGTACTGTGCCTTTCTATCCTTTGTGATTCTTGTGTGTTCTCTCATAAATCTGTCACAGGAAATCCATGCAGTGTTCTAGAGGCCTTCCTTGTTTGACATTGCCAGGGCACAAGTGGAATATCCTGATTATCCTCCCTTGCTCTTTACATGTGACCAGTCCATCTTGTTTTCTATCTTGATAACATATTTAGTCTTGTTTGCTGTTTAGAAGTTGCTTATCATTTATATATTGCATTCTGTTCATACCCACAAAATACCTCTCCATTTCTCTCTGTGCCATTCATTTTTGATTCTTTGGAGACTGCTTCTATTCCATGACTTATTTTCTCCATATGTCAATACCAGTAGAATGTTTGTATTTTTAAAAATAGACTTTTGTTTCCATGGGAAATTTGGAATCATTTGAGGAACTTTGCAGTTTACTGAAGACCATCCAGCCAACTCTTTCCTCCTCTTCAGCTTACAGAGCCATTTTATTATCTGTCTGTACTGTCTACTCCAGATTTACTGAGAGACAGTGTTTCTATCCAAATGCATGTTATAATCTGGATAACAGGTGTTCTTCATCCACTTGGTCTTTCCTGTGTGGATGGTTAGGCCAAACTCTTCTAAGTTATTGCATATTCCTGGGAGTAGACTTTAATATTTCAGAACTTGAAACAAACAGTATCATGTCATCTGCAAACAGAAACATCGAGAACTATAAGACTATCCATATTTAAAGAAACTAGTTCTCAAAAGGAAGACCCATTCTTCTGTTGGGGCAATAATTTAATCCCTTCCAGCAATTAGAACCTTATCAGAACATGCATTCTGCTGGCATAGTTTTTAAAGATCAAGGATACCTTCCTGTCATGATAAATCATTGGAGTAAGACTCTAGAGGCCAAGACAGGTAACATTACTTCTCTTTAAAGATGAGGAAACTGAAGCCTAGAAAGGCTCCACAAATAAAGCCACTTCACCTTGGAGTTGGCAAGTTATTTTATTTATTATGTTTTTTCAAAAAATCTTGAATGATTTTGTTATATAGATGGGAATTAACTGTTAAAAAACTGTCTTTAAGATGGCATTTTGTTTTACTAATCAAATTATTTCTTTATAATAAATGGACAGGACACAATAGAATTGTATCTACATTTGTCATTAACATTTTATGTTCTCTACATCTTGTCATTCAGTTGTGAAATGACAAATATGTGGCCCTTCTTTGAATATGTGTTGTGAAATTCTGCTTGTTCCTTTTTAATATGCTTATCAAATATACCCTTAATTACTTCATTAGGTGCCTAATAAGTTATATTATTAAAGATTTTTGCATATGTTATTCGATTTAGGTTTATAGTTGTTGATATTTTTATCACTTTTTTTGGTATTAAAAAAATTACAAGCATTTTCCCATGTTTTTGGTATTATTCTGTGGTTCATGAGAAGAAGCCAAAATCTGAGATAGTTTTAGAAAGAAATTTATTAGATAATTGGGTAAAGGATATCAAGCCAGAGACACACAGTGACTTTCTCTCCTCTAGACTTCAGGAGGTTTACTTCATATAAGATTTACACAAGAGTACCTGTATATGAGTGACATGAATGCAGTTAAGCACTTGTGCCAAACGGGCCACTTTAAAGTAAGGAAGACTGAAATCAAGATCAGTAAATATTAACACTCAGCAGGATTTGGAGAAAGCCAAAACACAAAGGAAACCCAAAATACAAACTTGTCTGGGATAGATCCAGAACCAAATTCCTTGTATATCTCTGGCAATCCTGAAGAATTACTGAGGTGAGGCCATCATTCTGTGTTCAAACTATGTCTACTCACAGAAAGTTAGATTTAAACAGTATAATAATTGCTATTTCCTGAGTAACATAAAACATTTGGCATGTTACCGTCCTTCAGATACCTTACATATCGATCCCTCAGTACTCTTAAAACTGTGTATCCTCCAATATGGATTTTCCTCTATTTATAACATGTATAATATATGTTCATTCAAATTTGGCTGCTTTTCTTATCTTTGATCTCTTAAGTGTCATTTCCGTCTCCCCTATAAGCATGGGGATCACAGCTGTGATATAGCACTTACTAATGCTTGTTGATTAATTAATGGTTAAAAAAAAGTTTATTGTATGCTTGTTGATTAATTAATGGTTAAAAAAAAGTTTATTGTATAGTATTTTTCTTGGATTTTTTCCATTTTTCTTCTATTTGTTATATTTCCATTTTCATCTTTAATTGTTCTTGGGAAGATTTTGCTTAATTGAATTTCTTGCCAAGTTTTCTTTATATTGATTTTATTCTTCATTCTGCTTGGTGAAATAGTGTTCATAATCATCTACATCCTTCATAAGATTTTACGTTGAGTTTATATTTTAAACCGATGCTGCCTTTGGCTTGACAAGTAAGTCACATAATTGCTGCCTGAGGTAGATACATTTGGGAATCTTTGGGTCTCTTAATATGGCATTTGATTTACAGCGGTTAAATTATTATAATCAGTGTCAGTGTCACTTATAATGTCCATTTCCCATTTTTCATTACTGATTATTCTTTAAAATAGTTTAGGATTGAGTTGTTTCAATTGCACACCTTGTCTTTTTCTCATTATTATTCTTACTCCTTGCTTTTTACTATTTATTCTTTTTGCTGTTAACAAGTTCGTGGTCTGACAGTGCACTGACAACTGATTTGGAGATAACTCCCACATCAATAACAAGTATTTTCCTGTCTGCTAAAATAACTGTTTCATTCCTTGCAGTATTATTGGTGCTCACCATATCTTAGTGCTTACAAGTTCTTTTCTTGAAGAGTATGTTCATGATTAAAGGTGTGAGTCTTGCCTTTTGTCTACAAACCCTTACTTTCTTTTCTGTTTCTTTTCTTGAACCATGCCTTCCCATATTTTTCTCATTTCCCGACTTTTTCCTGATTTTATGTAGGAGTCATTGAGTGTCAGAGTATTTGTTGATTTAATATACAGAATCTTATAGAGTTATAGAGTTATTCATATAGAATCTTATAGAGTTAATCTTATAGAATTTTTCTCCTTTTCATTCTCAGTAAGTGATATTTGTGCTAACTCTGCAATTGTTTTTATGCTGCTCTTTTTGCAAATATATATCAGTCCTGTACTTCCAGATGACCAGATACACTATGAAATAATGTTTCTTGTTGCCTTTGTACATAAAGAGGGAGGAAGGGAGGGAGAGGGAGAGAAAAAGAGACCCCATAGTCTAAGTGCTAAGTTATTAAAGCTTTAATAACTGTAACAGCTATAATAGCTGTAATGGTTTTAAAAGCTTTAACACCCAGCATATAAATATGTGCATATTTATATGTGTGTATATGCACTTATATATATGTAAGAGACTTGTTAAATTGTTATCAAAATTCAGTTCTCTCCCTCAAGAAACTTTCATTCTCTGGTAAAAGTAATTTAATTTGTGCTTCAAGCAAGCATGGACTTGATGACTTCTAAAGGTCATGTACAAATCTAAGATTTTAAAATACTAACCAAGGCAGGTCTGTACCCTGGGAACCCAGGTTTCTAATCCCAGGTATACCAGTAACTAGCTGTGATATTAATTGTGAGTAGATAATTTTGTCATTGGACCTTCTCAGTTCAATCTAAACAATGTTTATTAAACCCTCACTAAGGGCAAAATACTGGAATCGACTTCTGAGGATACAAAGTCTAAATGAAAAATCTGTTTTCTTCTCAGAATGGGGAAGTCAAAGGTGACTGAAGTCAAATGTCTCTTCTAGCTCTAAATGTGATGACATGACTTATCCCAAGACACATAGAGAAGAGCCATGAAAAACCCTAGGATCTTATTTCCAGGCCCCATGCTCTTGCTAGTCAGCTGTCAGGGCTTCCTTTGTGACACCACAAGTTAGTAATTCAAACAAAAATCAGTTTACAAATTGTGGTAGCTACTAGTGTTTGGTAACCACTGATCCCAGCCCTGTTCCAGAAGATGAACCTTGTTTCACCTGTGTCCCTTTCCCAAGTAGAACTTCTGAGATTTAGATAGAGGGAAGGTTATACTTGTGGCTTCTTGGTAAAGCAGAGAAAAAGTAAGGATTGAACCTTGAAGGATATGGGAGAGTCAGTCCTGGACCTTTTAACACCCCCTCCCTATCCTTCCACCTGACATAAAACACACTTTCCTCAAACTTGACTATAGAACTGGTTGTGGACCTGGCTAGTAGATGATGAAAAAATCCATAAAGATGGACTTCTCTTCCTTTGCCTTTTTAACATGTTTATGTTTAACATTTAACATGTTATGTCTTTTTAACATGTTTAACATGTTTGTTTGTTTTTTTAATAAGACCATTAAAAAAAAAGCAAAAACAAATGGAATATTGCAGTACTGATATTTAGAAATGATTTAGAGTGAGGAAGGGGAAAACAAGCATTATTAAGCACTTTCTATGTTTCAGGCTAAGCATGTGCTAAGCATTTTATAATTATTATCTCATTTGGTCCTCACAATAATCCTGGGAAACAGATGTGGTTATTATCCCCTTTTACAGTTGTGGAAACTGAAAATATAGTATAAGTGAGTTGCCTGGTTCACTAGTAAGTATTTGAAGTTAAATTTGAATTCAAGTCTTCTACTTTCAATATCTATGCTTTTTATCCACCTTGGCAGCTAGCTCATCTAGCCATCTCAGCCTCCAGATTGAGAGAGGATGCTCAGAACTTAAAAGATGAAAAAACATGCCCGGGGAGAATAGTGGCTCCCTTCCCAGTGAAAAAGTATTGTCCTTAAAATATGTTAAATAAATACGGGCAATTGCCTTCTTTTCTCCAAATGCTCTAATCCTTGACTGTTTGGGGTGGGGTTGATCAAATTTGGAGTCTTAAGTGAGCCCTAATATACTGCTTGTGGAAATTCTGATTTGCTTAGTCACAGATTAAAACGAGCTGGTCATGGTAGAGATCTGGGAGAATTCATAATTGGTTGTTTCCCATGTGTATGGGTGTGTGTGGGAATCTTGGTTATTTTTTATAATGCTGCCTCATACAATTAGTTTATACTTATTCTTCGGTGAAATAAAGTGTTACTTGTCATAAGAAACACTATCATAATAGATGAGTGTGTGTATGTGTGTACACACACGTATTGTCATTAGAATGGAATTTATTGGTTTTTAAAATTTTATACTATGAACATTGAGGAGAGGTCAACATCTGTAGCAGTAAAAACTATTAGTAAATTTATGACTCAGAGTGTGAGTATCTTTCACTTGTATTATGAAATGTATAATCATTTGTTAAATAAGATCCTCTGCCCTTATTACTGATGCTCATTTGTGGAAATGTTAATCCAGGAATTCCTAGGTGTGGGCAGTCCCAACAGGGAATACACATTGTAGTCCAGCTGTAGTTTGGTAGGTAGTCTTTGAAACCTGCTATGGCCAAAGTGGTGATAATCCTTTCCAGTTTAGCTATCTCCAGTGAGAGATGTACAGTCTGTCAGTCCTGGGTTTGAAGCTTTCTGATCTACTGAGTTGAGTCAGAGCTTACATTCCATGGATATGACCTTCAAGATTGAATTCAGGGTCACTTCAGTGTCCAGTGCCTCAATAAGGCCTTAAAATGGGGAAAGTGTATTTTTGACATTCAAATATATTATCTTTGTATATGACACACAAAGTATTTAAGTATTGAAAGTAGATGACCAAATTAAAATCCTTCTCCTTCCTTTCTGCCATCTAAATCCCACTAATCTATTCTTAAGGATCCATCTCAAATCATACTTCCAGGATGTCTTCACAAGCCATTCCAGTTCATGCTAATCTCTTTCCCTAAACTCCTGTGTTATTCATGTGGATTATCTGTATCACTCATGTTGACATTGTGTTGCCATGTATTCATCAACTTGCCTGTTCATGTTTTGGCTCCCTAGTGAGATTATAAACTCTTTGTGAGGGTAAGGACCTGTGTCATAAGCTGCTCTTATCTCCCATTGCCCTAGGACAGTGTTTTGCACACAGTGGATATTCAGCGCACAATGAATTAATGAGAATTGACAGTAGACATGTAAACAGGACTCTGATTTATGGATTTGCCAACTGGCTTTTACCTATTACAGATAGTTCTTTCCTTTGGGGTCTTTAACTAGTACATCTATAAATCAGACAGTTACTGGTTTTTTGTTTAGTAAATGTTAGTTTCCAATCAATCCATTTCACCCATGATTTATGAAGCACTTGCTGTGTGCCAGACATTGTGTTAGGTTCAAGGAAACAAAGACAAAAGAGCTTTCTTGTTGCTAGTTCAATTATGGGAAATGTATATATACATATATATAGATTTATGCAAACTATAGAAGTATGAACAAAATAAATACTATGTAGTTGTGGGGTTTTTTGGTTTGTTTGTTTGTTTGTTTGTTTTTGGTGGGGAGGAGTGTGTTGCTAGGTCTAGTATCAGGAAGATGTGGGTTTAAATCCAGCCTCAAATCCTTCCTAGCTGTGTGACTCTGGACAAGTCATTTAATTCTGTTTGCCTCAGTTTTCTCATCTTTAAAATAAAAGCTGGAGAAGGAAATGGCAAATCGTTCCAATATCTTTGCCAAGAAAGCTCCAAATTGGGTCATGAAGAATCAGACATGACTGAAAACAACTGAATAAGAACAACAGAAACTTTGGTGGGGAAGGCTCTACTATAGAGAGATAATGTTACATATTGTAAAGAGTATCATTCTCAGAGCAACAATATCTCCAGTGCTTACTACAGCACCTGGCACAAAGTAGGAATTTAATCATTTTTACTGACTGATAGCAAGTCCTGGGTTCAGATCTCAGAATAACTATTTGATAACTGTGATGGTAAACAAATCACCTAACCTCTGAGCCATATGTAAAATGAGGATAATTGTGCTTGCCCCCACCTCCATCACTGGGTTATTTTAAGAGAAATGCATAAAATACTATAGAAATGACTGATTGTCATTCCATGATGGATGTTGTATGAAAATACTGTTGCCTGTGTAGCAGTTTGGCTTTACCATCAAGGTAAGAATTCATAGCAGGTCAAAACAAACAAACAATAAAAGAATAGATCCTCCTTCACTCCCAGGAAGCTTCTGGCTCCTTTGTGACTTGCATGTGTCAGTGTCCCAGTGAAACCCAGTGTTCACATTATATGTGCCAGGGCCACAGATGGAGCAAAAATTAAGTTTCCCTTAGTAGTGACTAGACTGCAGAATCTGTCCCAAGTACTATTACTTTGTTCTAGGTATCCCCTTTTTTCCTTGCTTGTATTATTCCTTCTGAAAAAGGAAGATTTCTCAACTCTACTATTAACTTTTTTCTAGTGGCCCTATTGGGCTAGGAATTAGGAAACCTGAATATCAGTCCTAACTTGGCTACTCATTTGTTCTGTGAGTTTTTGTATGAGTTGCTCTACCTCTCTGGGTCTCAATTTTCTCATCTATAAAAATGAAGGGGTTCAAATCAGGTGCTCCAAGAGGCAAAGGGAACAGGGAGCAAAAAGGTGGCAGTTAAAATGGGCCACCATTGTCCTTAGATAGAGTGTGTGAGGAATAATATCTGTATTATCTTGCATTGCTTTGAAAAACTTTTTTTTTTTTTTTAAAGAAGGGAGACCTCTTCTAATCCTGAATGACTTAAAATGGAATGAGTCAGCAAAAACAAACAAAACATCTTATCCATGTGGATCTACCCAAATCCTAGAACTGTAGAATTCACCGAATTCTCCAAACTTCCTCTTTCCACCCTCCCCTCCTCCCACAAAAGATAAATGGATCAAATCTTTAGTGAGTGACCTTTATATCTAAGCCTGGCTAATACACTAGGATTCTCTCCTCTGACGGAGCTATAGTCTATTGAAGGAGACAAGATTCATACACATGAAACAGAAAAAAAGGCCAGTATAATCTTTAAGCATATTTTATATCACACTTGTCCTGAATTAGCATGGTGAACTCAGGGTCAGTTAAAATGATCAGAGGAAAAATGTTAAGCTTTAAAAGTAAAACTGTACTAAGCCTTTTTGCACACTCCTGTGTCTTCATTTCTCATGAAATAACAAGATGGAAGGCAAAAAGTATGATAAGCAGTGGACAATAAATTTTAAAAAATATTTAAGTTAGAAGAGATACCAAGGCTCAGAGTTGTGATGATCAGAAAAAGCTTCAAGGAAGAGGCTATGAAGTAACTCTTCCCACTTCCATTCTAAGACCCTGATAACAAGTTCTATAAATATATTTTCTCCCTTATTGCATTTGGTCTTTGGAACTAAAGTGGTTAAGAATGGGTGAATTTTTTCTTTTTCCTTTTTCTTGTATTTACAGGTTAATTCTAAATTGTGCTAGTGCAAGAAGGATAAATTATATTATGAGACAGTGAAGGAAAACAGAAGGATGGAATTTTGTTGGTTACCTAGAAACCCTTTAAGAAAAAAATGAAGAGGGCATTGTTCATCCTCACTGTGTATGACAGCACTTTGTAACCTTTCTCATTCCAAGATACACTTGCAGATTGGTAATTGTATTGCAGGACATTATTAGAGAAGGTTATTTGTACACTGTTGAAAAGGATAAAGGGAGGAATGCATTGGTCCAGACATAAGAAAGACGAGAAAGAGAGAAAAGAGATTAGGATGGGAAAAGATGAAGGAAAAGAGGGTCTAGAAAAGAATAGAGAAGAGACAGAAGGGACAAAGAAGAGGTACAGTGGGAGATATAAAACTAGGGAGATGGAAGGAAATAAAGGAGAAGCCAGTCAGAGGAGTTGGCTGTTCTGTATGGGCCATTGCTAAGAATAGTACCTGCCTCACGGGATTGTTGTGAGGATCAGATAAGATATTTGTAAAAAGCTTTAGCACAGTACCTAGCACCTAGTAGGTGCTTAGTAAAAGCTTGTTCCCTTTCCTTCCCATTGAATCAAAAAAGAGGATATAACTCTTGTCTGTTTCTGGCTAAGCATCAGAAATCAACATACTAAGTGACCTTGGCAAAGTGACTTCCCCCTTTTATATGTAAGCTTTCTCTTGTGTCAGTCCCCAGAGCTGCTGCTGAGTCACATTCTAGGGATTTGGAGAAGGAAAGGCTGATGAGGATTGGGAAGGGCTGTGGGGTATACAGATAAACAGTCTTCAGAAAATCCCCTCCCTAAACTCACTTCAGTCACTGGTTTCAGCTTTCTTTTATAAGCTCTGCTAACATTTAACAAGATAAATAGATTGGATTTTTCACTTCCTCTCAACCCTCCCTTAGTTCTGGCAATGATGCTCATAAATAGACAGAAGAACATTCTAGGCAGAGACGCTTGGATTATCTCACAAACTGGATAACCAGTCCTTGGATAATTGACTGATTCTGGACAGTCAACTCTGTACTTTGGACAGTGGAAATCTCATCATCATTATGTACATTCCTCTGGGAGACTGAGATAGGAAGTAATCCAAATTGTTCAGCATGAGATAAGGATTTTAATGACAAAGGGTGAAGCAAACTTTCAAATAAGTCAGAGATTCATACTTGTTCCTCCTGGTTCAAAAGTAATTAGGAATGGACTATTTATTGGGAGGTGGTAGTGTAATTAGAGAGAGGGTCTGGGACCATGTTGTAGTAAAGGAATCCAAGGTGATTGTGTAAAAGATGACCTCTTAGAGCAACAAAGGTAAATCTACATTTCCATAAATTTCTTTAGTCCTGTGATCCATATGTTTTCTTTGCCCATAGGTCAGACATGTGAGACTCAGTTGTTTTTTAAGTACCATTTATTTATGTTCAATCACTCTCATAGATATTGGGGACACAGCATATTTCTATGTTCCTGACATTAAGGACTTTATAATCTCATGGTGGCATACCACCAAGATGCAAGTGTGATGTAGGCTACAATATGAAAGGGGCTGAGGAAATGGGGAAAGGAGCATCAGCTGGATCTTTGAAGGAACCTAGTAGAGAGCCTACAAAGAAAAAAGAGCCCCTGGCTTTTAGTGCTCAGTGAATAAACTCCTGCTTCATCTAGCCTTGACTGAGGTCAGTAATCGATCCATGTCGTACCATCCTCCTGGGAAAGGGAGTCAACAGCAATTGATTTTTACTTATAGTAATATCATTCTCCCCCAACAAAGCCTATAATCAGTCAGCAGCAAAATTGTGAGAAAATCAAGAGTTTATCCTTAGAACCCAAGTCACTCCATAGCTTTGATTTTGCTGTGTTCTCCATGGTACAGTGGAAAAAACACTGGTTTTGTAATCAGAGGACCTATGTTCGAATCTCAGCTCTTTGGTTGACTATCCCTGTGTCCTACAGCAGGACACTAAACTTTTCTATATTTTACTTTCCTCATATATAAAATAAAGAGGTTAGACTAGATCTTTGGTGTCATATTCCAATAAAAATTGGGCTACTACGTAATGATCCCTGCAGACTGCATGTTAATTTAGAAAATCACATATTAACTTTATATGTGTTCTATTTATTTTTATTTCATCAAATATTTCCCAGTTACATTTTAATCTGATTTGGGCCTTACTCTAAAGGCCCTCTTGACTATAGGTAACCTTTTAGTACCTTTCACAATTCCATCTATGATTCTATTATAGAAGTATCCCTAGGTACTTCCTCAGTAGCATACTTTTCCCCCTTTATATGCCTCTTACATGTCCTAGTAATCTTTCTCTATTTCTCCTATCCTATTCCATTCTTAGGAAGGCACCTAATACCATTCATTTATACCTTAGTTCAAATTTAACACATTATGGCAGAATAAAGGCTTTATCCCATCAAAAGAATATTTCAAGAAGCTAGTTAAAGAGGGAGGAGTTCATTTTGCAGTGTTGGCTGGAGAGTCTTCATGGTACCCCTGAAACTATACCATGCATCATGGGGGCAGTCTCATTTTACAGGTGATAAAACCAAGGTGCAGAAATATGAACTCCCAAAGTAAAAAGTGTTTCATGTCAGAACCTAGTCATATATATATATATATATATATATATATATATATATATATATATATAATGATTTCCTTCTAAAAAATAGAAGTTGTTTGAATTTGGGCTGGGGAGTAGGGGGAACACAATGTGATTTTGGAGTAATTCATCTCTATCTTCCCTAGCTCAAATAATTAAATAGACATTGGTTGAGTACCCATTGAGGTCTGACCTGTGAGGGGAATACAAAGGAATTAAAAGAAGCAGTGCCTGTTAGCTCCAGGAAGCTTACAGTAGATGCAGGACACTGAACATGTATAAATGGATTGAGGACAATTGCAAATAAGGTATCAAAAAAGGAAAAGAATTCCCTGTAAACCAAGGGCTCAGGGGAAGGATCATTACATAAAGGCAAAAACTATATGTTACACTTGAGGCTACAGCTTTAAAAGAGAAATAACACACATAGCCCCCTGTTGTAAAGAAATATTTTGGAGACCACACTTTTCACATGAAGTAAGTAGAGAACCAGACAAACCAATATATAATCAGGAATTAATATGATCAGATGTAAGAATGAGCAATGCTGACAAGAAGAGCTAAGGGGTCATTAAGGGTAAAAATCAGTTTGAGACCCTGGAGTCACTACAGAAGATCTTTAGTTCAGATGGCCATGTTTTCTGTCTGACTAAAGCTGATCTAGAAGGATCTACTCCTACTCTGTGACTTGAGATAATTGATCTCCCAGGCTCTTGGTAATAAAATGATGGGTTATGTTCACCCTCTGGAGTTTTGGGTATGGGGTAGGAGGCAAAACCTAATCAATGAATCAATAAACATTTATTATGTAATTGCCTACTATGCTGCCTAATCCTCTGACTTTATATTATGATTAGAGCAAGTCATTTAATCTCCTAGTACCCATGGCAGCCCTTAAAAAGAAGATGCCCACTGACATTGATAGAAGTAGCTTCCTCATCTGGAAGTTCCCTGGACCAAAGAAATCATACGTCTAGTCCCTATTCCTTGAGTAACACCTTCTAATAAAGTGGATGAGGCTGTTAAGCATCCTAACTGCTAGATCTTTTTCCTTGTTTCATTGCTCCTGGTGTGTTTGTTGTGCTGGGATGTGTGTGAATGTTTGTATCTGCACCTTCCCACTTGGGGCCGTTATCTCCACTCTCCTCCTCCCTGGTACCTCAGGTTGAAAATAAACTGGACTTTGACTGTGATGCTTTCTCCCTATCATACTCAGATCCAGATTTTCACCTACTTAGCCTGCTATACCTTTGCATTTTCATTTCCTTACCTCACCCTTTCTTAAGTGTTGTCTTCCCCAAACTGCTTCAAGGCAGGGAATGTCATGTTTGCTTATATTTATATGCCCAGCACTACTCACGGTTCCTGACCCATACATAAATGCACTCTCTCTCTCTCTACCCTTCTCCCTTTTTCCTTCTATTCTCTCTTCCTCTCAGTCTCTCTATATTTATAGACAAGTCTCAAAATTTATTGCCCTGCATTATTAGGAGTTTCCTCACCCGTCAGTTCCCATTGAAATGAAAAGTCTAATCTATATGCATGCATGTATGCATATGTGTTGATGAATATTAATACATGTTTATATATGTGTATATGTATGTGTGTTTTATACATTTGTCAGAGGACTAAATTGTATAATACACCATTATAGGATTTCAGAAAAGAAAAGGAATGGAATTGACTTCCTTGAAGGAAACAGACCTTAAAAGATGAGCAGTATGATTAACTTTTTTTTTTTTTAAACCAAGAAGCTAAATTTAAAAGGAATTGCTTGCTCAGAGTGGCACAGGCGGTATACTCAAGGAAAAGCAGAAGGAGTGACCAATAGCCAATGTGGAATGCAGAAGCCATTTGATTTGCAGTGAGATTTGAGCCTTTGCTTGCTGTAATCCAGGATGTTTGAAGATTGCCCTTTCATCTGCTGGGCCCCAGACCTGCCAAATGTCTCTCTCTTGTTCTACCGTGCTATATGGTCCACTGTGTCATATGGAGCCAGAGAGATCAATGGAACTGTGAAAGAATAATTAGTCATTTTTCCCTTTACCCTAAATTGAATTTTCATTCTCTGTAGTATTGACTTTTTGCAGTTTATTGAGAGAGATTTGAGAAAGTCTGGCCCTTTGCAGGCAGACTAATCACTCAGTCACTAATAGACCTGTGACTTTACACCACCACTTGGTAATAGATTTTCCATTGTGGCATCCCCATCGATCAGATAATCGGTATGGAGGGTGGACTGTGCCATGAACAAATAGCAGATTTCAGCACATCCTCAGTTTGGATTTATTTCTTTTTTCCATTCAGAAAACCTTTCCGGAGATAAGTGTGCCTGGCTCTGTGCTAGGGAGTTGGGGAATGTAAGAAATGGGGAAAAGAAAAAACAGAAACAGTATTTGCCCTCAAGGACTTGGAAGAACTTACTGTCTGTCTATGGACACAAGAAATAGATTGTGCTCAGAGATATAATACAAATCATAAGTGGTTCTGAGTGTTAAAGTGAGAACTCTGTGATGGCTGGGAAAATCAGGGCAGGGTCTAGGGATAGAATATATGATACTAGGGTATGGGTCAAAGTGGGATGTCGACACAGCAACCATCAAGAAAACTGGGGCTATATTATAAGGTCAGTGTACAAATTACTTCATAGGAATTCAGAAAAACAAGTTAGGCAACAGAAATAAAGAGCTCTGGAAAAGAAACCAACACCTTGAAATTAGGAAGCCAAGTAGAGTCTTAACAAGCAAAGACACCAAAAGTAAGCAGTATCTTATCATTGAGATGATGTTTTGCTACCTCCTAGGACATTTTATGTACTTCTGATTTGATCAGTTTAAGGAACTAGTAATCCTTAAACTTGATAATCTTAGAACATGCAATTATAGGTAAGTGGAAATAGCCAGCTGGAATAGAAAGGGGAAGAGACAGAAAAATAAAGTGCTAAGAGATAGTTCCTGATTCAGACAGATACTCCCAAAGGAGGATTGCCTGTCTGTCTGCTTTTATGTAAATTTGAGTTATCAATAAAGAATGCAACTACTGGATGGAAAAAATAGCTATCTAAGCATGAATTAGAGATTGAATTGGATCTTTCATCATAGCCTTCCATTTAGTCACCTAAGTCTCTCATTGAAAGAATAGGTAGGAATCTGATCAGTAATAGGATTCCTCTGTCCTTAAAGAAAGGTATTTTCCATAGGTCTCCACTATTTTGGTATATGGGTACAGACACACCTGAAGTTAAGGTTAGAACTCTGAGCAAGAAAAAATTCACTCTCTTTGGCTGTACAAGAAGTGGGGGGGGAGGGGGGGGAGAAATAATGGGAGAGAGTTGTTACCTGTGACCAGAACCAGATACTTTTGTGCCTGCTCAAAACAGGAGCAAAGTTTTCTGAACTACAACCTACTCCTTAGAGACCACTGGGAACCTGTAGTATCAGAATAAGGGTCATCTCTCCTCCTTGTCAGTAAGAAGAAAGGTAAAGAGTTTTATACATCTCATATATCCTTGATTGTTTTTTTCTTTTTTCTTCTTTCTTCTTTCCCTCTTTGTTTTCTTCCTACTTTCCCTTCCTCCTTCCCCACGTTGGATGTAAAGCAACTGCTCAAGCCCAGCTCCACTACTGTTGGCAAGGGAGCTTTTGATCTGCTCTGTTTCCAGCCTGGCCCAGTTTGCCCTTCCATAGGCAGGCTGCTGGCCCCCCTTTTCCCCAACTCACCACAATGATGCTGAATTTAGTACAGACACTGATTGGCACAGCTCAGCTGAAGCTCAGAACTCCACCAGCCTCGGCCTCCCCAGCAACAAGGATTGCAAATGTGTGCCTCTTCACAGGAACCAAATTCATTTTCCTCAAACATCTTTTTGATCAAGTCACTGCCCTGATCAAAACCTTTAGAGGGACTCTCCATGGCCTCTAGGATGCAATTCAAACAACTCTGTCTGCACTTGTCCCCCAACCCCAGTTTGGCTTCAGCCTACCAGTCCTGCCACATCTCCTATTACTCTACAAACTTGATACTAGTTAAAGTAGTCAAACATGCTGCCCTTGCAAATATATCTGATGCTTTACCACTTTAAAAAACTTTTTTTTTTTAGTTTTTTTAAATGCCTTCTCTTTCTCTTCCTTCTTCCTTCCTGGAATAGCCTTCCTCCTACTCTTCCATTTAATCATAGCCTAACTTGTATTCTTTTAAATTTTTATTTTTATTTAAGCCATCCTTCAAGGCTAAACTTAGACTCTTGCCCTTCCTTGACCACCTTTAAATTCATAGCAATGATCTGTATCACCTTTCAGTTAACTGACGGTTCTCTGCCTCACTAAATATTTGATTTGATTGGGTTTGGTTTTGATTTTTTGGTCCCTCTAGTAAAGAACTTTGTTTGATGCAAGAACATCGACTGGCCGTCATGGGTAATCAGAGAACCTTCTAGCTGGAGACTGTTAGTTCAGGCAAGGAACCCCAGCATCCTCAATGAAACTCATTTTCTCATCTTTGTGTCAGAAGTCCCAGACAAATGAATGATCCTGATAAACAAAATAAGGCAACAATTTGTAGTTCCACAAACATTTATTATTAAAGCTTAAATTTGGGGAGGAAAAATGTTACAGTAAAAATCACTAGCTCCTGAGGCCTGAGCTGCCTAAACCTTGAGCAAAAATCAAAGGCCAGATTTCAAGTTTGTATTTCTTTTCCTGTAAGAAGTAGAATTATATATTTTTTCTTCCCCTTCCCCATCCTTATCCCTATTTTAAGTTAGTCTGTTGCTTTGTCTTCCCTCTGGCCCTATCAGGAGTGCTGAGTCTCTAGACAAGCTTCCTCCTCCCCCTACCTTCTTCTGCCAGAAAATGAGATGCTTGCTTTGCAATTAACTAGTGCCAACAACATTTCACATATTATAAAGTTGTGATGAGACTAAAACGAGTTTCCCTTAATTAGCTGGGCACATACCTTCATGAAATGCTTTCTTTTTCCTTATCCAAGAAAGATGCTATGATTTTCAAGTCTGGGCATAATCCTTTCATATTTGTCTGTCTAGCTGTTTCATGACAGATCTGTTATCATAATGCTTGCATACCTGGCTCCATTTCCTCCCTCCCCAATAAGAGGTGAATGAGAGGAGCAATTTTAAGTTCTGGGGTTGGACTTTTATGTTTTTATTTTTAAGATTTGTACCAGCTTGCTTTCCAGAGGACTTGATGTTTCAGTTTGTAATCCTGTCAATCAATCATTCATTCAACAAGCACCTACTCTGTGCTTAGTTTCAAGGATACGGTCAGAAATTAGACAGTCCTTGCCCCAACGAGCTTTCATTCTATTGAGAAACAATATATAAGGTAGATATATTATATTTAATATATATTGAACTACCTGCCATCTAGGTGGGGGGGGAAAGAGGGGAAAATTTGGAACAGAAAGTTTTGTAAGGGTCAATGGTCAATGTTGAAAGATTACCCTTCATATGTTTTATAAATAAAAAGCTATAATAAAATATTTTTTAAAAAAGAAAATAAAAAATAAAGTAGATATGTTATTAAAAACCTAAATTTCTACAATTAGAGATGTCTTAAAGATTATCTAATCCAACCATTTTGTTTTATAGATGGTAAAATGGGAAAGGACCTTCCCCAAAGTTCTACCCAATGTTAATGATAAAGTCAGTGCTGGAGCTTTTCTATCTTACACTCCTTTTTTAGAATTCATCTACACATATCAAGGATCTTCCAGAAATTAGGGACCCTATTGTGCATTCTATCCTGCAGGCATTTTAGTAGGGGAAAGGGGATTGAAATGCTAGAGAACCATGCTAATTTCCCTCCTTATGTCTAGGTTGGGGACAGTCCTCAGAAATCATGGGAAGGGCATTCCAGCCAGAGAAACTCAGAGCTAAGAGTCAAAAAAGAACTTGTTTTGTAAAACAATGGGAAGCATGGTTGACAAGGTAGTATAGGGCCTTTTATTCCACATTATGGAATAATGAAATAATAATGAAACCTTTTACATATTGCCTACCACTTCTCATTTTCCCCCTATTCATTCTTCCATTCATTAATATATATTTATTCTTCTACATGCTGGCTCACATGCTAAGTCCTAGGAATACAAAGACCATAACCTCAAGGAGTTAATATTGTACTTATCTCATGAGCAGGACAGGCCTGATTTTCATATCTATCCTCTGAGAATCAGTATTAGAGTTCTATTGCAGCAAGGGGGCTGCTTGCATTTACAAAATATCCCTAGCCAATTCCCTATGGGAAGGCAGCCCAATCCTTAGGAAAAACTCACTTGGCTCCTCAGGGTGCCTCTGATCTCAGCCATCTGCTTTTTCCATCTGGGTTGTCTAAAGAGAAGCATTCATTCTTCAATTTCTTCCCTCTTCTTTTATCCCAAGATTCTGGATTTAGATAGAATATGAAGTTTCCATCATTGCTTTTCTGTTTCGTTTGAGACATTCAGGCTTTCTCATAAGAAACATAAAAACCTGCTTCATAACATATTAAATGGCTGCTTCTCAATTAACTTCTAGTTTGAGGTGAAATTCCTATCTGTTTGTCACTGTGTATTCTTTAGCAGATTTTTGGAGAAAGCTGGGAAAACAAAGATATTAAGGTGTGATCTGGGATCATTTAAGGACTTTAGTTATCTCTCATTTCTTTGTCCCGGTAGCTACAACTATGTATCAATGAAAAGCATTGTTCTGTTGCAGTTAAGTAGACTGTCTACTCGTTCCATCCAGATTTCCTCCTGCAAAGAGCCAAGTGTTCATTGGAATAATTTGAGTCAAGAAAACAATCATAGTTCTTCTCAAAGGGGCTATTTTTTACTCCCCTTGTCATTCAATCCATTCAGACCCAATACTTGCCTTTGGTCCCAAGACATGTTGCCAACGTGAGATCCTAGAACAGATTCCATTGCCCTTGTGAAACAAGTTCAGCCCAGTACTGATGTGATGTCATAGAGAGCCTTCTGAATCGTCCTCTCTCTTGATCCAAATCTGAACCATGGGGTCGTCCTACCTTCTCCATGAATTCTTCCCAGACTGTTCTTGATCATATGATCTCCTCCTCCTTCTCCAGGCTCCAGTAATCCAAACCTCTTACCCCAGCACTCAGTAATATATGAATTTTGTGGTCATTATTGTTATTTCATATGATTTGTCTCATCTCTCTCATTAGGCTGGTAAGCAACATGTTTGACAGAATTATTGGAAGTTGGAACATTAGAGATGGAAAAGATTTCAGAGGCCATCTAATTCAGCCTTTATGCACTCTACAGTATACCTTCCTTGCCACCCCCAGAGGGCAGGTCACCCAGGCCAGTTTTAGATAGCTCTGAGTGCTAAATTATTTCTCACCTCTGGCCTAAATTAGCTTTCAAACAACTTCTGTCCATTGCCTCTCATTCTTCCCATTGGAGCCCGATCATAATAATAAAAATCATGATGATGAGCACGATGATAGCCTATATTTATATAGTGCTTATTTACAGGGCAGTTACTGTGCTGAGTGCTTTTCCATTATCATCACATTTGCCTCTCACAACCACTTTGAGAGATAGATGCTAACTCCATTTTCACAAATGGGGAAACCGAGACAAATAGGGTTAGGGGCTTGCCCATTATCACACTAAGTATCTGAAGTTGGATTTGAACTTTGGACCCTTCCGACTCCAGCACCACCTAGCTGCCTCTTAGAGGAGCCCTATGTGATAACCTTTTACCTGCCAAGAGCAGCTATCATGTCTCTCATAAATCTTTTCCTCTACGGAATAGCCCTCCCCAGTTCTGCAAAATAGCATCTTCTTCCAGAAGTCCATCTTTACTTGTGAGGACAAGTAAAATAATATTTGTGAAGTATTTTGTAAACCTTAAAAATAATTCTATAAATGCTAGCTATTCTTATCATTGTTGCTATTAATCATCATTACTGTTGTTGTTATTGGTGTAGTAAAAGGAGTTGTAGTCTTAGAAACAAAAGAAGTCACTATTTCTCTTTCATCCTCAGTCCACTCATCTGTAAAATGAAAATGAAAGTTAATAATGCCATGTTTTATTATTTACTTTGCAAGGTTGTTGTAAGAATCACATGAAATAATGAATATAACTAGTATTGGCAGCTTTGAAGTGCAATGTAAATGTGAACTTTTATTTGCAGGGCTTGGTTTGTCCTTGGAAGCTAATATATGATATATAAATTATATCCCTCCAAAGCAGGAATCAAGTTCTAGGAAAAGATAAATTCTCTTCTTAGTGTGTATCTTCCTCTCTATCCTCTTGGGAATATTAGTAGAAATAACAATAACTTGCATTCTAAGGTTTGGATCTTGTACCTTTTTTTCATACAGTGAGAAAGTCTTTCTCTATGTATTATCCTGCTCTTTTGAGTCTGTTGACCATCCACAAAATGGTAAAAAACTTGGAAATTGTCTTTGGTGATTCTTCTTCCAACATCTAGGTCATGGTCACTATACTTAACTAGAGAGTTTCAACCTGTTTGTCCACCCTGTGCAAACCCACTCAGCATCAAAATTTATTATATGCAAGTCATCAAATTGGAAAACATCTCTTTAATTTAAAGCAATTAATTAAGCACATTTTACAAAATTGAGTGCCTAGTTCTAAATCATTCACTATAGGATAAGGGTCCTTAACCTATGGTCCATGGATAGATTGGGGGATGGGAGGAGTTGCAACTGATAACTTGGAATAAAATAGACCTTTTTCAACCTTTTGCTTCAATTTAGCATTTTCTTCAATTACAGAATTTAAAATATTCTGAGAAAATATATAATTGGTGTTACATTACTTGATATTCTACAGAATAGAAATGCTATTCATAGAAGTGAGAAATCAGTATGAACTAAAAACAGTTAGTTACAGAAAGCTTCCCACAGGTGGGTGGAATGATGGATCGGACTTGGGTTTACAGAAAGGAGAAATGGCATGTTGATCTCCCCTAAAGAGATGTGTTTATTTCCTTAATATTTTCTAAATCCAGGGAACTGTCCTAGGCACAGTTTTAGATATAGCAGTGAAAATGAGAGTTCTTTTCTTCAAGGACTTATCATCATAAAGGAAGCTGTGGCCTGTCCAAAAATGGACTTGATAGAGAGCAAACTGTGACGAGAGCTAGCAGAAAGCTAGACCAACTAAACTAAACATTTGAAGAGACAGAGAGCAAGAATAGAACACCGGTTACCTCATCTTAAGGACCTTGGCTAAGGAAATCATGTAATAGTGGGAATAACTACAATAATAACAACACTTGACAAAACATTTTATATCTACATTTCTAGTGAAATACCTATTCACTGGTTGGGAGCATGAGATGGGGAGGCTGAAGAGGACTTTTCTTCATAATTTCTTGTCTCTGCCTCCATTCATAGCTTCTGTCCAGCAGCAGCAGTGCTGAAGCAGTGGAGTCATATGAGTCTGGTTGACTGTCTATGTATAATGGCCAAAGATTCAATTTTGCTAATTCTCTTCTCACTCAGGCAACAATAAATAGGAGAGTCTTGTTTCCCTTTATGCTTCTCTTTACAAAGCTATCAGTGACTTTTGTCTCCTTCCCATCTCATGTAGCAGTACTCTCATATACTCTTTTCTGAGTTCCATGAGGTTTTTTTGTTTTGTTTTGTTTTGTTTTACCTATTGTTCTTTTACACTTATTTTGTAAATGTGAAATCTCCTTCCTAGATTGTAAGCTTCTTGGGCAGCAGTGGATAGGTTGCTTGACCTGGAATCGGTAAGATCTGAATTTAAATCCAGCTTCAGGTACTTGCTAGCTGTATAAACCTACTTGTTATTGTTCAGCCATTTCAGTCATGACTGACTTTTTTTTTTTAACCTTCTGTTTACCTCAATTTCCTTATCTGTAAAATGGAGGTAATAATAGCACCCCACTTGTGTCTGGGTTATAGTGAGGATCAAATGAGATAATTGTAAAATGCTTAGCATAGGGTCTGGCACATAGTAAGTTCTATATAAATATTAGTTATTATTATTATGAAGGGATAAAGGGAGAACAGAAGCCAAGTCTTATCTATACTCTGCTTCTCAACCCCTCCACTCATCTTAAATATTGGTCAAATTGAATTATTCATTAGAACTTCTTGCCCTGACTAAAGCTTACTAAGTTTATTTGCCAAGTCTGACTCCATGAAATGAAATGAAAACACAACTTTTACTTGTTAACAATAATCTTAAAGCAGAAGCTTCCTACCAGTTACTAGATAGAGTATTGCACTAAGAGTCAGGAAGATTCAGTCAAATCCTGCCTCAAACACTTAATAGTTGTGACACTGGGCAGATTCACTTAACCACTTAGTTTTCTCACCTGTAAAAATGAGAGGACCGGACTTCTTGGCCTCCAAGTTCCCTTCTGGCTCTTTATGATCCCATGATCTTGTGATCCTATCTAAAGAAATAACTTGCCTCTTCAAAACAGAATACAAATGGAAGTGTGGAGTGAAGGAATTTTAAATTATTTTTCCATTTTTTAAACACAAGGAGGCACTGGTATAATTCAGGCTCAGATTTGCTGGTTAGTTTCAGTGAATTAGGAACCTTTAAGAGTTTTGAGAAATTGACTTTATTGGCATTAGAGCCTTAAATGTGAAAAGTATTAAAAGCTCATTCACAAGAGGACATTTCCCTGAGGGTAAGAGTAGCCCTTCATAGCCAGCATCACTGCTCCCACCCAAAGGGTTAGCATGCAGGTGCCTGCATCCCTTCACTCAGTAATCACAGATGTTAAATTTGTTTTGCAGAGATTCTTGCTCAAAATAATTTATTACCATAGAGGCTCACTAGGTCTCAAGCATGATAAGAAGCTTACAGCAGCTTCTTGGTGAGGTTTTCCATGCGCTTCAAAATGACAGACAAGATATTTATTGTGTAGCCATTCCTGTTTTATTGAGCCAATAATCATTTACCCAAATGTAGGAGCTCCCATCTCCTTGATGCCTGGTGACATCTCTGGACATACAGGACTCACTGCTGACTCTGGAATTACCTGCAATAAAGAAACAAAGGTTGACAGCAGTGTTGTAAGAATGGTCTTTTCCTTAATAATCATAATTCAACTAACCTTAGATGTTCTTAGTAGTCACATTGGGGCTTTATATTGTACAGGTGGAAAACATTTTTGTAATTGTGGCTAATGGCCGGCCTTTCAAAGGGCAGTAAATCAGAGCTGATGAATTGTTTATATTGCTTACAGGCATTATTCCAGCTCTCTCACTACTTTGTTTTTTGGTAGGAAAAAAAGAGGCAAGTTTATTCCAAGTTTAGCTTTCCTAAAGAACAAGGGCACTTCAGAAACTGGCAGTTACCCTTAAACCCACTGATAAATCTGCTTCAACCCCAAGATGTTGACATGAATGAGATAACTGCAACAAGGTGCCCAAAGCTTAGAGTCAAAAGGGAGAGCAAATGAACAGCTCCCCAGCAGGCTAATTCAGGGAAAGATGACTGATAAACAGAATAATAAAAAGCTGAAGATTTGAGGGATCTTGAAAGGAAAGTGCTTAGCAGCCAAGAAATGTCTGAAGGAAATTCATGAAATCTGGGAGGGAAGATAGGATGATGGTATGAGGAAGATGGAGCCAAGGAGGGAGAAAGTTAAGGATGATATTTAAAATGAGCTAAAAACAAACACATTTAGCTTAGCAGTCAGAGGCACTGGAGGGCAAGGAAGAATGGAAAACACAAGTTTAGCAAGAGCCAGACTCGTTATCAGCCTCAGCTCTTATATTTTCTCGCACTTTGTAGTGATTATCTGCTCCCACATAACACACGCCTGCAGTTCTTCCCTCAGTACTTTTTTTTATCGTGTTGCCTTCAAATGGGAGTGGTAAGTGCTCTGATAAGTGGAATGAAAGGTGGTCTGATTTCAGTGTGGCTTCTGCAGATGCCTCCATGTTCTGGACCGGAATGCAAGCTGGTAATTTTCTTTGGCTAGTCAAATTGCCTGGAGGCCTTATAGCTGCTGCTGCAGCAGGAAAAGCTGCCTTCAGAACAGGCTGGATTGTTGGAGCTGACCTCTCCTGTGCTAACTCCACTAGGAGAGTCCAGATTCGGAGCTAGTGCTCTTTATCTGGCCTCTGGTGAGAAACGTGTAACCGAGAAAGAGAAATCCCTCCCTAGAATATGCCGAGTTCTTTGTTTCATGTCTTTTTAAAAGACCTTCTTCTTCCTGTCTAGGTTTTTGAAGTTGGAATGGACCTTAGAGGTAGGTCAATTTACAGATGAGGAAAATGAGACCTAGAGAAATGAAGTGATATACTCTTGATCACACAGGTGGTAAGCAGCACACCCAGGATTAAAATCCGTGTCTTCTGACTCCAAATCCAGGAGCTTAATTTAGATGTCACTGAAGAAAACTAGTAATATGTTTTCTATGAGGATCCTGCAGCATGGCAGAATGATCCCATAGAAGGCAAGAGCATTGAGCCATATGGATTCTAGTCCCAGTTCTGATTTGTAAGCTTAGCAAGTCAGTTAACATCTCTAAATCTTACTTTCCTCCTCTGTAAAAAGTGGAGATACTTTATCTTCCTACCTTACCCAAGACTTGAGGATTGGAAAGAATTTGTAACACTATACTGCTAAACTGATATCAGTATTAATTCTGTGTATACAGATTTATTTTCCATCCTTTCAATCTTCTGGTACTCAGAAAGACATGGATTTTTTTTTTTGATGGGGGGTAGGGGGAGAAGGGTGATTGATGTTAGTTGAGAGAATATTATTATCACTAACAGATGTAACATGTAATTTTTCATATTATTTATATTTAAAGGAACTTTGTAGCAGAAATGTCATTTATTTCTTGGTAATTATGGTGATAGTGGGAAGCAGGTTGCGCAATGTCCAAAGAGTTAGGAAGATTTACAACTACGTTTTACTATTTCTTCTGGTCTTCATACTGATTTCTAGGATGGTAAAGAAATTACTTCCTGCTTCCTTCACTAATTCTAGTATGACTATCTAGTCATTTCCAGCCTCTCCCTAATAACTTTTCATGATTCACCTACTAGAATCAGGAAGGTTAAAGAACAATGAACAAATTCACTAAGTAGGGAATTATTTATAGGCCTATGATGTCAATTGTAGCATTTCTTCATTTATGCCATTGTGGCTATGATGTAAAAATGTTTGCATTTCCATCTATATGTTTTACAACGTGATCTGGGTTCAGTTCCCGTATTAACACCTGTGGTGGAAATTTTTTTGCTAGAACAATGATTATCCCAATATGATTGCAAGCAAGAACCTAATTTGTGAATTTTCACTCTTTATCTT
Organism: Sarcophilus harrisii; assembly: GCF_902635505.1. NCBI lineage: Eukaryota > Metazoa > Chordata > Mammalia > Dasyuromorphia > Dasyuridae > Sarcophilus > Sarcophilus harrisii. Next base: position 318,936,775 of record NC_045428.1, read on the forward strand.
GGAAATCCAAACTTGTTCTTTCCAGAAATTGGGTTGCCTTCAGGTTCGCTTTTTTCTGACCCTATAAATACTATGAATATGACTGAGTTTGTCCATTTTTGAAGGACTCTTTATAGCAGAATTAACACACACTATTCTAACTTCTTGACAGATAGGAGGTTAAGAAATACAGGAGGAAGAATGGAATAGTGAGAATAATTGTTTCTTCAGGTCAAGTATTTTCAGCAACACTAAGGGTCTCTTCTCCCTAGCCCTCTTCTCCAAACTGAATGATCACTAGGACCCCCAGAGGATATCAATTGTCCCCCAGATTCACTGGCGGGTTTGTAGATCTTGGGAGGCAACAAGAGTTTAAGAAGGGTGGTCGGTAAATGCTTCAGGATCGATGACCAGTGAAGTTGAGTGAGGATCATGCTGAGTGTCCCCTCCCTTCCCCTTGACCCCCCAGTGTTCTTTCCTGCCATTCATAGGCCCTTGACACAATGGTCTGTCTGCCACCTCCCCCACCTCAAGATTTTTGTCCTAAGCCAATCAGATCCCTTGTGGACCCTTTCAGCCGCAAATTCCACTTTATATGAAGCTAATCACTGTTGTCACTGGAGACAGGTGCATAATGGAAGCCTAAAGCGTGAAAAGAAAGGCTAGGCAATGAGGACTGGTTTGGTGAGTAGTAGACAGGGAGGGCAGATTAAACAAAGGAGCTTTAGGAAGGGAAACAGGCGTGGGAGGGGAGGGAAGAGGAGGAGGAGGAGGAAAGACCTTGGAGGCCCCCTGCTATCTTAAGATGCTATTATTGATGTTTGTCCCATTCCCTTGACCATGGGGCACAGGAGTGGGGTTATCTGCTGGACCCTCTGTGTAAGAGCACAAAAAACCAGTCAGTCCCTAATCTATCCCTGCCAAATATTGGGAGGGAAATGGTAATGAAAGGGGGAAAAGAGGTCTTTGGGGCCAGTGGGACATCTTGGGCTTATTTGTGGCCTTGATTGTTAGGGCAGGAAGAAAACTCCTAGCCATATTCATTCTGTCTCATGCCTTTGTTCACACTTTTTGTCTCTCCAAAACCTACTCCTTCATAAGGTCTAACTCATCTAACCATTGCCTTTAAATCACATTGGTCTCTCTCTCTTTTTTACCTGAATCACTTATTTTGAGCTCTTATATATACAAGCAGAGAAAGGGGCATTGTGGACAGACAACTGTACTCAGAGTCAGGACATGTCTCTGACATGTACTGCCCTTGTCACCTTAAATAAGTCCATAATCTGTCAAGGTTCCAGACAAACTTCTAAGACTATAAATTGCCTAGAAGGCAGTCGTCTGCATTGATGGAAAAATTTTACCTGAAACTCCCTATCCTGTTAAAAATTATAGGTCTGATAAAAAAGGAAAGAAAAGAAAGGACTCAGAGTACCCTACATTGATATTTATTCCATATGTTTGCATATATATGTAAACATATGGAATGAATATACATAGAATATTTGTGTGTGTGTATAAATGGATAGAAAAGTTTATCTTCCCGGCTTTAAACCAAGCTTTTCCTTGCTTTATATCCTTCACATGCCACACTATAGGACTGTCAACATAAAATATTTGTTGAATTAAAACTACAGAATGAATATAATACTTAATTTAGAGGTGGGGAAATTGTGCTCTAATTTCCTTCTCCCCCTCCCACATATTAAATAAACTTGGACAAGTTACTTTAGGCCTTAATTGCCTCAGTGATAAAATGGTGGTAGTACTTTGCCTTCCTGAAAGTAGAGGACTGGTAATTTCTTCTAGTTCTATGATGGATACTTTGAGCTGCATTAAATCACTTCTAGTTTTAGAGAGTGACCCCATTTTGTGGAAGTGGGAGTAGAGAAAAAAAAGAGAAGGGAAAGCTATTACTAGGGATGTGAGTTAAAGTTTTTCCACTTCTTGGAGTATACTTGAGGGAAAGCTGATATTTTTGTTTGTTTTAATGAATTGTCCAGTGCTTTGTAGATGTCTCATGGGGACAGAGGAACCCAAATATCTTCCGGTTCTAAAGAGGCTGAATGGAAAATGCTTTAAAATGAACCATTCTTAGAATGTGTTATGGATATGTTAGAAAAATTGGTCCAGTTGCCATAGTACTGACCCCAGGTTACGTGAGCTTTTTACTGGAGAGGAGTAGGAAGGAGGTGTTCTCAGGAAAGGTGCTATATAAATGGGGCAGAAAATCCTAACATACACTAAAAGGATAAGCTTTTGGTGAAGAGGTGAGAAAACCAAGGTTTCTTTTCTTAAAATAAACCTCAGAATACATCTTTTGTCTGGGCTTTTTTTTTTTTTTTTATTCCCTGCTTGAGAGAGATTTTGAAAAGAGATGTGTGTGTGTGTGTGTGTGTGTGTGTGTGTGTGTGTGTATGTATGTCCTAACCCCACTCAAAACCCTTCATGACTAATTCAAGAAGAAAAATGGGTCACCATTTGACCTATCTACTTTGACAGCGTCCTTTCGATCTAAAGATTTCACAGAGAAGTAAAGTGATACATTTCAACACTGATTTCACCTGCAACCTTCATGTCCCAGTGGTGTCAAACTAATGGAAATAGGGGCCACTGAGCCTTATGTAAGAATCCCTGCTGCATCATAATGACTTAGAAAACCATATGTTAACATTGTCTATGTTCTGTTGTAATTTTATTTCTTTGGTTAGATATTTCCTAGTTACATTTTCAGTCTGGTTTTGGCAACCTTTAGGAGTTGCTGTCCCTTCCTCTCTAAATCTTGCTTTGTTGATAATTTTTTTCTTATAGGTAGTTTGCACCCCTTTCTTATCTTAGAAACTCAAGGTAGTGTATTTCTTAAATTGCATATTAACTAGGAGCTCCAGTTCCCTCTTTTTTCCCTATTATAAATTCCCTCAGAAACTCCAGAATCTGGTCCCCCAGAGAAGTGGTTGAGAAAGGACTGAAGCAATCTTACGGGTCATACAAAATAATTGTGGTCCACAATTAATCAATATATCTTTAATGAGCAGTTAATCCTTTGCTAAACAGTGTAGGGAAGAAAAATGCCCACATGTATACACATAAATATAAGAAAAAAAGACAACAAAGCTCTATTGTAAATACATTATCAGTCTTGGAGAGAAGGAGATGATATAGCCTGAATTCAAATTCTATCTCTGACACTTATTTACTAACCCTGGACAAATCACTTAACCTAAATGTCCTTATCTATAAAAGGAGTAGAATTGAATTAGATAGTCCATTCAAGATTTAAGTCTTTGCTCCTGTAGGTATAGGTATCTCTCTACCACAAAGGGTCATTCATTATAAGAATCAAATGAAATAACATAAAGAACTTTGCAAATTTTAAAGCATGATGTAAGTGCTTGATATTGTTGTTGTGTATTTTAATAATTATTTTACTAAACATGATCAGTTGTTTCAGTGAAAACACTGAAGGCTGGCTGAAATAGCATTGCAAGTAATGCTTTGTGAAAAGTAAAAATTTTGGAAAGTAAGTTATAAATGGAATATACATTCCTGGGCTACCAAAATTCATACTATGAAAACTTCAGTTAAATCTTTAAAGAAACCTGAGGTAATGAGGGGACTACTGCCAATGGTCCTGACTTAAGTCTTGCCACTGGACTGCAATGACTCTGGAGGAGAGAGTAAGACTGATGATTTTGCACAGCCTTGCCTCATTTAAATCCAATTTATACGAAAGTCATTACCTTCCTGATATCATTAGTCCTCTTTTGGAAGAGGATGAACAAGATAATAAGATATTTAAAATTATTGTTGCTTTTTGTTGTTTTCATTTCTCTTTATACCTCTACTCCTGTTGCAGCCTCCTATGTAACAAAGAAAAGCAAGCAGTTGAATAAAACCAATCTACATAGTGATTGTAGATTGATTGTTATAACAGCGTTTGAACACTTTATATGCAATATACCTACCTGGTCCCCTGGCTTCTCTCCCCCTTCCCCAAACTTCCCCCCCCCCCCCATCCCATATCTAGAACCTTCTGAATAGTCTCTTTTACTAGATTCAAAGAAAACACTTGGTAAAGTATTATAGATAGAGGTAATGAAGACTTGGGTCTCACATTTACTGGCTTAATGACACTGGGCAAATAATTTAATGTCTCTGATTCTCAGTTTCCTTGTCTGTAAAATGGAGATAATAAAAAACCCCTTCCTTATAGGTTTGTATGTACACATTGTCTCTCCTTTCAAATATAAGCTCCTTAAGGGCTGGAGTAGACAGTTCTTGCTCCTTTTTCTTTTCTCTTTTTGGAAAATTCCAATATTTAGAATAGTGCCTACAATACGATAGGTGTTTAATAAATGCTCATTAATAAATTGATTTGTAATGCAGATAAAGTGTTTTATAAGTATTAAAGCTTATGTATAAATCAATTTTTTTAACCCCAAATCTTGTATATGCATTAAAAGTGTTCTCATCTAAATGATATACACACTTTTGGGAAGGTGGATGGGTTGAGTGGATGAGTAGGTTTCTATCCCAAGATACAGGAGTCTAGGAAAACACAGTCAGCCCCGGGATCTCTGAATGGATCCTGTAGAAACTGAGAAAGCGTAGCTCATTGTGGGTGGAAAGAAACCGCAGTTTCCAGTTTCAGTCTTTGGTCAAGAAAACAAGGAAGTTATTATTTCATTCATCATCTACCCAAATAAGTCTGCACTAGACTAGATGGACACCACTGTTTGTGCAAGGAAATTACCCATTAAACGGGTATAGTGAAAGATTTAAAAAAAAAAAAAATGTTCTCTGGTCTCAAACAAATCCAGTTTATTTCTTTCCATCTTTCCTTCTTCCTTCTTCACATCCCCCAAGTTTCTCTTCTTAATAAGTATTCTCACCCCACCACATTTGACCTTTTTGCTCTTGTTTTGAGTGGGTGGCTGGGTTTTGTATAAAGTAAAATTATCCTGTTTATTCAGGTAACAAACATTTCTTGAGTGCTTACTATGTTCTCTGCACCATCTACATCAACAATAATCATTTATGAAATGCATTCTATATATTGGGTGTTGAAATTAATCATTGGTGACAATAAATAACATTATAAAGTACAAAATGTTTTCACACATCATCTAACCCTCACAATGATCCTATAGAGAAGATACTGTTATTATCCCTATTTTAAAGATAAGGAAATGAGTGAGAATTAAACTGACTTGTTCCAATGATCTTGTGATAAAGAGAGCCATCTATACGCAGAGAGAGGACAGTAACCCTTAGAGAGGTCATGAAGAGTATGAATCACAGCATAATATTTTCACTCTTTTTGTTGTTTGTTTGCATTTTTTCTTTCGTTATTTTCCTTTTTGATCTGATTTTTCTTGTGTAGAAAGATAATTATATAAATATGTATGCATATATTGGATTTAACATATATCTTTAGCATGTTTAACATATATTGAATTACTTGTCCTCTAGGGGAGGAGGTGAAGGGAAAGGGGGAAATTGGAACACAAGGTTCTGCAAGGGTCAATGTTGAAAAAATATCCATACATATGTTTTGAAAATAAAAAACTTTAATTAAAAAAAAAAAAGAATTTAACTGATTTACACAAGGCTATAAAGTTGGTAGCATTTGATTTAATTTAAACCAGATTGTTCTAACTCTGAATCTAGTACTTTATTTAAAGTTTTGCAAAGCACATTATCTCACAACTCTTAGTTAAGTGCTATTATTTTCCCTATTTTAAACAATGAGAAAACTGAGGTTAATCTAGGTTCAGTGAGTTATCTAAGGTACCACAAATAGAATGTGTTTATGGCAGGATTTGAATCCAGGTTCCTTGATTCCAAATCTACTTTCCTGGGATGAATACAAAGACATGCTAGATATGGTTGTCATCCTTAAGGATTTTCCAATGTAGTTGGGAAGAAGGGACCAGGACATGTGATAAATCCTGTGGAAGGTATAAAGAAGCATTAAGCTTGGTCTTTCCTCTTCGTGAAAACCTAGTCCAATTGGGGAGGCATACATGAAACAAGAGAACAGATTATCATATAACACATTGTTAATTATAGGAGAGACGATAAGCTCAAAATTGACTGGATCACTGGGAGAAAGCTGGGACTTGAATTCCTACAGGACTTAAAGATGAGCTGTCTTTTTAATGGTACAGAATAAGAGATCTGGAGAGGAAAGTGTATGACATTCTAGGCAGGGACATTGAGGGTTCCTTCCTCTCAGACTTTCAAATTGGGCTAAGTCTGAAGTCTTTGCAATATCCCCAAACCACTAGCCCAAGAAACTCTGAACTCAGGGGCCCTGAGGGCTATTGAAATACTTCACAATTGGTGAGTCACTGTTTTGTCCACAAAAGAAGCATCTTAAGAAATGGCAGGGGAGTCGGGCTACATAATGATGTTGTTTTCTTGTCACACAATCTTGTGTGTGTGTGAGGGGCTCAGGCAAAAGATCACCCACCCTCTTGGCCTGTTATGAAAGAGTAATGGGGAAGGCTCAGGCAAGATTCTGATCTTTGCTGCTTATCTTAGAATGGGTTTTTGATAGAATAAGCTTTGTCAAAGAGACTAGCTTGGGAAGAAGATTTTGATTGAGCTTTGGGGCCCAGCTATTCCTGGCCACATCAACTGTTTTGGGAGGGAGTTGGCCACCAGTGTGGGCAAGGAAGAAACTGAGGAAGTAGCTTAGGGGAATGACAGGTGTGATTAAGGAACTGAAAAACTCAGAAGGGAGTTTGAGTTGATTCTGCCATTGAATGAATACATTTCATTTATTTCATTGAGGCTTTATGAACCATCTCCAATTTGTGCATATGGGTATTGGGTGTTATTGGAAATAAAAAAGTATGGGTAGAGTATAGTTCTTGCTCTTATGGTACTGATTCAAGGAAACTATACGTGTGTGTGTGTGTGTGTAGGTATGTATATAATCTGTGGACATAATTTGAAACAGTGAAAGACAACTATGTATCATCATGCTATTAGAAATACAAAAAAAAAGTATGGCTAGGGCTTATGAGGCTGATTCAAAGAAACTCTATACATAAATACATTTTTATATTTATATATATGTATATATATATACACACACACACATATATATATGTAATCTATGAAATAATTTGGAGCAGTGAAAGACAACCATGTATCATCATGTGGTCAAATCATTATACATTGTGGTAGAAAGACATTGCTGAGCATTTAAGGCTGAGATTCTCCTTTTGGTCCTAACTGTGTCATCTTCCTAGACCTTCCTCATCTTTAAAACAAAAGGGTTGGATCAGATGAGTTTTAGATTTCTTAAAGCTATAGAATAAATTCTGTTCATTTTTAATTGTTTTTAGTGGCCCAGATAGTGTATGTGTCCCCTTTATTTCACTGGGTGAAGGTAATTTGAATGTGCAGATTTGAAGTTGATATATAAATCATGGTGAGGGAAGAAGATACCTACCTGGCTATCCATTAGCTGAATTATTCTAATAGTCTTTGAGAGAGAAAGATCCAAGCATTATTAAGTGCCTATTTTCTGCACTGTACAAATGGTATTTTATTTGATCTTCATAACCATCCCAGGAGACAGTTGCCATTATTATCACTCATTTTACAGTTCAGCAAACTGAGGAAGCCAGAAGTTGTTACTTGCTCAGGATGACACAAATGTTCGAGGCACTATTTGAACTTAGAACACACTGCTCTATCCACTTTGCTACTTGGCTGGAGAAACCAGTGTTGTGGTCTGTTCACCTATCCTAACTATAATCCAGAAGTGCTATAGTCCCTCACCTTTCTCTTCAGGAGTCAGGGAAGGAAGTGGAGTTGGATCAGAATCTTAAAGAATGAATTATGGGAAAGAGAGGACATGTCCTTCCTTTCTACCACAGTTCCCATGCATAAGGGACATTGTACCTTCAGAAATTCCATGAGAAATCCTTGGTTATTTAATTTAATTTAATTTAATTTAATGATCATTTATTGTCTATAGAACAGTGAGCCAGCTGCTAGGTCTTCATGGAGTTTGCAGTCTATTGGGAGAGGCAGGGAGGAGATAGGACACAGACACAACCAAAAGTATGTTAGAAAATTATAAAACCAAGTGCTCTGCAAAGTCCAAGAGGGTTGGGTTAATCTAGGAAAGCTTCTTGGAGAAGATGGTATTTGAGCTAGGCTTTAAGGAATAAGTAGGAATTCAGTAGGTCAAGAAGGGAATGGAGAGCATTTCAGAATAATGTCAGCACTAGCGCAGACATGCAGGAAATTCAGGGTTTATTTTGAGGACAGAGATAGGAAGGGGAGAGAATTCCTAAGGGTTGGCAGTGGCTAACTCATGGATTTATGTCTTGGTTGGCCCTAAGTAAGCTCTAAATAAGGAAAGAAACATCTTACACAAGGCTTTCTGCCACTTGGCATAGCCATAAAATAGGCAAAATCCTAAATACCCTCCCAGTTTCTCCTACCAGTTTCATCTTTACCTCATTCCATCTTTGACTTTTACCTCCAAAGAATGCTTGACCTAGTGTCTTAGGCTCACAAGACCCCTGATCTCAGCCAACTGTCATAGTTGAAAAACTATTGATAAATTATTAAGATGAACTAAAGGGTACAGTGGATAGTTCTGAGCCTAAAGTCAGGAAAACTTATCTCCCCGAGTTGAGATCTGGTCTTAGACTAACTCTCTGGGTGACCCTGAGCAAGTCGTTTAACCCGGTTTTCCTCAGTTTCCTCATTTGTAAAATGAGCTAGAGAAGGAAATGTCAAATCACATCAGTAACTTTTCCAAGTCAGATATGACTGAACAGGAAGTATGTGAATATTAAGAAATTTTTAAGACTCACTAATGGTATACTTTGAGTCCAGTGAGATAAGTGCTATGGCGTTCAGGAACGGTTTATGAATGTCTCACTTAGGCATTTCTACCTTCTGTTCTATTTTCAAGTAGGCAGACCTTGACCCAAAGTACAGATTAATGAGGAAGAAAGAGCATTTTAGGGGGTGAAAACTGAATTTTTGAGCCAAGCCCTAGGCTTTGAAGGTGAGATCCCCTTCCCCCTTCTCATAACAGACATTGCATAAGAGCATTATCAACTGGTACTCGGGGGAATGTTTGCTCAGTTTCTCCTCTGGTTGTTAAAGAGCTGACTTGTCCATTATTTCTCTCTTACTACTCTTGGCCCTCTTCCCCTTCCTCCATTTAAAAGAATGTGGCTTTGATTTTTAGCAAATTGAGAGCCTATTACTGAAGTAGAATGCTTAAGATTCATTGAGACAGCCCAAACTATTTGCATGTTGAAGACTTCTAAACTTATTTTCTTCTTATACTGTCTATTTCTGCCTCTTTTTTTTTTTTTTTTAAACAACAGGATCAACTGGAAATAAAATCATACCTTCTTAAATGAAGTTCAAATTTCCAGTACTTGAGGCCCTCTATAATATGGCACAACCCTACTTTTCATGATTTCTATTGCTCTACACACCTTCTATGTATGTGCATGGCAAACTTGTCTCTTTGCACTCTCACACTTAAGTGTCTCTGCTTACCTTATCCCTTACACTAGAATGTCCACCCCCTCAAACTTCTGCTGACTTTTTGCCCATCCTTTAAAGCCAATTGCATGAAATGACCCCTTTTCTAGGCAGAGCGCTTTCCCTGATGCGCCTGGTTGGTAATAACCCTCTGCCCTTATGTTTTTCCTACCACTGTGCTGGTAGCAGTTATTACATTTGTGTGTCATCCCCATTTGCTTGTCAGGGGAATGGTATCTTATCTAAGTGTCACCTCTCTCCCAGTGCCTAATACAGTACTCTGCACACAGGAACTGTTTAACAAGTGTCTTCGTGCATTATTTTTGTAGGCCTAACCCAGCATCTGTCAGTAATAGTGGTCAGTATATGCCTTGGATATTTCCCAGGCAAATACAAAAAAAGAGGTCCATTATTGGGGGAAGAATAGCTCAGGTTGTCTATATTCTTTCAAGGCTCAACTGAAGCTCTGTGTCCACCACAAGATCTTTCTGGGCCATTTTTGCCCTTGGCTTCTCCCCTTTTCCAGACTCCTGCAGCCACACTTCCCCTTTCACAAGTCTTCCCTTCTCCCATGAACGCCTTCCCTCTGAGATTACGTTCTATTTACAATATATATCTCTTTTGTGCACAGTTGTTTGCATTTGTCTTCCAAATTAGAATATGAGTTCTTTGAGGATAGAGGGGCATGTTCCTACCATTCTTTGTTTTATATCCCCAACAATTATCAGTGTGCTTGGTATACAATAAACATATAACATTTGGTATCTATTGAATGACTAACAGACATGCAGGAAGACAGAATTCCAGAATCAATCTATGTCCTCTCTGTTTCTCTCCCTCCCTCCTTCTTCTTCGAGTAATAATTTTTTTTAAGAAGAAACTTGAAGTATTTTTAAAAGCTGCTCACATTAGGCCAGCACGATGGAAATCACTGCTTTGATGGAAAACATGTCAAATATGCATGAGGGCCTTGAAGACTAAGGGGGCTGGGGGAAGAAATGGAATGCAAGGTTCTCCTCCCCCCTTCCTCATTTTTATCAAAGAGGAAACCATTTGCTTTCAACCTCACCTCTAATCCTCATAAAAGAATTTATTGAACTCAGATGTTTTTCAAAGAGCACAGAAGGACATGCTCTAATTTCATTTTGCAGCAAATGTGAAAATGCTGTTGATGCCTTCACAACATTCATATCTTCTTTAGAAAAAAGATTCCCTCTATCTTCTCATTTCACTCTCCCCCTTCTTTCCAGACATAGACACACAGACACACCCCCACACTCCCACACATATACTTTGAGCTGCAGGCAGGCCCTTTGCTTAACAGTATACATTTCCATGCCCTCTGAAAGGCCCACTAGGATTTCTACACAAGTTGGGAATAAGCTTTCAACTGCTCCCAAGCATTAGGAATGGATGATGGGCCCTCTGATTAGTCACACAAAAAACTTTCTAGACAATGGCCTAGCCATCAATCCAGGGAAAGGGGGAGAAGGGGCCCAGTTCTTTGGATTTGCTGGCTGGCTTGTGGAAAATAAAACTGTCTCAAGACCAAGTGGTGATTTTTCTGGTTTTGTTTTTGTGTTTTTAATGGGTCGATGTTTGGGTTTTTGTTTTTTTTTTTAAAGTCTTGCCCGGTGTCTTTTTCCTGTTTTTAGAAATACAAGAATGTAACATAGAATAACTTTGTGAATGTGCTAGTATAGAACTTTTCTCCCTCCTTTCCTAAGGAAATTTGAAACTCTTTGAGAAGCAACACTGAAAAGAGAGAAGATTTAGACAGGAGGGACCAGCAGAGGCTAGGAAGCTGCTCTTGAACTGTGACAGTGACCGACTCTGTCCATTGGCTAGTTTAGTGTCTTTAGAGGTTAATCCACTGCAGTAGTCTGATGAGGATCTGAATCCCAGCTCTTTGCCATTTTCTATCTGTGTGACCATCTACCTTTATAGACTTCATCTATAAAATGGGGAGGAGGCGGGGTTTGGAGTAAAGGGTGGGACTAGATAATCTCTAAAGTTCTATTCTAATGCTGTAATCCTGATATCAATTTCACATAAAACTCTCCTGGGAAAGTAAGATGCTCACTGAATATCACCCAGCTAACAGGTGTCAGAACCTCAGTTCAAAACCAGGTCTTTTTATACCAAATTGTGGTTTATTGGATACATCAATCTGAGGTCTAGTTACTTTGAAAAATATTTAAATAATTGCATTTCAATACAATTGAACCTATGTGTATTGAACAGTGTGAACCTATACATTTTATATATGTGGTTTAAAACTTTATTCTGAGAAAAAGGGAAGGATCCATGAGTTTTCCCAGACTGCCAAAAGGATCCCTAAAGATTAAGACACACATTGAAACTTCTTTTCCCACTAGTTGTAGAAGAGGGACATTTTGAATATTCAGATGGTCTCCTGCTATCAGATGATTAGAAGGGATGTGAGTTTAGGGGGATGTTTGAGGAGGGAGGAGCAAGGGGTATCTGTTTCTGTTGATGAAGCAACTTGTTTTCTTCCTCCCCTCTTTACCAAGGTCTGTCTTTCTTTAATTCCGGCTGGGAAAACCCTGACTCTGAGCTAACTTATTCATCCTCCCTAGTGTCTCCCTCTCTCTGTAAAACATACTTTTATCTGTGGAGCTTGTGAACTCCAACCTACTTGGACTTGAATTTAAGTGAAGTTTTCCTTCTAAAAGATAAGGTTCCCCTCTGAAATGGATATATATTGATTTACTAGAGATAGTCCCCCATGGAGAAGTAGACCATATGATTACAAATCCTGGCAACCTGGCAGCCATTAAGAAGAGAATGCTGAAAAAGAAAGGGATAGGGCAAGTGGGGTGGGGAGGAATAGAAGCCTATGTGACAGTGTTTTATTAATGGACCTTTTTCCATTTTAATGATGCTGGCAGCCTGCTCCCTTCTGGAAGTAAGGAATGGCTTTGTGTGTGTGTACACATGTACACACACACACACCTTTAAACTTCATCTCAAAACCTGAATTCAAATCCTAGTTCTGCCTACACTACTCTCTCCCTCTTCTAAATGCCTTTTGTTCTTAAAGTAGGTAGCTGTTATTTTGTCACTTAATCATGTGTTAGTCCTTTCTTCCCATCTAGCTTAAAAAAAAAACAAAACTCTCAAGAAGCAAGAACTTGATCATTTGCTACTTTTGTCATCCCCACAATACCTACTATAGAGCAGCACATGTATTGACCTTGTATTACATAGGATGTCCTCAAAGTTCTAGTGTCTTTTTAAGCTATTAAAATTTAATAACTATTTTCCATAGCTTTCTAAGCTCTTAAAACTACATTGAGATTTTTGGGACATGCCATATTTATTGTTTTACCTGGATTGTCACCCCCTACCAGAATGAAGATTCTCTGAAAGAGGGGATATCAAGTTTTAATCATTTTTTTTTTGTCTCTCTTCCAGGACCTAATATTGATTTGCATATTGTAGTTGCTTAATAAATTTTTATCAAATGACTGAATGGATGAATGTTGTCTCTTTGTGGCCAAAAAAAAAAAAAAACCCAGTCCTATTACATATGATTACTTTAGAAACTCCTCTTACTGTTGCCCAATCCACATCTGGATTCAGATCAAAATTCCTCACCCTATTCCCTGGGAAGCAGGGGAAGATTCCTTAATAGAGTATGGATTAGTTTGTCAGATTAGTTGGGTGGTTGTGTTTTTTCTCTCATTTTGGAAAGCTAAGAAATAGGATTTTGAGATCTTTGATAGAGAACCCAAGAGAAAGCTCTGGCCCAATCTCAAAATTTTCTTAAGGCACATAGGCCTGAAGCAAACAAGGGACAGAATGAGAGAGAAAGATGATTATATATATAACAAATACAAATATATCTTATATACACATATGTACATATATAAGTATATATATGCACATATGCACATACATATGCATATGTATGTATAAATTTCAAAGTTCTTTGGCAGCTCCTAATCCTGAGATTTGTCTTCAAAAAGTTTTGCTTATCTCAGGCCTGCAACACATAGCACCCAGCTGAAAGGCCCTGTGGGGTAGAACCTAACTTATAAGAAAAAAAAAAAAAAAAGACAATCCTTTTGACCTTGTGCAAAAAAGATTCCTCTGGCAAATACTCTCATTTAGTTCATTTCTCTTGCTCATCATAACAGTGCTGTATAGTGGAAGGACTTAACAAGGGTGAGTTTGGGGGAAAGGGGAGGGGGGAAGGATGGCGCCAACCACAAATGCATTCTTCTATAGGAATGCAGGGTTAAAGCCTTTGGATTCTCCACATTGTCTGGAAGTGACCCTGACTTCTGATAAACTCTACATGGGCCAGAATAGTCTGGAGTTGGTGTTTGGAGCCGGGAATAATTTGCTATTGAGCAGCCTCTGAGAGGTTATATTCAAGAAGCAGCCTCATGACCCAAAGAAAAGAATTGCTCACCTCAGAATGCCTGGGCTAAAGAAGGGGGATGGGAGAGGGAAAGAAGTACCAGGAGAGTCAGTGAGATTTCAAGCTGCTATATTCTAATAGACAAAGTGGTGAAATGTTGGCAGCTGCCAACAGCTGCTAACTACAAAATTGCCAGGAATCATTCATCCCATGAAATCAGACCTGCTAGGAAACAGCTGGTGGGAAGATAGGATTGGGCACATCCCTGGCTAAAAGGTCTTGGCACAAGGTATTGAGAAGATCAAAGAATGTAGAGCTTGAAGGGGACTGACACGTTGTTCAGTCATGTCCAACTCTTCATGACCCCGTGGACCACAGCACACCAGACCCTTCTGCCTTCTATCTTTTGAACTCCATCCAAGATCATGCTTCTCCTGCCTATCCCCTTCTCCTTCTGCCTTCAATCTTCTCCCAACATCAAGGTCTTTTCCATCGAGTCCCATCTTCTCATATGGCCATAGTATTAAAGCTGCAGCTTCAGTATTTGACCTTAGAGTGAAAAGTATGAATGAATGTCTTGAAGTTAACTGATTTGATTCCCTTGCTGTCCAAAGGACTCTCAAAAATCTCCAGCACTATAAATACTTTTTATTTGATTGATTTATCAAGTTAGTTCAAATGAGTAAACTGAGGGAAAGCGGTTTGCCTCAAGTCATATAGGTAGTAAGTAGCAGATTTGGGGGGGGGCATCTAGGTGTGGCACAGGAGATAGAGAGTCAGTAAAACTCATCTTCCTGAGTTTTAATCTGGCTTCAGACACTTACTGAGTGATCCTGAACAAGGCACTTCACCTTGTTTGCCTCAGTTTTCTCATCTATAAAACGAGCTGGAGGAGGAAATGACAAATCATTCTAGTATCTTTGCCTAGAAAATCCTAAATGTGGTCACAAGGAATCAGAAATGACTAAAAAAAACAATCAGACGACAGTAACAGCAGACTTTTGGGCAGAGGATAGGCTCAGAATTTGGGTTGTCTATACTCTCCGATAAGTCAGAATAGAGCTGAATTTATTGTTTTTGTTTTGTTTTGCTTTGTTTTTTGCTAAGGCAAATGGAGTTAAGTGACTTGATTAGAGTGTTAGTCAAAAAAATTTTGAATCCCAGAACTTCCCTCATTTTGAATCTCGGTTTTCTCATCTCTAAGATGGAGATCATGATAGTTGGATTGCCTCCCTCGCTCATTATTAGCTAGAAAGCATTTCACAAGCCTTAATACCTCATATAAGTGAGTCACTCTCATCATCACTACTCACCATTCCTCCTGCAGTCATCTTGTGCCAAGACTTTATTTCCACATAGTTGGACTACATCAAAAGTCTTATAACTCATTCCTGCTATTTGTCTTTTCTCTAATAGACTCAGGTTTCTTAAGTCAACACTTTCATTATATTTCATTTGGCTCCCTCTTACCTGGCACATCCAGTCACAGAATCTGAGTCAGATTGGAGGTCATTTAGTGTAACCCCTCACCTAAATCTCCTTTATGACATATTCGATAAGAGATATTCAGTTTCCATTTGAAGATTCCAGTGATGGGCAAACTTGGTACCCAGTTCCTTATTTGAATAGATTAATTCATTAACAAGAATTTCTGTATGAGCAGCTGAAATCTGTCGGCAATTTCTACATCTAAGGCCAGCCAAAACAAGTGGAATTGAAAGGCAGGGTTTCAGATTTTCTCCTCCTTCCCCCCATCCCCTCCCCTAGATGGCAAGCATGTTAAACATGTTAAAATATATGTTAAATCCAATATGTATAAACATTTATACAATTCTCTTGCTGCACAAGAGAAATCAGATCAAAAAAGAAATCAACAAGCAAGAAAACAAAATGCAAGTGAGCAACAACAAAAAGAGTGAGAATGTTATGCTATGATCCACATTCAGTTCCTCTTTTCATTTTATATGTATTTTACCTCTTGGCATATAATGATAAACATTTTAATGTATTTTACCTCTTGACATATAATGGATATATGTAGTAACTGATAGTTCAAATCTTGCCTCAAACCCTTACTATTTGTAAGAGCTTGGGCAAAGTCACCTGGCCACCCAGGGTGATTATAAGGAAAGCACTTTGTAAATCTGAAAACATGACATGTTTTTGAGCTTTTATGATGACAGTTTCGAGTCTTCTAACTCTTGAGCTCCAGTTTGTCATGGATCTTCCATAAAAAGTGCCAAGCCAACACAGGAACCTGAGCTCACCCAGATTGAGACCAGATGTCATTCCTAATGTAGATCCAGTCCGATCCTAATCTGGTGTTGTGGGAGTCAGCTGCGTCAAAGGGACTCAAGACTCAAGCCATAGCAAAGTTCTCTGAAACTACAGAGTTCAGGTTCTAGTGCCACAGTACTAGGCTTCCTCTTAATAGACTAGAAGATGCTCTATATTTCCAATATAATAGGCTTTTATCATGGGGAAGTGTTGTGTATTCTGTGATACCAAGGCAGAGTAGGGGAGATGTATACAGGTGTGCATAGGCTGTGTGTGTGTGTGTGTGTGTGTGTGTGTGTGTGTGAGAGAGAGAGAGAGAGAGAGAGAGAGAGAGAGAGAGATAATATTGACTTCTATTTTATTTTTATAAACATTTTACATATATGGAATGTCCTAAAAGAGTATACTTTAAAACTTGAATAATCCAAGAAGTATAAACATTATAAAAATTTTCAAATTATTTTAAAGTTACTTTTATGCTTAGTTTTGTGAATTTTTAATAATGATTTTTTTTTAATTTAACAAGGCAAGCACCTTTTTATTATGCAGCATATATGTCAACAGTTTTCTGGGTGGCCTTTTCTTAGATCAGTGTATCAGTAAAGAATATCTTTCGTTCTGCCCAGCCACTTTGGTCACCCGATCTATCTCTATTAGACCTTTTGTTATGTGGTCATGGCAAAACTGTCATATACACAAACAAACTTCATTCTTTGCTATTAAAGCTAGCATTACAAACAAAATCCTTTCAGTCATTGAGCAGTAACTGATTAAAGTTTTTACAAAGTTCACAAGTCAACTAGAGTGATGCGTACAGTTATGTTGAATTTTAATAAGAAACATACTGTTATTTTTTAAATGTAAATAATCCATCTTTCAGGGTTTTTTATAAGCTTGAAGCATTTATAGTTCCAAAATTAACATTTGAAGTAGCACTAAGACTTTTCTTTGGGGATACTCTGTATTATCCTATCTGAGTCTCACAGTATCATTGAGAAATAAGTTCTAGAGTTACTATGTCTCATTTTACAGATGAGAAACCAAAGACATGCCCGTTGTTATTTCAGCTAAGAAGTGTTGGAGGTGGAGTTTGAAGCCAAATTTTTGACTCCGTGTCTAAAATTCCATCCACTTATACTGTTACTTTTTATTGGGATATATTTACATTGTGCTTATTGAAGAAGTCTGTGTGTCAAGGATGTGGTCTTGGAGGATTTAATTTCAAATCCCAGATCTCTTCTCTGATTTTGAGCATTGTTGAAGACCTCAGTTTCCTCATCTGGGGTTGGACTCAGTGACTTAAGATCCTCTCTAGCTTTATATTTATGAAGCTACAACTTATCTATAACCTAAGTGATATCTGTGAATTCATGTTGGGATAACAGAAAGCCTGAAGCAAATTGGCTTTTATGAAAAGGGCACAGTTAAGAATTGCACTGAATGAGAAAATGTGGTTGGGTTGTGATCTGCATAAAAGTATTCTGTTTCCTTCTCAGAAGTTGCCTTTCTTGGTTCTTGCTATGGAAATGGAGGCATTGATGGGGTCAGGGAGCCATCAGTTTTCTTCAGTGTTTTAGTTATCACTGTGGGTGTCTGAATGAATGTTGTTGTACTTGCATGTTGGAGTTGGTTGAAGTGGCCATTAGAGACAGCCTGCAGAATTTAGATCATATGGACTTAAATCCATACTAAGTTATAAAGGAATAGCACAAAATTTTTTCCTGAGAGAAGGTTTTGGAAGGGAAAAGGTGAAAAATAAAGAAACTTTATGGTATTGAGATTTGGGGAAATAGAAAGGGAGAGGACAAAAAGGGAAGTTTTTGAGCACCAATCTCTTGTTTCCTGGCTCTGCCACTTAATAGACCTCAGATAAATCACTTTTTCTCTCTAAAATGTGGCTTCTTCATTTAACAAATAAGGGAACTAGACTAAAGACCTAAAGTATTTTCCCCACACATATATATTTATAAGAGCCTTCACAATTTTGTGGAAGTCTAGCCCCCAAGTTAATGTTGATCTGTGATAGCTCATTTGGGTAATCCTTAGGAATAAGATCACCTCAAGCTGTCAAGCTAAAGTGCAGGTCCATTTGAGAGTAATTTAAGTCCTGTTCTAACATTGAAGTCACCCAATCGTCCAGGAATGGGTTTTGGATCTTTTCATTGTTACCATTGCTTTTTGGAGAGGACTGATGGATTTGGGACTCTTGAATGCTGGCAGTAGAGAGGCCTGGGACTGCCATGGGGATTTTGTTAAAGAATGCTGACTCATTCAGACCATGGAATCGTGGTCTGACCAGTCCAGGCTACTAATCAGACCTCAGTTTCTCCATCTGCCATATGAATATCAGGATAGTTCAAGATCTGGTGAGTAAAAGCTACAGGGAGGCCTGTAGTTCCTGTTAACAAGGAGGCTGAAGTTGGTAAACAATTGGGTTTGTCTAGCATTAGTATAGGTGAGCCTCCAGAGTAGTGGTGGGTAGTGAGTAGGGAGGGGAAAGAAAGAGTCCCTGCCCAAGAAGAGGCACTTGAGTTGGCTTAGAAAAAAACAGATTAAAACTCCCATGTAAATCAGTTCAATAGACATATAAACCTGTGTGTTATCAGCCTGAGCAAGATTGGGAAATTCAGTTTTAACAACACAACAAAACTTGAAGGAAAGCATTTTTCAATCCAGTAGAAGCTGACCAGAAATAGAATAAATAAGCTTCATGAGGTAATGTTTTCTCCATATATTACCTCAGTGTCTAACACAGTGGCTTGAGTGCCCAGCCTGATGTCAAGAATATTCATCTTTCCGAGTTTGAATCTGACCTCAGACACTTACTAGACTTACTCAGCCACTATTGCACAAATCACTTAACTCTGTTTGCCTCAGTTTCCTCATCTGTATAATGAGCTGAAGAAGGAAATTACAAACTACTCCATTACCTCTGACAAGAAAATCCCAAGCAGGGTTAAAAAGAGTTGAACATAACTGGAACAACCAAGCAATCACAACAGTACCTCCTAGCCCAGAGTAAAGGTTCAATATTTAGTGCAGACTGGTTGAACAGAGGCAGCTGTAGGGAGGGTGCAGGGATACATTCAAAAGGTCGCTCTCCCAACTAATGCTAATTGCAGTCCATTCTTTGCTGTACTTTTAAAAGTATCTGATTCTGATCAACTATGAAAGACTTGGTTCCTCTCAGTGGTTCAGTGATCCAAAGCAATTCTAATAGACTTTGGACAGAAAATTCCATCTGCATCCAGAAAAAGAACTAAGGAGACTGAATGTAAATCAACACATGCTATGTTCACTTCTGTTTTTTCAATTTCTCCCATGGTTTTCCCATTTACTCTGATTTTTCTCTCCCAACATGATTCATAAGGCAATGTATATTAAAAATAAATAAATTTATTAGAAAAAAATTTTTAAAGTATCTGACTCTCAGCTTTTTAAGAGGCAGTGAGTACATCATATGGATCTTTGTATGTTCTCAAATACCTACCATAGCATTCCAAACATAGTAGATGCTTAAGTAAAAAAATTTTTATAAATGAATAAGTATCTGGGCCCTGTTCCATATTCTCCATCCCAGGGATTCGCTGGTTAGCCAACTCCCTAAGTACACAGAAGGCCCAGAACAGGAGGCTGGCATGGGGGAACAAGATGGAAAATGGGTACTGCCCTCTGTTTCAGGAACCTTGGATCCACTGTGGTCTTCAGACTAAGGAGCTGCAAGCTGGCAATCGAATCCTAGGTGCTGGTCATCCACATTGGTCAGCAGCAACTGGTTCTTTCCCTTTACATTCTTTCTAAGGACTTGATGACTGTTTAGAGCCTTACTCTCTCTTCAGAATCTTTTGTGCCAAAGGAACCACTTGGGATATTTACTGGCTGTCTCCCGACCCCTAATCATTTATTCACTTAGTCTAATTTATAAGCCTCATAAAACAAAAACGTGTCCTGTCACCGTGGCTTAGAGTTTAGAATAAAAAGCACAAAAATAAGACTACCTTTAATGGCCTCCACCCAGAATCTTTCATCCTTAGCCCAGCCTTGCTGCTCTCACATAGATCCCTGTGGTTTTAATTGACGATATAATGAGGAAAAGGCATTAGCTGATAGCATTTCTTCTCTATTACAAGCATTTGAATTTGATTTGGTCGAAAAGTGGATTATTTGGTCTGTTCTGAGCTCCAGCCTGCCTTCCCTAATGGCCACACTCATTTCCCCTTGCTCCTGGCCATTGCTCAGGACTAATACCCAAACTCATTGAGGGAGCACAGCCTTGACAGGGAGCACAGCCTTGACTAGCAGCACAGTCATAAAGAACACTTGACAAAAGCCCAGCTAACAAGGGAGTTCTAGGCATGAATTGACTGTGAACTTGGGCAAGGATCATTTTTTTTTCTGAATTTCAGTTTCTTCATCTCTAAAATGGGGATAAAAATACTAGCCCTGCCTAGCTCAGAGATATTATGATTATTACATGAGATGATGGAAATCGAAATACATTGAAAAAAAAGTGTAGGAATCCAAATCTTCCTGGCTGCAAGAACAGCTCTCAATATACTACTGCCATTATAAAAGTTCATCTAAATACTATATAAATGGAATCTCTCTCTCTCTCTCTCTCTTCCATTTTACTTTTGCCTCTTGCCTTCTTTCATTCGCACTGCTTTTCTTTATGCCCATTATTACTCTCTCTTGTCAATTCCTTAGACCTTCCAGACCTACCTGGGGAATTGCTCAGTTCAACCAGGACCTTTCCAGGCTAAAGAGGTCACTGACCCCTGCCCTAAGACTTTCCCATTAATGCCCAACAAGTCCATTTATATTGCCATGTGATATGTAATGAATTTCCTTGGATCAATATTTCTATTGGGAGTATTCTAGGTTAAAATCACCCATTGATAGCCCATCTATTTTCCTTGTACATCTGCCAGGGAATTAAGTGCCTACCCCAGTTGAAATTCAGCTTTTGGGGGATGAAGATGAAGAAAGGGCTACCTTTGATTTAGATTGATTTAGAAGGCCAAGCACATGCCTGGATCAGGAAATGGGTAGGCAGGACTTAACAGGCAAAGTCTAGAAGCTCCTTAGGATCTTGGCTTGCCTTTCCAGAAGGTCTAAGCCAGTTCCCAGAATTCTTTGGTGAGGGTCCCCTCAGCTAGAACAAGTGCACGCAGTTAGACCAGGAGTAAGAGAGGCCTGAACAGTGATGACATCTGTCCATTTTAGAAAAAAACTAAAAGGGAATGGGCCAGTGAAAAAAAAAAGCTGGGACGGGCAGTTTCATAGCATGAGGTGAAGCAAAGAAAGGTAGCAAACATCTGTACTTTCATTACTGTTTAATTCCTGCACTGTCCTTCTAGGATAATAAAATATCAAAGCCTTTAATGGCTTTTTTTACCTGTAAGGTAAAGTAGAAATTTCTTAACTGATATTTGAAGCTTTCTAAAAGCCTGGCTCTAACCCACCTTTCCAATCTTTGCTGTTTCTCTTCATGAGACATAAATCAGCTAAGCAATTGGCTACAAGTATTTTTGTGGATCTGCCTACTAGGCTTGATGGCCAGAGGAGTAGAAATCCACAGCCACATACCCTTTAACATGTCAGAGTGATTTAGACAAGGAAAGAAAAATACATATGCAGTATACATTAAAAACATTTACACATACCAAAACATATGTATATTAAAGGAAAATTATTGCTGTTTAGGCAGTTATCTCATTTGGGCTTTTCTTGGCAAAGATATTAAAGTGATTTTCTGTCTTCTTTTCCAACTCATTTTACAAATGAGGAAACTGAGGCAAGTTAAGTGACTTGCCCAGTATAGCACAGCTAATAAGTGTCTAAGGCTGAATTTGAAGTCAAGTCCTCCAGATTGCAAGGTACTCTATTCACCATGACACCTATCTGTCCCATAAAAGAAATATATACATACATGTGTGTATGTGAAAACTATATGCCATTTTGTGTTTTCAATATTATATCTATTCAATATTATATCTAACAAATATATTTAATATATATTTATATATATAATTTAAGAAAAAATATATAACATATTTAAGAAAAACATATACTTTATGTATCTGCTTGGCACAAGTAGGAAAGAACATGTGGGAAGTGATTGAACTTGAAATAAGAACTGAAGGCTAACAATTTTAGCCTTTGGCCTTTGTTTTCATCTCATTCCCTCCAGACAGACCAGTTGGTACGTGTTGGAAGAATTTTTTCGCTCTGAAATTTGTTAGTACTCCTAGTGTTCCCTAAACATATCTCAAGCTTTCCCACTTCTTTGTTTTGCCACATTTTTCCATCTTTCTTAACCCCACCTTCCATTCCTACCCCACCCCAAGTGAAATCCTCCATTCCCCACTATTGTGTCTCTATCACTCAAAGCTAAGCTGGAGTCCTCCCTCCTGCATGAAGCTTTGTCTGATGGCTGGAGTTTGCTCATACAGATATTATTTTCTCTGAATCTCTAGAAAGCCCTTATTATCTATATTGCTCAGATATCATTTAAGTTTGTTGTGATTATGAATTCATCGAGGCAGCAATGTACATAGAGTGCTTGGCCTGGAGTTAAATGTTTCCTCCAGTACTCGCTAGCTCTTTGACTCTAAATCAGTGGTTCTCAAACTTTTGTTCTCAGTTTCTTCATGTTGTTAAAAAACTATCGAGGATCTGTTCAAAGAGTTTTTGTTCACATGGGTTATATTTATAGCTATTTACTATATTAGAAATAAAAAAAATTTTGAATTTGTAGACCCTCTGAAAGGGTTTCAGAGACCCAATTCTTTGGACTACACTTTGAGGACACTCTTCTAAATTAATCACTTAACTTCTCATTTTCACCAGCTCTAAAATGCGGATAATAAAAATAATGATGGTGATGATGTTTATATAGTGCTTACTATATGCCAGGCATTGTGCTAAGCGCTTTACAATTATTATATCATACTTCACTCTAGCCCTAGGAGGTAGGTGCTATTATCACCCCCATTTTACAGATGAAGAAACCTAGATAAACAGTTAAGTCTAGTCAGTTGCCAAGACCTTCTAATTCTTCCTCTATGATACTTCTCCCATTCTTCTCCTCCTCTCCACTTCAGCTTGCCATCACTGACCTAAACTATTGTAATAGCCTTCTAGTTATTCTTTCTCCATTATTTCACCTGTCCTCTGTACTGTTGCCAAAATCATTTTCCCAAAATCTGGGCTTGATCACATCCCCTAAGGCCTTCAGGAGCTCCCCATTCCTTTACCCTAGTATTCATGGTCTTACAAAGTTTCTTTTTCACCTACCTTTTCAACCCTATTTAACATTATACTCCTTCTCACACTCTTTATTCTGAATAACTTTCTAATTTCATCCTATCCGTTTTACCTCCATGTATTCCTGGAATGTCATCCTCCATATCTCCATCGAACAGATTCTCTTCATTTGCGATCCAGATCAAAGAAGGCTAAAAAGAAGCAAAGACAAGGACAGCTTTTGCAATTTGCAAGCTATTCTTGTTAAAAGTTATTTTTCAGTTGTCTAAATCTCCATGACACCATTTGAGGTTTCTTGGCAGAGATAACTAGAATGATTTGCCATTTCCTTTTCTAGCTCATTTTACATATGAGAAACATGAAACAGGGTTAAATGACTTGTCCAGGATCACATAACTACTGTCTGAGAAAGAATCTGAACTTCCAAAGAAGAAACTTTCTGACTCCAGACCCAGCACTACTCTATTCACTGCTCCACATAGCCACCCTGATCTTGTTATATAATGAAAAAGAAAAGCAGTTAGTCTTTATACAGTAAGAGACTTGAAAATTAGTGTACAATTATATGTAAATTTTGTGCGTGTGTGTGTGTGTGTGTGTGTGTGTGTGTGTGTCTGTATTCTGATTGGCACTTTTTAAAGTTTAGAATGAAAAAAAAAATTAAGATTCAGCTTTTTTATGAAACCTTTCCTGATTTTTACCCCCAATTCTGATAAAAAAGAAATACATCTCCCTCCAATCTCTTTTCTCTCTCTTGGATTTCTCCTATATACTTATTAAAATCTAGTTCAGGGCAGCTAAATAAGGTAGTAGACAAAGCACTGAGCATTCAGGAAAACCTGAGTTCAAATGCAGCCTCAGACACTTATTGTATTAAGTAGCAAGTCATTAAGCCCCTGTTTAATCTCATTTTCCTTATCTATAAAATAGGGTTGTTGTAAAGATCAAATGAGATAATTATTGTAAAGTTTTTAGCACAGTGTTTGGCTCATAATTACTGCTCCCATAAATGTTAGCTATTATTATTAGTTTGTAATATAGGTTCTTGAATACATGGCTTATTGCCAAACAAAACTGGGAACTCCTTGAAGGGGACAGACACGCTGTTCTCATTTTTCCCATCCAGATACTATGAAGGATTTTCTAAAAGCCTTAGTGCATTTTTACACCTATGAGTGTTTGTTTGTTCGTTGTGTTGAATCACATCAATAAACATAAGAAGGGAAGTAAAGATATCAAGAATATCTTCCTCTATCTTCTGAAGAGTCAGACTAAAAATACACAGAAAGTTTTTTATTCTCTCAGGGACATGTATTCAGTCATTCCCCCGGGGCCTATCAGTGCATTGAAGGGCATAGGTCACTTGGTACTAAATGGCTTCCTCCGGGGCTACAGCAATGAAATCTGGCTGATGTAATTGCAGAAGTTAGTTATTGCTCTCAGGTGACTCACCTCTGCTCTCTCAGGCCCATGGAGCCTCTTTCTTAGAGCCAGGAGCGAGTAAAAAAAATGAACCTTTTACAAAGTGTTTTCTGATGATCCTGCTTTGTTCTTCGATATTAACAAACTCCTTATATAGCTGCCCTTCTATACACTATCTTTACTTTGCTCAAAAGCCTTCAGTGACCCCATTAGTTGAGGGGGGGGCAGAAAAGTGGGATACCCAAGTTCCTTAATCAATAAGCATTTGTTAAATATCTACTGAGTGTTAGGCACTGGGAATACTAAAAATTGAAACAGTCCATATTTGCAAAGAACTTACATTCTAAGGGAGGAAAGAAAATGAGTATAGATATAAAAAATAAATACAAAATAATTAAATACACCATAGTTTGGAAGAGCACTAGCTTTGGAAGAGGGGGGCAATCGAGAGAGGTTTCACATAGAAAGTAGTACTTGAGCTATATACTGTCATGTAGGAAGATCAGAAAACTATGAGGTGAAGGTGAGGAAGGATTTGCACTCTAGGGATGGAGAAAGCAAGAAGCAGGAGCCAAGAGAGGGCATGAATGTTGGGTGTGAGGAACAAAGAGGCCAGTTTGACTGGATTGTAGCATGTGAGAAGGAGATTAGTGTCTAACAAAGCAGGAAGGATAGGTTACAGCCTGGTTGGGAAGATCTTTAAAAGCTAAACTGCCAGTAAACTCCAAGTTTATTCGAGCATCTCCACAATCTGGCAACATCCTACCCCTCTAACTTTTATCTTCCTTCCCACTAGTTCCTTGATTATTAAACCTTCCAACCAGGTTGATTTTCTCAGTCATGCATTGTTTATTCTCAGTTCCATGCTATTGTTCATATGTTTCCCATACTTGAACTACCTCCTCTCCCCCCCTTTAAAAACTAGCTTTTCCTGATTCCCCTAGTCCAGTGATCTTTCCGTCTTCTGAACTTTGATAGTGCTTATTGTAGGTACCACACATTTGACGCTTGGTATATGCTAACTTACATTGCTATTTTATATCCTTTCTTCTCTACTAGATTATAAGGTCTTTGAGGGAAACAACTATATCTTACTTATCTTTGTCTTTATCACAGTACCATGTGTATGACAAATACTTAGTAAATGTATTTTTTATTATTAATTGAGCCAATAATCTATCAAGGCAGCTGTAATCATAAAAGTATTCTATCTTTACAACACTTTTTATTGTTGTGTTCACCAGATGCTTAGATATGCTCAACTCTTTCTAAATGACTCCTTCCTCTCTTCAAAGTTACAAACTCACATTTACTGAAAACTACTCGATCGGGAAGCCTGCTAAGACTAAAACATATTAGCATCTATGTTGCATTGCCCACTCTTATTAAGAAAACCAAAATCCATTGTCATATTTCAGTTCTTTTTGGGTTCGGCAGGAGAAACTTTAACCATATTTACAAGAAAGAAAAAAACCCCAATTTCAGTTAATCATTTAACTAATGGCTTTTATTTTTCTCTTTTCTTTTTCATGATTATGTGATGGTCTGTGGCCCATTGGTGCATTTAGGTAAGTTCATTTTGGCTGTCTTCCTCCTCTCTCTTCCCTAACCTCTGCCTCCCCTTCTTCCCTTCCTCTTGTGAAAGATTATTATTTCAATTTGTTAGATTATTATTAGAGATGTTACAAAGCTTCCTGTAGGCTGCCCCTCTGGGGACCCTTAACTTCTAGCTAGGGGAATCTTCAGTGACCTCAGTCTCTTGTAGTGACGGTGGCAGGACAAGCCACCAGGTACAAGGATAATTAGTGCCTTCCCCAAAGACCACAAGCAAGACAGGACCAGAGTGTGGTGTAATGACAGACAAAACACTCCTGGGGCTCACCCAAAAAAAAAAAAAAAATTAGCTGGTTTCCCTACTCCCCTAAAGTTTTCCTGGAGACTTTCACTTTCTGAAACATTAAATTCAAGACATTAACCAGAGAAATCTGCCGGGGGTTCACCTCATAGTCCGTCTAGCTCAAGTTAGGGAGACTAGTTGCCCTTCCTGATTTCACCTCACAAGTTATATCCCAAACATTCTTATGTAACTCTTAAAAATAAGCCACTATGGATTTGCTGCCCGAGATTTTTGCTAGTCCCTCTACAATCTATTTGTGCTTTTTACCTTTTGTTCTATAGAAATATTCTGGGCTTGATGTCAGATATTGGACAGGTCATTGGACAGAAAAGTGGTTGACTTATCTGTACATGCCTCAAAAGATTGTTGTGAGAATTAAATTAGATAATATAAATCTAACCTATATATAATCTATAATAACTTAATCTATAAATCTAACCACTGAAAAGTGGTTAAAAGTGTCAGTTTTACTAAGACACAAACATGTTGCCATATTTGTGGCATATTTTTTAATGTGTGCCCTTTAACTGATGTGATAGACATGATCCTGAAATCTTAGGTGAGCTCTGATTTTTGTAAATTAAATCCAAATTAAGTGTGAAGTGACCTGTTCAGGAGAGATCTTTCCCAAAACAGAGTATGCTTTCAAAGTTTCTATCTCTAATTTATAGCTTCTATATAAATTGCTTGTTCGCTGGGTTTGCCCTACTCTGAAATGTATCCACTGAACCTTTAGTACTTTAGATCAGCCTAATTCTTTCTTCAGTCTTTTTTCCAATAGCAAAGAAAACAAGCATTTCATATTTTTCCTTTTCTTCCTGCGAGGTCCAAAAAGTATCATCAAGAGGATGGAAACAAGCAACTTAGGGCCTAGGAAATATGAAATATTGTATGGAAACACCTGCTATAAAGACCCAGTGTTGTACAGTGGGGGAAAATATTAACTTAAGATCCAGAAAGACTAACTTCTTTTGGTTGTAGTCATTGTACATTGGACCTCATTAGTCAAAAAATGACAGGGTTATGTCACTGACTGACCACATGACTTTGAACAAGTCACTTGATCACTTTAAATTTCAATTCTATCATCTATAAAGTGGGTGGAGGGGGAGATACTAATTAACTGGCTCATTTGCCTCCCAAAGTTGTTGTGAGGATCACATACCATTTATGCAGAAGTGCTCTGGAAAAAGATATCCAGATACCCTGAGTTGTTAGTAATACATTGGAATTTATCTGGGGATTTAAATTATTACTGTTCTCTTCATCCTACTTTACCATGGAAAATGGAGAAGATCTAAAAACTAATTGCAATGAAGTGGATGAGAGAGACAGCTGAAAGACTACTTTTGCTTTTGTATACAGACAGTAGAAAGTATCGTATCATGTAGAAGTAATTTGACTCACTAGTGGTAATGCTGCCTTTGAGAGGCAATAAGCAAATAAAAACATTTGGTTTGCTAGAGGGTCAAGAATTGAGGATTTTGTTTCTTCTGCTAATTTGTATGTTGATTATTTTGTTTAGTAAAATAGGATTAGATCTTTTCTTTTTTAAAGGGAAAAATGGTTTGCACTTAAACAATGTTTATCCTCAGGCCCTCTTTCCCTATGCGAGCTCTCTCTCTCTCTCTCACACACACACAGAGAGAGAGAGAGAGAGAGAGAGAGAGAGAGAGAGAGAGAGAGAAAGAAAGAAGAGATTTGTCCCATTGCTCTGTTCAGATTTTATAGGAGATTTAAGAAAAAACGATTGTGTATAAACATATGGGATTTTATTTTAAATCCCATAATAAAGAGGGTCGTGTGAAATAAAGCAGAGTTGTTAAATTGGCTATTTAAGTCCAAAAGGCAGCTTTTGAGTAAGCTGTGAACAGCTGGGATTTTCTAGAGGAACCAAGATGGGTAATTCTCCTACCCCTTCCTGATAGACTGAAAGGCTGTATACTAGAAACATAGGGAAAGGAAATGATTACTAAGTGGAATAAAATCCATCGTTGTTGGCACATGGACCAAACTGGGTGAGGGGCTCATTGCTTGAGAATCCATTACAGTTTCAGTCTCAGGGCCTGGTTTTTTTTAGAGAAACAAATGGTTAGGTTTATCCAGGACTCCCAAACTGATTTCCCCCTTTCCCCAAGGAACTTCTGCCCTGTCTGTCCTAGAGAGAGAGTTTTTTGCTTTTGAAGATAGAATGTGGTATCCCTGGGAACCTTAAAAACCTGTTCTATCAATAATTTTGTCAACTAACCTCTCTGGACCTCAGTATCCTTATCTACAAAATGGAAATAATAATCTCTACTTTACCTACCTCAAAAGAATGTCTGGTGATCTAATAAGAAAATAGATATGAAAATGCTTTGAAAAACTTTAAGTCCTATATAAATATGAAAAGTCATGAAGAGATGATGGGCAACTATTTCCTCATTGAGTAAGGGGAAAAATTAAGATAGTCTGTCCTTTCCATACTCACTAATGCTGAGTTCTAAAGTATTACGATGCTCTTATTCTTCAATGCTACCTCCTGGCCTCCCTTACTTTTTTCAGGGTGCCTTAATTCTTGGTTTCTACAGCTAGTGCCTTCCCTCTAGAAGTACCTTCTCTATAATTTATCTGTATCCTGTATGTGCACAATTGTCTGTATTTTATCTCTACCTTCAGAATATGACCTCCTTAAGGTTAGGGACTTTCTTTTGTGTGCCCTTCCCCCCCTTCCCCCAATCCTTATTGCTTACATGGTGCCTGACACATAATAAATAATAAATGATTGTTGACTAGTAGAACAAATTAGGAAATTAAATTCTAAAACATTATGTTCAAAGGGAAATAGAAATAGAAAAGCCATGTAAATTAGTTTTTAGACTATCTCCCCATTGTCCCTTACCTAAGAGTATAAACTATGGAGAATGAACAATTCCATTCAACTTAGTTCTGTGGTGGATGTTCTCAGGGAAACAAAGAATAATGTGTTTGGTACCCTGTCTTTAAGGAATGGAGTATAAGCTCTAATTAGAGAGACTGGACAAATGAAGTACATGAAATTTAAAAAGTGGTATAAGGCAGTATGACTAAATGTTTAATAGTTCTTTTTTTGTTTCTGATATCAAAAGTAATGGGTGAGATGGCTTTGTAATCCCCAAAGCATTTATTATAGACTTGAAAAGCTAGAGCAATATGTCAGTAATACCATTGCTGCTGTAATGTGGGTGCTCTCATGTCTGGGCTGATAGTCTTCAACTGAGATTCTCGGGCACCTGCCTTGGGGTTGACTCCACTCTGGCAGCTAACTTCTTTTTTTTTTTTTTTTTTTTTTAATTTAATAGCCTTTTATTTACAGGATATATACATGGGTAACTTTACAGCATTAACAATTGCCAAACCTCTTATTCCAATTTTTCACCTCTTATCCCCCCCCACCCCCTCCCCTAGATGGCAGGATGACCAGTAGATGTTAAATATATTAAAATATAAACTTAGATACACAATAAGTATACATGACCAAAACATTATTTTGCTGTACAAAAAGAATCAGGCTCTGAATTATTGTACAATTAGCTTGTGAAGGAAATCAAAAATGCATGTGTGCATAAATATAGGGATTGGGAATTCAATGTAATGGTTTTTAGTCATCTCCCAGAGTTATTTTTCTGGGCATAGCTAGTTCAGTTCATTACTGCTCCATTAGAAATGATTTGGTTGATCTCGTTGCTGAGGGTGGCCTGATCCATCAGAACTGGTCATCATCTAGTATTGTTGTTGAAGTATATAATGATCTCCTGGTCCTGCTCATTTCACTCAGCATCAGTTCGTGTAAGTCTCTCCAGGCCTTTCTGAAATCATCCTGTTGGTCATTTCTTACAGAACAGTAATATTCCATAATTTTCATATACCACAATTTATTCAGCCATTCTCCAACTGATGGACATCCATTCAGTTTCCAGTTTCTAGCCACTACAAAAAGGTGGCAGCTAACTTCTTACAGTATTTTGGGAGGCCCTGGAAACACCTGACTGATCTTCACAAAAGTTGAACTTTAGTCCTTAGTCGGCCCAGTTCATGTATTGATTGTGAAGAATCTTCAGAGCAAGTCCAGCCAATCAGCTGAGTGAACGCCTGGTGCTGGCCAGTCAATCAGATGTGATAAATATTTACAGTTAATCTACTCAGTATACACAGCCTCCCCTTTACAAAAGTGCCCTCTGCTTAACTCAACCCTCAGAACTACTTATGCCTCAAGTGAGATTATAAGATAATATAATAATCATTTGTGTTTGTATTGTGCATATCTTTTCAAATTACCTATCCATTTTCTCCTTAGGTCCTCAGAATTCTCCTTTGCAAGATTAGTAGCAGAGAAATTACTGTCGTCATTTGACAGATGAAGCTGTTCAGTTTAAGGCAGGCTCTGGAAGCCAAGCCCTCTTACTCCTTCTAGCACTGCAGTTTTACTTTCAGCACGGCTGCTTCCTCCCCACAGAAGGCAGCTGAGTCAGAAGGGAGACGGGAAGGAGGCGGGGAGAAGCCCAGGAAGGCTTAGAAGCTCTTTGAGGCCATCTGTTCCTGTGATCTGGGTCCTCCATAGAAAATCAAGGCCTGAGCCTCTCTGGTGAGGTTCACAAAGGCTATTAAATGAGTTAATGAATGGGCCCAAGGGCTCCTTGCTTGTAAGGTGAAGACCCAAAAGTCATCTTCTGCCAGGAGGTGCAGGGTGAATTGGCCACTGGAGGGTTGAGACGTTAAATTAAATGTGGTGTGACCATCACCCTGGAGGTCCTCAGGGTTTCTCCTTATTTTATCGTCATAGTTATTATCATCCCTTCTTAATAAAACCCAGTTCTCTGGAGTCTCCTTCTGAAGGCCCACCTGCCCCTCTTGGATCTACATTGATAAAGCCATGCACACACATACGTGTGTGTGTGTGTGTGTATGTATGTTCTTTCATACATTACAAAAATGGACATATTGCCTTCCTGTGAAGCAGCTAGACAGGGGTTATTTTGCCTGTTGGATGAATTGAGATTCAGAGAAGCTAGTGGACCTGCCCGGAGAACAGAGAACCGAGTCTGGAACACAGGACTTCTGACTCAGGATCTCTGCTGATTCACACGGCCTTTCAGTTTCCCTCCAAGCCAGTAGCTGCAGGAACCCTTCCAGCTCTCTGAAAGGTAGAAAGCTGCTTGTCACCTTTCTGTGACCCAGACGCTGGATGGGAGGGAGAAGTACCCTTATGTTAGGGGGGAAAATAATACTTCACACATCTAGAAGTGGTAGAAGCAGGGGAAGTTACAGCATATAAAATATGAATGGTGCTTTGGGCCCACCACAGTTCACACTCCAGTGATCTGAGCTGTACTTAGGGACTTGACAAAGCTTCATCCTTGGGTTCATCAACTGGTCAAGACCCACTTATCTTGAGAGAGCTGCTATTTTAAGAGGCAGGGCATCATAAAAGAGAGAGAGAAAAACTCTACTTCATGTCCCTTTAGAGGCCAAACACAAAGGTTCCCAGGCCTGCCAATATCTATGTGCTAACGTTGGAGGGGAAAGTCACACAGATAGTTGTTAGTAGTGACTAAAGAAAGTAATTTTACGGAAGATTGCTCTCTTTTATTTTTGTTTCTTTTTCTCTATCTATTCCAAGACAGGAGGAGTTTCAATGAGGCATCCTAGATCTTAGGAAGAAAAAAGCAGAAAACCTATAGGTTAGAAAAACAGGAGTTAAATAGGAACTGCAAATGACAAGATGAATTGCAGCAATAATTCTTCACAATTGTCAGGTATTTTATTCTTTTCAGAGCTCTCTAATGTATATTATCTCATTCAACTATCAACTTGCCTATTGGTTATCTTGATTTCAAAATAGCTACTGACCCCTATTCAAATGGGAAAACTGAGGTTTTGAGAGATGACATTACTTTAATAGTGGCAAAGCTAGAACTAAAAGCCTGTTGTCTGTCTGCTTTGGGTTAGACTTAAGAGTAATGGGAAAGATGGTAGATTTGAAATGAGGGGACTTGGTTTTAATTGTAGCTCTTCTGCTTCCTACATGTGTGATTTGAGGTATATCACATCACCAGTTTGCACCAGTCTGGGGTACCTCAGTTTCCTCTGAGGAAAAAGTTTAAAAGAGAAAGTTAAATGATGAACAGAATCTCATCTAAGCTTTACAGTATTCTGTGGGCTTTAAGATCCTGGTTTCATAACTCACCGTGAACATTCTATGGAGCTGTGTGCCTTTAGTGGCTCACCTGTGTGGGCCAATGTAGCCAAACATTTTAAGAGTCTTGCACATCCTTTAATGAGTCTGTTCCTATACTAGCACATATGAACAGTCTTGCCACATCTTTTCATCCTGTGTGACTGTTGTCTGTGTCCCCCCCCATTACTCCTTCACAGAAGAGACATCAGAAGTACTGGGACCCTTTGTCTGGTTCTTTTCCTTCCTCTATCACTGTTAGCACTTGCTCTGCCCTGTGTAATCAGCCCACTTCATTTTCTATTCATGTAGTACCTGTCCATTAAATCAGTGACCCTCAACTTGAATTCTTGGGAAGACTTCATTTTATGATATAGCCATACTATATTGTACATATTTAATAAATGTTTATTGAAAAGAATTATCAAATACTATGAAACCTTCCTCTTTCCTTTGCCAAGAAATATCGAAGGAATAGGATTATTAAAATGCCTATTGGTTTGGCATTAATATTAATTTCATCTAAGCCCATGGGATAGACCTCTAAGCCAGGGTTGACCCCTATTGAAGAGACTTCACACTTAGGATAATAGATTTCAAGCCAGAAAAGACCTTAGAAATCATCAAGGGCAATTCCTTCTTTTTACAGGTGAGAAAACTGTAGTCAGGTTTTCTGGACTCCATACCCAGCACTCTATCTACTTAATAATAATGACAGTGATAATCATTGATACACATAGTACTTTATGGTTGGCAAAGAACTTTACAAACATCATTTTTATCCCTAAAACTGGGAAGGAAATTAAGATTATGCCCATTTTGCAGATTAAGAAATGGAAAGTGAAATTAGTTAAGGGATTTAGCTAGGGTAAGGCAGCTTGTGAATGTCTAAAATAGAATTTATATTTTAAATGGAATACTTTATCCATTAAGTCACATTGCCTCTGAAACTCCACATTGAAGAGTTAGTTTCATTGAAAGAAATGACTAGTGGATCCATTTTGGTTCAATAGAAATAACATTTGACTGGTCAGGGAGTTATGAGCTCTAGTTTGTCCTTTGCCTTTTGTCATCTTGTTGCCATCTTACCTTGTGACTTTGAGAGCGGGAAGATAAAATGATGTCACCACCAGCATAATTAATTCCCCAAATTGCCTGAGGATGTTAGCCCATTTTAGGACTTAAAGATAAAAGGCTAAAAATTAGATCCCTTTCTCCCAAAAGTTGGGAAAAAATATGTACCCCTCAGGGCATTTCCATCTGGCCTCAGGATAATGAAAGGCTGGGGAGGTGGCAAGGGTACTAAGAACAATTAAAACTATAACCTCAGGCAGGGATAATGATTCTTCTTGGACACTCCCAAGGCTAACTAACTGGTTTCTAGCCTTTAAGAGGAGATTAGGGGAGGGAGTTAGGAGAAGGTGATGCTTAAAAAAAACACAAAATCATCCTTCCAATTAAATAGTTCCTTTAGTGATGAGGATTCTCTGAGAATTATCAGGGCTTGTAGGCTACTCAGTGAGAGAGTGGATTAGTTTGGTACTGTAATCTCCCCTGAGGAGGTCCCAAGTGTCAAAAGATCTGTTGGAGTCAGTTCTTTAACCTCACTCAGAAATTAATCCCCCTGAATCTGTCTGGGAAGTCATAACAAGGCATAAAATGGCACCAGTGGTCATCACAGATCGCATCAGCCCAGATGCCATGTGGAACAGTGTGAGAGATGAAATTAGGAGTCTAGCTGCCTTCTCTTCCTTCCCCCCTACAAAATGGAGAGACATCCAGCACCCCTTATCTGTCAGCTCTGCCAGAGGGTCTTGTGACTGAACCGAGGTAGATAAAACACTTTGAAAGCTCATCTTCTGCTCCCATTAGTGAAGAATGATTGTGATTTTATTGTGTTGAATTGAAGGATGGAAAGGAAGGAAAGTGAAGATTATAAAAGAAGGATGGCTTTTCAGTAGAGCAGTAAAGAGTGGACTAGAAATCGGGGCAACGATTTCAAATTCTGTCTCTGTGCCCACAACTAGTTTTGTGGTCTTGAGAAAAGGCACTGGAGGCAGAGCCAAAATAGCAGAGTAAAGGCAAGAAATCACTGACCTCTCCCCTAAACTGACCCATATTCCTCTAAATAAAGAAAAGTCATTATATCTCTCTCATCTATAAAATGAAGGATTGGAGTATATGAGTTCCAAGTTCAAGCTTTAACAATGAATAAATCTTCTTTAAAACATTAAAAATAACTAGTTC
Organism: Sarcophilus harrisii; assembly: GCF_902635505.1. Classification (NCBI taxonomy): domain Eukaryota; kingdom Metazoa; phylum Chordata; class Mammalia; order Dasyuromorphia; family Dasyuridae; genus Sarcophilus; species Sarcophilus harrisii. The sequence goes on from NC_045428.1 coordinate 318,971,983, forward strand.
TATTAAATAACTGGTAATTTTTAAAAAAAATTTTACTTGGTAATTAATTGTTGCTTTGGTATTGAACAAATCAAGACTTTTGATAGAACGTTAATAACAATCTCTTTCATTTGTATAGCCCTTTATAAAGATTTATAGTATTTTTATTTGCTGTTCATAACGTTTCTAGAAGGAAAGCAGAGAAGCTTTATTATTCTGTTCTCTATGTAAAGAAGCCTAGAGAGAGATGAGATGACTTTGCACAAGGTCACATAGAAAGTTAATAACCCAAGCAAGTCTCCTGATTCATTCAACTAGCCCAGTGATTCATTCAACTGCTAAGAATCATTCTTACTTGCATCAAATGGGCAACTTGGGGTAATGGAAAGAGCTGTGCTCAGACTCAAGAGACCAAGTTCTAGGCCTGCCTCTACTTCTGGTTTGCTGGGCAATTTCAGTTATTTGCTTAACCTCAGTATCTTCACCTGGGAAATATGGATGCTGATGCCTGGTTCCTACCTGCATAAAATTGTTTTAAGAATCTATGATTGTGCTTTCTTTTTAAATTTTTTAAAATTGTAATTTTCAGTTAATAAACAATAACTTTCTCTTCTCAACTCTCTTTTGGGGAGGGGGGAGAAAAAAACAACAACCTGGTAATAAATATGTATAGTCATGTAAAACAAGTTTCCTTCTTGGCCATGTCCAAAATATGTCTCCTTCTGCATTTTTAATTCATCACCTCTCTACCAGAAGGTCAAAAGCATATTTCCTCTTCTGCCCCAGAATCCTGGTTTGTCATTTCATTTATCAGAGATCTTATATTATTTGTCTTTACAATGCTGTTGTTACTGTGTAAATTGTTCTCCTCTTCTGCTCCCTTCATTCTTCATCATTCCCTACAACCCTCCATCAGGGTTATCTGTATTTTTAAAGCTGAACCTGGGACAGAGAGATGCTTAACATAAAGGAATGATAGTCTCATGAAGACAGTTTTTGAGGAGAGAAAGAGGAGAAGGGTTACATTGCTTGACTTTTTCAAGATGGGCTTCTTTCTAGGATTAAAAAAAAAAAAAAAAGCTTCCAAAAAGTGTAGATGAAAAACATTATATTACTATTATTCTTATGACTCACTTTGACCTAAAACTTAGCTTACTTATACAGCGGGACAAAGCTCCTAGCTCAGGATCTTAAAAGTTTTCATGGGTCCGAATTAAGGTAATTCCAGCTAACAGTTCCTCTTTTGACCTCCCTGGTCTCTACATTGAATTAGTGATCTTCCTTTCCCTGCAAATGTGACACATGCTGTATTTCCCAAGGGGAGAGACCCAATCCAGCGGCTTCCTAGCCTTTCCTGACTCCATGATTGATTTGGTGGTGGTAAAAGAGCCCTATCATTAGGAGGAAAGTGTGATAAACCTTCCTGGGGATGTGATGTTGATATCAATCATAAGTGCTAGCTTATTCCTCTCTAGCCCCTGAATAAAAGGACAAGAAACTACCAGCTCACTGCTGGGCTGTCAGAGGGTTTTTATTAAACAGTCCAGACACAACATTAGTAGTCCCTCCCACCTATCCTCCACCCCCCCATCCCAGGATCTCCACCACTCAGGACCAGATGATTAATGGAGTGCCCCATGCCATCTGGCTGGAGCCACTGACTCATGCCTCCTCCTTACTGACCTGAGCTGCTGCTTTTCCACTGGCTCTTCCACCCCCCCACAGTAGTAAGAGAAGGAGAAGTTCTATTTTTTTCAGTCAGTCTGTTGCTGCTCTCTCTTAGTTTGTCCTGTCCTTTCATTCCAGTAACTATTTCTCTAATATCCTGGCCTGCTGATCACAGCATAGGCCAAGGTTAGTTGCATAAATTGTTTTATCCCAACCTGGTAAAATTTAATTAGGAAACATCAGATGTGAACTGCCCTTCAGATTCACCACTTAAATTTGAATGTTTGTCCTAAAGTGACCAGCCATTTACCCATATGCCAGTAGCAAATTTGGTCCCCCAGAAAAATGGAAGCATCAGCAATATCTGTCATTAAGGCTCCCGTTTCTGTGCCTTTCTCTGGTTGTTCATAGAAAAAAAGTGACCTAATTCACAATGAGGTATTAAGGAGTTAGTATGTTACCCTTCCCAGTGTTAAAGCTGAAGCTGGTATTTTTTAAAGCTGAAGCTGGTAAAGGGAGATGCTTAACACAAAGTTTCATGATGACATTTTTTGAGAGGAGGGTCCCATTGCTTGATTTTTCTAAGGTAAGCTTTTTAATACCGTTTATTCACACACTCTCCTCAGTCAGAACGCTATTTTGGGGCAATGACTCTGGTTTCTCCTGATAATTTTTTCCCCTTCTTTTTTGGTTTTCAGCCCCATATTACTACCTTGATATAGAATTAAAATCCCTGCTCTTTTCTCTTTAGTCATCATCCCAGGAATTCAGTTGACTTTCTTGGCTGCATGGTTCTGTCTATCCTGCTGTAAGGAAGGTGTTAAGAGCCTCAGGATTCATGTGGCAAAGCATTTAAAAGATTATCCTTGTCATAGTACTAAAATTTAGCCATATTTTGTTCATCATTTGAGCATCCCAAAGGCCTTTCCTGTTTGGAGTGTCCAAACAAATACTTCTTTATCAGCTGTTGTTTGTCCTTCATTCTCCAAGAGGACCATGACATCATGGAGATAATGTCTTAACATGCAAATGAATTGGATTTAAGTGAGGGAGGGCTGGGCAAGCTCCCCTGCCTCACTTTCCCCTCCAGACCCCTCTGGGTCCAGTGGCAAGATATAGATCAGGAGGACTGGAGGTGGTGACTACTTTATCCCCAGTATGGCCATGAGAAAAGAAGTAATACCTTGAGCTATTCTCAGCTATTAATATTTTAATAGAACTGATTTGATAGATTCTTTCCAAAAAGCATCTTTAAAAAGGTCTTAAGGACTGACTGAGGACCCAGAATTTGATAGCTTTAGAGGTCACATATATAGGAATCAGGAGGAAAGGGATGAGCATCCCAGAAAGAGAAGAGAGGTATAAAGACTAACTTTGCTGGCTTTTCATTTTTGCCAAAGACCAACCTACTGTCAAGGAAAGGCAACTTTATCTGGTTTACACTTGTTTTTAGTACAAAACAGAATTCTAGAATTGTCAAATCTTAGAAGTCATCTAGTCATATTTCTCACCTTATAAAGAAATTCTCTTTATAACTTCTCTAACAGTAAGTCATCCAACCTTTGCTTGAATAGTTCTATGACAGGGAACTCACTACCTGATAAGGCACCCCCTTTTGCTATTGGATAGTTTGACTTGTTAGTAAATTATTCTTTATATTGTCCAAAATTCATCTCTCTTAACTTTGTTACATTGGTCCTTTTTTTGCTTGTTAGAGCAATACAGAGGGAGTCAGATCCTTTTTTTTTTTTTTTTTTTTTTTTTGTATGACAATCCTTCAAATATTTGAAGACAGCCATCATGTCTCCCCTCAATCTTCCCCATCCTGTACTTAAACCAAACTTCCTTGTTCAGAGGAAAGAGCTTGTGAGGCTCCTGTCTGGCACCTCAGACATCCTTCATGGACTGACATTTTGACATCTGAAGCATGAATGAATCACTTGCACTAGGATTGTTTTTCCCCTGGAATAGTTGTGTCTTTCAAGAATGAAGGAAGAATTCTTTTGCATAAAGTCTGGATTTGTCTAAAACCACAAAGTTGGATAACAGTTTTCATTACATTCCCTGATGTCTGCTATCTTTGTCAATCATTTTGTATTTTATGATGCTTTAGGGTAATGTCCTTGATGTTCAGCCCACCAAATGAGGAAATTCAGGAAAGCAATTTGCACCAAAGGTTAAAGTTTGGCACCAGATGTTGGGGTTCTTCATGTGAAGAATTCACAATGGCCTTTCTCTTTAGCAAAAGGTGCATTTACTTATGCAAAAAGGTTGCAGACAAAATGAAGAGGAATAATAGACACCAGGAAGTGGTAAATATGAAATAGATTTGGGAGAGCATGTAGTTAGCTAGGAAAGACAAGGGAAAAAGACAAGTTTCATAGTGGAACTCACAGTTAACCAGGAGAAAGGAATATGCCTTTGGCTAGGAGGCTTAGCACCCTAAAAGGGTTAATCAGCTATAAGTAGAAAGACACCAGGAGGCTTGGGGGAGGGAATGGGAAGAAAGATATGACTCAAAAAGGATTCAGCAAAAATGGCTTTGGGCCATGGACAAATTTATGTGGGATATTTAGCCTACATTTTCTGACTAGATAAAGTAAAATGGGATTACCCAAAACCTCCACAGAGGCAGGATTGTAAGGCTGACCTGATCCCCATCATTCCCCTTCCCCTCTCACCTCAGAGTATCTTATCAATACTTCAGGCTTTCTCTGCCAACCCCACCTAGTGACCTAGGAACTCATCAATTGGAAGGCAGTGAAAGCCACTGAACTCAAGGAATTTAGTACTACTATAGCCATTGCATAGTAGGAGTCGGGAGAACTGAGTTCTTGTGCCACTACTAGTCTTTGTGGCCTTGATTAATCATGACTTTGAACAAGATATAATCTTTTAATTAATGCAAAATGAAGGTATTGGACCTACCAGTCCCAAAATTACAGTGATTCTGTGTCTTCCTCATTCTGTCTTTAAAAGACATTCTACCTTTCTGTACTCCAGTTTTCTCCCTCTGTGAAATGGGAATGGAAAGCATTGCTTATTATTCCCCTGGGAAAGGATGATGATTTATAGATAGGGAAAGTACTTTAGTTAAGCATTGCCGTTTGAAAATACATTTATTTTTCTAAAATGTTTGTAACTTTGTAGCAATGAGTAGGCATTTTCACTCCCACTTATAACTGGTGTTGTCAGAAGACGCTGTCAAAAATATTTTCTAGCTCTTAAAAAATAATACTAATTTTCTGTGCTTTTTAATAGCTTGGCATTTTGTAATCAGAATGGGAAATACATTTTCTACAGTTTATTAATAATAATATCTTATGTTCATATGGTGTTTTCTAAGACCTGTCAGGTATATTATCTCATCTTAAAAACAACAAAGCAAGTGTTATCGCCATTTGGAATTTTACTTTATTTGAAATATTTATCACAAACTTAATACTTAGCAAGTACAAAGAAAAAACCATAAAGTCAAACCCCCAAATATTCACATTTTTGTAAAAAAAAAAAAAAAAAAAAAAAAAAAAGTAAAATATAAAATTTTAATATTTACTCAGTGGCACCTTCTGTTTATTTTGTCTCAGTACTTAAAAATATGTTCTTACCATTATTTGTTTTCTTATAAATATAGGTCTATATAATTTTGTGTGTGTGTATACTGATTCTGTACTTCTGTCTCTGTCTTTTGGGAGGCAGTAGAGTCAGAAGACCTGGTTTCAGTTTCTACCTTCATTCCTTGTTTGACCTTCAAGTCGATTTCAAATCAGTTTAACTTTCCTGACATTCTATTTCTTCATCTGTTAAATGAGAAAGTTGGTTTAAGAGTTTTCTTAGTTTCCTTCTAGCTCAAAATATATAATCCATATTCTTTGGATAAGTTTAGCCATGTTTCTTAAAATTTCTTCATATTTTTATATAGAAATGTTTTTGTCATAACAGTATTCCATTTCATTGGCCTACCATAATTTATTCAGAAATGATTCACCAGTCATTGTGTATTTGGCTTTGTTTCCATTTTTTTTCCTATTTTAAGTAAAGCAACTATTGCTATTTTTATACAGATAGGTCATTTTTTTCCTTTTAATTATTGCAGGATATATCCTCAATATTGGAATTCCCAGGATAGAGAGTATGATCTGCTTTGCAACACTGATTTTATATTTCCAGGTTGTTTTTCTAAAAGATTTTTCTTTAAAAACTGGAACCTCAAATCCAGAGTGATTATTAAGCATGCAGAAGGTCATGCAAGAAGGTTGTGATGGAACCAGGATAAGAACCTGAGACCCTATTGAATGAATGTTTTTCTGAAATGACAGTACTATAGTATTTTCAGCCTTTCTCACAAAACAGCTTCCCAAGATTTTCCCACCACTTCTACTTTCATGACCTTTCAAAATGGGCAAAAGAGTGTTCTTAGCACTTTTCATGTATAATAACTGACTCTCAGAAAACTTTCGGTGTTTTGCCCAAGGTTTCTCAGTGAATCACTAGCAAGTCCCAAATGCAAAGCTCTTTCCCACTCCACTAGACCAGATAATCAATCTTTTAACCCTTTTAAGAAAAGGAGCATTGAACCATGTTAAGAATGGAGAGAGGCCATGAATTTGTACCTCCTTCTAGGACATACCCCTGTTATCCCAAAAGGAATCACAATCTCAGAAAACTGAAAATTCGTTTTATTCTACTTAGTTTTAAATCACGGAATTGTTTTTGAGCATCCTTGCTATGGACAAGATACTATAAAGCATTGTGAATAATCCAAGAGAAATAGTAGACATGGCCCTTATCCTTGAACACCTCATAATCTAATTAGGAAAACAAGAATATTACATGAAAATTTAGAATATACATATATTTATGAGATGTCCCAAGGCAAGGACTTAAAAGACAAAAGAAAGGTCATTCATTATATGCCAGTGTCGTCACAGAAGGCTTCTTGAAAGAAGTAGATTCATACACCATTTGGTTCCTTACATTGAGAAGGAAGGCATATGTAATCAAATTGATAGCTCCACAGATTTGAAATTTCTTTATTTTAGAACATAAGGACACGTGTGTTTTTCACAGAATTGCAGAAGTATTTAACATCCTAGTGAAACAAAAGGAGAAATGCCAGACATAGTCATCAGTGAAGCTTCCACTTAATTACCCTTCTTTGAGCCATTTCTCCAAATCCTACTGAGCTCATATCATACCTTTTCCATGAAGCTTCCCCCATCTGCCCTTCTCTGACTGATTTGTTAAGCACTTATAGAGAGAAAAAGAAATGGTAAGCAGTAATGTCTGGGGTGTATTCTCAACTCACACCAAATATCATTTTATTTTTTGGATAAGACTACCAGAAAGGAAAATGAAGACATGGAACTACAGAATGTTAAACCTGTAAGAGATCTCTAAAAAGATCCACTCAAACCCACTCATTCTGTAGACTAGGGAGCTGATAACTGAAGAAGTTTTGACTTGCTCATAGTCACACAGCAAGATTATTTTACTCCCCCCAAAAATCTCTCTTGATAGCCCCTTATACACATTTAAAAAAAAAATAGACTAGGTGATAATGCAGCAAAGTAGGTACCTGGTTGAGTAGCAGTATCAGAATGACATTACTCTAAAGGAACTTTTTACTGATATGCCCCACATTTGTCTTCATGGCCCAGTCTTAATCCATTATAACCAATTGAATAAAGATATAGGAAGTTTTATTCATTAAATATACAAATAGTGCAAAGCTGGCAGAAATCAATAACCCTATTGAATGACAAAAATAAAAATTCAGAAAGACCTCATGAAGTTCAAATAATAGACAAAAACTAACACAATGACATTTAGTAGAGATTACTGCATTGAGAGTCAGAAATTCATTTGTACCAATATAGAATGAAAAAAATATTTAAAATGGATCTAAAAGACATGAGGGTTTTACTTGGCCAAAAGTTCAGAGCAATATATGAGATGACTGCTTAGAAAAAAAATTTTTTAAGTTCATTCACTCTTTGGTTACTTCTGGAAATATAACATCAGAAAGAAAACATTTCAAAATATGTCCCATTGTATTTTCTACTGACCAGACCATATATGAGGTATTATGCCTTCTGGCTATCACATTTTACTCCAACAAAATGGAATAAATCCAGAGGAGGAGGGACCAGAATAGAGAGTGATCTAAAAATAATGTGACCTAAGAAACAAAGAAAAATTAATAACTTTTTATTTTTACCCAAGAAGCAAATAACTTGAGGAAAGGGGAAAGTGATTTTATCTGTCTTGAAATGTTCTGAATGAAGTAAAATGGGCAGGTTTATTCTTTTTTATTCCAGAAGAGTAGATCTAGGACGAGATCATAGATTTAGAGCTAGACTCTAGGAAGACTTGTTTTCTAGCCAAAACTTCTAATTTTGCAAAAGAGGAAACTGAGGAACCTTGAAGTTAAATGACTTTTTACCAGGATCATATAAGTAATGACAGAAGTGAGATTTGAACCCAAGATTTCTAACTCTAAATTCATTTGTTTTTCTACTGTACCCTGCTGCCTCAATCAGTGTTGTTTCGATTTAGTAAAAAGTAGCACTTTCTAATAGAAGTGAGTTCCTGTTATTGGAATTGTTCAAGCGAACAGGAGATGACTGATTTCAGGTGCACTTTTGAGGAGATTCATACTTTGTGAGGTTAAACTAAATTAACACACAAGCCCCTTCTAATCTTAGTACTGGTTTTGTGACTGATATTTCGATCCCTTTTACTATTTTTGTTTGTTTCCTGTGTAATGGAGCTTTCCCTTACTAGATAGGAAGCTTCTTGAGGAAGGACTGTTTCTTCTCTCCCTTCTGTATGTCTGCATGAGACTCAGCACAATATATAATCAGTAAATTTCCTGGTAGCCAAATCTGAAGCTCTGACAACTGTCCCCATTTTACTGAGGCTTCTCAAACTTCTCATGGAGCAGGGATCTATTTTAGGGCAAACACAGTATTTCCACACCAGCACTTTGGTACCAATCAGTACCCCCATAATGACTGTATGGAGGGGTAGGGTACAGGTGGGAGGTAGTTTAGTTATCTAGAAATACCCACCTACCTATACGAAGAAAGGCCTAGATTCAATTACTGAATATGGCACTTGAGTATTAGCACTAGCAGAAGGCATTAATTGGCAGTTAGAGGGCCTGAGGGGAGCTACGTTTGGGAAACGAGCCTTCAGGGTTTAACCTGGAAGGGAGAGAGGAGGGAAGTGAAGAGGTGCTTTTTAGCTCATTCTTCAAAAATTCCTTCCAAGTTGAAATGCCATTTTTTATCCAATGAAAATTTGAAGTCTGACCATCCTAATAATTAGGTCGTCCATCTATTATGGTTGAGGCAAGACTGACTGTATTAGTATAATAAAAAAAATCCATGCATATGTTTAATGTATAATGGATTACTTGCTATCTAGGTCAGTGGGTGGAAGAAGGAAGTGAAAAAAATTGGAACATAAGGTTTTGCAAGAGTGAATGTTGAAAACTATCTTGGCATATATTTTGAAAATAAAAAGCTATTTTTAAAAAAAAATTCACTTTTAGATAGTGATTTAAGGTTTACCAAGTACTTTCCTCAAAACAGTCTCTTATGAATTTGGTAGTTAAAGTATTATTAGCCCCATTTTTTGCCTTTCTAGTAGGCATACCAAGGAAACACTTTAGATGACAAAGTAGATCCAGCTGGAGTGCCTGGAATCAGAAAAACATGAGTTCAAATCCAGCTCCAGAAACTCACTGTGTAAACCTGGGCAAATCCCTGAACCCCTATTTGCCTCAGTTTCCTCATCTGTAAAAGGAATGTGATAATAGTACCTCCCTCCTAGAGTTGTTGTAAAGATCAAATAAGGTAATTTTTTAAAGTGCTTAGCACAACGTCTGGCTCATAGTAAATGCTATGTAAATGTTACCTATTATATCATTGTCAGTATATTCTCCATTCCCATTCCATTCAATGTTTAAAATTTCCACTGTTGGAAATATTCCTTTGGCACTGTTATCCTGGAGCTGGATCATTTAGGAAAAGTAATACATCCAAACATTATCTCCAGCACAATAGGAATCCCAAAGATGAGACATGGAACAAATATGTCATATCTTGCCCATGTTATATGTGCCATTTGGATATATTTTCTTGATTTTGGACAAATAACTTCATTTCTCAGAGCCTCAGTTTTCTCATTTATATCCCTTCCAATCTAAAACAAAATCGTGTGGATTTTAATGACAGCTGAACAGGAAGAAGAGAAAGAGAAAAAAAACTAGTTCAGAGTCTGGGCCACTATCTAGGAAGGTATCTAATGGATGCTAATAGAAATCTTATTATTTCCGTTTTACAGAGTGAATAATGGCCTATTAACAGGCATCATCAATAGGCAGTTGGTCTATTGATGAGAGAAAGAACATCTCCCTTTCTCAATAATAAACACATGGCTCCAATAGCCAGTAACTTGGTAAATAAAACCATTTCCAAAGAGTTCAGTGGTGCTCCCTCACGCTCTCTGTCTCTCTCTCTCTCTCCTTCCCTCCCTCCCCCCCTTCCTTCTCACACACATATGTATACATGCATGAATAACATGGTATATGTGCATATATATTTATTTATCAAATATTTGCATATTTACATTAATATAGCACTTATATAAGCATCAGGGACAAAAGGAAGTTCTGTATTTGGTGACTGTATTTTAAAGTAAGCAGCCTCCGTATGAACTGATCTGTCTCATTCCACCTAGATTCTAGTATTTACCTCCATTCACCTAGAAACTACTCACTCTTCAAGACTTAAGCTTCATCTCTTCAGAAAGCTTCCAGGAACATTCAAGCTCACAGCAGTCTGTCCTGTATATACACCATGGGGAGTATTCATGTTGGTCCATTTAACCACATGCTGGAGAAGTTTTCTGCAACCCTGAAAAAGCTGGTGCCAGGTGCTTATAATCCTTGCCTCAATACTTTAAAGTGGGAAGAACATTGAATTCCGAGTTCTGAATGCTTGGTTCTTCAAGTTTCTAGTTTCCACAGGGACTTTGCAAGCACTAAATTAGTGAAAACTAGCTGAGCTTCAACAGACTGTACTGCTTATGAAAGTCCCTTAATCCCCCTAATCCTCAGTTTCCTCATCTATGAAATAAGGGAACTAGATTCCATGGCCTGTGAAGTCCCTTCAAGCCCTGTATCTGTATCCTTTTGTGACCACCTCATATCTCTCTAAATCTACCTGACTCTGCTATGAGCTTTGCTACCTTCCCTCAAGATGGAGTTTAAGGGGATTTTGGTCTCCTCTGCAAAAAAAAGTCAGAAAAGCTAAAATGGTTTCCGGGCAGCTGCTACTCAGTCACCGACTCTGCAGTCTGCAGGACTCTCCAAGTGGGAGTGTGTGGGCAGGCCTCTTAGGAGAAAAATGGCATCATAGGGAGGGTAATTGGGGCAGCTTAATAGAAGGTTTGCATTCACTACCTGCCGGGCCCCAGCTGTTCAGACTGTATTGCACATTCAACAGCCATGCGCCTGGCCCTAACATGAAACAATTCATGTAAGAATTTTGCAAAATTGATGACTAGAGACCTATAATGAAACTTTATCAGTCAGCCAACCAAATAGAAAATATTTAGGCAATACCTGTTCTCTACTCAGGCTTTCTCTAGCCTCTCAGTTACTTCACCCTTGAAGAATATACAGCCTGGATGAGGAGAATAAGACTCAAGTGCTAGATTGTGTTACCAAGAGTTCTGTAACTATATAGGAGGGAGGGAAAATTGTCTTAGAATGGACAGAGAAAGGAAAAGAGAAGAAATGTATCTTAAAGAATGGATAGAATTTAGATTAGCAAGGGCAAGGAAAGAATTTGTCTAAATGGAGATCACTAGGGATAAAATGTGGAACATATATTCTGAGATTTCAGGTTTCTGTGACCACAGCTGCTCTCTGATTCCTTATTGTCTAGGTAGGCATCTATTCAACACGTTCTCTGAAGAGATGCTTAGTGATACCCTTTGTGACTTGTGTCAGAGATGTAGCTGGTTATTTTTCTGATGGTAGTTTTCTGTTTGAAAACGTCTTTTCCAAATTCCATCTGTGGATAGCAGCTAATAGATTTAGGCAAAAGATAAGGAGACTCTCTTCTTTCCCTTTCCCCAGGTCATATCACCACTTGAAGAGAAGGTTGAATTTCAGAAGACCTAGTGATGTCAAAGTGACTCATCCACCCCTACAGCCATTGGGAACTGTAGCTTCTACTCTTTGCCTTATTTTCCATGCCAAATCTCTTCTTACTTCCTACCATTATTAGGACTTTATTTGGTTCTGGGGGCAGCATTGAAAGAAGTACATTGACAATTGGCAAAACTTCTAGACCAGAAAGAGTGAGGCTATGTCAGACTATGGCATGAGGATCAATTGAAAGAACTGTTGATTCATTGAGTTGAAGGGATGATTAGCTTAGAGAAAAGAATTCTTATGTAGAAACATGATGGTTGTCTTCAGGTACCTAAAGTATACTTGTTCAAGTAGGTGAGAAAAGGAGATAAATATATATATATATATTATATATTATATATAGTTTAGCTTGACCCTAAAAAATAAAATTAATAGCAATGGTTAGACATTGCAAAGAGGACAATTTAATATAGGGAAAAGATAACTATTAATTAGAGCTTTCCCAGAATTGGAATGGTTTGCCCAGGAGGCAGTGGTTTCCCCATCTTCAATGGCCTTAAATGGAGATTTTAAAAAATCATTTCTCAGGAATGTAAGGACTAGATTAAAAGATCTCTGAAATCCCTTCTAATTTAGAGTTTGTGATTCTGCTAAGAAAATGCCCTCTTGGGGTAGCTAGATGGTGCAGTGGATAGAGCACCAGACTTCAGCGTCAGGATGAAGTGACATGTAACACTTCCTGGCTGTATGACCCTGGGCAAGTCACTTAACCCCAATTGCCTCAGCAAAAAAAAAAAAAAAAATCCCTCTCTATTGTACCATACCCAAATTATGTACATTCTTCAGGTTCATCTTCTCCATGAAACTTTCTTTGACTGCTGCATTTCATAAGGAGCTCTCTCTCTCTTCCTTGAATGTTCTATATATACCACTCATTTGAGATGACTAAAAATTATGTTGTCTAGTCACATAAATGTATCCATGGAAAAGAAAGTTGCCTTTTGGTTTTGGGTTGGGGGGACAACCCAAAGAGGAGTATGGTTTCTAAGATAATTTCCATGTATGACATTTGTGTATGTAACAATATGTATAATATCTTACAAACAAAAGACTTTGCTCATCTTCTTGCCTGAGAGGATCAAGTGGGAGACCTTATTGCTTCAAGGTCTACAGCCCTCCTTGCCACCCAGTTTTGTGCCAGTCTTGATGGAATTGGTCTCTATTGAAAGGTGCTTTGAAGATCATCTAGTTCAATCCCATACTCATTGCAAGAATTCCTTCTGCAGCATCTGTCATCCAGCTGCCTTTCATTAGAAAACAAATTTCAACTTATTAAAATTCTTTCTTATATTGAATCAGTCTACCCCCCTGTAATTGCCAACTATTTTAATTGTTTGCTTAGTACTTGGAAGAGGTAGATAAGAAACATTTATTACTGGCTGTTCTTTATTAAGTAAGAAGAAAAAAGTCCTTAAAAACCCTGAGACAGCTCTAATGATCTTGAACTTTGAATTGTAACTCAGTCCTTGAATTGCAAGCTAGGACTTTGTGGCCTAAGAAGGGAAAATTACCTAATGTTGTGTGTTCCTGTATAAATATATGTTTGTCGCAGAAGTAGGTCTGCAGTAAAGATTTCTGGACTGACTAATTGATTAGGATCTTAATGGAGAGCCCTGCTGACATGTTTCCTTTCTGTTCTTTTAAGGCTTTACTTGGCACTGCCCAGCCTTGTTACCTTGCTACATAATGCATTCCATTCCTGTGATAGGGAGGAGGGTGTCCTTGCAGAGCTGTATTTACAGCAGAGAGATTGGCTTGGCCATTTTCCAGCTTCACCAAGAGCGGCTGGAGCCGACCTTGTGATAGCCCGGGTTGTCAATGCTGATTGATTTCCATGCTTGGAGAAATGTGAAATGCTTTCATATTGGTGATTTCTCTTTGGGGGTGATGGGTGGGGGAGGGGGAGGAGGCTTTTATTAGTCCTAATAAATGTTATCGCAGGAATACATCTGCTTTTTCAGGCAGGAAAAGATGATGGGCACAGCCTATAGTAGAGAAACTTGTCAAGTACCCTCACAGGAGATGACGATCCTCTTTGGAAAGTTTGGGACCTCGCTAGCTAGAAATGTCCAGGAAGAACCTGAGAATGTGATGACTTTTATCCATAAGCAAATGAAGTTCATTAAAAGATTTTTGCTGCAGAGGAACTTAGTTTCTACATAAAAGTAATTTGCCTAAAGGAAAGAAACTTCTCTCAAAAGATATTGTATGTGTATGGAATGGGGAGAGACAAGTGAAAGGAAATGAGAAAACTCCTTGGATATGATTGTTTATCTTAGTTCTGCTGTATTATTGCTGTTGATTTTAACTACCCTTGTGTTAGTTGTGTTACCCAAGTGTAATATTTTTTTCCAAAACCAGCTTCCTTTTTTGTAAACTTGAAATCAGTATTTAAAATTTGGGAGATTCTAATTGAACATCCATAGAACTTCCTGACTCGAAGTAGGAGAGGGGGGAAGAAGAAATTCTTTGCACTAATCGAGATTTAGCAGCAGACACAGGAATGAATAACCTAAGGATGGATGTGGCAGACATTAATTATCACAGGGATACAGAGTTCTTGGGAGAACAGGAATGCTGACATTAAGATATCAACAGATTTTGTAGTCAATAGGGTGAAGAATAGAATTAAAAATAAGGGATAAAAAGGAGTGGAAAATAGGATAAAAGCCTGAGTCAGTAAAAGCAACAATGTTTGCAAAAATAACAGTAGAGGATAAGAATAGGTACTTGTGGGAAAATGGTGGTGGCGAAAAGAAAACTAAAATATATAACTTGATCTTTTTTTGTAAATGTGAGTTCCATGTAACTGCCACTTATAACACATTTATTTTTAAAAATCCCATGGAGTTTCTGACCCAGAAGACCTCCAGGAAAAGAATAGATGACCATATGTCCTGAGCACTCTAGTCATTCACCAGCCTGAAGGCAAGCAGCTGGACCAGATGAGGTCTTGAGTTTCCTTCCAATTGGGAGCTTGTGAATGTGGAGCAGCTTGAGAAATGTTGTGCCTGACTTAGCCTTTTTGTTCAATTAAAAAGTCTACTGTGTGGACTATTCTTATCAAACTCAGTTGCTGTGTTTGGTTGATTTTGCTGTGTTTCTTTGTTGCAAGGGAAAGTTTACTTGAGGATGGTAGTGTGAGACACAAGAAAATACTGTAATATGAAAAATGAGGCATCGATAAAAATTAATTAGTTTTTAGCCCACTTAAAGCCATGCAAGGCAGCTGGAGGCCCTTTAGCTAAGACCCTTACGGTGCTGCCTCATTTCCCATTAAATAGAGCACTTGCTTACTGACTTCTTGCATCAGAGAGAAGACTGGTTTAGAATCTCCAAAATTAAGGGTCAGAATAGACCCTGAAATGAGAAGTCATCTGTTTTTAAGCAGAGCCCCTTCCAACTACAGAATCAAGCTTTTATTGAATACCATTTATATACTTATCCCTGTGCTAAGTTCTGTAGGAGAGACATAAAGCTATAAACATGAATTTATCCTTTGTTTTAGTATAGTTGTGTCCTCTGAGCTCCTCCTCTTATAGCCTATATTGTTCCCTTCTCTACTTCTCCCTGAATTATTTTGTTTCCCATGTATATCTGTTTCCTATCAAAACACATTCCTTGAAGGAGTGATGTTTAGAATTGAGCACAATTCTCCAAATGTGGTTTGACCAGAACAGGGAGGAGTATAGTGGAACTATCATCTCCTTTGTCCTGGTCACTATGCCTCCCTTATTGAAGCCTAAGGTATGCATTTGTTTTCTCAGCTACCATTATCACACTGTTGGATGAATATAGTGATTACCCTTAAACCTTTGAGTTCTTTCAAATGAATTGCTCTTAAGCCAGACCTACCTCATCATGTACTTTTGCTGTTGACTTTTTGAACTTAAGTTTAATACTTTACATTTATACATGTCAAATTGGTTGTGAGTTGACTCAGTATTCTTGCCTGTCAAGATCTTTTTGAATATTGATTTTCTCATCTCTTCTATTAACAATTGCTCCCAATTTTATATTGTATTACTCTGTTTCATAACAGGTTTAAAAAATACCTTTTTCTAAGATATTTATAAAATGTCAAGCAGAGATCGCTGGGGCATTCTACTGGATACAACTTTACAAGCTGACAACTATTAATGACTTTTTTTTTTTTATCGGATTGTTTATTCAGTCAGTCCTTATCTAATTGTATCTAGCCTGGATTTCTTCATCTATTCTACAATTATCATAAAGAATCTTTATCAAATACTTTGTTGAAATTTGATGGCATTAGTTGTTACCGTTTAGTAACAACTATGAGTCTTCCATTAGCTCTTCTTGTTGCAGCCATACTGGCTTTTATGGTCATCATTTATTTTTCTAAATATTCATTAACTATTCTTTTATAAATATACCATATGGAAAAAAAGTAATATACCATATGCCTTTGTCAGGAAACAAAGTCAGGCCCACTGGCTTGGGTTTTTTTGCAGGCTTTATTCCCTGCCCTTCTTTAAAAATCTGTACATTTGCCCCTCTTCAATCCTGAGGCACGCTACCTGTTCTCCATGAACTTTAAAGATCATTGACAGAAATTCCATCTCCCAGATCTTTTAATATGGAAGGATGGAGTTTTTCTGGGGTAGGTGATTTGAACCCGTCAAGCAAGCAGGTATTCTTTTACTCTCCCTTTTACCTGTAATGACTGTCAGTTCCTTCAGCTGTTCTTGTTCAGTTCTTGAATTTCTCAAGCACGTTAGAGTCTATAATGCACAGTTAAGCAGAGGATCATATATAGTCCTGTACTGGTCTTTTGTTTTGTGTACATTATACTAGTGTCTCCAGTGACAAATCATAAAGTCCTTGAAAACAAGAACTTGTTACTCCCTATAGCATCTAGCACAGGTCTAGGTTCAAAGTAGCTGCCTGACAAAGCTTTCTTTGATTGTTCTTTTGGTCCAGAAGTGCCTGTGCTTTAGGTTATGACATAGTCTGTATAAGTTAGACTGTGTGGGTCAGGAAAAAAAAGAGGGAATAGGGTGTGTTCTGGGGAGTCTTATTTTTCATATGTAGTGATTTATTTTGCTCCTGTGTGGGATGGCCCCAGGACACCAGGACCCAAATTAAAACATTAAAATAGAACAAATTTGATGCCAGAACAGAAGCCAAAATGGGACATAAGACAGGGTGTCATCCTTAAAACAGCAAAATCCTGTGGAGGAAAAAAAAAGCCTTAAATGTGGCCCAAAAAAAGTAAGCTTTAGAACTGGACATTCCAGGAGTGAGGGCTCCCTGCAGAGGCCCTGGATCTCAGTCTCTTAGGGGAGAGTCACTCAGTCACATGTCTCATCAGTTCAGGATCCTGCCAGGGTAGAGATCATCATCAGTAAGCATTTAGGCATTGTGGCAGAAGGAAGACCACAGCTATTTCTTCTCTTAGTCATTTCGCCAATGGGGGCAAACTTCCCTGAAATGGCACTAACATGATTTGGGGAGGTTATCTTGTAAGTCAGGGGTCCAAAAACTATGCCCCGCGGGCCAGATGCAGCAGCTGAGAATGATTATCCCCCTCGCCCAGGGCTATGAAGTTTCTTTATTTAAAGGCCCACAAAACAAAGTTTTTGTTTTTATTATAGTCCAGCCTTCCAACAGTCTGAGAGACAGTGAACTAGCCCCCTATTTAAAAAGTTTGAGGACCCCTGTAGTTCTTCTAAGCACCTCCTTCAGCATACTAAGATCTTCCCAATTCTGTCCCAGCTACTGATTTCCTTCCTTCCAAACCCTCTTGAATTTATTCAGCCCGCCAGTAAGCATTTATTAAGCACCTACTATGTGCCAGGCATTGTATTAAACACTGGAGACACACAGGCAAAAGTCAATCTCTGCTCTTAAGGACCTCAGTCTAATGGGGGAAGGCAACATGAAAACTCCCAAGTACAGACAAGGTATGAAGAGCAAAAATTGGAGATAATCAACAGCGCATGGAGAAGGATCAGGAAAGGCTTCTCCTAGAAGATGAGATTTTAAGTGAGACTTGAAGGCATCCAGGGAAACCATGGTGGGTGGGTGTGGGTGTGTGGGTGTATGTTCCCCTTTGAGAACAAAGGATGAACAACAATCTGTGTTATATATAATATATATATCACATGCACATGTGTGTACAAAAACAAATATGTGCTATACACATATAGAAGAGCTATAAAATTCTTTTTTTGAGCTAAAAGTAACTTCAGGATACTTAAGATTTCTAGTCTAGAAACTATCTAATCCAATCCTTTTATTTTCCAAATAAGGCCCAAAGAGATTGAATTCCAAAGTTACATAGATCTTAACAGTTGGAGCTGAAATTTTATCCTTCTTCCTCCAGAATTCCTCTACTTCCTTCAAGAATAAACGTAAATCCCAACTTGTGTGGCAGGCCTTCCTGAGTCCTTGCAGTTGCCAGTGATTACCCTCTCAAAGTTCTATTTAATCTCTTATGTGTCTTGATACATACTAATCCATAAGAATGTGAGTTCCTTGAGGACAGGGACCATGTTTTGCCTTTCTTTTGTATCTCCCAAATAATTAAAATAGTGCCTGGCACAGAACAGATTCTTAATAATTGCTTTTTGACATTGCAAATCCCATGCGTTTTTCCATTCACCATACTTCTAGAAGAGGCAGTGAGTACCTTTTAGCTACCACTGTGGCATTTGTCGTTTTGTGATGCATTAAATACTGTGAGCAAACTTGGCCCCAAAATAAATACAAAGATAAAGGATGCCTCCCTATATAGGGTGCTTTCTTTGTTTTATCCAGGTCTGTGCAGTGTTAGAGATTAGTGCCTTATATGTAGGGGTAACAAGCATGCAGAAGTCATGCTCCTTTGTTCCTGGGGTCTGTCTTTTTTGTAGTGGCTATCTTAAGGGAATTACCCCAGGGGAAGAAGGAAATCCAGACTGGTAGTGTCCTGGCAGGAAATCACTCCAGAGTTTGGTTCTCCTAAGCATCTTCCTTTAAGCTTTCTTCTCAATAGAAGGAAATCCTTCAGTGTTAGCATTGAAATAAGGTTTGTTGCACTATTGCTGACTGCAGAAAGGAAACTGAGTGAGTGGGTGGATGTGTATGTGTTGGACTTTCATCTGCCACTTCCCGCCTCAGCTTCCCCTACCTCTCCCCACACATCTCCAGTGCCTCAGCAGCCAAGGCTCATCCTGCCAAATGCCAGCCCCAGTGGGTTTGCCCTCCTTGGTATGGTTTTGCATCTCAATGACCAGCCTTCCTCTATCCTTCCATTAGTGAAGAGGAGTCCCAGCCCTGAAGTCTTATCCTGACATGGCATTAAGCTGCTAAATTGTTCCGTCAGCACCTTCAGTCAGTTTAGATTAGAGAGAGAAGGTGGCAGAAGAATGACCACAGATTTTTACTTTAGGATAGGGACTAAATGACATTATTTAGTATGCTGACTTTCAAAAAGGTCTTTGCTAAACAGTCAACTAAGAGTATTTTCTCCCAGTCATTAGCTAATGGAATAATACTTTTATTTTGCTAGATTTCGATTTTTCAGAGCACTTTCATGTCCATTGTTTGATGCGTTACAACATCCTTTGAGACAAATTGGACAGGTGGGATTTACCATTCTATATGGGATTTTTAAGTTGAGGAAAAGTGGATTTTATATGGGATTTTTCAGTTGAGGAAACTGAGACCTAGAAAATAAGTGCCTTTGCAAAAAAACAGATAGGAAGTTACCAAATATTATCATGCTGTTTCTGTTCCAGTAATACCTGTCATTGCTAAAAATCCTCAGGTCCTGGGCCATTGGAGTCGCTGAAAAAAATATGCATGACCAGGCAGGTTACTAGCAAGCATGTTGAATCCTATCAATTTATAGTGCCAGTTGTTGGAGCATGATGCCATGACCTCAGGGAAATCTCCAGAGTCATTAGACTCATGTGCAGCCTGGTGTTTGGAAATGTGGGGGAATATAGAACATTTAATATAATTGCTCCAGGAGATTCATTATTGGCACTAATTGAGACCTAGCTGTACTTGTCCGTCTCTTGAAAAAGCTTTCGGTCTTTTTGGAAGATATTTAAAACCATTAAAGAACATAATAATAGGCCAAGAGCTAGAAATCTGAATTCTTCGTTCCAGCCTTTCCAAGATCTCCCTAATGACCTTTTCCCTTCTTTTGGTATCAGTTTCCCGGTATGCTAAATCAGATTAGACTAAGATTTCTTCCAGTCCTAAGCTGTTTTGATATGAAAAACAGCATGGTTTAATAGAAGTAGTACTGGACTAGCAGTGAGGACATGTGCAAGTTATTTTACCTCTCTCTCTTTCTGGGCCTTGGTTTTCTTTTCTGTAACATGGGGAATTGAACTAGATGATCTCTAAGTGCTAATTTCTGGCCTTTATGACTATTTCAGATAGTTCAAGAAAAGGAATATTGATAATGGCTAGAATAAGGAGAGGTTAATAATAGCACCTACCTCCCGGGATTGTTGTGAAGATACAATAAGATCTTTATAAAGTCCTTTGCAAACTTTAAAACACTATGTGAATCCTATATAATAGAAGGAGGAATACTTGAGTTGGGCTTTGAAGAAAGGGCAGAGTTCAGAAAAGTGTAAAGAAAAAAGAAAGGCAAATATATAAATAGGAAATAGCCTGAGCAAAAAAACAAAAAAGAAGAGAGAATAACTTAGTCCAGTTTCTTTATTTGCATTTAGCTTATGTTGGCTTATATGAAAACTCTCAGCCTCTGATTTTTAGAATCCATAACTTCTTTTCATCCAGGGCCATCGCCAGTCATCTTGATCTACATCTTGTCATTGGACCCAGGTGGCTCTGGAGGGGAAAGTGAGGCAGGTGACCTTGCACAGTCCTCCCTCACTTAAATCCAATTCATTTGCATGTCATGACATCACCTCCCTAATGTCCTGATCCTCTTTGAGAACAAAGATACAAACAACAGCTTCTTTCACAACTTAGTCAAGTCCTCAAGGAAACTCTTTCTGGACTCCCTCCTTTGCAGCTGCTAGTTCCCTGCACCCTAAAATTCCCTTCCATTCCATTTATTCTGTATTTATATTATATGTACTGATATATATGATATAAATGTTTCATGTTAACATTTAATATTTTAACATATTTCATATCTATTTCATTTCACATATGTATAGACATACACACACATGTATATGTGTGTATATATGTTTCTCCCATTAAAATGTAAGACCTTTGAGGGCAGGAACTGTTTTTACCTTTGTATCTTTGTATCCTAAGCATTTAGCACAATGCCTGGCACATGGTAAGAACTTAATAAATGCTTATTGATGGACTCTTGAAACTCATCTTGATAGCATGACCAACACAACACTTTTAAAATGAAGGAGCAATAAATAGATAAAATCCCTCTCTATGTCACATTGATGTCATTGACTTGCTCTTTGCCAAATGATTTCCCACATTTGAATTTATTTGCTCTGTACTCTGCCACAGATTTCTTTTATTCTTGGAGCAACTGACTTAAATGAGGCCTGTACAGAATTACCTAAGACCTCAAGAGTTACCTAACATTTTGAGAAGGCTCCTAGAATAAATCAATAAATAAGCATTTATTAAGTGTCTTTATATAAGTTTAGCACAGTGCCTGTGCTAAAGTGCTAGGAGAAGCTTCAGGGCTACTCCTCAGCAAAAGCCTAAATGAAAAGGTGGAGTTCCACTTTTTTATATTGTGTATATATGAGACAGAAACAAGAGAGACAGTTTTTCCCTAATAAAATTGACTTTTACATGCTATTTTCTTCAGCTAACAAACTGTTATAGAATCCTATAGCAATTTTCTCCCTGAGACTTCCACTTTCTGATTGATTTTCCATTCTAGCTATAAGATTAGATGGTGCAGAACTGTGCACCGACTGACAACTATGACAACAGGAAGCCCAGATTTCATTAGGATGCAAGGGCCAAATTATTTAACTTCTCTGGATTTCTGTTTTTTATATCTGAAAAATGAGGGAGTTGGACTACATAATTTATTTCCAGGGTTCCTTCCAACTCTTAGAGATCCTCTGACCTCACTGAGAAAGTTACTTATCTCTTTTAGAACAGCCTTCTATTGGTAACTCAGCCCTGAGGTAAGTCTGCAAATAAAGGCCCACATCTTCTATCATTTGGCTTTCCTCCTCATGATGACTAATGCTATGTATTTTGGTAGTGGTTTATGTTTATTTGGGATTATGGCCAGTCCTATGGTCATCTCCCTTCTCCAAAGAACCATAAAAACCCTGACATAGACTTTTTGTGACCTGTGAGAATAATCAGGACTACCCCCTGGGACAGGCTCCCTGATCCCCTGTAGCTCAGAATTCTGTCTCAGGAACACCACCATCTCACAGGCCAAAGGGATGTTTTAAATACACAGAATTCCCTTTAATAATGTAGTATGAATCCATCATCACTTAATTTATCAGAAACTTTTTTTTTGAAGCTATTGTATCTTAGGTTTAAAAATAATTCCATTGTTGTGGTCTCATTCACTAACTTTGTGGATCTAGTTAATTTTTTTCCCTTCTTTTCAACATTTAGAAGTAAAAAGTTTGATTCTTATCCTACTGTTGGAGTCTTTGAATTCTTACAATCAGATTATTAGTGGCAGAAGAGATTTTAGAGATGATTTAATATAGTCTCATGTCCTAGAAATAAATTTTGTTGTTGACTTTTGTTTTTCTATCATTATCATTTCTAGACCTACCCTTTCTTATCACACCTACTGAGTTCTCCCTTACACAATAAAAAAGTCAGCAAAATCATAGACTTATCTCATATATGCAACAGTCTGCACCTACTTTTCTGCTGAAGAGAAAGGAGGTATGTTTCTTCTCTCTTCCTCATTATATTTACTCATTTAACTTCATTTTATGGTTCTTTTAATTTATTTTATTCGTTCTTTGCCATTCTTCTGGTTCTGCTTACCTTAGTCTGCTTTATTTCACACAGTAAATACTCATTGAATGAAATCTTACTCTATTTCTCTGCCTCTTCATAATTAGTCTACCATGCAAGAGTTCAACTGGATGTAGTGCCAAGGAAATGAAACCAGTCCTTGAAACCTATCTTAGTGACAGCTAAACACAGGGCATTGGTAGGTGTCTCCTGAAAGTCCAGGGAGAAGGAACCTGAAAAGCCTATTACTTGATTTCCCTGGGAGGAATGAAATATCTATCACAAACATTTATTAAATGCCACTGAGTACCAGGTGCTATGCTTAAATTTTGGAATGCAAAGGCAGAAATGAAGGAGATGACATTATATCAGGAGAAACAAAATGCACAAATAAGGTATATGCAAAATTAATACAAGTAATTTGGATTGGGGAATAAAGGGAATGGAAATTGAGGTGGAGATGAAGAGGTGTGAATGACTTGTTGCTTGTGCAAAGACAGGAGATGTAATGTCATGTGTGAAGAATAACATGAAGAATAGTACTGATCAACTGTAGGGTGCATGGAGGGGAGTCATACAGAATAAGTCTGAAAAGAGAGAACTGTGGAGATTGTGGATCAAAACATAGTATTTTCAACATTTTTATTGTTTTCTTGCTTATTTTTTTTCCTTTCTCATATTTTTCCCCTTTTGATCCGATTTTTTTTTTGTGCAACACAACAAATGTGAAAATATATTTAGAAGTATTGCACATGTTTAACCTATATTGTATAACTTGTTCTATAGGAGAGAAAGAGGAAAGGGAGGGAGAAAAATTTGGAACACAAAATTTTGTATTGAAAAATAAAAATCCTTTATTAAAAAGGAGGAGTAGGAGGAGAAGGGAGAGTCTGGAAAGGTAGCTTGGAGTACTCTAAATGCCAAAAAAGAAAGAGTTTTTATCCTAGAGGAAATGGGGTGCAACATTCCTCTCAGAGCTGATCCACAGTAAATTGTGAATCATAGAACAATAGAATATTAGAGCTAGAAAGTACCTTAAGTATTATCTGACATCTTACCTCCATCAAATTCCTTAGTGCTGAAGCCCTGTCCTATCTTCACTCAGTCTAGATAACCTCCATTAATCTGGTCTACTGGGGAGAAAAAACATACTAAATCCCCTTTCTTCTCATGTAGCAACCAAAGACAAAGTTCTCTGACATTGAAAAAGGAGAATAGGGTCATTGACTGTCCCTACCTCTGTGGAACATGCTGTATCTCCATCCTTACCCCCAGGCTAATTTCAATATCTCCAGGAAGTACATTTAATTCATATTCACATGAAACTTGGCATTGGATCTATAAAAATATATGCATATATCACATCTATTTTTATAAGGTTTTACCCCAAATAAGTCCTGTTAGTTAATGCTCAAAGCTGGCCTTTTACAGAGTTGGTTAAGGGAGCAAAGTTTGTACCCATCCTTCCCTAGCGTCCTTGGCTGAATAATCAACCTTGCCCTCCATTAGGCACCCAAGGACCTATCTCATCCTTTCCCTCATCAAAATTTGCTCAAAGAAAATAATGCAACGAACTTAAATATATGGATAAGTGAGGGTTAAAATAATAATCCTTCCAGAGTGACGTTTTAAAAAGAGAGAAAACCTTGTTTGATTTAAACCAAAAAGAACTAGAGCTTTTATGGTAGAATTTCAGGTAGAATCATTCTTGGTGGGGGAGATATTTGGGAGTAGAAATTCTCCCATTGGTGTTCTGAAACCATACCAAGTAGGTTAAACCACCTAGATATAACATCAACCCTAATCACTGACTTCCAGAAGTACCTTTGGAAATCCCTTCTATCATTCATTGCTCATCAATATCTCCAGTTCTGTCTATCAGAGTTTCCCAAATCTGCCATTGTTATCTGGAGGAGACACCACAATTACTGGAGAGTCTTTTGGTCTAAGCAGCCAAAGACACAGGTGCTGAAGCATTTTTCCAGGAAGGAAGAGAGCCAGCTGGTTAGACTGCTTTCTAAGCCTCTGTTCTCACTCTGCTGATGTGGGGCATGGGAGTGGGGTGGTCACTGGAGGTGCAGGTGTATTCTGTCATCCAGAGGTAGGTGGAGTGATTGGTAAAGAAGCTGAAATCCTACTCTCATCAGAAGCTCTGTGAAAGTGTCACCTTGGAACTAGAGGCTTCTGTTAAGAAATGTTCTCTCCATTTTCTATATTGAAGACTGTGTGTGTGTGTGTGTGTGTGTGTGTGTGTGTGTGTGTGTGTGTATCTTAGATCCTTTTATCACTCATGAGCACGTACTCTGAAGCAACATCTGTTTGCCCAAGAATAAGCAATTCATCTTCTGTCTATGAATTGCACACTCCTTGAACTCTAGGGCAAATCTGAACTTCCAAATAAAATTTAAAAAGATATTTGCTGCATTCCTACTATGTACTTGATGTGGTATAAGCAGCCTGAAACAGGGCGAGAAACTTACCATTTATTTAGAGACACATGATTTACCTGTCTTAAAAAGTTACATAATAGCATGAGAAACATCACAAGGTAGTACATGATTAATTTCCCCTTGGTTTTTAATCTCTAATTGCCCTTTCTGAAGCAACTAAGAGACTCCTCCCAGG
This sequence comes from Sarcophilus harrisii, assembly GCF_902635505.1. Taxonomy (NCBI): domain Eukaryota; kingdom Metazoa; phylum Chordata; class Mammalia; order Dasyuromorphia; family Dasyuridae; genus Sarcophilus; species Sarcophilus harrisii. Next base: position 318,997,403 of record NC_045428.1, read on the forward strand.
TTTCCTGCTATCATATGAAAGTGAATCTAGTTAAACATGAAGCATAAGTGGATGATTCCCTGGTGGAGGCGGGGGAATACTACTTTTTTTTCCTTTGTCTTTTTAGTATTTGAGAAACACAAGTCTGAGATCCAGGAAGACTGATTAACTGAACATGGATCAAGACCAGAATGGGTTGACTGAATGTTGAGAAACTTCACATATACACCCACCCACACACTCCTTTTCTACCTGTGGGTAATCCCTCTACCAGGGAGGGTGCCCAAATGAAAGTATCTTCCTGTGCTGTGAAAAACTGGAAGAGGAGAATTTGGAAATATATGATAATATCAACAACAACATTTTTTCACATTTGTACAATATATAGTACCTTTCTATTTTTTCAGAGCCTCCTCACATTCGTAATCTCATTTGATCCTCACAGATGTCTACCCACATAGCAGAAGCCAGCTTTATCATCCTCGTTTTCCTTTGCAAAATCATAGTTGAAAATACTGCCACTATGTTCTTTTAGTGCCTTGGACACAATAGGCATTTAATAAATAAATATTTATCCATTAGTTGAATAAATGCCCTTCTGATTCCCTTTATATGAAAACCCATGTAGCCAATTTCTACTTAAGTTCACTTCCAAGAAAAATATTTTCTCTGAATATGTGTTAACTTTGCTATTGTCATAAAATAAAAATTATCAAGCTTTTTTCCTTTTTGTTGTACCTTCTAGAAAATAGCCAAATGTGTTTCTAAATATCACAGTTTATTAAAATGCTACAAATATCTGTTTTTACTTCCTTTAGAATTCTAGCTGTTTTTTTCTGGGGTTTTTTTTTTCATCTTAGCTTACACCAGTTATTAATCTTTTCACCACCTCAAAGTATCTTGGAAGCCAACTAATCTAATTTATACCTCAAAGTCCTTCTAGAAGGAGGAAAGATATTTATTAGTGGAAGCCAAAGCAAATTTCATGTTAAATAAATATGATGCAAATATTTAATAAATAATATAGTTTAGAAAAATTATTTTGGCTATCCTAAGGAAATGAATTCTACAGGAAGCTTTGCCAAGCCCCTCTTAATTCAAGTGCTTTCTTGTCTCCTATTTATCCTCTCTGTAGCTAGCTTCATATATTCATTTGCATGTTGTCTCTTCCATTGTAAGCTCTCTGAGGGCAGAGATTGTCCTTTGCCTCTTTTTTGTATCCCCAACAATTTTTTTTTCTTTTCTCTTTTTTTTTTTTTTTTTTTTTATTTAATAGCCTTTTATTTACAGGTTATATGCATGGGTAACTTTACAGCATTAACAATTGCCAAACCTCTTGTTCCAATTTTTCACCTCTTACCTCCCACCCCCTCCCCCAGATGGCAGGATGACCAGTAGATGTTAAATATATTAAAATATAAATTAGATACACAATAAGTATACATGACCAAACTGTTATTTTGCTGTACAAAAAGAATCAGACTCTGAAATATTGTACAATTAGCTTGTGAGGGAAATAAAAAATGCAGGTGGGCATAAATATAGGGACTGGGAATTCAATGTAATGGTTTTTAGTCATCTCTCAGAGTTCTTTCTCTGGGCATAGCTGGTTCAGTTCATTACTGTTCCATTGGAAAGGATTTGGTTGATCTCATTGCTGAGGATGGCCTGGTCCATCAGAACTGGTCATCATATAGTATTGTTGTTGAAGTATATAATGATCTCCTGGTCCTGCTCATTTCACTCAGCATCAGTTCGTGTAAGTCTCTCCAGGCCTTTCTGAAATCATCCTGTTGGTCATTTCTTACAGAACAATAATATTCCATAATATTCATATACCACAATTTATTCAGCCATTCTCCAACTGATGGACATCCACTCAGTTTCCAGTTTCTAGCCACTACAAAAAGGGCTGCCACAAACATTCGTGCACATACAGGTCCCTTTCCCTTCTTTATAATCTCTTTGGGATATAAGCCCAGTAGTAACACTGCTGGATCAAAGGTATCCCCAACAATTAGCATAGTTACTGGCACATTGAAGGTTCAGTCATTCAGTCGTGTCCTACTCTTCATGACTTCAATGGAATTAATTGCCCATGAGGTATTTTAGGAAAAGATACTGGAGTACTTTCTTATTCATTGCATTCCCATTTTACCAATGAAAAACTGAGGCAAAATTGAAGTGATTTGCCTCAGGTTACACAAATAAGTGTCTGAGGCTAAATTTGAACTCAGATCTTCCTGATTACATACCCAGTATTCTATCCACTGAACCATCTAGCTGGCCCATATGGCTATGGCACATAGTAGCACTTAATAAATATTTATCGATTGATTTTTCAGATAGCTGAAAATCCTCCATTTTATTCACTAACACTTTTCCCTCCTCTTATTTTAATTGTTTTGGGTGAGAATCTTTCTAAAAATGTATCATGCTTCTATAGTACCTAAATAGAATTTCCTAACCTAATTTAGCCTTTTACTGATGGCTCCAGGTCATAATGATTATCATTTATTGTCATGTGTCTTATATAGTGATAATGTGAGGGCCTGAGGAGGGATGTTTTTTACTTTCCTGAGCCCCAGGACACACTGCCTAGGAAGGGGCAGAACTGGGACAGAACCCCAGATCTCTTAATTCTAAATCTAGCCCTCTTTTCTTCTGCACAACCATTTGTTGTGTCTGTTTTTGATGTCTGCTTCCTTGAGATGAGCTCTCACTACTTCTTGATGTGGTCTGCTTCATTCACTCTTTGAATCCACTGTTTCACATCTCTCTGAGCTCACACAACTTGTTTAGATTATCTATAAATTAAGAATAAAAGTGGGACATGAGGGAGAACCTGAGGCTCTCTATCAATAAAATGCATACTTTATTTTATGACTTTAGTAACATTTTGGCATCTTAAAAAATTTTTTTTTGTTGTTGTTTTGCTTCCTTTTGCTGTTTTACCACATTCTGGATAGCTGAGGTTCTTAAGTAACTTAAGCTTTAAATAAGGTAGAATTATGATGATAGCACCTATTATCTCTTAGATGAATTGAATTAAAAAACATAAAATAATTTATCCAGTGTCACACACAGCTGACTACTAAGCCAAAGTTTCAACCTACCACAATAGAAGAAGTGAAACTCTAGGTCTTAACAGCCCTTATTGTTAAGGTTTTTTCAGTTGTGTCCAATTCTTCATGATCCTGTTTGTGATTTTTCTTGACGAAGATGCTGAAATGGTTTGCCATTTCCTTTTTCAGCTCATTTTACAAATGAGGAAACTGAGGCAGATTAGGATTAAGTGATTCTCCCAGAATCACACAAGTATCTGAAGCTGGATTTGAACTCAGTGAAGTTAGTCTTCTGAACTGATAGCACATCTACTATATCACCTAGCTGCCCCAAACCCCCTTCAGTGGATTTCAAGTGCTTTTGAGGGCCATTTATCCTTCCTTGTAGACCTCCCCAGAAAGAGGACCCAGTCCAGTAATATATCTGCTCATCTTCCTAGCCAATAGATGAATGAGCATATCCTTCTCTTTGCCACATACTATGACCATAAATTCTCTCTGTCTCTCTCTCTCTCCTTTTTTTCTTTTCCTTTCTACCTATTGTTCTTCCTTTTTCTCTCTCCTCTTCTCCCTCTTTCCTTCCCTCCTTTTCTCTCTCCACTCCTTTCTTTTTTCTCTCCTCTGTCTTTTCTTTTCCTGTAGACTCTTAACTGCAATGACTGCAAGCAGTCTCAACAGCCAGATGTTTGGGTTCCTCCCAATGTGGCCACAGACCTCCCAACTGCTCCTGGTTAGAGAATTTGCTTTGGCTGTATTCCCCTGTTATTACAAGAGCCCCTGGTGGAGTAGGCTGTAGCAAAAGAGGGTTCTGCATCCTTGAGGGAAGAGTGTTCAGTGTCTGATCAAAAATAATGTAGTTCATATGATTAGTAGCAATGTATAGCATACAACCTACAAAGCTTAGTTTCCTCTATTCAGATTTAATTTTCAAATTAATTTATGATTAGGACCTGTAGTTAAAAATCTTAGGGAGTTCCCTAGAGCAGAATTTCTTAAACTTTTTCCATTCACAACCCCTTTTCACCCAAGAAATTTTTGCATTACCCCAGATATATAGATATATAAAATAGGTGTACAAATCAAACATTTATTGATAATAAGTCATAATTTGTGACTCACAATTCACTTATAAGACTGACACCATATGGGGGGTCACAAACCACAGTTTAAGAAGCTGGAGCACTGAAAGGTAGCTTGCCCAGGGCGACACAGCCAGTAAGTGCTGGAGACAGAACTTGAATCAAGATTCTTTTTAACCTTGAGGCAAATCCTCTAGCCACTTCACCACACTGCATCTCCATAATTAATAGTAGCTAGAATTTATGTAACATTTTAAGGTTTGCAAAGCTCCATATGTTGCATCAATTCATTTGATACTCACAACATCTGTCCTGTGAGACAGATGCTGTTACATCCATTTTACACATAAGGAAACTGAGGCACAGAAAAGTTAAGTGACTTGCCCAGATCACATAGCTAATAAATGTCTGTGTCAGGGTTCCAACTCAGCTTCAACTCACTCTTCATCCAGTGCTCTCTCTATTGCTACAGCATCTAAGAGATATTTATTATGATGATAATAATGAAAACTAATACATATAAAGCAATAGTGAAAAAAAATCAGTGTTCTTTCCTTGCCTTTATTCTATATATGGACTTTGAGTGTTCAAACAATCTGCTCTCTTTACTGTTGCTTTCTTATCACCCACTTTTCAAAGTTTTAAGGTTAAATTTTCTCCTAACCACTCCACTTACACTACAGTCTCAAAAAGCACATCATCAGGCTTTCCTCAGTCCTTATTGTTCTTGATACCATTGCAGCATTTGATGTCAACCTCCCTCTCTGATTTGTTGCTTCCTTCCACACTTGGATTCCATAGCACTATACACAAGTTTCCCCTATTTCATCATTCTTTCTGTGCCCTTTGAACACTCGGTCCTCCCACCCTTTCCACATAGACATCCCTCAGCCCACTTTTCTCACTACTTCTTCCCTTTTTGATTTGCACCCACACGATGGTTGGTATCACCCCTAGTCAAATCAAACTAAAATCAAGGCCTACTCTCTCGCTTAAGTTTGTTTTGCATTGACCATTGACCAGCAGAATATCTTCTCAGAATCTCACATTCAATGATTGTAAAACTAGATGTTTTCCAAAAATCTCCCCCCTTTGTCCTTACTGTTTCTCTCCATGGCACTAGTTTCCTGTATGTAAACTTTCTTGTTTTTGGTTCTTCCATCTTTCTCCCACACCTCATCAATTCAGTTGCCAAATCGTCTTAATTTTTTTTTTTACTTCCAAAATACATATGGCACCCATCCCTCTTTTCTGCTCCCACCAGCATCATGCTAGTATTTCCTGGCCCTTATTGCGACAACCTGAGTTCTTGATATAGCCTCCTAACAGGTCTTCCCATATTTTGCCTCTCCCTCATCCCGCTCCAGTGTAACCTTCACACTATTTTCAGATCAATCCTCCTTATTTATATGTTTAGTCAGATTACTCTTCTGCTCCAAACCCTTCAATGAATTACATACCAAATAAAGTTCAAACTCTGAGCATTCAAGAGTTTGCTTGAATTTAAGCAGAATTGGGTGCCACAAGGTATACTAATGCTACCTTGCGTGTGTTCTGTGCTCCAGGCCTTACCTTGTGCTTCACTCTCAATGTTCCTTGGGGGATCTCAATAGTGCAGTGGATAGAATCAGGAATATCTGAATTCAAACCTTATCTCCAACACTTACTAGCTATATGACCCTTTGCTCATTTATCTTCTGCCTCAGTTCCCTCATGTGTAAAATGAGCTGGAGAAGAAAATGGCAAACCGCTGTAGTATCTTTGCCAGGAAAATCCCAAGTAGGGTCACTGAACAATTCCTAATGTGCCCTTTGCTTTCATCTTCTAGCCTTCTGTCTACTTACCCCTCACTGTTAAAATCATACCCATCTTTTAAAGCCCAGTTCAAAAACTAAATCTCTCCAAAAACCCCTTCACCCAGTCAATAATGAGTTTCCCTTCCTCAGACCTCACCAAACACTTAATTCCTCTCTTATGTGCTTGTCCTACATAGTTATGTAGAAAAGCTCCTGCATGTGAATGTCATCTTCCACTTTGGGGCTATGATCTCCCCCTGGAAAAAGATTGTGTTTTCTCTAAAAATCTCTTTCAAGTTTGTCACAGCACCTTGTACAGAGTAGATACTTTATAAATGTTAAATGAATTAATTTATAATTCAGTTCAATAAGATTTATTAAATTCCTGCTTTGTGCTAAGATGACAGACAAAAAGGAAAAAGTCACTCGACCCTCAAGCTTTCTCCCACAGGGCTCTAATTCTATTCTAATCTGGTTGAACTCATCTTTGTTCTTAGAGACCATAGACTCTTCAAGCTTGAGTTTAACAGGTCATTATTATTATTATTATTATTCACATCTGTTATCGCACCTGATCCTCTCAAACCTATGAGAAGAGGGACAGAGATTGTTATACCTATTGAACTAATCTGTCAGTAAAGATTTATTGAGCTGCTTCTGCATGCCTAACCCTGTACTGTGAAATTAAGTAGCCCAAAGGCTTTATATTGGAGAGGAAGAAGAAGCAGGACATGGAGGGGTGGGGGGAAGAGAACGGGACAGAATGAATTTAAAGAAATAGGAATAAATACAAAATGTGTAGACAACAGGTGAGATCAATTCTTAGACTCAGGGAATGTTAGTATCTAGTCCCACCTCCCCATTTCACTGATGAGAAAACCAAAGCCTAGAATACTAAGGTAGCAATCTAATTAGTGACTGAGCCAGAGCTGAAACTAGGTTCTCCTACCTTCAAACCCAGGGGTTTTTTAAACTATGGGAAGCATTATTTGTAGTAGACTTGACCTTTTATTATGGAGATGAATATTACAGCAGGGGAAAGTTTCTCTATTTATTTACTTGACATCTTGAACAGGAGATGCTGAGCTCCTTGGAAAGGCCCCTGGCCGCCTAACTCTGCAGGGTAATTTCCCCAATCTGTATGTGATTTCTGGCATGCGGTGGCTTAGAATACTCAGACCCTGACCCAGAGGGCAGACTCAGAACCGTCGGAGCTGTCATCTCATCTTTAAAAATAACTTCTCATGACTGCAGACTCCATGGGAGCTCTGGAGGCTTTGAGGACATGATCTCAGCCTGTCTGGCTTAGGGGAAAGGATTTGGGGCAGAGACAGATGGAGGGCAAAGGAAGATAAATCATAGTCTGTTAGTGCCAGACCTTTGAGATCACCTAGTCCCACTTCCTTTGTTTTATAGGTGAGCAGACTGAGGCTCAGAAAGTCAGTCCCTTGCCTAAGGTCACACAGATAGTACATACAACATAGAGTCATAGATGGAGAGCTGAAAGGCACCTTGGAAGACAACAAACCCAGAGGTTCAGTGATTTGCTCAGCTCTAGACCCCAGCTTCTGATCCAATAATCTTACCATTTGCTGCCTGTATTTTTATTTCTGGGGACATCAGAAATTTAAATATTGGCTCAAGTTCAATTCTAATCACTTTGTGTTCTGTTTGTCACTTCAGTTATTTTAGAAATTATGTAGGTTTGGCCCAAGTTTAACTTGGTTTACTGAACAGCAATTTTGCTTTAGTTTATCATTATTGTTTGTTAATGAACATTCAGGTTTGAAGTACCAACAGGTGGTTGTTTGGCTCCAGTCACTTTTTTGTTTTAGGCTGCTTTTCAGAAGTTATTTAGTTCTAACTTCATGAACACTATACCTGAAATTTGGGTACCTACCACCTGGTGAACTGACAGTCAGGCATGGATAACTGGTTCAAAGAGCAGTTGTCATGTTTTTCTACTTCTTTATTCTTTATGTATTAAAAGAGAACAGTTTCCTACCATTTGTCAGTGAATGGTTTTCTCCACAGCCATATGGTACAGATAGATGGCTATCTAGCTAGAATGGTTAGAAAAACAGAGGTAAAGAGGAGATGACCTTTCAGAGAGAGAAGTGTCTTATATAGTCCAAGGATTCTGTGCCTGGATGATCATTCTACCCTAGAGCAGCTATAACAGCAGCCCAATGATGCTTGGTGTTTCCTTTGACAGGTGCTTCTGAATGGAAAGAGCTCTTAATTATTCTAGACTGGGCTGAGGAGGTCCCCCTTGGGTGACTTGTAACCATTTTAGAAACTAAATTGAATCCTATTAAATTAATTAAAGAAGGGTTTTTCCTATGCTTACACAGCTGTTTGATAGAAGAAAAGCAGGTTTGCTTCTCAAAAACCCAGCTGCCTCTTAGGTTCCTTACTTTATCCCCAATACTGAACACAGAGGTTATTCAATAGGGGGTACTGGGGAGGTGTGAGATTAAGGATACAGATAGAGAACTCAAGATTTTAAGGAAAAAAACAAAAAGGCATCTTGGTTTTTATTGGAAGACAGGTTGCCAAAACAGCATTAGTAAGAATGACACTGTGTGAGTTATGTGTTGATGACTGTGGCTGAGCCTGTCAGTCTGTCCTATTGGTGTTTTGGGTTTTTTTTTTTTAATATTACATATTTTCAAAGATACTAACCAGCAGCTTTTAGGATACACTTTTTGGCCAATGACTGTGGATCATTTACATGTAAGTGGAAATTCTCTCTGGGGAAACCTAAGACCCTAAAATTCTCCCCAGAAAAACATAAGTGAACCCAAATGTGTAATGATTCTGTGGCCTTGGTCTCCCAGATACCATATACAATCTAATTTGCCCAGATCCCAAATAGGAAACCCATGAAACTGAGTGGGTATGGAATGGGGGTGGGTTTATTACTCATTGGTCACAGGTTCCTCTCCAGCATCATCAAAGACTGCTTCCTTGTCACCTATGGCAAGTTAATGCTGATAGACCAAATAGGTTCAAGGGGGTGGTAATGGAAAAATTCAGTCATTTGCCTCTGGGTCACCAGCTTAATCTGATATAGTTTCCATGGATACTGAAAGGCGTGTTATCATCTCACAGTAGCTTTAGCATCAGTATAGGAAAGAGGAACTTAACGTGAATGTTAGAGCTGGAAGAGACCTCAGAAACTCTTTAATCCAGACACTTCATTTTACAACTGAGGCCCAAAGAGGGGAAATCAATTCCTTATTTTGACAGGACCTTTTAGAGTTATCTTCTAATCCAAGGATTCCATCCCATGAAGTTCCTATAACTTCAGCTACCAATCTACTTAAACCAGTAAATCAAGAATACTATGAATAAAATATATTTGGATTTTAAGATGCCATTTAATAGTCACATAATCTCTGGACAAAATTGAATTGTAGGCTGGATGGTGATAGTACAGAGAATTGGAATTGATTTATGGATCAATATTTACACTTAAAGAGATATCTGGTAGCATAATACTTGGCTCTGACCTGTTAGGCCTTTTTATTGTTAAATTGGAAAAAGGTACTTAAATCTTGACCATTAAATTTGGTGATGACACAAAACTGGAAGCCGACATATTGGAAGAAGATCTTGACAGGTATGGAAAGTCAGCCCAATGTTGCCAGGGTAAAATTAACAAGGATATAGGTGAAGATCTTCTATTTAGATACAAAGAAATAATTGCACAAATGCAGACCATGAGAGATGTGGCAAAGGGACAATTCTCATTTAAAAAAAAAGACAAAAGTTTTTGTTCTGTTATATGACACTACAGCTTTACTGCAGTGTCTCATCATGACTTAGATGGGAACTCCAGATCCTTGAAGGCTTTGCCCAGGCAGAACACAAGCTCTGGCCAGCCATACCAGGGGCCCAATGATGTACTATATATCTGTTGTGTAAAGTCCTACTTAAGGTATAGACACTCCTCACCAGATTAGTTATATGTAGGTTAATCCATAGCAACTCCCCATGATTATCTGCTAAAGCTTTTAAAGGGATTGCAATCTGCATTAGTAAAGGGGAAAACTATACCAACAATATCACAAGTCTTTGAGTTATGATACACAGTGAATTAACAGTATAAGGGTTGTTTGGAGAGTGGGGGGAGAAGTCTTTTACAATCCTGGACTGTTTTGAGAGAAGTACATTGTTCAAGGAAAGAGCGATCCTATGTACTTAGTTCTTGTTCTAGTCAGTTCTATATAGCACTGATCGAGAAGGCTATTGACAGACATTCAAAAAATGACCAAAAGAGAATTGGTAAGTGTGAAACTGTATCATGTAAGGAATGAGACAAAAGAAGATTATGGGAACAGGAAAGCTATCTTTGAGTGTTTGAAGAACAAAAAGGAGAGCAGAACTAATGCCAGTAAGTAGAACTTGGGGGTGTAGAGATTTCATCTCAACAGTAGAATAGGTTATATCTCAAAAGACACTGGAAGTTTTCAAGAAAAGGCAGGATGACAGTCTGTCAGATACGTTGTAGAAAGAATTCATACCTGGGGTGCGAAGTTAGGCTAGATGAGCCAGGATCCCTTCTATCCCTAGGATTCTATATTTCTAAGTAACCATGGACTCCAGTCTTCAGACTCTGATCTAACCTCTAGGCCACATGGCCCGCATAATGGTCATTCCAGCATTAGCTTTGAAGGGGCCTTGCTCAGTTGCTGAGCCACAAATAGAGACCCAAGTCTCCAAAATTTCAGCTTCCCCATTCCTTTCATCTCTACCATTAATCTGTCTCCTCCCTCCCTCCCTCCCAACCAAGAAATGCCCCTCTACAATTTAGCTAGCCCACTCCTTTCTGAGTTATTCTGTTGTTAAAATAGCTGGCAATCACTGAAGAACACCCTCTCGCCCCCAGCAAGAAGTACCATTTCACCATGAGGGAGTGATATGATAGAGAGATGCCGGCAGCCCTTTGTGCTCTGAGAATAGCAGCAGCTTTGCCTAGGCAATAAGTCCCCCAGCAGTTGTGATAATTAATCTGTGGAACATGAGCTCCAAGCTTGGTGTTTTTGACGAGTTGACAGCGCTTTGAAACATGATAGCTCTCAAGGGCTTGGTCCAGAGGCCAAGGGGGCTGTATGTGTCTTGCAAACAGATCCCTTAACCTTCCTCCCCCACCCCTACCCCAAGGGAGTAGCTGGCTCCATGTAAAGAGCAGCCACTGAGATGAAGAACTGAGAAATTTGGGATGGAGGGAAGGAGAGGAAACAAAGGAAAACTGAGGCACAAACAAAACTGAGTCTTTTTTCCTTTAGTATAAGCATACATGATATACCTATATTTACATGGGTATCATGTAATACATTATTTAAATTGATGGCTCATCAATTGATGAACTGTTAAAACAGTAGCTCACTAATCATAATACTACTTTAAATTTTTCAGGTTATACTCATATTAAGAAGAGATTAAGTATTAACATAATACCTACTATGGGCCAAGCACCATGCTTAGAGTTTTATTGACAACTGTTATTTCCTTTGATCCTCACAACAGTCCCCCCATTTTTTAGGTGAGGAAACTGAAACAAATAGGGGTTTAAGTGATTTCCCAGAGTTACACATCTAATCGATATCTTACCTAGTTGTCTCTACTGCTCATTTTACCCATGATGCTACTTGAATTTCATAGCCACTCATTTTCAGTAGGCAGAATTTACTTCCCCTCATTGACAGAAGAAGGTGAGACCCAGAAAGTTTGCTCACATCCCCAAACTCACATCACTAATTAATTGATGGAGCCAGGAAAAGAATCCAGGACTTCTGACTCCCAATGCAGTGCCCTAAAAATCTACTCATCCAGTTGTCACTAATTCAGAACTAGTGATAATTCAAATAGGAGCTGGAGTTACATTCCCTTTTTAAATTTTCTTTAGAGCAAAATTTGCCATGCAAATGGAATAAATAGCAAAAGTAAAGTTACTGGGGGAAAGTCTATGCCTTTTAAGAAAATGTTGGTAGTGCATTTAAAACCCCTTTGGTAGTATCCATTTGTATATAAACCACTATTTTAAAATGTTTTTAATCTACAAGAAAAAGTAGGTTATTGAGCATTAAAACATTCTTCCTTTCTCTTGAAAGATGGTAGGTTACAATTTTGGAATGTTGGTATACATCATCAGTAGGGGTTGGTTTTGCTTAAATTTTATTTTTGTGTAGGATTGTGGCAATTAAGGGGAATATATTAGGAAATGACTCTGGGAGAAAAATTGAGATGTCAACAATTCAATTCAGACTTTTCTTTTAAGTACCTACTGTGTGCTAGACTTTAGGGGCAGGGATAACCTTGTGCCTAGCATAATGCCTGACTCATGCTTCATGAAGGCTTTTTGATTGATAAAGACAAAATCAAAACATAGTAAATGCTCGTTGATATAAAGGCAAGAATGAGATACAAAGTAATTGAGAGAGACAGACAGAGAGAAAGAGAGGGAAAGAGAGAGAGAGAGAGAAAGAAAGAACATTAACATTTGCAGGAAACAGAAAAGGCCTTGTTTTGAGGTGATATGTGAGCTTCATTTCAAAAGGAAAGTAAGTATGCTTTTAAGACAGAAGAGGTTCCAGACACTGAGAGTCATTTGGACAAAGACTTCAGGGAACAGCCAGATATCCAGTTTGACTGAAATAGTGAGTTTACAGAGAGAAGTAATAGGAGATGACACTGGAAAGATAGGTGCGATCCACATTGCAGAGGACTGTGTATATGCTCCACTGAGGATCTTATATTTTATCCCATTGACAACAGAGAGCCACTGAGATGTTTGAATATAGGCCTGATATGGTACAATCTTTTAGAAATTTCCGTTGTCTGTCAGTATGAAGGAATTGTGGAGGAGACTGACTGTGAGCAAGAAGAACAATTGAAGCATTTTGCAATAGTCTCTGGGAGAAGCATTGAGAGTCTGTGGTAGAGTTGAGTGATGTTTGAAATAGTGATGTTAAAGCTTACATTTTTGACACAGTCCATTGGGAAGTAGAGGGAACCCTAAACTGGGATTCAGGAGCCCTAAGATCTAGCCCAGTGTCTGTTCCTAGTTATACAGCCTTAAACAAATCACATTCCTTTTCTAGGCCTGAATTACTTCATCTGTAAAATAAGGGGTTAAGATTATTCTGTAAAGTCAATTCCAGCCCTATGACCTTAATTTAGCAATACTTGATTTGGTGCTATACCATATTCTTGGAAGAAATAAAGCTACATTTTATTTTTATTTAATTAATTTTTTTAAAATACACATTCCTTTATGAATCATGTTGAGAAAGAAAAATCAGAACTAAAGGGGAAAATCGCAGGAGAGAAAAAAAAAAGAAAAAAAAAGTGAACATAGCATGTGTTGATTTACATTCATTTCCATAGTTTTTTTCTGAATGCAAATGGTGTTTTCCCTCCAAAGTTTATTGGGATTGCCTTGGATACATTTATTTTTAAAAAAATAAATAACCAGGGCATCTAGATAGCTGGAATCAGGAGGATCAGAGTTCAGGTCAAACACTTGAATCTAACTATGGACAAGTCACTTAACCCTAATTGCCTCTGCAAAAAGAAATAAAATAAATAAATGACCTATAAACCTAACATATTTTTATTGTTTTAAAAGTTTACAAAATACTTTTCTCACTTCCATGTGAGGTATGGATAGATTCTGCAGTCAGGAAAACTAAATGATTTTCTAAGGTCCTACAGCCAGTGTGTATAATTTAGCCTTTTCACAGGTCATTTGGCCTTATTCCCCATAACCCACTCAACAGAACCACTTAGGCTGGGATGAAGGTGGGGGAGAAGCAAAAGGGGGCCTCATAGTGTGAAGGAGTTGTGTTTATTATTACTGCTGCTATTTGTTTTAAGGAAGCAAGACTAGCTTCATGGTTAAGTGATGATTCCTTTCACTACTTCTCAGTTTAAAATTTTTCTTTCCCTTTATCCCAGGCCTTTGCATGCTTCCATGCCACAGGTTAAGCTAGGCTTTCAGAGAGTTCTAAGTTTCCTTCTTGTCTTGCTGTGGTTTTCATTAGACATGCTATAGCCTGGCCTGGGTATTTGAATTTGGATTCCTATCTTAGTTAATCATAGTGGGAGGATTGGATATAGAAGGAAGACTCGGGACTCTGCTGCTTACTTAATCCATTAATTAAAAAAAAATCACCACCACTGTCCATTACTTCTAATTCAGTTTCTTGGAAATAGCATCTTTACTGAATGCCCAGGAACTGAAAAAATTCAGTGTTTTTTTTGAGTGTGAGATCCATAGGAAAAAGACTGTTAGGGTTTGGTGACTTTGATTAGGTAACAAGTATTGTCATAAAGCAGAAATCAGCTTCTAAACTCATCTGAGACCTCTCTTCTTACTATTTCCCTAAACATAATGTCCATAGCAAACATACTGATCTACTCATTTGAATCCAGAGGTGCCATAAGCATTCTTTTGTCTTCACATTTGTTTACACCATTTCCTGACTCTAGGATAATTCCCTTCTCTTACTCTGTTTATCTTAATCCTCTGTATCTTTGAAGATCTGCCTTACATTCCATTTCCTCCAGGAAGCCTTCTCTTTCTGCTCTACTCTAGAGAAATCTTTCCTTCTGAAGTACTTTTTCAAAATATAAAACCACAGATTAAGAGAGTTTAGAAGACCAGAATTCCACTTTCTTATTGTATACCTTTTTTAAATTAATTTTTTATTTTTAAATCAACAAAATATACCTTCTCTTCCTTCTACTACCCAAGAAAAACAGAGCCCCTGTTAACAAACATATGTAATAAAGAAAAATAAATTTCCACAATGGCCATAGCTTTTAAAAAAAAAAAAAAAAGTTGGATAGAGGACTGGCCCTGAAGTTAAGAGGACCTGAGTTCAAATCCAGCCTCCAGACACTTAATAACTTCTAGCTGTGAAACCTAGGCAAGTCACTTAAATCCCAATTGTCTCAGCAAAAAAAAAGAAAGGAAGGAAGGAAAAAATCTTGTTCTGCACAGAGACCTTCAAGTGATACATTTTATCATGAGTTTCTGAACTTGTGATTGGTCATTTTGTTGATCAGAGTTACGATGTAGTTTGATTTTATAACATTGTGGCCATTGTATCTATTATTTTCCTAATTTTTCTTAATTTACTATTTTACTGTGTATTATTTCATTGAGTAATTTCCAGGTTTGTCTGAAACTATCTCCATCATTTCTAGCAACACAGTAGCATTCTAAATCATTTATATATCACAACTTTTCAGTCATTCCTCAGTTGATGAGCACCTATTAGTTTCCAATTATTTGTTATGACAAAAAGAGCTGCTTTTCATATCCTTTGTTCTTTCTTAGTAAAATTGTGGTTTGTTTAGGATTAATCAGTCTCTTAACTTACCTTCCCTTTTTATTTCCTTCTTCTGTTTCTTATTCATAAGAAATGTGTTTCTTAACCATGTATATATATCCTTCCCTCCTTTGAGTTTATAGGAGATTGAAGTTCAAGTGCCACTCATTCCATCTACTCTTTCCTTCTTCTTTTGGTAAGACTTCTACTTACACATAGATTATGAGATAATTTTCCCTAACTTTCATTTTCTTTTCCTTTCCTCCCTAGTGTATTCCTCTTTCCTCCTTTTTCATTCTTTTATAATTATCAAGGTATAACAGAACAGCTTCCAGGCCCTCTGCCTTATTAGATTCCCTCTGCAACCTCTGGTGCAGAAACAGTTCAAAAGGAATACATATATTAGAATATAAACAATTTATTTTTATTTAGTCCCTTATGTTTGTTCATTTGTACTTACTTTTTTTTTAGTGTCTCTTAACTCTTGTGTTTTTACTAAAGAGTTTTTACATAGCTTTGTTCTTTTCACCAGGAATGCTTGGAAATTTCCTTTCATAAAAGTACCCCCACTTTGAGCTTACGCTATATTTAAGCGGTTTTTTGGGTGATGGTATCCAAGTAGTCTAACTATTCTTAAACTCTCTCTTGATGGTTTTCAGAACAGTTGTTTTTGCTATTTTATATTTTCTTGTGTTTTTTTTCCAGCCTTTTGCCTTAAAAATTTTTTTTTTTGTATCATGCAGTCCTTGTTGGTTCGTTCTCATTTTCAGGAACTTAGTTGTCCGGGCAAAGTTTTATACCTCTTGTGCCAAATTACTCTAATTCTTTCTTCCATGGCTCTCATTACTTTTTTCTATTTTTCTTTTGTACTTACATTTCAGTTTATTAACTCTTTTTAAACTCTTTTTTAAACTTTTGTTTCATCTCTTCCAGGAATTCTAGTTGAATTCATACCCTGACTGTGTCTTTCTTTGAAGCTTTGTTTGTAAATGTTTTAAAGTCATTCTCTTTTTGTGAATTAATGTCTTAAGTGTTCCTGTCAACATAATAGTTTTTTAGGATGAGATTCTTTTTTTCTTTTCTCATTCTTCCAGCCTACTTTCTGACTTCAGACTTTATGTAACTACTGGATTCCATGAACTGTCTAAGCTGGTTTTCTTGATTTGGGGGGATTTTGAATGTTGTGTCATTCCCTTGATCAAGGAAACTTCAAGTTGCATACTTATAAATTTGAGGGGTGAGGAGTGTGTGTGTGTGTGTGTGTGTGTGTGTGTGTGTGTGTGTGTTTCAGTGCTTCCAGAATGGTTTAATCAAGGGCAAAGTCTAATGATCTTTTTTTTTTTTCCTTCTCTTTATGAGCTCTGCAAGTTCCTGAGCTGAATTTGAGTCTGAGCACTATGCCTATGGGCTTGCCCCTTTTGGAGTTTCAGTAAACTGCTTCTGAATTCAGCCACTGTCAGCCAACTATGAAATTGTATTGCTTGAGAGTGACAGAATTATAGGCTTGCTTTTAAGCTGGGATTCCTCTTGATTATCCCTCCGAAAACTTCAGACTTGTTTTGGAAGTAGGATACTGTTTCTCTTCTAGGGTCAGAGACACTCAGTTGCTGCTTGCTTCTCAAATTATTCCTTTCTCTTCTCTGGATCCATGACTCAAAATTGGGTCATAAACGCCAGAGCTGCCAGCTGGCACCTCTTGCCGCACCTTGTACCAATTTAGGCTCCTCTGTGCTGGATCTGGGACCTCTTTTTGTCCTGACATATAGGTAGACTCTCCCTGATCTGGAATGTTCTGCAAGACAGTTCTAGCCAGATCTGTCCCTGGAGCTCACAAACTATTCTGACTTAGGGAGACTACTTGTTGACCTGTTCTAGAAAAAGGACTCACTGATTTTTTTTTCCCTTGGATTTTCTAATCAGGATTAAGTCTGATAACATTCCCACTTTCTGTTGTTTGCTTGCATTTTTATTTTCCTTTTCAGGTTTTTTTTCTTTCTTTCTAGATCCAATTTTTCTTGTGCAGCAAGATAACTGCATAAATATGTATACATATATTGGATTTAACATATATTTAACATATTTAACAACAACAACAAAAAAAAAGGAGTAAGTCTGGTGTTCATTCTAGTCCCATTTGGAGAAATAGAAAAGGGGCAGGCAATGTGCTGCTTCTTGGTACTCCACTATCTTGCCTTGACCTCTTTTATACCTGTTATGACACTGTTACCTGCCTTATAGTATGATCTTTCTTTTTTTTTTCAGAGATTATATACTCCTCAAGAACAAGACTAACACATTTGTGTTATATTCCCCACCACTCCAGGTCTAGCATTACTACTCAATAAAATATTGCTGAATTGAACTGAATTCAACTTTAACTTCAGTTTTTTCCCTTTTAGTCACACATACATAAAAGAAAGAAAGCAGGAGAGAGGGAGAGGGAGAGGGAGTGGGAGAGGGAGAGGGAAAGAGAGAGAGAGAGAGAGAGAGAGAGAGAGAGAGAGAGAGAGAGAGAGAGAGAAAGAGAGAGATTGCTTTATTTTGCACTCTGAATCCATTAGCTCTCTTTGGAACTGTAGTTAGTCATTGAACAGAATTTCAAACAATGGAATAGCACTCTTAGGCTGTATAACTGACTTTTTGTGAGAACCAATAAAGGTCATACAGTAGAAACAAAGGTAATTCCTAGTAAGAGCAATCAAAGAAAAGTTCGGTTTCACAGGAGTGTAAAGAAAATCAAGAGTCTTGTGAGATGGGGCTCGCATGCTGAATTAGACCCCTAGATTGTAGAGATCTTAAAGGCCAGACTAAGGAATGTGGACTTTGTTCTGTAAGTAGACTGTGAGGAGCCATAGCAAGTTTTTATGTAGAAAAATGATATGATCAGATTTATGCATTAAGTGGAAGATTATTCTCACTATAAAATGAAAGGTAGATTGGAATGAAAAAAATTGGGGAGGGAGATAGAGAAGAAAAGGCAGGGAGGCCAGTTAGGGAGGTTATTGTAATAGTCTAGGAGAGTGGTAAGAAGCATCTGAACTTGGGCAGTGGAAATATAAAGGGAGGCTCCACATGCCAGAGATATGACAGGTGTTTTGGAACACTTGATGCTTCACTGAACAGTGGTAGTAGGGCATGGAAGAGGGATGACACTAGGTTTCAGACTTAGGTAATTGGAGAAATAATGCCATTCACAGAAACAGAGCTGATCAGAGGAGCAGGTGTTAGAGATAATTAGTTTGGTTTGGGACATGTTAAGCTTCAGATACCCAAAACTGAAACCCCAGGAATAGATTTTTATTTTCTGTTGCATTGCTTCCCATTGAACAGTGAAACAGTCAACCATGTGACAGAATGACATTGCTACATTATTCTCTTTTATACTTGTATATGCATCTTGGCCTGTAGTAAGCATTTAAATGCTTTTTGATTCATTCATCCGTCAATTTTATTCATTCATTCAATTTTGTTTGTATATTTATTTGAAATTTGGTGGGAAAATGGAAATAACAGATATTTATTATCCTACAATTAAACCAGTGAGGGTAGTCTGCTGTCCATTCATATACAGAAAAGCCATGGCCATACAATTTCAGAGTTGAAAGGGATATCAGAAGTAGACCCGTACCTGAACAGGAATACATAAATTTAAAAATACATACAGAAATTTACAATGAATGTTTAAATATAACACAAGGGTTTCAAATCCAGTGTTCAGTCTAAGGAAAATTGTTCCATGGCACTTGCTTCCAGTGCCTTTGTAGAATTTAAACTCCTGGATCCAAGGAGTTTGGGGACTTTAATTTTTTAAGGGCTTGTTAGGTATTTGTTGAATTGATAAGAACACCCTTCTATATCATTTAGAGTGGGGCATCTTAACCTAGTTGGTGTTGTGGACTCTTTTAGCATTCTGGAGAATCCTATGAATTCTTTCTTTTTTTCTGAAAAGGCTTAAATTTTTTTTTAATGCTTAAAAATCAAATACATATGATTACAAAAGAAACCAATTACATTGAAATACAGTTATCAAAATATTTTTGACATATGCAGACCTTGGTTAACCTCTAATTTAAAGGGTGCCAGAACCGTCTTGCTGTTGTTCTAAAATATCTTCTTAGCCTGTTGCTAGAGCCTAAAGTTGTAACATTATTCCTTTCTTCCTATGGGCTCAGAAAATTCATTCCTGGCCTTTCTTAATTTAAAAGGCAGATCTGTTTAAGAGAAGTAGGTGACACTCCAGGTTCTTAACACCTAAGTGAGAATGACTTTATCAGATCACTTTCCTCTCCTAGGGAGGACATCCTTGGGAACTGAAAGAGCTAACCGGGAGATGAGGGGAATCTAGAAGGCAAGCTTTGCACCTTCACAATTTTGCCTCCATGTGGCCAGTGTACGGAACTGCCCCTGGAACATTCATCCACCCAAGGGCCGACTGTTAACTTGTCAACAATCTTCTTTTGATGGCAGTTACTCTAAGGCAGTCATACCCACAGGCAAATGGAGTTAGGAGTCAGGAAATTCAACCACCAGCCACAAATGAACTGAACACCTCGCTCTGAGCCTGAGTCATTCCTGGAAAATACAATCTGTGGAGCGATTTCCTTGGCAGGCCATTGTTTGGAGCTGAATCGGATTTGCCTTTGGGTTCTGGGGGTTTAGCTTTTCCCATTGGTATCGTTCCCAAGGGTGTTTGCAGGAAGGGTACTATGCAAGCTGAAACCTGGCTGATGAGCTAAATCAATTAAAAAGGAAATTGTGCTTCATAATAATAACTTCCTCCCCACCCCCACATTTAGCTTTGGCTAGTTTGACTGCAAGAACTCAGAATCAGAAAGAGAGTTAGAACAGAGAAATGTTATGGCTACAGCAATGAGCAGTGGAATATTTTCCCGTATCCCTCTTTAAAAAAAAAAAAAGTTTAAAAGGTCAAAAATCTATACTTGTTATTGGTGTCATGAATTGAAAAGCAATATGGATTTAAAAGTAGTTACCCTTTCATCTCTCTGCCATTCATACTGACCCCTCTTGCTACAGCACAGGGCAGGCAAAGACAGGGAGTTTAACTATACAGGAAATGAGCTGGCAAATGCTATAAAGTCAAGCAGAGCAGTAATCATATTTAAAGAAACCAGAATAGACAAGGAGGAACAAGCAAGCTCCAGACTTCAGGCAACTTCAGCAGAGGCAGGAGAAGGGGGAAAAATCCAGACACATTTGGTCTAGGTGAGCAGAGAAGTCTATTATCCAAGAGGTCGGGCAACAGGAGTTGCCCGTTTAGAAAAGCAGATGGCAGGAGGATAGGCAAAGGAACTGGGTGAAATGGGGTCCTGAGAGGATACTGGCTGCCAGCAACAGAAATGGGGTCAGATACTGAGTTAGGGACTCCTGAGCCAATGGCTTTTTATACCTTCTCTACCCAAAGCTAGAATTGGTGTCAGAATAGGGACAGGCCAAGGCCTAGCTAGAATATTTTGCTAGGTGCATGCTTCATAACTTTTTATGGAGAAACAAAATGATTTGTGTCAGGGATTACCTTGCCCTCTAGCTGCTAACATTCCAAGTCCTAGCAAAATATTCTAGCTAGGCCTTTAAAGTTTAAAGTTTGGAGAGAGCTTAGAGGTCACCAAACAAATAAGAAACAGAATATTGCCTGTAGATATTCTACAACAGAGAATAAATTGCAGAACCAAGATTCAAATCCACAATTTTTGATGTTCTCTTTACTATTAGAGAAGGGATCTCCCAGTTTTTTGAACAACCAGTAGGCATCTAGAATAGCACAACCTCCCTTTGTCTGGTCCTGCTCTTTTCCTTGTCTATTTCCCCCTCTTATCTTTTCTCCTACATATTAAATTCTGTGAATCCATTCCAAGCCTTCTCTTCATCCCCTGACATTTTCTAATGGAGTCCTCAGAGGAAAATGAACTCTTCCCCTGGCCTCTGAGGGCATACAATGGGCTCTCTGGATTCTCCTCTCGGGTGATGGTGTCATTCAAAAGGGTCAGAAACAATCATTACACCCTCACTTCATTCTTTCTTCCCTGAAGCTGCCATTTAGGGTTATTGATGTAGACAGGCCATTCTCCCCCAAGTTGGTCTCCAGACCAATTAAAAGATCCTTACCTCCTCCTCCTCCAACCCTGCTGTCCTTTTCCCTTCAGGCCCCTGATTTTTTTTTTTTTTTTTTTTTAGTTTACAGAACCTGTCAAACTCAAGTTCAGGCACACTCTTAGAACCCCTGAGATTTCAAAGGGGATGTGTTTTTAGCATTCAAGTATTCTCCCCCCCCCCCTTCCCTTGACAGAAGGAAACAAGAGTTTTTCCTTCATCCACTGGGTATATACCCTAGTATCAAGTTGGGCCCTGTTCTGTTTGACACATCATGAAGTTAGTATGGGAACCTTTTTCTGAGAATCTTGTCCAGTGAATTAAAATTTCAGACTCCTCAGATGAAATGTGCCTTTAACACTAAGTTTTAAAAACAGAGAAAAGCCAAGGGTCCTAGTGTGAAGTCAAGAGAAAAGCTGGGGGGAGAGAGGAAGGGGAAGTGGATTTATTCAGATTAAAGTTTGGAAAAGAGACTTAAGTAGCCTGAGATGTGAGCTCATCCTTAGTTGGAAAAGAGTAGAATATAAATTTCTCAGGAGCTAGAGAAAAAATGTTAGGCCAAGGATGGACCAAATTCTCGGGGCAAAAAAGATGCATTTGGATCAAAGATGATCAGTCAGAATTCCCTAGAATTGAACTCTATCCTTTTAGCTTGTGATTCACTAACTTATAAATAAATAGCTTTTAGCCTTTATCTTTTCTTATTTTGAATATCAGACTCCCTCATATGTTATTAGGGCATCAATTAATTGATAAGATATGTGGTTCAGAATCAGAGAACATTAGATGGGATTATACTAGATCTCTTAAGCTTTAATTCCTACCTTAGGAGCCCTTTGAAAAGAAATCAGAACTAAAGATAAATGCAGGTCCATGGGAAAAAAAAATTCCTTTTATAAAAATTCAATTTACCAGCAACTTTCTTCTGAATTACATCATTTCATTAAGGTAATATACTCCTGTACGATTCTTCCTGAGACAATCTCTTCCTGTTGAGAGCTTTGTTCATATAAATCAAGTGTTTATGAAAGAATAGAAAAGTGTCCTCATTAAGCATAATGTAATAGAAAGAGAATAATTTGGAATTTTAAAAATCTGATATGAATTCATAGTTTTCTTATTTTCTGCTTCTATTATTTTTACTTTCCTTCTTTGAGCCTCAGTTTCCTAATCTGTAAAATGTCCATAAATTGAATATTACAAAGGAAATCTTATAAATTTTCATTTATTTTCATGAGGAGATTGCTGAGGTAGATGATATGTAAAAATTCTTCCTGGCTCTAAAAATGATATGCATTATACATTAAACATTACCTTTTAGCTTTTCTGTGTTCTTTGCTAAAAATAAAATAGCTAAAAAAAAAAAAAATAGCAATTAAGTATTCATTAAGCTCCTACTATATGCCAAACCTTGCACTAAGGATTGTAGATATGGAGACAAAATTTAGACCCTTTGCCTAAAGGAGTTTGCATTTTAATGGGTAAGATAACATGTAAGCAAATGTGTATAATATAAATATAATAATAATAATTAATATGATATAAATGTGTAATAAATAGAACAACATTAATATTTACAAGACATACACAGCAGATACAAGGTAGCTTCGGATGGGAAGGCACTCACATCAGAAGGAATAGGAAAAAACTTCTTATTGAAAATGGTGAGCTGAGTCTTAAAGGAAACCAAGGGGTCAGAGGCAGAGATGAAAACACAGATCTTCTCTTTTGGACATTCTCTTGGATGGGAATCAGACAGTGCAAAAGCATATAGAAAAAAGATGGAGTTCAATGTGTGTAGCAAAGCAAGTAGTCCTCTATGGCTAGACCTTAAAAGTTCTTGAAGAAAGGAAATCCATAGGAAGGGACAAATTTAATAAAGAATTTTAGATGCTAAATTAAAGGTTTCCTAGAAGTAATGAAAATCTAGTGGAATTGAATAAGGAGGTTATAGCATGGTCAGGTTTAGGGAAAATCACTTTGGCCAACCAAGTAATGATTTCTTTATCTTCCTTTTTTTTTTCTTTTAATGTTTCTGCTGCAATGACACTTTTGGATCTCCTCTAATTCCATCTGTTTTCTGTCCATGACCATTCACAGGTAAGTTAGTTGATCTATATTTTATTTTTGTGAATTTATATGCATGTGTTTATGTATTATGGTTTTACATTCTGGATAAGTACTGACTGTGTGTAAAAGTTCTCTGGAGAACAGATATGTTCATCCCTTAGTTCTTATTCTCCCTCCAAATTTCAGTTTCTTCAGGTTTTATGGGAAGAGAAATAGGTTTCTAAAGAACTAAGTGAGATGCTGTGTAAGGTTTTGATAATTTTCCCAGTAGTTCATTTGAAACCTAAACTCATTCATATAGTTTATGGAGGTAAAAAGTATATTTCCTTTCTCTCTGAATAAAATATGAATTCAGGATTGGGGATGATGTTCAAACTGAGGATAGATAGCTACCTAGCCACTTGTCATGAGTATCATAAAGGAGGGGGAGGTAGATCAGGATATCTTCTGAGGTCCTTTCATTCCAAACCTGTTCCATGTTTCCATGACTCTAGTGATTGAGACTGAACATAAAGAGCATTCTCTAAACAAAACCTGAAAGTCAAAAGTCTGAATCTCTTTACCTTGAAATGACCTCTTCATTTCTCTTACCTTCCAACATTAACACATTTAACCCTAAAACTTAATACAGGATCAAATGAAATAGCAGATGAAAACCTTAAAGCATTATTTAAATGCTAGCTACATGATGTTGATAATGATAATGATATAACTACATGATGACTATGATGATGACGAATAAAATCTCATTACAGTAGATCCCAAAAGCTGTCCATATGATTTTATGTAGAATTTGAGTGCATCAAATGCTTCTTGAAATAAGAGTCATTGGTTGGGATTTGGACATTTTTCTGTGATATAAATATTTTTATATAGAAGTATCTCCAATTTAAACAAACTCTTTGAAAATCTGTACTTAGATTTTAAAGGTTTCTAGTGGGTAATTTATAGGTTTGGAGCTTAGGAATAATACTTATTTTAAAAAAGCATTCTTTTTAGAATCATTCATCATAAGGTTCTTGAAAAAGTGAGTTTTCTAATGCTTTTAACATGATTTGATTTATAGGCAGTTAATATGTATAACAATATCTGTTGCTGAACTATGCTTCAAACTCTAGTGTGGAGAAGGTTCTCTCTCTCTCTCTCTCTTTTTTTTAAATATTGCTGTCCCTTCCTTAAGAACTCTCCTCTCTCTCATCCCACCATTGACCTTTCTGTTTTAACAAGTGAATTTACTCAAGCAAAAGAAATCAACATATCTGTTATGTGTGAAAATATATGCCTTATTCCATCATTTATCTGAAAAAAGGGAAGAGGCAGCCATTACCCATCAGTCCTCCTAAATTCAAGCTTCTGTGATATTTTTCTTTTACATTCAAAAAAACTTCCCACTTTAAATCTCCTCAAAAGGAAGGGGAAAAAATAACTTTCATAATACTAATTCAATATGATAAATCTTCTGTTTTCTGTGATTATATTAGCACCTCAGAATTTTAACTACCATATTTCCTTTTATAACGTCTACATCTCCATAAGCTAGGGACTGGTTTCCTCATATAGAAATACGCAGTTTAACATAGGTTTGGGTTTTTAAGACTAACCAAATTTAAGACTAATCCATGAACTTGCTAAGTTGTATTTTTAAAAAATATTTTGACAGCTGTATTTCATCTGACTTTCTTTATATTTTATTTCATGCATTTAAAAACATTTTGCTTAGGCAAATATCAAGAGGGTCCATAACAAGCTAAGAATCCCTACTCTTTCATTCTCCCTAGACTCTGCTTACCAAGTGAAAATGGGGTATGGATTATAATTTCATAACCTAAATTACTAGGTTTCCCATTGATCTGTTTTGGGGTTTTTTTGGTTGTTGTTTGTTGTTGTTGTTGTTTTTAAAGAGAGGCAATTCTTTTCTCTACTATTGGCAATTGACATTTGTTGCTTTCAAAATAACTCTGAACAAATCCTCCCACACTCATCCTGAGGACTACTTTCACTGAACTAGAAGTTGAATCTTAGGTGGGACCCAATCTTGGCAAAATTGTTAACTTGGCAAAGTTTGTTGCCTCCTCCATTGCTACCCTTCTTTCAGTTCTCCACTTCTGGTACTCTAAACCCACTGTCTGCTTTCTGAGCATCTAGGATTTTCTCACATGCACCCTTCCTGGGCCTTCTGTCTCCTTCCCTGCTTTTAGTCAAATCTAAAGTCATTTCTTCAGAATCCCTCTTAAGCTTAAATGTATTGCTCCTCCAAAGAGTATCAGCATAGTCTAAGAGCTGCATTAACCAAAGGAATAAACATCTAATCAACATTCAGGCTTTGTGGAAGGAGTAAGAGTATGTATCTTTTTTAGGAGGAAAGTAGCAGTGGAAGAGCCTCCTAATCATACCATGTATTCCAAGATCACATATTTAGGGCTGGAAGGGACCTTTGAGTTTAACCTCATTTTACAGATGACACAACTGAGTCTAAGAGAAGTGACTTCCCTAGATTCATACAAATAGTAAGAATTTAAGGCAGAATTTTAACCCAGTTTATTCAGACTCCAAATGAGGAAGACTCTATGCTCTGTCCACAATTTCATATTACCTTTACTTTTGCCTATGCTTAAGGCAGGGCCCAAACCTGGTTCTCTGTTTCCACAGTGCCAGCATCTCTCAAAAAGATGTTCCATCGGTAGAACAGACCTGTTCTCCAAGAATGAGCCGATCACACCCTCTTAGACATCAAAGGTCTTTGGTGGTTTTAGAGAGGATTTGTTCAGACATGCTCCCTATTTAAGTATTACACCTTCTTTCTTACACAGGTAGATTTGGGTGTTTGGCTCTTTTATGCATTGCATCCAGATTAAAATTTAATTACTCTAAGAAAAAAAAAGAAAGTGTTGACTCATCCACTCAAAATCTATAATTCTGCTTCCCATCCTCCTTTAACTATCTCCCTCCCACCCCTTCTACCCTTCAATGACTCAAAAAAAAAAAAAAATACCCAAGACCTAAAAACTCCTGTTTGCATAGTATTTTTTGTTCCTGCTTGGTGACTTAGGAGGACACACAATGCCTTAGAAAACCTGGGTTCAAATCCTAACTCTTCCACTTAATAACTGATTACCAGAGAAAAGTTTTCTCTGAGCCTCATTTTCCTCATGGGAATAAGAATGAGGATAATAATAAACTTATCTATATCATATGCTTTTTGAGGAAAGCACTTTGCAAACCTTCAATGCTACATAAATGAGGATTATTGTTATTAACTGGATTGAGAGAAATCAAAGGGGATAATGTATGTAAAGCACTTTGCAAACATGACTACTCTACATAAATGTTATTTCTATTCTTGTTGGTATTTAACGTTCACTCACAAGTGAATGAATGAAGGGGTAAAATAAATAATTCATAAGGAAGGTCAGTTAAGCTTCAGAAGAAATTAATCTGTACTCTCCACCTCATCCTGTTCAGAAATCTGCTTAAATTGAAAGATGTTTTGGTTGATAGAATCTGATCTGGGAGCCAGAATTGATAGCTTTGGGTAGGAGTGTGTCAGGGAGGCTCACAAAAAACCCCACAAGTCCATGGTGGATACTAGTAAAGGTGGGAGAGACATTGAACTGGGAGGAACTTCTCTCTCTCTTCCATGGTTTGGCTTCCCATAGCTCAAGGTCTGGAATCTTAGTAGTTCACCTGATGCTTTTAGGCCCTAGGAAAACTGGCTCATGCTGCCTCAAAGCACTCTGAAATTATTTTTTAAAAGCCAGTCAAATGATGTACTTATGAGGAAATAGTTCTTCCTAATAGATAAGTGGACTTTGAAAGCCAAATTGATGTCAGAGGCTGCTTGGTAAGTATACGGAGGTCAGAGCTAGAAAATGTCTTTAGGGAACTGCCTTCCCTAGTAGCCTAGGTATTCCTGTAAGTCAGTTTCATACAGCTTGCCTCACGATTCCTTTTTTTTAAGTGTTCTGAATGTCCTCTTCAGGTCTGATATCAACATAAAGTCTTTAACTACTTTAGTGAGGAAAAAAGAAGGAAAGAAAGAAAAGAAGAAAACAAGCATATATTAAGTACCTAAAGCCAGGTACCATGCTCAGTACTTTACAAATATCTCATTTGATCCACACAACAGCCTTGGGAGACAGGGCTTTTATAAAGGTGGCCACCGAGACCAATCTGAATTGAACAAGTGGACTTGTACAGGGTCACACAGTAAATAAGTGCCTGAGACCAGACTTGAATACAAGTCTTCCTGATTCTAGACCAGGAGTTTATCCACTCTACTATATAATTGCCTCCAAAAGGGACTAATGGAAGCTTCAGGCTTTCTCTTGGGACAGCATAACTCAGCAGAAAAGAAAAGTAGCAATGAGCATAGGTAGCTTTCCTAGCTTTGTTAAGTCAGTTCTCCCTTTCTTTCCAATCCCTTCAGAGCAATCCTGCCAAATTTCTCATCAGCATGTCCTCTCTTATTGTACTAATTCATGCTTTAAATGTGGTGATTTTTTTTTTCCATTTGCCCTAGATACAGCTGTATCTAAAGAACTGGCATCTCTTTGAAGTGAGATGTTAGGTTTGCCTGTGTTCTGACTGGGGCCTTGATGTTGGTGATAGTTGGAAGCCTTGTGTTTGGATGCAGTGTCATTTAAAACAGGAAGAAGGAAAGAATACCTCTAGAGAACAGGTTCACAATCTTTAAATTGAAGACTCAGTAGGAAAGAAAAAAGTGCCAGCTTGCCTTAGAGCTTTCAGGTGCCTGGTCAGGTATCATATTAAAGTGGTGTTTGGGGATTTTCTCATCCTTCCTGGGAGTGATGAACCTAATCCAATAGAGTGGATAAAATCTGCTCTATTTTTTCATCAGTCCATGCTCCTTAGCCTTTCCCAACTGAACATTAAGCTTCTTGAGGACAGGAATCTAGCAAAGTGGGACACTCAGTAAAATTTTTTGAAAGGGAAGAGGGAACAAAGAAGAAAAAATATTCCTGGTATTCCCTATGAAAAGCACTTCCAGTGGAAAAAGTGAAAACAATCACCCTTCTACTTTTCTTGCAAGGTAAAATGTCGAATAAAATCCCATAAGTATAAGCAAGTAGCTCCCTTTAGTCACTTGTTCTCCTGTCTCCATTTCTTCGGCTAACAAAGCCTTTGTCTGCCTCTACCAACAGTCCTTACAACCTCACTGGGTATCTCTCTTCTGGTCTTGACAATATCTAGAAATCATTAAAGTTTCTGTTCCACAGAGCTGTCTCTGTCCCTAGATGTGCTAAGAGTCGTCAGTTATGGTTAACACTAGGGCATTGGAAGCTTTGTACTTTGATGATTTTGTGTGTGTCAGAGTGAAAGCAATGTTGCTTACAGAACTTGGGCATGGCACTTTATCATCAGACACACTTGTGGGGCTGGCAGGCAGGCTGACTGGTTGATTCAGGGCCTTTTTGAGAAAACAGATCACTTCAAGGGAGCTGAAGGAGGCTGCTCAATTTGTAGTTGAATTGGGGAAGCTATCATGGGGTTGCCAGCATCAATTATTTGGGAGGCATTTTGGAGACATCAGAAAAATGCTGGATTTGGAGTCAGAGGTGGTTCTGCCACCTATGTGGCCTTTAGTAAGTCCCTTAGACTTATCTGGACTTTAGTTTCCTCAACTATAAAATGGGGGTGTTGACTGGAAGACTTCAAAGAACCCTATTAGCTCTGAATTAGGATCCTGTAGGACGGCAGCATAGTATAATGGGACGAGAGCCTAAGGAGAATAGAATGTCTGCTATGGGACTTTAGCCAGCTTTTTTCCCATCACGGCTTGGATTATCACCAGTCAATCAAACCATCAGTTATTAAATACCTCTTTGTGCTATATGCTAGGGATACTAGTACAAAGAAGGAAAACACTAGGTCTAAAGGAACTTGCATTTCATTCAAGATCATGTGCACCTATTTATATGTATGTACAATTGTCTGGAAAAAAAATGAGGTAAATTTGGGGGTAGAGAGGCACATGTAGCTGGGGGAGGGTGGCTATAAAGAGCTCCATAAAAGAGGTGGGATTTGAACTGACTTTAAGGGAAACTAGAGATTCTTAGAGGCAGAAGGAACATATACCCATTCTAATTATAGGATCAGTGCCAAAAATCCCAACTTGGTGAATCCCCTTGGATCACCTCAGGTCATATACCTTTAAAATTCTCTATTGAGTCAAAACATAAATGAAGCAGGGGTAATTATTCCTGGCTTCATCACTGTGAGGAATTAGATAATTGATCAAATAAAGTGTTTCAATACAGCTGTTCAACACTTCACATAGATCTGTAGGCCAACAATAACTCTTGAAGGAGGTGAGCATTTTGATGAAATTGCTAAAAGGTCTCAGGGAATACATTTGATTTGTGGTTCAGTTTGCCATTTGAAACAAAAGAGTAGCTAATAAAAATTTCCAAATATATTTTTATTCTCTGACTTTTGTAGCTTTTCATAAAATGTTGGGTATGGAAAGAAGTTACAAAGTTATGTAATTAATATGAGTGAGATAGACAGTTTATAGATTAGTATGATTAAAATAGCTTAGAATTTAAAATATTCATGTATAATCATTGTTTATTCTATTATGTTTATGGAAATGCTTGTTTTATTTCACAATTTAAAATATATATTTTTAAATACATAAAAAATTTTTTAGCTTAGAAACAAATTCAATGCAGCAAACATTTTAGAGTTACTTTTATTGTACAAGGCATTGTGCTAAATGCTAGGGATTCAAAGATGAAGCAGTACCGGCTCTAAAAAAAAAACCTTACATTCTACTATAGTTTTTTCAGTATGTAGTTACTGAATTAACCAGTTTGGAGTGTAGTCTTTTTGGGGTCATTTTAATGACCTATTTTAGCAGAAGTAAGTTGGTCATGATTATTGATTGGATAAGAAGAGAATTAGAGTAGGATCGAGATACTTGGCTTCCCATATCAGCTCTTTTTTGAGTTTATGAAATGAAAGCATGGAAACTAAATGATCTCTGAAATAGAGAATGATAAAATAGTCACCCTTAGAAGAATCTCACATTATCTAGATCAGTGTTTATATGGTCTTTTAACCAACCCACAAATTACACCTTCACCATCAGAGACCCTTTCTTTAATTAAAAAAAAAAAAAAAAAACTTAAAAACTTGCCTTCTTTTTCTCTTTTTTTCTCTGATGCCAGCTCCTCCTGCACTGGCCCACATCCCACTTTATCTGGCTCCCCAGTTCTCCCTCCTTGAGCCATTGAGAGCCAACATATTTGGGGTGAAACTGTGGAGAGTACAGTGAACTACAGTACAGAGATTAAGTTATTATATTAGGTTTGCACTTGAGTTTGGAGTAGGAAACCCTGACATGTAGTCCAACCCCTTCATTTTACCTCTCCAAAATTCTGTGGTTCTGTAACTACTCATTAATGTAAGTCAGAATCCCAAGCTCTTTGGAACAAAGGTGGATAGACAGCCAAAGTATGTACTAATAATAACAGTACACGGAAAAATCAGGACAGTTGCTTGGCAGGGCCATGCTGCTCCATTCCTATTTTAGAATCTCCTTTGTTAAAATATGGCACAAGGCTTTGAAGACATGTGGCATCCTACTTTAGATCAAAAGGGATCTCTTTGGTCCCATTCTGGAGGGCTATATTGTCTTGTGCAATTAAATGAGCAGCCCATGTATTTATATTCAGATGAATGCCCTTGTTGCAGTAGACAGCTGTCTGAGGGCATTTAGCTCATTCAGTTAGAGCACAGTGCAAATGCGGCGAGGGTCATAGGTTTAATCCTTGTATTGGACAGTTTTCTTCACACAGTAGGAGCAAAGGGGAAAAAAATAACACCATTCCATGATGCATCCCTGACCTCAGCCCCACTATTATTTGCCCTTGATCTCCACTACTGGAGAGCAACAAAAAGTACTCTCTACAAGTGATAGAAAGGTCAACAGTAACATCTTCATACATGGGTTGGCTCTATTTTAAGAAAATTTCCTATAGGAAATCAGACCTACACAACACTATTAGGGGTTAGTTAGACATATGAAATGATTCTTCACCTTATTGAAAGATTCCTTTACATATTAGTTCCATTGAATGGGAACATCCCCTACCAATTCAGAACACAGAATTGTAGCCCATCTGCAACTTAGTAAATAAGTGTTAGAGTTTGACTAAGGTAATATATAATTTATAAAGATAAATTATAGATCAGTCAAAAGTGAGATTTGATTTGAAGTCCACTATTCAATTTACAACATCAGGTGACCTCTACAATACACCTGAGGCATTGAAAATGTTACCTCCGTGTACCAAAATTCAATTTACCTATAGCTTTTTAAGAATACATCCATTTGGCGAAATGGCATCCACCTGTAATTGTTTTGGCCAATTTAAGGAGAAAAGCTTATTTAAATGGGGAATCCTCAGTGGCTTTAAAAGATTTTAGCCATGACATTAAAAGGGAAACTATCTTGGGTTTTCCCTGTCCCAGAAGATACTCTTAGCTAACCTACATCTACAGGAAAAAAAAGTCTAGAAAATTTTCCACAAGTTCAACAGTGTGCATAGCTTTGAAAGTAGGCTTTTATTGTGTACCCTTTTTTCTCCCCAGATCCTTCCTAGGAAGGTGCTTTAGTTTTAAGAAAAATAAAATAAAAAGGTAGGGCACATTATCCTTACATATTCTGTTTGTAGAATCATGGAAGGTTAGCATTAACCTTTCAGGTTCTGAAGAATGAGGCACTACTTCACAAAAGATTCCCCCACACAACAGAAAGTATTTTAATATTCCATCCACATTAGAGATTAAGGATGTATTTGGAGGTTTGGAGTCTTTCCTTTTTCTTTTCCCCACATCTTTCTTTGTAAGGGGAAGCCTGTCCTGTAACTTGAATGTTCAAACTTAATGTGCATCCTTGGCTCACAACATCTGGTTTAAACCCCAGCCACCAAGGAAAGGGAGTTCTCTTCAGACGGTCATTTCATTAGATAGTCATGTAATCCATGAGAAGTGGCAATGGTGGTGGCAATAGTAGTAATAGCAGTATCAATAATGATGATGATTGATGATAATTAACATTTATATAGCATTTACTATGTTCAAGGCTCTGTGCTAAACACTTAACAATTATCTCCTTTGATTCTCATAACCACCCT
This sequence comes from Sarcophilus harrisii, assembly GCF_902635505.1. NCBI lineage: Eukaryota > Metazoa > Chordata > Mammalia > Dasyuromorphia > Dasyuridae > Sarcophilus > Sarcophilus harrisii. The sequence goes on from NC_045428.1 coordinate 319,030,005, forward strand.
GAGAGATAAGTGCTGTTATCCCCATCTTACAGATGAGAAACTGAGGCAGATTAAATGACTTGCCCAGAGTCATAGTGTTTAAGGATGGATTTGAGCCTTCCTAACTCCAGGCCCAGTGCTCTATGCCACTGCAACGGTTACTTACCCCCACCAAGTGAGGCAGAAGTATAGAATCCGCAAAGCAGATCCCAGTTTCAGAATTACCCATGTCATGGTCAGTCCCCCATCCTTGGCGAGAATTTTTCATTTTTCCAAGTATTTTCACATTTGTGGTCTGATTCAGTCCTCAAAATACACTCATGAGATTTTTTTTTATAAACAGAGCAGGTGTTACTGTTATATCACCACTTCCCTCCCTGAGCAATTGGAGAAAGCACTCTGCAAACTGTCATACACTAGATAAATGTTTAACAGATAAAGAACTGAAGTTCAGCAACTAACCCTGGCCTGAGGCTTCACAGGGAGCTGGAACTTGAAACCATCTCTGTGGACTCCCAGACTCTCCTCTTCTTGTTTTCTTTCACATTCAGTTCACACATTTTTGTAGTTTATTGTGTGCCCAGCACTTAACTGGGTGTTTTTAGGTCCAGTTTGATGGAAGGAATTCTGCCTATTAAATGTGCCCATCTGTCTGCTCCTATTTGGGGTAAGAGTCACCCCAGTGACATAAGGGGTTTGCTCCCCTTGGTGATTTCCATGGGTCACATTTTAGAAAGCAGACACCCCTGCCTGTGGGTAACGATGTAGTTCATTTTTATGTGCCATTAGGCAAAGTAGGGAAAGTGGATGTTAGCTATTATTGTGTTTTCCTATTCTCACCTGTTCTTCCTAGACCTAGTTTCTTCTCTCTCAGTCAGGCACAGAACTTACCTAGGAAACATTGCTAGCTTCGTAAAGTATGGAATTGCAAGTGAAAAAGTAAAATCCTCAGTATTAAACTGATACTGATTTGTATCAGTAAAAAGGAGAGGGAAAAGGAAAAACTAGTGCATGACAGTTTGCAGAGTGCTTTCTCCAATTGCTCAGGGAGGGAAGTGTTTTTGTCAGAGACCTTAACCTCTAGCTCCAGTGTAAGAAATGTCTAGGCAGAGAGCCCTTCCTCTTTGCCAAATTTCAAATCATTCAATCTATGTTGTTGCCAAATTGATACTTCTAAAACATAAATTGGACTACATCATTGCCCTGCTGGGGAAGTGTCCAGTGGCTCCTTGTTGCCTCAAGACAAAACAAAAATTCCTGGATCTGACGTTTAATATATCTTTCCAAGCTTGAGATTTCATATTATCTGTCCCTTCCCACCTCCTTACCCCTGCACCAATCCATCCATTCCAGACTGTGTTGCTATCCCATTCTTATCTCTCATTTGGAATCTCTAGCTCCTTCCAAAACTAGCTTGAATACCACTTCCTTTCCTGATGCCTTCAGTTCTTAGTGATTGCTTCCCTGTCCCTAAAACTACTTTGTCTATATTTTATTCATCTGTGTACGTCACACTCCAAACCCTTCTGTAAATTCTTTAATGGTAGAGACTATTTCCTTTGTAATCCCATGATCTAGTACAGGACTTTACGTGACAGGCAATTAATACATGCTTGAATTGAATTGAATAGATTTGTCTTTTGAGCACCTACTTCAAGTTTAGTGTGATGCTAACTGCCAGTGGAGAGAACAAGGAAAAGGACTATGTTTTTTTTTCCTGGAAAAATTTACAATCTGTTTGGGGAGATAAGACTAGAACACTTGAAACAAAGAACAGTCCAAGGTAGAATGTATTTTTTTTTTAATATGGTGTAGTAAAGGCTTCACACCAAAGAGGCAATCAAATTGTACAAGTGGACAGAGAATTGGGTCTGGAGTAAAGAAAACTTGAATTCAAATCCAGCCTCAGACACTTACTAGCCATGTGATCCTGGACAAGTCTAACCTCTGCCTGTCTCAATTTCCTCAACCATAAAAGGGGGAATCATAATAGTATCTCCCTTCCAGAGTTGTTGTGAGACTAAAATGAGAAAATTAGATAAAATAATTTTGTAAATTTGTAAAGTGCTTAGCGTAATGCCTGGCACATAGTAGGCACTATACTAAAATGTTCCAGTGGTTCCTATTTTATGAATCTACTGCACATGCGTAAGCTAAACTCTGCTGTTAGCCCTATAAGAATTCACAGGAAAATGAAGGCTGGCACTTTAAACATGGGGGGCCGGGGGGAGGGGGAAGATGATGAAATCTGAGGGAGGTTCTTCTCCTTCCTAAGACTTCCAAGTTCACAGGACTAGTAAGTAAGTGGCAGAGTTGAGATTACAACCTTGGACTCCTGGTTCCTCTTTTCAATATTTTTTCAGGACACTATTCTGCTCCCAGCCAAAGACAGATGAATAAGATTTGTATCAGTAAAAAGGAGAGGCAAAAAGGAACAATATGAATGAATCACGGAACAATCATGTATGTTCTTAAAACAATGAAACCCATTTGACTAAATAGAAAGTTATTATTTGTCCTTCCCATCTCCCTTCTGCTTTTTATTCAAAATTAGCTTTAGCTCAGTGAATAGAGTCCTAGGTCTGGACTCAGGAAGACCTAAGTTCAAATGTGGTCTCAAACACTTATTAGTTGTGAGATCCTGACCAAGTCAATTAAAAAAAGAATCAAATGAGCTACCACTTAACATAGTACCTGGAAAATAGTATGTACTATATAAATATTGATTATAAAGAATGCAAAAGTCTTTTTTTATATAGGCATATTCCAGCTTTGGTTTGGAGACTAGTATCAAAGGCCATGGGACTAGTAAACAGTGAAAAATTATTACAAAATTCCATGCAGGTACACCTTGCTTTATACAGTTTGGAAGTTGACATGAGAATTGAAATTTTGCAAATCACATCACAAAAACAACAGGAGAGTTGGCTTTTCAGAAGGAATCTTGAGGGAAATTTTTTTTTGTAAAACAAATATACTTATCTACTTTTATGAGTCCAAATGAGATAATATTCCTAAGCAACAGACAGTTAAATAAGTTTGCAGAATAAGCTACTTTTATTTAACATAAAGCAAGGTACAGTGTTTTAAGACAGTCATTTTATGTAAAAGGAATAACAGCCAGCCATGTCTATCAACTAGCTTCCACCCCTTAAACAGAATAAGGTCCAGAAATAAAACCTTATTTAAAAGAAAAAAAAAGGAATTAAATCAGGCAGCCAATTATTATGCTAAATTTTGACTATTTGAATTGGGATTCCCTATGGGGCAGAAGGGGTGTGTAGGTTAAATGCTTTACAAGGCCAAGAAATTTAGTGAAACTGGCCAGCAGCTGCTGGAATCTGTTCTGAGGTAGGAGGATTTTATAGGAAAGCATAAACTTGCCTGGGAACTTCCCAACCTGATCTACTGCTGTGTTTGACTGGCTCTAAAAATTTTGGGGTTAAAAAAAGAAAAATGAGCTAAAAACACACAGGCCTTTCATACATGCCTTTAGCAGATGTGGAATTCAGAACCGGGGCCAGCAGCTCTTGTGCTAATGGGGGACTGAGTTTAATGAGCTAATTAAGATAGTTTTATACTTCAGGCTCCTCCAACTTCAGCAGAAGCACTTAAAGTTTTTTGTATCCTCAGTGTGAACCTTGACCCCTATCCTCTAAGGTCAAATAGTTTCTCACACTGGAGCCCAGCTCCTTCGCTTTGGTGATTCCTTCCTAAGCCCAAATAGAAAATGAACAAACTGGGTCTAAACTCCCTCTGTCTTATCTCAGCAGTTACTTCCTCACACCATATTCCTCTGCATTTATCTGCCAGGGTTTAAGCCAGGTTACATGGAGCTCTTCTCTATGAAAAAAGACAGCCCAAATTTAAAGCTACCTTCTCCTATTTTCATGCCCCTTAAAATTCTCTTAAGTAAATGTCTCTTAAGAGTTTTCAGATGTGGTCTCAAAATATAGCAATTAATCTGGCTCTCAATAAGCTAGATTTAGTGTAATTCCTTTAAACAGAAACAGAGTTGAAGTGTGTTTGTATACTACTTTGAAAACTGGGTATATATCTAAGCAAATAAATGATATAAAGTAGATTGTAAGAGGAAGTGTTTATAAACTATCTACAAGAACAAACCGTTTCCCACTGTTTGATAAACACATGGTAGGTGTTTGATAAGTACTTATTGAAGTACTAATAGGTTACTTCGTTTAAATGAGCAAATTAAGGCAATTTGTATCTCTGACTTCCCTTGTTTTAATTTAGAAACAACCATTTACATAGAGACTGTAGGTCTGTTTATTACAAATTATTTCTTTATATTAATTAAAGCAGACCTCCCCCCCCCCCAGAAATGCTTCAATTGACCAACAACGTTGTCACTCTTCTTATAGTTAAGCCATTAGAAAGCCTATATTTGATAGTAATAAAACATCATTTGAAAAAAATATATAATTCAGATTTACTATCCATTCAAATAGATTTTCCCTCAAATAATTCAAATTAAGTTTATATTGGCAACAATGAATAGTGTACTGAACTTGGCATCAGAAGCCTCCTTCTGATATTTACTGTATATGTGACTCTGAGCAAATCCCTTGAATTTTCTATATGTAACATGGGGATAGTAGTAGATAATATCTGTATTAAAAGCGTGATGAGGCTTAAATGAGGACATTTTTATTAAGTGCTTTGCAACCTTTAATGCCCTATAAAATTCTAGCTAGTTGGAGAGTTTATGGAGTCAACAAGATTATTCCCTCTAAAAAAAAGACAAAGGGAATAAGAGATTCATTGCTATAGAGAATGAACATTTAGCAAATCATTTGTAAACCTCAGCTCTCCTGATCACATAATTGTAGCTTCTGTGTCTTGTCCATTTGAATACACTGTGATCTTAGACTTCTGTGGAAAAGATTGGAAACATGATCCCTCTGGGCACAGTCCTTACAGATACAGCTGCTGCTTTCTCTTTTCAGATTGGATTTTGTGGTTCCTTTCTCAGCCCTCCATTCTTCTGACTGTCCAACAATTTAACTACTACATAGAGAATCAGGAATCTGTCTCATTTCTGTGCTGGACAGAAACCTATCCTGAATCAAAAATGGAAAACCACCCATTTCATAGGGAATAACTTTTTTGGTGAATTACAATGTAAAGAAAGAAAGGAAAGAGCCCTAAACCTGAAACTCAGAAAAAAAGTTATTTAATCCCAGTTCTGCCAGTCCAGCTCTGTGAGTGTGGGTAAGCAGGCTTTGGAATCAGTTTCCTCTTGTGTAAAGCAAGTAGCCTAGTGAACTTGAAGGTCCCTTCCCATTCTGTGGTTTTGTGATTCTACAGTTCAAGGGCTGTGAAGGTCTTATGGACCTGTAATGATTACAGTGAGGCAATCTGGCCTAGATTGTCTTTATATATACCACACTGAAAGACTGCTCTCCTGGGATAGTGATAATGGTGATGGAGAAGAAAAAAATATCTGTACCCGGGAACACTGACATGAAGTATGACTGATGTGGAGTTCACAATTCCTGAGACAGAAAGAAAAAAAAAAAAAATTCCCCTCCACTTCTTCTGCAAGTATGCAATAACAATGACCATACATTCATTGTCTGTCATTTCCTCGTGAGCTGTTGAAAAGGAGCTTAAGATACTGTCAATCAATCTGTTCATTACAATTACTTCAGATTCTCCAAAGTCTATTTGTCCTAACTGGATTAGGAACTCCAAGGCCAGTTATGAAAGCACAATTATCTTATATGAATTCATAAAATTGTAGGATATTTATAGCTGGTAGAAACCACTAAGATGTCTTGCAGACATTTTTTGAACCCACCTTACCACATTTTGGAATCCATCTTGTTCTTAAGTGTAACAGTGACAAAAAAAAAAAAGACCTAGTCTCCAGTCTCATACAGTATTTCTGGGAAGACAAGCTATATATATTGATTCAGGAGTAAAATAAGGCATTATGACATACCAAATGAATGTAATTATATGCCAAAATATGTGGTACAAGCTATGAGCTCTATGGGTGGTTGAGAGAAAGAGCAGAGGTATATGGGGGTATAGAAGTAGACACTGGTAGTTATTGGCTAAACCATAGAGATTGTGGATCATAAATTTAGCATAGATGATCTATTCCAACTCTCAGGTTTTACAGAAGTGAAAAAATGAGGTGTTAAGATAAGAAGGGACCAGCCTAGAGTCACACTGATTATAAGTAGCTAAACCTCTTGGCTTTCAAACCCAGACCCTCAAATTCAACATGATCTTCATTGTACCATACTGACTGCTGAGTGTGAGATGAGACTGGGAAGGTAACTTTTTTTTTGGTGATATTTTCCTCTTTTTTTTTCATAATTATAACTTTTTATTGACAGAACCCATGCCTGAATAATTTTTTACAACATTATCCCTTGCACCCACTTCTGTTCCGACTTTTCCCCTCCCTCCCTCCACCCCCTCCCCCAGATGACAAGCAGTCCTATACATGTTAAATATGTCACAGTATATCCTAGATATAATATATGTGTGCAGAACCGAATAGTTTTCTTGTTGCACAGGAAGAATTGGATTCAGAAGGTAAAAATAACATGGGAAGAAAAACAAAAATGCAAACAGTTTACATTCATTTCCCAGTGTTCTTTCTTTGGGTGTAGCTGCTTCTGTCCATCATTGAGTGATTGAAACTGAATTAGGTCTTTTTGTCAAAGACATCCACTTCCTTCAGAATACATCCTCATACAGTATCGTTGTTGAAGTATATAATGATCTCCTGGTTCTGCTCATTTCACTTAGCATCAATTCATGTAAGTCTCTCCAAGCCTCTCTGTATTCATCCTGCTGGTCATTTCTTACAGAACAATAATATTCCATAACATTCATATACCACAATTTACCCAACCATTCTCCAATTGATGGGCATCCATTCATTTTCCAATTTCTAGCCAGTATAAACAGGGCTTCCACAAACATTTTGGCACATAACAAGTCCCTTTCCCTGGGAAGGTAACTTTTAAACCAGGTTTTGGAGAGCCTTTAGTGGCCCACAAATAATTATGAAATTTATTTGATAGACAGTTGGGGGCCTTTGAAAACTTTTGACCCAAGGAGGCATGATCTCACCTACACATAAAGAAGATAAATCAAGCTGGTGGCAGTGTGAAGAATGGGTTGCAGGAGCCAAACAAGAAAGGCTGGGAGAATTATTAGAAAGCTTTTTCCATAGTCCAAGAAGATAATAATGAGGATGATAGTAGAAGGAATTGAGAGAAAGAAACAGTTCTGAAAGATGGATTGAGAGAAGTATGGCAGGGTAGAGAATAGACTGTCCTGATTGAAGCTGAGGATTCTAAAAGAAACTTAAACAGAAAAGGTAGGGTCAGATTGTGGGAAGCTTTAAATACCAGGATGAATAGTTTGCCCTAAATGTTTTGAGACTTTTTACTTTAGCTTTTTAGATCTGGAAGACTGCAATTGAAGAAACTATCTTGGGAAATAATTTTCCCTTGTATCCTTGAACTCTGAGTAGGATAGCCTAACAGAAAGGGGCAAGCTGGGTCAGATAAGCCAGAGAGATGCAAAGTGTAGATTAGCAGTCATTATAGACCTAAAGCAGGAAACATTCCTCCTGGAACAAATCTGGGGCCTCCAGTTCCACTCCCGAAGCAAGCTGAAGTGATTGGAGGAGGCAGCCTTGGCTAACAGCTGCACAGCGATGGGGAAAGCACATGGTGCCCCTCCTAAAGGGAAGCCGGAGAGAATGTAAGGAGGGAATGTAATAGGACAAAGTACTATTCTTCAGCACTGAATAGAATTATAGCTTCCCCAGCTCCCACCCATTCCCACTCCCCCCTCAGCTCCTGGGATTGTGAACGCCATATGTGTGCTTATGTAAGGCCAGCCCTAGGCAGCTCCCCCTTCTCTCCAAAGGGTCCCCCTACTTCCTGCTGAGCAGAAACAGCGTGCCCAGGAGGCAAGACATGCCATTTTGGAGACTGTCAGAGCCTGTCATAGTGCTCATTGGCAGAGCCAGGATGAAGCATTTGTCCACCCTTGGCAGAATTTAAAGATTACACAGACGGTCTCCTGTGTGTATTACTGTCCATCTGAGACTTTTAGGTTTTCCTTAATGTTGAAAAGTCTCTCTTATCATCTCTTTCCCCATATGTAGTACTCTAGGCAGTCATCTGTCAGTGTTGTGAAATTTCCCAATCTAGTTTTGAAGGAAGCTAGGCAGAGGTTTGGTAAGGTTTTCAAGTGATCATCCCCAGGTGGAAAGAAGAGGACCAATAAAAACATCACCCTTTTTGTGGGTTTCACAAGTGGGACTGTTGGGATTCAGCAAAAAAAATTCTGCTGTACAGATGTTCCTGGTGTTGCATCATAGTCTGTGTCCCTAAAGGTTGTACAGAATCAGAAATTTATCCAAAAGTTTTTTTCTTACTAGACTAACACTCACATTTCCAAAAAGCTTTCCTTCCATTTCTGATATATTCAAGGGTTTCTCCACATTCTAGCTTTGAGTTCCTATGTCCCCCAATTTCATATGCATTTGAACACAGATTAAGAACCTCAAAAAAGAATGATGAAGAGCAGTCTTCTCAAAACAGGGAAAGTAGGAGGGAAACAAGAATAACTCAAAGAGTAACAAGAAATTGCTGGAGAAGAAATTATCTAGTTACTCTGGAGAACATGGATGAGACTGGATGCAAGAGAGATAGAGAAGAGCTTATGTAATAGAACCTTTTAAATATGCTTCATTATAGCAATAATTTATATTACAGTTTTCAAAGCACTATCATATATGTTAATTAACTGGAGTTGTATAATAGTTTCATGACATACATAGAACAGGCATTATTAGCCCCATTTCACAGATGAAGAAGTAGTTATGGGAATTAATTGCCTCCAGTTTACATAGCTACTTATTGCTGGAGCAAGGAATAAAATTCAGATCTCAGACTATTAGTGCAATGCTTTTTTCTACTCTTTATATCTCCATAAATTTTCTTAAGCCAGAAATACCTATCCCTCCTCCTTGTCCTTCCCATTTTCTCTGCTTTGGAGGAAAACTTACTGCTTTTCTTAGATCCTGGTGAATCTTGGGGAGAGGGGAGTCAGGACCAGAAAAACTGAAGGTAATGATTAGCTCTTTTATTGATAGAACAAAAGATTGATTGAATCATGACAAGGGGGATTAGTTTTAAAAGGGTTAGCCTTTAAAAGAATTTCCCAGTTTTGCTGTTATCTGACTCTCTGACCCCATTTGGACTTTTCTTGGCAAAGATATTGGTGTGGTTTGCTATTTCCAATGAACCAGCTTGTTTGACATATGAGGAAACTGAGATAAACAAGATTAAGTGACTATACCAGGGTCACACAACTAATAAATGTCTGATGCTAGATTTGAACTCAGGAAGATGAGTCTTCTTGACTCCAGGCCTGGCACTACCTAGTTTCCCTTGAATTTCCCCATACTTAGGGATAATTGTTGTCCCAGGGAGGCTATAGAGCCTTAAATCAGTCATTCCCTAATAGAATGTAAGATTAAGGGCAGGGACTGTCTTCTATTTTGACTGCCTAGCATATGTTAAGTGTTTGATAAGTAGTTGTTAATTGATTGCTTGTTTTGGGGAAGGTACTTGGAGAGCCTCAGGTGTAACATAAATTTATTGATGCCTTTTATCTGAGTGAGGAGGAATGTTTTCATTGGGAAGACAGCTCTTCTCTAGTTGGGGAAAAGGAATAATTGTACTGCTCTGGGGCAGACAGCAGGACTGGGATTAGAAATTGCATTCTAAGAACACTGGGCTCATCATTTTGTTCATCAGTGAGCTTCCCTGATTGTGGCATCCAAGCCTGGAGCGAGGTCTTCTTGCTCATTAGAGAATGGTCCAGATGCCAGCAGCCTCTTGTTATCAGCATCACACACTGAGTGAAGAATGCCTCTCAGATGTCACACCCCTCGGTGAGGAGAGCCCCCTGCCTGCCTTTGAGGCAGGCTTGACACCTGTCAGGCGGCATCTTTGCTCTGCAGGGTTCCATGTAATAGAAGTAGTCGTGGGGTGTCCTAGAAAGGGCCCTGCTCTGAGTCAGGAGACCCTGGATTCCCGCTCTGGCTCTGAGCCTCTCTACCTGTGGGACAAGAGGCAAATGATTCCACCTCTCTAGGACCTTTTTCCTCACGTTAGATGTGGATAGGAATACTTTTACACTCTCTTCCTCTCAAACTTGTTGTTTAATGTAAAATTGGATGCAGGTGTGACATAATTAGCAACTAAAATCAGACCTATGGATAGATCGATGGTAGACTTCCAGAAACCAAAGAGGTGGCATTAGTTTCTTCATCTGCGAATGGGGTGTTTTGCTAGATGGTTGTTAATCTATAAGATCCTTTCCAAATATTCATGTGAGTTTAGTGGAGATTGTAAATTAAAACAGCAGATTAAATCCAATCCTCTCATTACAGGATATGGAAAATCTTTTAATACCTGTGTAGAATATATGTATCTATTTGTGTGTGTGTGTATATACATATATACACAATATATGTATATTGTATATGTATGTGTACATAATGTATATATATATTATATGTGTGTATATATGTACAATGTATAATGTATGTGTGGTTTTATATAATGTATATACATTATATTGTGTGTTTATATACATTATATATGTATTTATATACAACATATGTATACATGTGTATTTTATACATATACAATGTATGATGTACATGTGTATGTATGTAACATATACATTATATGTGTGTATACAATATATATTGTATTGTGTGTATATGTACAGTGTATAGTGTATGTGTGTATATATGCTGTATGTACATTATATATGTATATATTTATATACAATGTATAATATATGTGTGCATGCATACAATGTATATACAATGTATAATGTATGTATAAAGTGTACTATATATGTTTATACATGTACATATACATCTTTATTTCACCTTCACTTTTCTATTTCAAGATTTTCCTTAAAGCCGAAAGAATATAGGAAAGAGACCTCATTTAAATATTTTTAATTTGTGCTTATTCTAATGTTGGCTGAACTAAAGTTTTTACTCTATATTATCTATAAAGAAAAAGACTTATTAAATAAGTCAGAAGTGTCAATAATGATGCGAGAGAGACTGTCTTTTTTATCGTCATGTCCCAGGAAATAAGGGGTTTAGCCAAAGTAAATTTTCTTATAACTTGAGATTTGTCCTTTTAAAATACAAAACCTATTTTAAAATTTTTACCTGCTTAGGGTTAGAAATGCAAATATAACTACTTCCCTAACTTCTTAGCAAAGAATGCTGAGCCTTAATTTGATCATTTTTGATGACTTAGAGTTATCAGTATACACTTTGAACCAGAGTTGACTTGATTCCTAACAAGTGGTTATCCAATCTTTAGGGCAGTGATTCTCAAAGTGTGGTGCAGTGAATCCTGGAGGGTCTCTGAAATCCTTTCAGAGGGTCTACAAATTCAAAATTAGTTTTTTTTTCTATTTATGATAAATATCTATTATGTAACCCATATAAACAAAAACTCTTTGGACATATTCTCAATAGTTGTTAATACCGTAAAGATACTAAGAAGAAGAGTTTGAGAACCACTGCTCTAGGGGATGAGCTTTAGAAATGGGGAGGCTTTTATTTGTGGGTACACCTCTTTTCAACCTTAGGCAGCTCATTTCATCAGAGATATAATTGTTAGGAAGTTTTTCTTCATGCTAAACACTGCTTCTAACTTCTTTTTATCTATTAGTGACCTTGAAGGCCAAAGGGAACCAGTCTAATCCTCCTTCCACATGAATTATTGCATGCTGATATAATAAAGTCATGTCCTTAGGGCTTACTTAGGTAGGCAGGAATGTCTGCCCCAACACCAAAGGGTCCAGATTCTGGTCTTTCCTAATTGTTACACCTGCTTTTTATAATTGAGCAGCCTTTAACATGTGATTTTTGTACAGATTATTCATACCAATTAATTAAACCAATTATTCTTCACCCCAGATTATTCCCCCTGCAGCTTTCTAAGTATTCTAGAGAGGGTGGGAGCAATGAATTTTAGATTTTATATGTTTCTTTTCAAGTAATTTCCCAAAATGTCACCTGTTGTTTCATTTATGAAATATGTGTTGCAAATGAGCACTATCTAGCATTGATCAGAATAGACCTTGCATAAGGGAAGGGAACTTTTCTTCTTCTTTCACCTCTTCCCTATCTGGGAAAACTCATTCATTTACCAAATTTTAATTGACAGATAATAGGTTGGCAATTATGCAGAGTTTGCCCCAGCTTGTTTTAGCTTTTTTGTTGAGGTGTTGGAGACCTTTGACACACTAAGCTTAACTGAGATATACTATACTGTTTAGGGGCACCACCCCTTTAAGCCCCTGTCTGTGTTCATTCTGGGGCTGGCTTATGTTAGTAACAAAGAGACTGACTGAATGGTAGCTCTCCCTTTCTTTCCCCCTCTTTGACACATTCGGGAATGTTACCATTCCCAGGATGACAATAAGGGGCCTCCTCATTCCATCCTCCACCATGAAAACAGTGTCTGGGGACGGCAACATTATTGTCAACCAGACACATGTCTGTCTCATTGATCAGTAGAGAGTGGGTTATTGTAAGGGAAGCACTTTTTAAAGCCAAAAAAAAATGTGTGTTGTAAATATGAGTCAATATTGTTAGAGACCCTAAAAAATGAATCTATGCCTTTTAGTTGTTAAGTACTGCCAACCTCAGTACAAGAAAGAATCATGGGGAAAAGAGGAGAGGTTCAGAAAGTTAAATTTTTATTTTAGAAGTAAGTCAAATTTCAAAATAACCACTAGGTATGCTTCTTCAAAATAAGACAGTGATGTATTTGTTGTTTGTTTTTAATATATAAGTTGTTGCAAAGAAACTGTTTAATAAATTTAAGTATATTTTAATATATAGGTTGTTGGAAAGAAATTGTTTAATAAATCTTAAATATACTATAAATTATAATTATTATTAGTGGGAGATCTGTGCTATATACTAGATTTGAAGTTAGAGATCTGGTTTGAGTATCAGTTCCACTGATCCTGAGACCTTCTTTCTTGAGACCTTAATTTCTTCATCTGTAAACTGAGAGGGTGGAACTAAATGACCTCTGAGGTTTCTTCCAAGTCTAAATCTGTGATCCCATGATGTTGTTACCTAGACCAGCCTTCACAGAAATTTAAAATGGAAATTCTCTCCACTGATCCAAATCCAGGACTGTGCAGCAGAAACAGCCATAGATTTGTAAGCAAAAGATCCACATTTGTTCCTGGTGACCTGTACAAATCTTAAACTAGTGCTTTACCTCCCTGGGCCAGCTTCCTCACTTGCAAAATGAGAGTTCAACCTAGATGGCCTTTAAGTCCTTTCTAATTCTGAATCTGTTAATTCTAGAAGCCTGTAGCCCTTCTTCATAAAACCTTCCCTGCAAAATCTGCTATCACAATCTCTTAGAAATGAGAGGTATTCTAGTATTTTATGTCTAGACCACTAGATCAGCACTTAGCCACATCTCTCTATGTTGCTAAGTCATTGTCTTCCTTTTTTCCTCTAAATTTTTGGTTCCCCAAAGACAGAGATTAATCTTCTCTTTCTTTTATACTCCTTATGTAGTCTATCTAATACATAGAACAGATACACAACAATAAAATTTTAACTTGAAAGCCTGAATTAACCCAGTAGGTCATTAAAAATAGAGTCCACTTTGGTAGCAGAATTGAAGGAAAGCCTTCCTCTACCATTAAGGTTGCCCTGTATTTTTAGCAAAGTTTTGCTTTTCCCCTGTTAATGTTTTTGTGGTTGCCACATTAGAAAGACATTATAGGGTAAATATGTATTATGACATGGATAAGAACTACACAATAATGCAGACAGGCTTGGATTTTTCATGCTTTTTCCAAACAGAGGGATTTTCTCATACTAATAAGATCATAGATTCCATCTGAATAGTAAATAAAGAGCCAGCTGTATGGTGAAGTGGATAAATGGTGCAATACCCTGACTTGTCTTGAGTTCAAATTTTGCCTCAATCACATAGCAACCATATGACCCTGGGCAAATCACTTACCCTTGTTTGCCTCAGTTTCCTTGTGTATAAAATGAGCTGGAGAAGGAAATGGCAAACTACCCCAGTATCTTTACCAAGAAAACCCTAAACGCGATCACAAAAAGTGAGACATCACTGAAAGAGTTGATCAACAAAAGTTAAAAAGAGTATGTTTGTTGAGGGATATTGTGCCAAATAAGTCAAATTAACTTCCCTTAATATGATATTATTATATGTGTATGGGACTCTTTGCTCTCTCATTTAGAGTACCACAAAGCAGTTGGACTCATTAATGAATAATTAGTTAGAATAACCCCCAATAGCTCACTGACTGAGCTGGGGGCTGAAAGGCCCATTTTCACCTTTCCAGAATTTGTTAGCTCATTAAATGCTAATAATGAAGCGGAAATTTTTTTTTCTATTTCCTTGGGAACTTTTCCTGATCGATAGCCAAATATGTATGTGTGTTTGCCTGCTCTTGGGAGAGCAGAGGAGCCTAGGCTGCCAGGACTGGTGAAAGTAGAGCTTGGGACCATTATTCAATTGGAGAGACACAACAGAGCTTATTCAGCAGCCTGGGAGAGAGGCTTTCTGTTTAAAGCGACACTAAGCCAGATTACGTTCACCTACTTTCTATAGCCATCTCTTGACAACACCCATGTTACTTGGTTTCTAAATAAAGAAAGGAGTTGAAAAATGAAACAATAGAAAAGCTTAAAGTCCCTTCCGGCTCTAGAATTCTATGTCTCTGTGACTTCTGTCTCCCACATGTCCCTGTGGGATTGGTTTTGTTTTGTATGTGCCTTAACAGTTCATCAAACTCTCTCCCCCTCCATTGGGTAGAGCCCAGAGAAACTGAACCTCTCTCTTTTGGAAGCATAAAGGCTACAGTTTCCCTAAAGGTTACTGTCTGTTTTAAGAATAGTCATCAAGCTTATGATGGGCAGCAAACAGGACGTAATGAAAGGAGCATTTGACTCAGTTAAAAGACCTAGATGAGAATCCCAGCTCTGTCACTTAACTTCTGTAAGTTCCCTTATCTGGAATATAAGGATAATGAAAATATCATTACCTACTTCAGAGGGTTGTTGTAAACTGAGATGATGAATGAAAAATTTTTTGCAATCTGATAGCAATAATGACTATAATTTGAAATACTATTTTAAATCAACTTTTATAAAAATACAGGCTTTTGTTGGGTTTAAAAATCTTGTTTGAATGATCAGCTATTGGAAGTCCTATTAAAAAAATAAGGCTAAATTAGGATCATTTTCAGTCAGCCTGATTGGAGAGGCAGATAATCCAGAAAGTCAGCCTACCATCCCCTGCTAGGAGAACAAGAGAGAGATCCCTTTCTCCCTTGTGCTTCCTGTCATGGTAAAGGGAGATGCCAACATTTGCAGGAGTTACTTCCTCCAGTCATTTATCATGACCATGATTAACAGTGATTACTCTCAGATCTAAGGTATAAAGAAACAACTGAAAATTAGCCCAGGTAAAGCTTGTTGATAA
Source organism: Sarcophilus harrisii (assembly GCF_902635505.1). Taxonomy (NCBI): domain Eukaryota; kingdom Metazoa; phylum Chordata; class Mammalia; order Dasyuromorphia; family Dasyuridae; genus Sarcophilus; species Sarcophilus harrisii. The sequence continues at coordinate 319,045,580 of NC_045428.1, forward strand.
GTAGAATATGTTCATTTTTTGTGAACTTTTGTATTCAGTCAATGGGTGGTGGATCTATTAATAGGTTTTTTTTATTCCCTTTCATATAGTGCTAGAAATTTAGAACCAAAACAAACTTTATAGCTTCACCAAAGCCAAGTTCCATTCCATTTCCTCTTGGTCACCTATTCAGGAGGCAAAATATAGCTTGGCCTCAAGCTGGCAGATTTTCTTCCAAAAGCATCACTTTCATTCAATTCAGTTCAACAGATAATGGTTAAAAACCTACTTATTTTGTACAGAGCACTGTCCTAGGTATTAAATGGTACATTGCAAAGAGCCTATCTCTAGAGTCAGACTACATGGTTTCAGTTCATACCTTGGATACTACTCAGGAAACCTAAGTAGGTGACTTAATTCTTTGGGCCTCAAAAATCTTATAAAAGACAGAGATTGAATTAGATACTCAGAGATTTGGAGTAAGATAAGTGCATAGAAGAGATCAGAAAGACATGGGAGATTGGAGGAGAGAAAGATCACTTTTAGCTGAGGAAATAAGAAGGACTTAGGCTGCTTCATTTGGCTAAGCTTTTTGATTAGAGTTCCTTCCTCATTAGGTTCTCCAAAAAAAGTTGCTCATTATGATGTAACAGTAATAGCAATGAATTGGGATTCCCAAAGTTTGGGTTTTAATGTTGGCTTTCCCACTAACATGTCATTTGAGCCTCTTTGTCTCAGATGCATATTGCAATTAAGCTTCCATTTGTAAAATGAGGTGATTAGATTAGATGATCTAGCACTTTAGAATATCTGGTTTAATTCAGTCCAACAAATATTTTTTCAGGCACCTAGAGGATACAAATGTTGTAGAAACTCAAAATAGTCATTACCCTCAAAGAGCTTACATTCTACTGCTTACTAGCTCTTAAATTCTCTAATTCTGTAGGAGCATATATTTCAAGGTGGATGGGACCTTGGAAGGCATCAATTCATTCAGTACTCTCTTCTGTTGATTACTCTCATAATATCCTCTCAGATGTTAGTGTTCCCGAGCTTCTTGAGCTAGAATCCAAAAGCCCCACTGGAGTCAGTGGTGGTGCTCATGTGTGCTTTAGTATCCATTGCCAAGTTATGCCCATGGCAGCTACTGAAAAAATAATGGAGGCTGGTGGAGAAAAAATTGATGGGGCTGCTGGATACTGCTCCAAGGCAATTTCCCTTTCATGCCTTTCTAACTGTTAAGAATTCCACACGTGTACTCCTCTCTTTTTCTCTTCTCCATTTTTCTAAGCTTTCCTTTCTGTTCACCATCATCCCTCCTGGGGAATTCCAGATCCATTATGAAGTTCTTCCTGAGTTTAGTGAGAAGGTGGTATTTGGCAGGTTAAGTCTTGCCTTACCAAAAAAAAAAAGGGGGGGGGGGCTCTACATTCAGACTTTGAACAGGAAAAGCCGAAAGATCACCTGCCCTGAGGCAAATTTTGCTTTGTAGGATAACTATCAGGTGTAATTTTTGCATGTGTGGGAATTACTGTTTGCAAGAGGGCAGAAGATTGCTGGGTGGCCAATTCCATTTATAGGACAAGGAGAGAAGGAAAATCTGACCTTACTCATAAGAGAATGGTATCTGAGAACTAGGGGCCACAGGATGAGGGAGGGCAGAGAAGTAGGTAAAGGCCCCTTCATCTTCCAGCCTAACTTTTCTGAAGTGCTACCCTGACATAGTTTCATACTCTCACAAAACTTCATCTTACTTATCCATCCCTATCTCTCAATCTTCCCAGTCAGATTTTTCTCCTCCATATTGTTCCATACCCTTCATGCTCAATTTTTTTACTTGTTTATCTTTTTCCCTCTCTCTCTGATATATCCACTTTCTTCCTCTCTATCTGCCCAAGTCTTCCTCATCCTCCAAGGCCAAACTAAAATCCAGTATCCTCCGTGAAACATTTTTTATAGTTCACATTGATATCTCTATTCTTGAGACATGTAGCACTTAACCTTTAATCATACACCATCTGGCATTTGTATGTATTGTTGTAGTTAGATTATAATAATTATTTGTGTATGTGCCCCATCTCCCTACTCTTTAAGGCTGAGGTCTATGTCAGTCCATTTTTCTCTAACCGGCTCTAGTACAATTACTCTTCATAGATGTTTGTTGAATTGACTAATGGAACTTTTAATTAAAATTGCCCAATGTCATTAGTCTCCCTCATAGATCTTACATTCTGATAAGAGAAAAAACACATAAAAGGGAGCTGTATTAGAGTGAGGCACATGAAATATGCTGCAAGGGTTACCTTGGTCAAGCCCCAAAATGAAGCCCCAGGAAGGAACTCAACAATTAATGGGTCAGAAATGGTGGAGGGAGATTCCAGACACAGAGAAAGTGCTAGATACTGTTACATGTTCCAGGATGAAAACACAGGAAAAAGAAGAGTAGAAGTTTACAGAAAGAACCAAATGGAATTAGTCACTGTGCCTTCATTTCTGAATCTGGCTATCTAGTGATAAATTCCCAGTGTCTCTAGGCCTGTGGAAAACTGCCTGGACAACAGTCCAGAATTACTGGACAAATTACAGAATGTTAGAATCACAACACCCAGTAGGGGGTCATCTAGTCCAATACTTCATCCTTCAATACCAGCTCCACAGTTGTCTTGACTCCTACTCTTATGTTCTTTTTGCTACTAAGGCTGCCACATGACTATGGGGAGGAAATGAGGGGAAACAAAGAGGGTCGTTTTGTTCCAGTTGTGGTAAAAGAACATCAGAGGAAAGGTAAGTGTCCCAGAAGGAGAGGAGGAAGATTACTAAAAAGACAAAAGAGAACTGAAACACAATATTTCCATTTCGTGTTGGAAATCTTAAGATTTATACATACACACACACTGCCCTTTAATATTGCCATTTTTTATTTACGTGATGCTTTGGATATAATTTCTAAAAGCTTTTAATTGTTTCAATCTCCTTTGAACTTATTAAAAACCTGTAAGATAGGTGGAACAGATACTTTATCTCCCATTTGACAAATAAAAAAAATTGAGGCCTGTGACATACATAGAACAAATCTTCAGAGACCATGAAATAAAGGCAGTGGCAAAAGATCAAGCTAGAACCTGTCATTTTCATCTAGGACTAAAATGAAAATTTAATGAAATTCAGACATACGCAGATATTCCATTGTAATCTAAAAGGCTGCCTTATTTTTCTCGGTCAGTTGGTTTTCTGTTCAGCCAGACCTCGATGTACTGTTACAGGGTTGCCTTCCAGAGACACCAGGCAATATACCAGGATCAGTCACCAATTCAAGCAAGAATCAAATTTTAGGAGTCAGTTCAGTTAAAGAATACAAGAGCTAGAAAGGAACCAGCCCTTTCACTTGCTGATATGAAAATAGGTTCAATGACTTAGTCAGGGTGATATGGCTGCTTCATGACAGAACTACTATCACTGACTTCTCTGGGGCACTCTGCCTTTTTACAGATGACATCGGCTGCTGCCCCAGGCTCAGAGGTGGAATCTAGGTAGGTCAAACCTTGAGACTGGAATATTTTGTCCATCATGACTGGAGGCAGCTGGTCCCAGGAAAGCAGCTGAGTCAACATCAGAACCAGGGCTTAGGGAAAGATCCTGACACTACAAAATTAGGTTTGAAAAGCACTTTTTGAGGGATCCTCCTTCAGCAACCTCTTCTTTTTGAATGCTATCTAAAGGTACATCTCCGAAGAAAGAAGCAGCCTGATTTTAGCCTCTTCCTTCCCTTCAGCAGGGAAAGACAGTCTCTGTTTCACATATATAAATATATATATATATATATATTCTAGTCAGAATCTGACCTCAATGGGTTTTAATACTGCAGCCTTCTGAAATGGTGTGAAAAATGGAATGGAATGGAATAATAAGCACTTATTAAGTGCCGACTATGTGCCAGGCACCATGCAAAGTGCTTTACAGAAATGATTTCATTTGAGATACCTTATATTTGTAAAGCTCATCATAATTTTCAAAGCTCTTTCCCATCCATTATCAGCAGCCCCAGCAGGAGCAAATGTGTATTGAGCTTCTATTATGCAGTAATCACTAGGGATATAAAGATTTAGAAGACTTAATCCCTGCCCTTAAGGAGTTCACATTCTTGTTAAAGAGACTCTCTCCTCTTCTCCCCCCCCCCTCCCCCAATCTTCCTCCCTCCCTCTCACTCTCTCTGTCTCTCTTTCTCTGTCTCTTCCTGTCTCTCTCTCTCTGTGTCTGTCCGTCTGTCCCCTTTCTCTCTGTCTCAGTCTCTCTTCAGACACACACACACACACACACACACACACACACACACACACATTGTGAAGGATCATCTATTTAGATCAGTAAGGAATCTTGAAGGTCATTTAATGGAACTAAGTAAACTGAGACCCAAAGAGGTTAAGTGCCTTGCTTTCAGTCACACAAGTATTCAGTGGCCCATGTAGGGTCAGCACCCAGGTCTTCTGCCTCTAGTACTTTTTTCCCACCTTCTAACATACATGTATATGTTCAGTTTTCCATTACCCACAACCATAATATCTTATAGTTTTAACTTTAAAGTGTGTATATATATGTATGTGTGTATGCATATATGCACACTGTGTATACAAAGATAAGACATACTAATATGTTAAGATAAGATAAATACTCTATTTGTGTGTAGGTTATATATATATTCATAGATACACTAGATATGCTGTACTATTATATGTATTATGCATATGTATAGTAACTATGCATAAACAGAATATATACTATAATACTAAAATATATGCTGTATGATTTGTAATTCATATATGTAGTATATATGCACATATACAAAAGCATATATATGCTATAATTCTAAGATATCTATACCTGGGTTTTTTATTTATTTTTTAATAATCATAACTTTTTATTTACAGAACCCATGCCTGGGTAATTTTTTTACAACATTATCCCTTGTACTCACTTCTGTTCCGATTTTTCCCTTCCCTCCCTCCACTCCCTCCCCTAAATGGCAGGCAGTCCTATACGTGTTAAGTATGTTATAGTATATCCTAGATACAATATATGTGTGCAGAACCAAACAGTTCTCTTGTAGCACAGGAAGAATTGGATTCAGAAGGTATAAATAACTTGGGAAGAAAAACAAAAATGCAAACAGTTTACACTCATTTCCCAGGGTTTCTTCTCTGGGTGTAGCTGCTTCTGTCCATCATTGATCAATTGGAACTGAGTTAGATCTTCTCTTTGTTGAAGAAATCCATTTCCATCAGAATACATCCTCATAAAGTATTGTTGTTGAAGTGTATAATGATCTCCTGGTTCTATATATGGTTTTTACATGCATGTGTTATGCACATATCTATCTCGTGTATGTGCCTGTATATATTAGTGTTAGATACACACAATATGAATACTAAGATAAGGTATATATTGTCTTTATTTGGTATGTGTGTTTTATCTTATTCCCAACTAGACTATTAAATTCCTCAAAGCCTAGAATAATCCATCATCCCCTGCACCCCCTAGCACAGGTCTGGGCACACAATGGGAGGAAGGAAGGAAGAAGTGACCACAAGTCACCAGTGCAGAGCAATATACTCCTTCAGTCCTAGAAGGCACACTGGGAGGTGGCTGAATGGAACTACTCCAGTAGCCAGACTTTAAGATGTGTTTTTCCCCCTCATCTGCTTGAACTCCCTTATGGCTGTGCAAGATGCTTTCCCGCCTCCTGGTTTCCTTACAGAGGAAGCTATTGTTTTCTTTCCTTCTTGGAGCACTCTGGGGAGGGGATTTCGAAGAGCTTGCTGTGGATCGGGCTGTGTTAATGTGTTGTGAAGCATGTTCCTGAATGCTCATGCTGGGGAGTGGAGGGGGGGGAGGCGAGCCCCTGACCTCAGCAGGAGGCAGACAGTGGCCTTTTGCTTGGTTGGATAGGAATTCTCTACATTTTCCCCTTTGCACAGAGCTGTCTGTTACCTGGAGCAAACAGCAATTCAGTGCCCAGAGTGAGATTGGGAATACTCTGACCTGAGAGGGAATGCAGAGGATGTGAGTAGGAGAGAACCTCAACCCAGGGAGAAATCCATTCTTTTCAAGTTTCGTGTTCCTGCCAAAGGATGCCATAAGAAAGGCAACACTGCAGAGTTCAGCCTCCTCTTTTCCCCTTTCTCTCTATTTTTGGGGGGAGTGGAATGGGGAGAGGGTCTATATATTTCTAGGTCCTTGTGCTTTTCCAGTTCCTTCTTCAGTAAGAGGCCAGCAAGATTCCCACCCCGCTGTGAAATGTGGCAGCTGTCTAGCCTCCTCTCCCTCAGTCAAGGGCCAGGCAGGAAAAGCTTTTGATCTGTGACAGGCAGAGAAGCACTTACCCCTTCATTGCCACCTCCCATCCCCTTCTTCTTTCAGACCTGATTTTCGCCAGCCCAGCAGATGGGAGGCTGAAAGGAAAAATGGCCAAGTCCCATCTGGGCTGTAGACTCTCTCCTCCTGTTTTAAGCTCTTTTTGCCATATCCAAGAACAACACAGAGCAAAATCAGTCTTTGGAACTAAAACCTTCTCTTTCTGAGATGTGTCCCTTCATTTGGGTCCCCTGACTCTTCCCCAGGACCTTATACTGTTAGACCTCCTTATGTGTATATATAGGAGAAAGACAACTCTTCTAATCCCTGTTGAAAAGGAAAACAATAAGAATTTAAGGTATTCCTCCTCCAGGCTTATTTCATTGTGATATGGGCACTCTCAAACCAGTGAATTTAAAAAGTCACATTGTCAGTATCAGAAATGGAAGACCCTAAAGATGAACTAATTGTACCCCTTCCATGAATTTATGGATTAAAAAGGGAGTAATGAGGAGCTCGAGAAGTTTAAATTACTTGTCTAAAAATGACATAGGTAAGTGATTTAAACCATCATCCCTTTACTTCTAGTTCTTTAGTCTTTATAGTGGACCATACTGAATTAGTTGGTCATTCTAGTCTGTCAGGTCAGGATTCAAAGATTTTATCACAATCCTCAGAGTTCCCTTAACTCAAAGCTTCTTAACCTGGATTCTATGAATCTTTTTCTTTTCAATAGAATTGGTTTTCTTTTCAATCCTCCCTGTTCTGCTTTTTTTCATTTTAAAACATTTGGGGGGGGGGGGAACCATTTTGAGAAGGGGTATTTAAACTTCGCCAGACTGCAGAGAGCTTTATGGCACAAAACAAAAGCACCAGCCTTAATCCTTTCTACAGGTCCATCTAAATGACCATGGCAGGCTTTGAGTTTTTAGGATCCAAACCACAGTTCTTCCATTGGATAAAATTAATCACAGTCAGGATCTACTATGGGATGCTAAACTCTAGAAGACCTGTTTCTTGGACCATCCTGCGATCTCCAAGATTGGGGAGAACAGGCTTGTTACCTCAAGGCAAAGTCCACCATAATTAGAATAGACTTCTTGCCAAAAGCTTAGGAAAGGGACAGGATCTCATTCATAAGATACTAGCCAATTAAGTGGAAAGTTTTAGGTGTGAAAGCAATAAATCTTTAAAACAGGCAAGTTTGGGTATGTGCCAGGCTAGGAGAGATATCTTAGGGTAGGGGCACCCTTTCAGCAACCCTCAAGTCATATCTATTAGAGACCCACCTACTGTGCTTGTGATTAGCTACAGTTCTGGGCTAGAATATTGTCATTTCTCAGTCTCCCCTTCCTCTGCCTCAGGAAAGGAGGAGGCAGTAAATGTCACTAATACTTAGCCTTCAGAAAATGTCACTAATACTTACCCTGCCAGCTGCTAATCCCCTCACCTCCTCCACCCTCTAAGGAAGTGGGCGCATAGAATTGCATAGCAATATTTCTGTCACACTTTTCATGTAAAGAAGCATTTTAAAGGGGTTGGGCTGGGCTTTAAAAAAAATCAATAACCATTAAATATGAAGAGTCAGCTTGCCCTATAGTGTGCTGCCACAGCAGAAAATCAGACGCTCCTCAGTCAGCATTGCTTTTCTAGGAGGGAAGATTCTCTGATGGGTTCCTTCGCCTAAATTCTCATCCTGACCTTCAAGGCATTTTTGGAATCTTGGCCAAACCTACCCAACAAACTTTATCTCCTACTATTCCCCAACAGATACTACTATAATCAAATGGGGGAAATTTTGTCTATATTTCAGTGTTGTAAGAAGCCTTCCCGAGTATTCCAGTTGAGAGTTTTCTCTTCAATCAATCTTCCTCTCCAAGCTTCTAGGCCATATTCACTGTTTGCACTACACGATCCCTGATTAGAGTCTGCCTTAGTTGTTCTCTGATTGTTAAGCATACTTGTGTGTTGTTTGTCAAAGTACATTATAAATAACTCCCTTGCCAGCCAGAGCTGACTTCTCATAGAATCTTGGAACTGGAAGGACCTTAGAGATTTAATCCAAACCCCTATACTATCATTTTGCAAACAAAGATACTTCCACCAGAGAGAAACAATTTACCCAGAATCACACAGCTAGTTCTTAGTGAAATCAAAACTAGAATCCCAATCTCTTAACTGCTAATGCAGTGCCCTTAACATATACTACTTTGCCTGTCCTTCTCTAATATTCCTCATGCATTTCCTAATGTTGAAACAAAATTCCTAATATCAAAGTGTTACAATGATAGGGCATTGGGGCCAGAATTAGGAAGGCTGAATTCAAATTTGACCTCAGACTAAGTGTGTGATTGTCTGCTTCAGATTATTACTCACCTGTAAAACAGACATAGTAATGCACCTACTTTCCGGGGCTGTTGTGAGGATTAGGTGAAATATTTGAAAAGCTTTCAGCAGAGTGACTGAAACAAAGTAGGTATTTTGTAAATGCTTATTCCTTTCTCCCTTTCCCTTGCAGTACTTAAAATAAATCTTTGGTAACTTTTCAATAAAATACTTGATAAATTATCCTATGGTATTTATTATCCAAAGATATGAATGAATTATCCTAAGGTCCCTTCCAAGTACTGACATCCACTTGTTTTAGTGGAATGGCAGGGAAGTGACTTAACTATGCCAATAACCAAAAGCTGAATTCATTAGCACCCAAGGACCCCAACATATTCCTGATAACCCTGAAACTACAATCATCCCTGATTTTTCCTGTGAAACTGATCAGGATCAGGCATTGACCGTTTATTTGATTCAGATGCCACTTAGTTCATGGAAAACCTGGTCTAAGGCCACTTCCCCGTGAGACAGAGTGAAGGTAATTATCCGTAAACTGAAGGATGTCCTCTTAACCCAGATAAGAGCAAAATTCTGACCTTTGACTTGGTGTTCAACTGGCATCTTAGAACTTTTGCTCTTTGGCAGTATTTGGAAGGTTTTTGGGTTTTTTTGGTTGGAAGATTAATGGAGAAGAGCAATAGTTCAATGAAAATTTAAAAGGAGAGGAGAATTTGACTTTTAAATATCAAATAATATATATTATTATTATAGGTAGCACTAAGTGCTAAGTGTTTTACAAATCTTATTTCATTTGTTCCTCATAACAACCTAGGGAAGTAGGTGCTATTATCATCCACATTTTGTAATTGAGGAAACTTTGGCAAACCAATTAAATAACTTGTAAATGTCTGAGTCCTGATTTGAACTCCTGTATGAAGGGATTGGAGTAGATCCAAAAGTCCCAAGACCCTACACTTCCAAATCCTGTTATGTATGGATTACCAGCTGTTCCAGGCACCAGAAGAGGCCTTGATGAGACAAATTCACATTAAAAAGGTAGAGTCTACTTGGAGAAACAAGACTAATTACACAAAAGTGTAGCTACAGCTATAATTTTTACCTTTTTTTAATGAAACTAAAGATTAGAGACATCTCTATGATACAGTCAATAGAGCATTGGGTCTGGAGTCAAAAGACCTGAGTTCAAATTCAGCCTCCAATATTTGCTTAGCTGTCTGATATTGCCTCAGTTTCCTAAACTGTAAAAAAGATAATAACAGTATCTATCTTCTAGGACGTTTGTGAAGAAAAGACATGACAAAATTTGTAAAGTGCTTAGCACATTGCCTGGCACATAGTAGACTATATTATAATATATAGTAATAATAATTATTATACTGTATTATAATATATAGTATATAGTAATAATTATAATCTATATTGTAATATATTATAACATGTATATAGTGATCCATATTGTGATATATTATAATATATAGTAATAATATAATACATTATATTATTACACTATGTTGTAATATACAGTATATTATAATATACTGCATTTCATATTACGATATATTATCATTTATTATTATTATATCATCAAGAATTTATTGAATAGCATTTACTGAGAGCCTATCATGTAGAAGAAGGCTCCTGTAGTGTTTGAGAAATCCTTTAAGAAAGAATTGTTTGAGCTGGATCCTTAAAGATAGAAAGAATTTTGATGCATGATGAAGACTCAGATACCCTAAATTGCCTTTTTGAAAGAGTGAATGAACTTCAGAAAAGAAGAATTATGATAACTATAACTACACACACACACACACACACACACACACACACACTCAAAATACTAAAATGAAGCCCAAAAACTGAATAATTAAGCTGACTAGAGAAAGTATGAGAAAGCAGTAGAGAAATGGGGAACTACTGGCATAGAATGTTGCACATATTATCACCTGTGGTCACTAAGTTTTTCTGTGTTTCAAGGGAGGATTGCTTTGATTCAGGCTTATGGAACCTAAAGGAACTATTAATATAAAAACAAAAAATATTGATGAATTTTTTTTTACAATTCTCAAGACAGTTCTTATAATTTTGTGACTTTAATCAGAACATTTGAAAAGTGGATGTGATCCTTTTGGAAATGATACCTAAAAACATATAACTGGAGCTCAGAATTGTTTTATCCAAAATAGAAACAATAAAGTATTTGGGAAGGGGGAGGGGAGAGAGGAGAAGAAGGGAGGGAGAGAAGGAGGGAGAGAATTAGATACCTAGGAGTAGGTTCTGTCCCTTATTTACTATAATCAATATTGGCTTCTGGCTATAACCAAACAATTGAGTCATTTTCTTCCCTCCCCCATCTCTTGCCTTTAGCCAGAGCTCCTCTTAAGAGGATCCCTGGGCTATAACTAATAAACCTAGAGTTGTAAGTTTGGCCTGGGCCCTGCCTCCAGCTAACATTCCAACTACTCCTAAATTTAGTCTGAAGTTCTCTGAACTTCCCAGTCTGATTGTTTTTTATAGCTTTTGTATTCAAAGGAGTTTACTTCAGGCTAGGGTTTTTTAAATATGGCCCATTAATTTGTTTTTGTTTTTGTTTTACTTTGATAACTATTTCAATACAGTTGGCTTTTTTTGTAGTCCCATGTATTTTATTTTATGCATTTAAAAATATTTTTCTGAAAAAGGGTTTACTGCCCTGGGTTTGTGACAAAAAAAAAAAAAAAAAAAAAGCTTTGCCAACCCCTGATTTACAGTGTGTTTGAACTGTGCTGCCTTGCATTTCAGTGTTATTACTCTCCCATTCAGTTATGGCATGCCCAAGGTGTACAGCATTATCTGGCTTCAGTGGAAAGAATACATTATTTAGCAGTCTTTCGGTTTGGCATGTGAGCTCAGATCACATGAGCGTTTTCTGACGCAAAATGGGGAGAGACGTATCTGGTCAGTTGTCAGTGTCCTTTAGCTCCAAGCCTTCACTGTTTCATTAAGATACTTTAGGACAAGAAGTTTTTCCAATTTCCATCCATATATTGGAGTAGCTTATGACAGTGGTGTCAGATTCAGAAAGCTCCTACAGAAGGATTCATTAACTTAGAAAAACACCTATTAATATTACCTATATTCTATTCTATTTTTGTTTGTTTTGTTAATTATTTCCCAGTCACATTTTATTCTGGTTTTGTGGCACTCAGGAATATTGTCACACCTCTGGGTTAGAACTGAAATTTCTAGAATATGACATTGGGTCAGTACCAATTCAACCCAATCACTCCTCCCTACAGTTAGAAAACACAGAATCATATATATAAGAGCAAATGACTCTAATGTTGAAGTCACATATTATAGAAAATAGGGCATTTTTGGGGCCTCAGTTTCTTCATCTATCAATAAGGGAAGTGAATAAAATTATTTCTAAGGCTTCTTCCAACTTTCCCTCCCTGCCTCTGTCTCTCTCTGTATCTGTTCCCCCCCCCCCCCCCCATTTATATTTAGTGTCTGGTACCTAGTAGGTCCTTAATAGATGCTTGTTAACCAACTGACTGACTGAAATATATTCCCAGCAAAGATTTACACAAAGCAAATCAGAAAAAGTATCATCAGAGGAATATATGACTAGAAAAAGGGGTGGTAAGCCAGTAGTACAGTAAGTGAGAGTCATAGACAGCCCACATGGTCCATGGATATCCATCCATTGTCAAGATATTTAAACCAAGGCCTTTAGCCCAATAGCTGACCTCTAATGGAGAATTTAGAGAAGCATAAGAATGAGATATGAAGAGAAGCACTGATGCGCCGTGATCTACATTGGTGAAAGGAATATGTATATTCCTTTATATATATTTTCTGTATATGAAATCCTAACTTCACAAAGTGAATTGGTGTTGAAATTTAATGTTCTATTTTTGCTCAATTCATTCTGTCTCTCAAAAAAACAATTTGAAGTATCTGGATTTTCATCATATATCTAAATCCTTTCTATCTTCCAGGGCCTAGTTCAAATAATTCTTTCATAAAGGTTCCCCAAATACCATAGGGATCTACTTCTAAAGTCCTATATAGCACTCATTCTTTGCACTACCCATTTGATATATGTTGGGCTTCCAGTAAATGCTCCTCAAAAAATGCATGATGATGATAATATTATATAATAACTATTGTAGATTATATATATAGCTCTATGACCTCAGGCAAGTCATTTGGCTTTTGTTTGCCTCAGTTTTTTCAACTGCAAAATAGGAATAATAATAGCACTAATCTTCAGGTTGTAAGGAACAAATGATATGAGATCTGTGAAGCATTTAGCACAAGGCCTGGCACAAAGTAGGTCCTCTGTAAGTTTATATAGTGAGCTAGGATCCTAGACCTAGAGCTGAAGGAATCTGAGAGGCATCTAACCCAACTCCTTCATCTTCAACTGAGGAAACTCAGATGAGAGTGATTTAAATGACCTACTCAGGATTATGCAAGTAATTAGCATCAAAGGTAAAATATGAACTCAAGTCCTCCTCACATGGCTTTCACTTATGACCTTATTTGATCCTCTAGTTAACTAGAATAAGATAATCAGGACAAGGATATTCATCCTTTTCAACAGATAAGGAAATTTAAGTTTAGAAGGGATGAGTGACTTCACCTTCATAGGAAACTGCTGTTTAGCACAGGGTACCTCCATTCCTGACACTTGATTTCTAGATCAATATTCTTTCCTTCTAGATTATGCTTTGAGTCACAGAAATATCAAAAATTGCTTCTAGGAATGAGTCTTTTCAACTCCTGGATTTAGGTATTCTTAGCTTAATAAGAGCCTTTACTCTGGGACATGATTTTAGTTCTTTAGGCCACATAGCTATATGAGTATGTTCCATTGTTCATAAAAAGTAACATGAAGTTCGATGTTTGTTTCTTCCACTAAAAAAGAAAGACAGTTGTCAGCACCCATTGAATTGGTTTATATATATAGCTCTAACTGAAGGCAGGGAATTATTTTAATGCTCTCTGAAGTCCCTTTTAGGCAAGAGGCCAAGCTTTTATATTATGAAAATCAAAAGGTATGCATGCTTTATCAGCTTCCAGTCCCATTGGCTTTACTGTGACTATCAGACAAGATCTGACATAAATAAATGATTGGCCATTTTTCCTCAAAGCTTAAATGAGGTTACCATGAAATATTGTAGTTTGTGCTACTTAAAAGCAAAGAGCAGGCTAAAACTTGCAGCCACATTTCTACCCTCAGATTTCTGGGAAAAGATGACTTAAAATGTTGGATCTATATTAATCTGATCTTCATTATCTCAATTCTACTGACTTTTCAAGAAAAATAAAAGTGATCTCAAATGCTTCAAATATAGTGTTGATGAAGAAAAGGTTCAAGGTAAGACAAGATTACTTGAGCCACTTCTTTGGCTTCTGTCTGACTCCATAAGCTGATCACAGGCCAATTGCTCATCCTAACCACAAACAGTCCCTAATCTTGGACAATGATTGGCCTCAAACTGTGGCTTCAGACCGACTTACCCTGTGTAGATATTTCACAAGACATGTCGCCGATTATGGTAGAAGTCTGAGAGTCACTTAGGACAGGGTAGCTCACCACTTCAAGAACGACTCCAAGTCTAAGGTCTTACACTGTGGGTGCTCAGAGCCATGTCTAGCGTAAGATGAACAGGGCTGTAGTTCCAAAGGAGCCAGTTGCAAAAAGGACATATTCCCTTTCCAATCTGCCTACTGTCTCCATACTTCCGTTCAAGTCCTTTGCCAGGACTGCTAAGTGCTCCAAACTACTATCAGGCTGTCCTGTCTGCCGATAATACATCCCCCTCCTCCCCCCAACTGTTTTTTCTCTAAGTTCTGCTTCTGACACCATCTTTAGTCACCTCCCCTTCCCCGTAGGGCAGGTGACCAAAAAATGTGTGCATGTCTTTTCAGTCCGCAACCACCCTCCCCATTTTGGGCTTTGGCACCAAGGCACACCTGCTTCTGTCCCCAGCTGTTGACTGAAGCTGCTGTTCATGGTTTGCCATTAGAATCACAACTAGTTGCCGCGTTATCTGCAGGAAGCTCATCGCCCCAGCTGAAATTCTTCCCCCCCATCAGCAGTTCTTCATTTTGTTTTGCTTATTTTGTTTTGTTTTGTTTTGTTTCTCCAAACGCCATCTGTTTAGTCATTAGCCCTATCACTTCTCATCAATGGAGTCATGTCTCCTTTGGACCCCTCATTCCCCGGGTATGACGAGGCTGGCTTTTTTGCAGCTGTCACTCTTCCTGTTGAGGGCTGGACCAGTCAGGTGTCAGCTGGGAAGGAAACATCGGTTCCAGCCTGAGTCTCTTTCCAAACCCAGACACCAGGATGCCAGCTTGTTCCTTCAGGGCACCCAGTGCCAACTTCTATGAGCTGACTCCACTTCAGGGGTGCTCGTGGCTATGCCTTTGTTAATGGTAGCAACAAGCCCCCTCTACCTCTCCAGTTCCCTCCCTCTCATCTGGGCCTACACATTTTCTCATTGCTACTGCCCTCTATTTTCCCTGACCAGAAATGCCCAAACTCAGCAGGCAGGAATCCACCAAGCCCATGGCACAGAGCAAATCCTGAAATGGGAGGCAACTTGAATAAATAGAGGAACAGCTGCTAGGGAGTTCCTGGGCATCCGTACAGGACCTTCTTGTCAAGGGGGTACAAGAGCATGCACATAACAAGGAAACATAAGTACACACAGAAGGAATACAGGTGCACAAAAAGGACAGAGCCACAAAAATCATAAAATGCTAGAAGTGGAAATTATCTGGAGCATCTCTCCTCCCATCACATATATATACATATAGTATCCTTCCCACTCCATGTAACAAATTAGGAGAAAAGAGAGTTTAATTGCAAACATGATAGAGCCTAGAAAGAATACAGATGCAATATTCTTACCTTGTGACACAAAAAGCACTACCCAGAGATATAAACTCCATCTATCTGTTTGTCTCTCTCTTTTTCTCTTTCTCTTCTTCCCTCCCTCCCTTTTCCCCCTCCAAAGCACAGAAGGGCATGGGGAAAATAATCAAGACTCTTCCCAGTAATTTGTAGGAAATGTATTAATTAGGGGAGCTGTTGATGAGCTCTTGGTCTTGGTCTCTGACCAGCCTACGTGATGCTGAGGGAAGCTGGGAGTGGGGGGAGGGATTGCAGAAGTGGGATAGAGATATGAGAGAAGCACAGTGTTCCCTCGAAGTCTCCTACTCCCTCTGAGGAAAATGTGAATTAGGAGACTAGGATACTTGTAGAATAGGGAATAATGAAGGTCATACTTTTTCTCATTCTTTTCCTTTTTTCTACTCAGCCATTTTACATTACATATTATGTAGAATAAAGGAAAGTGCCAAGCCAGGAATCTTACCCCAACCCCAGCCACTTGGTTTTGGACAAGGCCTCTGAAAAATCAAGGGAAAAGGTTCAGGACAGAAGTTAGAGGCTGCTTTGAAATATACCTTGCTTCTGTCGTATTTAAGGTTAGCCATATTTCTGATGCTCCAGCCCATACAATTATGTTTTTTGTTTGTTTTTTTGGGAGGCAATAGGGTTAAGTGACTTCCCAGGGTCCCACAGCTAGAAAGTATTTAAGTGTCTGAGGCCAGATTTTAATTCAGGTCCTCCTTACTCCAGGACTGGTGCTCTGTCCAGTGCTCTACCTAGCACTTGTGAGGCAGCAGAGTGCTGCTGGATTCAAGGTGTGTGCCCCGTCACACATACTGACAGCACCGGCCAGGAAACCCCAGGCTCTCTGGCCTGGAATGTGGTCACCTGTTGTAAAATGTCTGAGCTCGCAAGAGCATTAGTCGTGTCATAAATACTCACAAACCAGCCAGCCAGCAGGGCAAGCCTGGGCAAGGGGAGCCTAGGCCAAAGGATTGAACAAGAGATTGATGAATGGGGCAGAAGGAAGAGTTCATAAAGTGAAAATGTCCTGATTGAAGCCAAATGCTCATGGCAGAGTCCAAAGATAGAAGAGGAAGGAAGAGAATTTAAAAGGAGGTTAAGGGAAAGTGCCAGGGCTTTGAAATATCCCACATTTCCATTTCTGAAAAACCTTTCTCCCTTTTAAATCTTATTTCCCATTGCTCTCTTATAGGTTTCCTCCACAGTCCCATACAATGGTCTCTTCCGCTCTACCCCTGCTTTGTGCCTGTGTTTTTTGCTCCTTTTTAGGGAGGTAAATGTTGTCTCCACGTCAGGAAAATAGAAGTCAAAAGACAGGCTCAAATACTTGCTAGCTTTGTAACCCTGGAAAAGTTGTTTAACTTCTATTTGCCTTGTTTTCCTCAACTGTAAAATGGGGATAATAATAGCACCTATCCTTTCAGGGTTGTGAGAATCAAATGAGATAAATCTGTAAAATGCTTAGCCTGGCACATAGTAGGTGCTATATAAATGCTTATTCCCTTCCTTTTCCATTATCCAAGTCCTGCCCATCCTTCAAGGTTTAGGTCAAGTACTATCCCCTCCACAGAGGTTCTCCTATCCATCTAGTCAAGACTCTTTAGTGCTCTTGATTTCTGTAGCACTTATCTATAACACTTCTTATTATCATCTTTATTAATAAACATTTATTCAACATGTGTTACTTATAGGGCACCATACACGTATACATCTGTCTACCCAGTGATATCATAAACCCCTGAAACATAAGGGTTTCTCATTCTCATGCACCTCCTGCAATATCAAACATTGGTTTGTGTGCATAGTAAAGCGCTTAATAAAGACTTAAGTGAATGAATGGTTGAAAAGGACACAAGCTTTGTGTCTGTTGCATATGCAGTAATTTGCTCCTTAAGTATTTATTTCACTAGCTTTATATTGATTTACTGATTCTTTAAAAATGTTACAGTGTTTCTTGACATTAGAGTGAACAGGTCTAGAGATGGTATCCCAGGGACTAGAAAACCTTGAAAAAAGTTAGAAGGTAGCAGGAAGGAACAAGGGATAAATGAGAAGGTAAATGCAGTGAGGTGGAATTAGGATTTCATAAAGTCTTGGAAATAGCTACTGGCCTATTGGTCATTGTGATTAAGAACTTCCAGGGCAGTAGGAAAGACTAAAGATGTCTTTCACTTTTTACACTGGAAACCATTTTTGATAAGGGAAGGAAGATAAGAACTAAATAGAAAGAAAATTGATGTTGTAAACAAGAAAAATATAAAGAGGAGAAGAAAAAATGAATTTATGTGGTCTGGTGAATTTGAGAATTTTTTTTTATTTATAAAAGTATTCTATGACTTATTTTGTGGAGAAAGGGGAGGCAAGAAAAATTCATAAAAAGGCTAAGATTTGGTCAACTTGCAGAGGGTGAATTAAGGCAGATTCTGTCTAATTCTCTCTGAAGTTCATGGGCCAAGCAAAAGGGGGAAATCAGAATCTGATCAAATGAACAGATTGTCAGATTCTTCCATCTTAAAAAGAGAGGAACTCAAAAAGATTTCACATATAGGACCATGCCCATTCACAGACTAATAGCTAGGTGATGGTGGTGATAATAGCACCCTGAATTGTACAGTATTTTTCTTTTTCCCAGGGGTCCTTTTGGATACAATGTATTACTTTACTTCACTTCCATGATGCCATAAGGCAGGGAGGGTAAATATTCTATTTCCCTATGTCATATTAAAAAAGAAAAGAATCCGAAGGCCAGAGTAGCTAAATATGCACCAATGTCACACATAATGAAGTTGGGATTTGAGCTGGAGTTCCAGCCCAGGTGTCTCCTGACTTCCAGCCATATTTTGCTGTACATTGAAGAAGATCAAACAGTCCGACAGATGCTGTAGGAATTGAAACAGACGTGGGTGCATCCTTTTTCACCCTCCAGGGAGAAATCTTTCATCATTCTCTCTTCTACCCAAAAAGTTAAGCCAATTTCAACCCTCTTGAGTATTTTAGTTGGGCATTTGTTCTGGCTTGTGCTGGCTCTGACAGAAAAGAAGTAAATGTTGATGACAGCGGTGATTTCAGAAAAAACAACTAAGTAGTTTATTGGCAACTTTTTTTTTCCTTCCAAGTATGTTTTTATAGTTCAATTAACAAGTCTTTATTGAGTGAGCATCCTGTGCTGGTAGTGCTGAAAAAAAAAAATGTGTAAAAGAAGGAAAAGTCAGGGCATCTACCTTTTCAGAGAGAGCTTAAACTTCTGACTTTAGTCAAAACATGTATCTGTACAGAATACTATAGAACTGTCTATGAGCAGGTGCTCTCAGCTCTGCAACAGGAAGGGAATCTATGAGTGTGAACAAAGGAAAGTTTTATGAAAAGGTAGTATTGAGCTGGACATAGAAAAATGATTAGGATTTGAATCAACAGAAAAGAGAATGAGCAAAGATAACATAAGCCAAGAGTGAAAAGCAAGTTAATTCCTGTCAGAAGTGAGACTACATCCTCCTAGTCAGTTGATTGTTTATTGACCTCCAGAGATGTAGACTGGATCACATCAGTTTCTTTTCTACTTAGGACAAATATTTACATTCTCTTAGTAATTCCAACTGATGTCAACTGAGGACTCTTCCCCTGTTGTATTTCCTTTGGGAGAAGGGAATAAGTACTTCTCTAAGCTTTCCCATCTACCCACTGCATTTACTAGATCCCCAGATCAAAGGGGCTTCTTTGCAACTCAAAGTTAGATGATTTTGAAAATAATGGGGCAACCAGGTTTCAAATTGGTTCTGGGGTCAAGAAGATCTGAATTCAAATGTGACCTGAGATATACCAGTCACTTAATATGTTTACTGTAAAATGGTGATCACATTAGTACTACCTCACTGGGTACTGTGAAAATTAAATGAGTAATATTTATTTTAAAAAACCATAATATTTGTTAGAAAAAAATCAGCCTAATGCCTGGCGCATGGTGTAGGTACTTAATAAATGCTTATTCTCTTCCCTTTCCCCCTAAGATAGGAACTTAGACTTGGAAGGGACTTTCCAAGATTGCTTGCTGTCTTGGAGGGGAGAGGAAAAAGAGGGAGGGGAAAAAAATGTGGAACTCAAAATCTTACAAAAATAGTGTTTAAAAAGGTTTGGCAGTTGTCAGTGCTATAAAATTACCCATGCATATAACTTGCAAATAAAAAGTTATAATAAAAAAAATAATGTTTAAAATTTATCTTTACATGTAATTAGAAAAAAAAAATGCCAGTAAGTCAAAGGATTATCTTATCCAACCCTTAATTGAAATTTGAAATATGTACCTCATCTATGGCATACCTCATAAGTGGTCATCTGCTGCTGCCTTTGAGAACTCCATGAACAGAAAACTCTTTTTTCCTTCTCTCCCCATCTCCCCCTACCTCAAAAGGAAGAGAAATGGGAGTGATCTCATTCCATTTTTGGAGAACTCTAATCATTAAAAAGTTTTTCCTTATGTTGAACAGGAATCTACCTCCCTATAATTTTCATCCTCTGCCACTAGATCTGCCCTCTGGGGCCAAGAGAACAAACCCAATCCTTTATCCATATGACAACTCCTCAGATATTTGAAGCCATCCATGATCTAAGTCTTCTCTTTTCCAAGCTAAATATCTGCGGTTTGTTTTGACCATTTCTTCTGTAGTAAGGCCTCTCGTGCTCTTACTCTGCTGAGCTCAGTGCTGCTTGGGCTCCAGTTTGTAAGTGCCTCCTTCAAAATGAGTAATCCCAAAATGGATAAAATGGTCCAGATATAATCTGCTCAGGAAGGAAGAACAGTAGAATAAATAAAATCTGTAGAAAGGGAGTCTTACCTCACACCTCCCTGGGAGCAAATTTCAGAATTTTTTTTTTAATTCTAGGAAAGAATTACATATAAAAATTTGTATAGAGAGAAATAACAGAATAAGGGAAAATGAAGTAGATGCCTAAGGTTCTTTTGAAGTTAATATCAAGGAATATAACTCAGGCCTTTATCTCAACTGTACTTTGTGCTTAGATAAATGCAAACATTTCTGGTGTCAAATTCTATTCAATAAACATTAAGTGCTAAATGTATGTAAGGCTTTGTATTTAGATGCTGGATTTGAACTTGAGTCTTCCTGGCTCCATGCCCATCTCTATCCACTGTACCATCAAGCTTTTTTTTGGCAGTAAAAATACAAAAATGAAACATGAAACAAATAAAATACAAATAAAATGTATAATAAAAGCAAACTAGAGATGCAAAACAAAACTGGGAAATTTTGAGCGTGTTCAGAATTCAGAAGAAGCAACCTGTAGGAGGTGACACGAGCATTTCAGCAGTTAGAAAGAGAGAGGAATTCTCTTCTAAGTATGGATCATGGTCTGGAGTACAAAACTGGGGCACAACAAGTTTGAAGAACAACCAGTGTATGTTTGAGGAACAAAGAGGATATAAAAAGAGAGCAATGTGAAATAAGATCGGAAAGATATGTAGGAAGCAGATCATGGAGAGCAGTAACAACCAGATCAAAGAGTTTGTATTTAATTTTTAGGCAACAGCGAGTCACTGAAAGTTATTTTTTGTTTGCATAGGAAAAAGGCATGATCAGACTTGTGTAAGTGAAGAAACTTACTTTCGTAGCTGTAGCGATCAGGCAGAGAGGAAAGAGTCTGAAGGCAGAGAGATCAGTCTTTTAAGAGGCAATTATTTTAGTTTAAGGGAGTGGTGATTGGAACCCAAACTTGGAGGTAGAAATCTGCATAAAGATCAGGGGACAGATTTAAGAGAGATTGTGAAGGAGAGAAAAACTCAACAAGCCTTGGCAAATAATTATTTGTTGGGTCTGAGGGACAGGAGAGAAGGAAAGATGACTTGAGGTTTTAAAACCAGATTCTTAGAAAGAATGGTGGTACTAATGGCAGAAATAGAGAAACCGAGCCAATGAGGTAGACATAGGGAAGAAAAGAGAAAGTTGAGTTTTCAATATAGGTTGAAATGCTCCAGCAAATAACTGAAAGTCTGGGATTATATCTCAGGAAAGAGATTGGGACTAGAGATAGAGATGGGCACCATCTATATAAAGGTGATAATTGAACCCATGAGAAAACATCATAAAGGGGGAAAGAGTATAGAAAGAAAAGTAAGCTTAGGATAGATAATCACCTTGAGGATTCAGGAACCATCAGTTAAGTCAACAGAGAACCTGGATGAGGGACAGTGTCACAAAAGCCAAAGGATGATGTGAATGTTATAATAATAAATTTTAAATGTACATTTATGGAATGTCAGAATATTCTCCTAACCCCATGAAATAAGTTGATAGAGAAATATAATAGATAGATAGAGCTATATATACATACATAAAAATATATGAGAAATTTGAAATTTAGACAAATGATTTTGCCCATGGACATGTAGCCAGAAAGTGATAGAGCCAAAATTCAATCCTAGTCTCCTCATTCCACCTCCAGTGTCCCTTCTACTGCCTGACCAAAAATCAGACAAGAACATTTATATTCTAACAGAGATTCCCTAGATTTCCCAGGAAATTTCTGATTCCACTGCACCAACTGTTAAGGCTTTATTGTTTAATTTTTTTATCCTTAATGTTTTTTTATATCATGAATTTACATATCATCTACAAACACAAATATCTCTATATAAAAAGAACAAGAAAGGGAATTTATAAGAAATGGAACTTCTGTTATATAGTTTATTTTGGTAAATAATAATAATAATAACTAATAATAATAATAATGTTCTGAAACTGGATACTTGGGAAAAGTAATAGAACCACTGGCAGAAATAAAGAAGTCAAGAGGATGAGGTAAATATAGGGGAAAAGAGAATAAACTAAAAGTTTGAGGTCATCGTCGTCGTCGTCGTAGTTGTGTAGTAGTAGTAGTAGTAGTAGTAGTAGTAGTAGTAGTAGGAACTAGCATTTACATAGAATCTATTAAGTGCCAGACACTGTGCTAAGCACTTTATATGTATATGTGCCTTTCTGTCCCTGTGTCTATATCTATACAATATTATATGTGATATATATGTGACATGTACATATATAATATCTAACAAAACTAGTAGTAAAATTGCTGTATTTGTGTCCCTTCAGTACTTTTGCTTTCTTCTGGGAATTTTAAAAAAAATATTTTTATTAATATTCTTTTTCTTACCCACTAAGCTACCAGCATTGTACTTCAAATAGAAGCCTTTCCTTGTCACAGGAACATATAATCTGTTGTTTAACTTCTCAGGGGCCTCAGTCTACCCTCTATACATAGGAAATCTTTTTTCATGTTGGCTGCCTCCCTTCAGGGAATACTGGGAAAATTAACAAGTTCATATGGGACTTTGGATGAAGGAAATTAATTCTATTATGCAGAAAGAAAGCAGCTGAATTATTAACTACGAAAATAGGGCAAAACAAAGTAGTTGGAGTGATTAATTCTTTCCTAGACTCATTTAGACTTGCCCTGTCTCCCAAAAAAATGTGGCTTGAGGAGCAGTGGGGACAGCCCCGTCCCTAACCCCCCAATTCCTCCAATGGAACTGTCTAGACACAAACACCCACCCACTTTTAAGTTGCTATACAGTGTTTTCATAGGACAGAAGAAAGGAAAAATGCTGGAGAGTAGAAAAAGGAATCTGGGAAGCAGGAATCAACCAATAGCAAGATAGGAAATACATGTAGCAAGTCAGAGAAGAGCAGCTCCCCACTGAGCTCTCCAGGGGTGCTTTTAGATGGAGAATGGAGTTCTGTGAATGGAGATTCAAAGAGCCAGCCCTTCCAGACTGGACAAAACCTGACTAAAGAGATTATCAGTGCCTGTGACTGTGTATGGAGTTGGTTATTTTATATGGTGTTTCTGATGTCTGTTTCTATTCCAGAGATGGAGCTAAAAAGCCCAGCTTTGTTCATAGTGCCTTTTTGGTAAATGGGAGTTGGTAAGGCAAGATTAGAGAGAGCAAGGAAGACAGAGGAGAAACGGGATGATACAAAGGCAGAAGACAGGGCCAAAAGCCCTTGAGTCTGCCATTTTATAATCATCTCTGTTTTGTGGATGCTAGTCTTTCATCTGGATTGTGTGAGTTTCATGAAGTTAAGGAATTCATCTCAAACTGATTTATTCAACAAGCATTTATTAAGTCCCTACTATGTACTTGTGCTGTTGTATTCAGTATCTTTTATGTTCCTGTGCTTATGTATTAGGCAATAGCAACATAAAGACTAAAAAAATAAATAAAAGACAGTCCTTGCCCTCAACTTTGCCTTCTACTGCTGTTGTTCAGTCAGTCTGTTGTGTCTGACTGGTCTTAAATCCTGTGGACTATATAGTTTCAACTGTCCATAGGGTTTTCTTGATAAAGATACTAGAGTGGTTTGCCATTTCCTTCTCCAGTGGATTAAGGCAGATAGAAGTTAAGTGACTTAACTGACTTGGGGTTAAATTTGAACTTAGGTTCCAGGCCCAGCATTCTATCCACTGATTCACCTAGCTATCCCCTTACATTCTACTAAAGAAATACAGTAAGTTCACAAATAAGTATAATACAGGGAACACCAAGAAGAGAGAAAACAAGAACTGAGGAATTGGGAAAACTTCACAAAGGAAGCACATCTGAATGAGCCTTGAAGGAAGATGAAGATTCTGAGAATCCAAGATGAGGAGGAAAGGCGTTCCAAGCCTATAAAACAGCTTGTATTAATACCAGAAGCCAGAAAAAAAAAGTGGTAAGGTGAGGGAATAGTAGTTAGTAGTCTAGTTGGACCGGACTGTCTTGTTTGTATAGGGAAGTGTAAAATAATGCACAACAATTAGAAGCTAGATGGTGCAGGACCTTGAATCTCAAGCTGAGTTTGTATTTTATCCTGTAGACTAATATGCAATTTAGAGTCATGGAAAGCTGCTTAGCAAGGTAGTTCAGAACAGCTTATGTTATCCCCTGAGCAAAAGGATGGATCAGAGGAGAGTTTGTGGAAGCAGGAAGACCAATACCCTTTTTGGATCCATTACAGTTGGTACAGAGCTGAGAACACAGGAGATGCTTAGTAAATCCTTACTGATTTGCCTGACAGCTTATAAGAACATGATTGCCTCTGGTGTTCACAACAGTCTAATTAAAGGGAAGCACGGAATCCACAAGTATCTCACTTCCAGACTGGACCATGTAGACAGGAGCAGCTGAGAGTGCCGGCAGCAGTGGGATCAAACAGTTTCTGAGTGACCCTTGCCATCCCTACCACACACAATATGAAACAATAAAAGGGGGTGAGACTGAAAGTGGGAGTAGGGATGTAGTATCACCAGAATCTTTGAGAAGCATTATAGGAACATAACATTGGACTCTGAATATGAAAGCATGGATTCTTAGGCCTAAGTATGTCACTGACTTGCTATATAGCCATGTAACAAATTGCTTCACCACTCTGTCACATATATTATAATTATATAGGATATATTATTTACAGTATAGTATTATAAAATACTTTACTATATATAGCATATTATTTATAGTATGTAAATAGTATATTTATAGTATATGTTTTATAATAAATATATGTGTTTATAATAGGTTAAGTAAATAAAACTTTGAAGTTTACAAATCACTTGACATATCATTTGATTATTCAGTATCTCCAAGTAGGAATAACAATCCGTGACTTGTTTACTTGCAGGGGTATGGTGAGAGTTAAATTAGAATGGTACAGTAGATAGAGCACTGTGCTTGGAGTCAGGAGGACCTGAGTTCAAATGTGATCTCAGACATTTATTACCTGGGTGAACCTGAATAAGTCACTTAAACTTATTTGCCTTATTTTATTCATCTGTAAAATAAACTGAGAAGAAATGGCAAACCACTCTGGTATCAATGCCAAGAAAACCCCAAAATGGGATCATGAAGAGTTAGATACAACTTCACAACAGCAACATAAAATTGATATGATTGGTCCTCAAAAGTGACAAAAATATAAAGAATTACTATTTCTTTTTAGTCATAATTAAATAATAATTTAATCAAAGTAGTACACATGAAGAACAATGCTCAAATCTCAAGTGTTTTCAGAATTAGAAAGAGTCTTAAAGATCAACTAATCCATCTGTGATCTGCCTAGGAAATGATCACAGCAAGGCAAACAAAATACACAGGAAGGGACTCTTACTTCTTACCTCCTCAAGAGCAAACTTTGGGATCCTTTTATTTTCAGAAAAAGTTATACGAAGAGAAATAATAGAATAAGGGGCTCCCTCATTTTAGTAGGAGAACCTCAAACTCAAAGAGGTGATTTATCCAGAGGCATGGAGTAAATTGATAAAAGAAACTAGAAGCCAGCCAGACCACAACCCTGACCACAGAGCCAGTGCTTTTCCTGCTTCACCAAGGACACTGAATACAAGCCTCCCAGTCTATAGTGAATTAACATTTATGAAGTGCCCACTGTCTGCTGGGCCCTGTGCTAAGCATAGGAGTGAAAACAATAAATGCAAAAACACTGTAGAACACGATCCAAAATAAAGACATTCTTAGTGTGATTATCATTACTTGAATGTTTTTGAAGCATTCCTTCAATTCTAGCTATTTTTGTTTTTCTCTTTCTTCTCAGAACATCTTGCCCAAACATAAGTAGTCTTGTATAAATAAATAGTTAAACATTGGAGCCTGGCAGGAGTCCGCCTGCCCCCCCCCCTCCCCACTTTGTGGTGAGCAACCATTTAAAGTACTGATTAACCATCCATCTCTGCCTGGGATCCACAAATATGTTCACATGGAAATAAAACAGTGCTTTTCTCTGGGAAAGGGGACAGAAAGGGGTGCAGAGTCTGCCTCTGTACAATACTCCCTCAGGCTACACCAGCCCAGACAGTACATGGAATCACCTTGTATCACAGGCAGCAAATATATGTGTTTCATGTCTCTCCAGTATTGCTGGCAACAAGGAAAGCCTGTCTAATTTACCTCCCCCTCTCTGACATCACAGCAAGCATTCAGGGAACAGGGCTGTCTTGTACATGATTAGTGTCGGCAACTTTTCATTAATTTTTCCAGCTGATGGGGCTTCGATGCTAATGTTAATGTGTAATCCCCAGCTAGTGTCTTCAAGAGACATGGATTGTCTGGGTGGCCCCTGCTGTTGTGGAATCTTACACTAGGGTCTTCCCTCTTCCCCCATCCCCTCAAGAGATTGAGAACTTCCTTGTTCCATCTGTTGTCCTCCTTCTCT
Source organism: Sarcophilus harrisii (assembly GCF_902635505.1). Taxonomy (NCBI): domain Eukaryota; kingdom Metazoa; phylum Chordata; class Mammalia; order Dasyuromorphia; family Dasyuridae; genus Sarcophilus; species Sarcophilus harrisii. The sequence continues at coordinate 319,072,379 of NC_045428.1, forward strand.
GAGCATCTGAGTACCAAACCTTTTACCTCACCGCCTCAAGCAGACCTCTTCCCTTCTCACAACCCTTTTCTCTATTGTAACTTTAATATTTTTTTCTATGCTTTCCTTCCTTTGGATATTCTGTTTACACTTTCATCAGTTGAGAAATCTAGGGAAGGCTGGTCTGAATGAGTGATTTACAAATCACTTTCAGAATTAGAAAATTCTATTTATCTTTCTTTTCTTTTTTTTTTCCCCTGAGGCAATTGGGATTCAGTGACTTGCCCCAGCTAGGAAATGTTAAGTGTCTGAGGTCAAATTTGAACTCAGGTCCTCCTGACTTCAACACTGTTGTCTATCCACTGCGCCACCTATCCTAATGCTATTTATCTTCAAGAAAATTTAGGCATTTAAGTCATGGGATTTTAGATTCATAAAGGACGTTAGAGCAAATCTTCTCATTTTACAGATGAGGAAACTAAATCCTAGAGAGGGGAAGAAAATGACTTCCAGTGGCCCAAAATCTCAGCATTTTAATGCAGCAAAGGAATGACTCCTCCTGGATCAGAAGCGCCCTGGGTTCAGGCTTGAGCTGTGCTGTTCCCCATCTGTGTAGCCACAGTGGGGTCACTTAACTTTTGCAAAGTGGAAACCCCAGAATTTGTCTTACTTATCTAAAAGAGCAAGTCAGAGCATCCTATGAGAATGGCCGTGAAACCACTTTGAAAAATGGAGCGGGTGATAGTGAGATAAAGAGAGTAGGGGGTGTCCTGGTCGTATTGCTCCCTTTTTGTCTGTGTTTCTCTGTTGCTCCCTAACAGGGAAAGGCTGAGGTCCTGTTTGCCCAGCTATGTCACCTGTCGAAGAGAAATCACTTTTAGCTTCCTTTGCTCTCCCTACGGCGCCTGCTTCAGTGAAGCTTCCCACTCCACAGACACCGAGGGAAGCAGCAGGTCTCCACGGACAGCTGGGGTTATGTTTATTCAAGAAGCAGCTGGGGGCTTGACTGGCTGGCCACATGCCTGCCCCCTGCTGCCTCGCTCTTCCTCTGCCGGGGAATAGAGCTGCCAGGGCAGGCCCAATGGAGGCCTTCTGTTTTCATGCCGGAGGCTCTGTCCTTCATTAAACAAGCCAGCCAAACATTTTGGGAGGCTGTCGCCAGGCAGGGCTGACATCTCAGTAAAACATTGGATAAGAATGTTCATTTCAGGTCACTGGCCCTCATTCTTGTTTTTTTCTTTCTTTCTTTTTTTTTTTTTTTTTTTTTTTTTTAAATAAGACAGGGTTTCTCCATCTCAACCAGGCCCAAACAAAAGTGCAGAAATTATCCATAGTCTGATTCCATTACTAACTGCATGAAGCTTTGACCTGCTCTGTTTCCAGTCTCACCCTGAGACATTTTGTCTCTTTGCCCCAACCTGCTTCCCAAGGGACTTAACCTATAGGTGCTAGACTTAATGAAAACACCCAGCTGCCAAAACTTGCCACAACTCAGAACTCCTGAGCTTATGAACTCCAGCTTCAGCCTCACCGGTGGTCAGAATTACAAAGGTGTCACACGTGATACTGTGTCTCATTGTGAAATCCAGCACCGGTTTAAAAAAAAAAAAAATGAGATTGATGTCTTCTTTACTGAGTAGCCTTTTTTCCTATAGCATTGTATTTTTGGCTTTAGTCATGTTATAATTCCAGTGTCAAGAGCAAGATAATACCCATTCATCCATTCCATTTAATTCAGTTAAACAACAGTTTCTCAGAGTTTTTATACTAAGTATCTATAGAACCCAATGAGGCAGCTAGTTGGTATAGTGGATAAAGTGCCAGGCTAGACACAAGAAAGAAATCGTCTTCCTAGGTTCAAATCTGGCCTAAAACACTTACTAGTTGGATGACCTCAGGTCACTTAACCTTTTTGCCTCAGTTTCCTCATCTGTAAAATGAGCTGGAAAAGGTAATGGTAAACCAGTCCAGTATCTTTGCCAAGAAAATTCCAAATAGAGTCACAAAATGTCAGACACAACTGAATAACAATAAAATAGTGCTCAATGCTACAGTCTGGGATGAGGACTTTGTGAAGTTTATCACCTAGAAGGGGACATGAAACATAAAAAATAACAATGATACATAATAAATGCATGTGAGATACAAGAGCTCTTTAATGTCCAAGGGAGTGGGAAGATCATTACTGATGGGGGAACTAGAGGAAGGAGACTCAGACAAGGTGGAATTTGCTAGATAAGTAGAAATTCAAGAGCAAGAGACAATAGTATGGGGAAAATGAAGAGAAAGGGGAGTGTGGTAGATATACATAGAAGAAATTTTTACTAGGATGTAAAATAAATGGAAGAGAGTATTATAGGAAGACAACACAGTTTATAAAGCATCTCCTATACGTTATAGACATCTATTTTATATAATGAGATAGACAAACCATGCCATCTCTATGATAGTGATTTACTCAGTTCAGCTCAATTAGCCTATTCAGCACCTCCCTGTGTCTTCATCCCTTTGTTAGGTTCACCAGGTTATTCAGATGATGTTTCCTTCCTAAAATCTAAGATACCAGGAAGAACTTTCACCCTTGAAGCAAAATTTCATGTTTGAAATAACAATTCAAGGCAACATATGAATAAGTGTCAAAATGACTATAAAAAGGGAGAATTTTCTAGAGGGAAGAAGTCATCTTGGGCTAGAGTAATCAAGAACAGCTTCAGTAAAGGAACAGGCCTTGAGCTGAGACTTGAAAAGATGGGTAGCATTTGGATAAACCAAAAACAACACAGTTTGCCTTGTCTGGTGGAGCACTAAATAAATAAAATTTCCAATCTCAAGCAAGTTGCTTGACCTTCCTGGGCCTCTGTTAACTTATGGGAGACAGAACAAGAAGACTAGACTAGATTCCATCTCAAAGGTTCTATCATTGGCTTTATTTATTTATTTTTATTTCTCAATTTCTTTCCTTCCCCTTTGGGCAGCAAGATTTGGGAGATTACAAAACTAACTCCTTTTCTCCAAAAAGCATATGTTGTATAATTTGGTTGCTTCCCCTTTTCCTGCTGACTTTATGTCACCTTACATCACTTTAGATGACTGGACTTCTATGAGCAATGTGCTAAGCCTAGTATTTACCCAGAGAGAAGGGAAACTGAGCATCTCCTCAGATTGCAACGGTGGTTGTCTATCTGTCCTTTTCCTGAGCCTTCTGGTAAGGTTGCATTACTCATGCAAAAGCTCCCAACTCTCCTGAGCCCCTGTGAGGAATGAAAGGCCTCTGTCTTATCTTGTAGCAGGGTGTAGTTTCCAAGACATGACATTGCTTTAGAGTCCTTTTCACTAGAAAGAAAAGGACATTAGCCCCCATAGGAACCCTAAACCCCAGAGTATTGTATGTACCTGTCTGGAAGACAACAAAGGGATCCCAATCCATGGCAAAGTCAGAGAGGGGCTGAATCCCAGGAGGGATCTCTGGGCCTGCCAAAGTGGAAGGACAACCATATTTGCATGCGTATGTCTTTCTTGTTCATCATCCCTTAAGGGGATATAAGTAATAGATCCAGGAAAAGAAAGGCAGTAAACAGTGAAATAATGGCTCTTCTCTAAAGTGCTTTAAGGATTACAGATTGCCATCCTCAAAACAATTCTGTGAACTAATGCATATGTTATGATGCCCATTTTACAGATTGGGAAGCTGAAGCTCTATGATTTCACTGGTTTTCCCCAGGTTATGTAGATTTTAAGTATCAGAGAGCTGGGACTCAAACCAGATTTTTCTCTCTCAAAAGTCCAAATCTTTCTTCATTATGGAACTGGAAATCCTGAGTTGTAATCCTGGCTCTGCCCCCTTCATTGAGCAAGTTACTTGATTCCTCAGTGTCTGTATTTATATCCCTGTCACATAAAGGTAATTTTCCCTGCCTCACCTCCATCAGAGGACTTGTGGATGCTCTTTAAAGTGCTTTAAAATGAAAAAGCCTAAAAGATGTCTATGGTATTATTAAAGGCAAATATTGCCTCGGTGTCTTTCCGTGAGCTTGCAGGCTTTGTTCCACATTCCCACATCCCCCAGAACCAGAGAACATGCCCAAGAATCATCCCCATGGTAAGGGCACCATTGGGCCAGACTAAACATACTCTGGTTCCTACCATATTCAGAGGACACCAGACTACCTTCTCATTTCAAAACTTGATCCCCAATCTGCTCCCCCAGCTCAGCCACCCTGGAATACTAGAGGATCCCTGAAAGAACAGGTCACAATATAATTGCCCCATCTTCACAGCTTCTGAGCTATTGAGCAGAGGTGGGAGAGGAACTGTGCAGGATAAGAGTCCTAATGTGTAGACCCTGCACCAGCATGGGCTGAACTGAAAGAGAGGAGGGGGTTCCAGAAGCTTTCTTAGGCCATCCAGCATGGGGTCATTATGATCCTCAACCCAGGCCCACACTCACCCCAACTGCACCAGGCTTCAAAATTACCTATTCCCAGTCTTAAGAAATGACCTTCATTGTAAAATATGCAACTTACAAATTAGTGCATTCTTCCCTGGTGAGAATTCTCTGATATTAAAATATGTTTTTACAAAAATTCACATTAAGAAGCCTCTCCCTTTGTGCTCTCTGCCTGCTGCCTACCTCACCTAACTCTACGCCTAATCTCAGCCCAACTCTGTCATTCCCCTCACAGATGTGATATGATGAAAATAAGTCCTAAATTTTGGAATCAAAGAACTCATTTAAATCCTGTCTCTGGCACTTACCCCAGTTTCTTCATCTGTAAAATGAGAAATCCTTTCTAGCTCTAGATTTATGAACTTTTGGTTCATACCCTTTCCCCAGTCAAGACCCCTATTTATCAGTGGTAAACCTTAAATTGTATTTTTGAAAGAAATCAGACTATTAAGCTCACCCTAAGATTTGAATAGCTGAAAACCCTTTCCAAGATTCTTACTTAGCAGAATTTTTGAAATAGAAGACTGAGGAATATGAAACAGGGGAAACCTTCCCACAACTGTCTTATGTCAAAATGGTGGCCATCTATTCTGCCTACTTATAAGGTCATCCCTGTGGATGACAGTTCTGAATATCTGTAGTCAGTAAGCAGTACAAGGATATGATCAGGGCTTAAAATCACAGAATATCATCAGAGCCATATAAGATCTTTTTAAAAATTATTTATAATTTATGAAATAAAACAAGCATTTCTATAACAGAAATAATTAAAAGATTGTTGCACATAAAAGTGCAAATTTGTTAATGTACAACTTGCTATTCCTTTTAAATATATAATAAATTTACCATGAAAATTTTTTCTTTTTTTTTCCCCTCCTTCCCTCGCATAAAAGATTTTACAAATATTTTACCAGTCTTCTCATTTTGCTGATTAAACTGGTGCCCTGAGAGTTTGGGGGATATGCCCACCCAGATTCCTAGTCTGCCTCCATATTTCCTTAGATTGTAGAAAATCTGAGCTTAAAATGATAATTCTACTGAAAAGCTATTAGTATAGCTATTATTCTTGGTTAGTACTATGATATGAATTAGTTTATTAGATGTTTTCCTCTTAAACAAAGGTCCAGAAGGAAGGGAATCTTTTCCAGTTCGATATAATTTTTTAAGGTACTATTCCAGATACTAGAAAAAGTAAGACAAAAACAGCCCCTGACTTCAGGGGACTTATATTCTACAGATGGATGCAATATGTATACAAATAAATCTTAACACAAAGTAGATAGAGGTAGAAATGGGGGGAGGGGGAGGAAGAGGGTAATGGTATGTTTATTTATTCTTTATGAAGAAAGTGGACCAAAACAGAGAACCATGAAGGAAGTCAAGGATTCTGAGAAATAAAAGTGAGGAAATATGGCATGTTTGATAGGAGGTGAAGGGTTTGGAGAGGATAACTTGAGAGTGTAATAGTTTTCAGGAAGGAAAGGGTAGGTAGGTCTGGATGATAGCATGAAAGAATTGGGCACCGCGTTGGGAGATTGGAACGAGGAGTGGGTTGGCAGTTAAAGACAGACTTTGTCAATTCTGCATTTTCACAGAAGGGCCAGCCCTGCAGGTATGTGAGACAGGATAACTACCTGGAAACATTATAAAATTATAGGGGATTTGGAGGAGAGGGGCTTCATTATCCTTTGAGGAAATCGTACCTTCAGTGTATTCTGAAAACTCTTGCCGGGTAATTTGCAGTCTTGTTTATGTTTTCAAAAGTATATTTTTGTAAAATATGAGAGTCAAAGGAAAATGTCTCCTAATGATTCAAATCTGCCACTTTTCCCCTCATATTCCTTGTGGGAGGAGCCATCAGACACCAATAATTCTAATCTCTTGCTTAGTGTTTAATGGCGGCAAGCCAAGAAGGGTTTTAAGGAATAAATCAGAGCTCTGAGAGCAGTGACTTCCAGTTTTGCCTAATCTGTACAAATTGATGACTTGGAGTTCTGAACACTGCAAGCCCACTGGGACATTGGCCTGGCACTTCGTTCAGGCTCTGTAATTCCCTCTCCCTGCCCACCTACAAAGTCTGGCCCTTCTGGGCACCCAGAATAGCCTCTGAATTGAGAGGATCTTTACCTCATATTTATCCACATGACAGACTTTCTCTTTTAATCTTTTCATAATTCTAAATGTCCAAACTCAGGTTCAAGTACATTCAACATAGGCTTAGATATACTTTCACATGAAATACATACATGTATATTTATGTATATTATATATGTATGTATCTTCTATTAGGGTTCCTAATGTACATATCTTGTTATTGTCCAATATTAACTATGTGGTGATTTAATTAAATGCATTGTACTTAATATAGTGTATGATTAACATATAATTTACATATATAGTATATACATATATACTTACATGTAAAGTGTATGCTGGGTATATCATATAATTTACATGTGCATGACATTAGCTATATTAAAGACATGTATTGCAAAAAAGAGAAGTGTACTGGTCACATTAAAAATGAGATGATAAATGCACAGCCCAAGTGCTGTGTTGCTATCATTTATAATAATACAAGGATGGGGGCTAGCCTTCTAATATGTTATAGAGCTATGTTGGATGATTTATGGATAAGATGAGAAAATAGAAGTTTCATTTTCTATCCTTATAGCGTCATTCTTGTATACTTTACTAGAAAGTGCTTCTGAAAGAATAGTTTATTTTTTTAATTTAATTTAATTTTTTCTTACATTTTAAGTTCTGATCTGTCTTCCTCCCTCCCTCCCTCCCACCCTGCACTAGAAAAAGCCACCACTTGTATATGTGTGTATGTACACATATATATATATATATATATATACACACACACATATATATATGTATATAAAACCATACTATGCATAGTTCTATTTATCAGTTCTTTCTCTGAAAGTGAATAGTATCTTCTCTCTAAGGAATTTTGTAGTTGATTTGAGTATTTATGACAATTAAGTCGTTCACAGATATTCTTCAAACAATATTTTTGTTATTTGGTTCTACTCATTTCACTCTTATTTCTTACAAGTCTTTCCACGTTTTTTTTAAAATCAAACTGATCATCATTTTTTACAGCACAATTGTATTCTACTTATTTAAGCCATTCTTCTTTCTATTGATGGGCATCATCTCAATTTCCAGTTTTTTTGCCATCACAAAGAGAGCTGCTATAAAAAAAAATTGGAACAAATAAGTTCTTTTCCTTTTTCCTTGATCACTTTGAGAAACATGCCTAATATTATATTGGTATTGCTAGGTTAAAGGTTATACATACTTTTATAACTCTTTGGACGTTATTATAGTTTATTTTAAATAAAGCCAATAAGGAGAATTCTTTATTTATTTAATAGATTCTTAACTTGTTAGAACTTAGGAAGATCATCATATAGCATAAGAAAAGTTTGTCTTGAGATCAGAAGGCCTGGACACCAGTCTTAATTTGACCATGGGCAAACTTACTGCTCTGGATTTCTTTTTTTTTTCCCATCTAAGGGGGGATGGAATATGTGATCTTTAAAGCCCTTCCAACTTAAACCTATTATTCTCTGTTTCCAGTGTTCAAAGTCATTTGGTCAAATCTCCTCATGTTATAGATTAAGAAACTAAAATTCAGAGATGTTAAGTGATTTGTCTATGGTCACATAACTAAGAAAAGTTCGAGTCAGGATTCAAATGTGGATCTTATAACTCTAAATACAGTACTGCTTCCATTGCTCCTTTATTTTATGGATATGGAAATAAAGGCCCATGAAGTAAAGCAATTTGCCCAAATTTACAAAGATAGTAGGACAAATTTGTAGTAGATAAATGGGAAGGGAAAAAAAAAACACATTGGAAAATGAAAGGACTTTCTTCTTTACAGAAGTACTCATTATAGGAAGGATTCTGTTTAAGTAGAAAGTTGAAAGAAAGAATCCAAATGGGAGATAAGGATGATGTCAATAAGACCAAGTCAACAAAGAGTTACTAAGTGTTTATTCTCTATCAGGCACTTAGTGTATGCTAGGGATCAAGAAAAAATAGAAAGACTAAGTAGAGATCATGATAAGGTTAGAGTTGGGACATGGGGATGACAGGAGGAGCACTGTCCACTGCCTTGGAAATCCAAAGATCAAGTTCTACATCCCAAATCATTATTTACTTGCTCTATGACCTTGGATAAATGATGTGATCTTTTTAGTTTCTGGTTTCCTCATCTTTAAAACAAAAGAAGTAAAATAGATCTCCATTGTTCTTTCCACTTTTTTCACTTCTAAACTCTAGATTGTGCTACTGAAAAGGAAAGTCAAAGATATTTCTGGACTGGTCCAACCCTGACTATAGGCAAATAGGTAGTTGCCTATATAGTAAAATATGAAGGGTGCCCAAAAAAGCCTCCCCAATCAAAAAATATGTTATTGACCTATTTGACACAGGACCTGGAACTCTACTGTTGGTTATACTTTAAAGGTTAACTCTGCCCTCAAAGAATGCATTATCCCCAGATGGAATTACATATAAGCAGGGATTAATTTATTTTATTACCTTATTAGCACTCATTGTCAGGAGTTGTAGTTCTGAATATATGGGTCGGCAAAAGGTTTTAAAGAGGAAATTAGAGAAGATTATGGAACATGTAAGACTGGAAAAGATACTGTCATAATAATAGTAGCTAGAATTTATATAGAGATTTTAAATTCAGTGCTTATAAAGTACTTTATATTTGTTAACTCATTTGACCCCCACAACAACCCTGTGAAAGAGGTGCTATTGTTATCCCCGTCTTACAGATGAGGAAACAGGTTAAATGACTTGCCCAGGATCACCCAGTTAGGAAGTATCTGATATCGAATTCAGACTCATATCTTCTGACTCCAATTGGATACCAAAAAGAGGTTACCAGAAGGACAGGGAGGAAGGGAAACAAGGCTTCTGAGTGAAAAACAGAAAATGGTCGTAATGGCAGTCACAAGCTGAGGACAAGGATTTAAGATACAGTATATGGTTTTAAACTGATTGAAATTTAAGGCAAAAAAAGAATTTTAGGGTAAGGCCAGAAAAATGGGTTTCCAATACCCTTGGAGTCTGTTATCAGGGATATTTCAAGATTCCAACTACTGTGCATTGTTTAGTTTAGGCAGAAAGCCAGCAGATTCTTACATGAGGCGGGAAACTCTTTTGCCCAACTTGTGGGAAGCTAAGTCTCAACATGCTAGCCAAAGATGGCAATTAGCAGAATAGGCCTTGGAGCCTGTTGAGGGGGGAGGGCTTAACTCCCAATATCAGATTGGAGCTCTGAGCTTCTACCCCTTAAGGCAGCCCTTACTCAATTTTGCTGGAAAGCAAGTGCCCTGAGGTAGTTACTTTGAAGTGATGAAGGTTTTATGAATCCTTTTCATTTTTCACACACCTCTCTGCTTCTTGTGAATAGCAGATGGACCTAAGGCCTTGGTGAGGTGAAAGGAAACTTGGCTCCCAGATAGCTTGGAGAGCCTGCTAAATAAGATGTGGTGCTTTGTTGTTGCCTTAAAAAAAAAAAATTCTGTGTTATTTTAACCCATCATATATAAAAAAAAAAAGCTCAGTGGCAGGCAAGGGTGCTTCCTTTCCCAGGAAGCCTCCAGCCTCCTTGTGTCTGATGTTTGTTAGAAATAAAACAGCTCCAAAAGAGCCACTCTATACAGGAAGGCTCTTTTTAGGTTAGAACTTGGCTCCACCTTTGCCAAAACAGAGACAGCATTCACAAAGCAGCATTGTTTTCCATATATTTCCTAATCTCCTTAATGTCTGGCTTTATTTTTAAAAACAGCTAGATTCTGATAGCTACTTTTATATTCAACCTATTATAATATGTTGTTTTGGTTGAAATATATAAAGAAAATGAAACCTCACCCTTATAACACCTTAAGATCGTTATGAATATAGTTCTAATTCATGGGTCCCCTACCTGCCCCTCCCCCCCAAAAAAATGTCTCAGGACCCATAGGGCTCTACATGCCACACTGAACATCACTCATCTCAAACATACTGAACTCCAAATGCAATAAAAGTTCAAAAAGGAGAAAATTCAGTGGGGATAGAAATCGTAAAGGAAGGCTGCATAGACAAGGCAACACTTGGGCTGAGATAGAAAGGGGGAAAGAGAAGGAACAAGGCAGGATTATGGACTAATTAGTAAACTAGTTTGGGAACAGTAGCACCTACTTCCCTGAATTATTGTGAGGATCAGATGAGATACTATTTGTAAAGCACTTAGTCTGGCACATAGTAAGATGCTTAATAAATGTTTGTCTCTGCTCCTGCCCCCTTTATATTGGTAGAAAGAACTAAGAAAAGACATAGTAAGCAGGGGGAATATTGTAAATTATAAGAGCTGGTATTTACAAAGTTCTTAAGATTTTCAATACATTATCTCATTTAACTTTGAAAATAACACTGTAGGAGATTAGTTATTACTATGTCCATTTTGTATATGTAGAAACTGAGGCCCAAAGAAATTAAACGATTTGACAAAAAGCACACATTTAATAAAGTAATAAGGTACCAGATTATATTGGGGTTTGATGAAGGACATCTGCTTTATCACTGCCCTTTAAGAACCATGGGCTTACTAAAAACCATTACATTGAATTCCCAATCCCTATATTTTTGCCCACCTGCATTTTTGATTTCCTTCACAAGCTAATTGTACAATATTTCAGAGTCTGATTCTATTTGTACAGTAAAATAACGGTTTGGTCATGTATACTTATTGTGTATCTAATTTATATTTTAATATCTTTAACATCTACTGGTCATCCTGCCATCTGGGGAGGGGGGTGGAGGGTAAGAGGGGAAAAATTGGAACAAGAGGTTTGGCAATTGTCAATGCTGTAAAGTTACCCATACATAAACCTGTAAATAAAAGGCTATTAAATAAAAATAAATTAATTAATAAATTAAAAAAAAAAAGAACCATGGGCTTTTCTGTGTGACTTGGAAGTTTCCTTTATCTTTTGTCTTTCACATTAGAATGTGAGTTCCATAAGAGTAGGGAATGTCTTAGAATTCTCTTTTTATCCTCAGCTTAACACACTTTCCATGTAGTAAACACCAAATAAGTGCTTTATTCAATCATTTCTTTATTCCAATCAATCAAGCATTTATTAAGCACCTCCTTTATGCTAGGAATACAATAACCAAGAATGAAAGGAGCATACTTCCTACCAATAATAAGTATCATAAAAGGCTTACATTAGGTAATCTCTAAAGTGTTTTCCATCTCCAACATGATGCTTTAATTCTCATTAATGTCTTAAGGACTTTAGGAAACTCACTAGGCAGGAATCTGCTTATTTAGAAAAAAGAACCTAGGGAACATTTCCCCAAATAATGAGATTTTCCCTCTGGGATTTCAAGTACAGGGGAACTTAAGTGGGGAAAATAGTTTTGAGTAAGGGGGTCCTTTAAATACCTAGGAAGCCACCCCAGCAGGGAGTCTCTTAAATCAAATCTCTTCTCAGCTCTGACATCCAAGATGTTTTATATGTATATTTTATTAAAGTAAAAAGATGTCACAGATGCTTGCTCCAAGAAGTGGTCATCTCACATCATAGATCTATGTAGGCATTTGGAATGATAACTAGGATACATAGAAGGGACTGATATATTAAAGGAACATATGCCCCCAATATTTGAGAGAAAGGCTTCATGCAGGAGATAAAAATTTCCTTTAGGTCAGTCTTCTATACTTTGGTTTGGAAACAATTACCCATGCAAAAGGGAACAACAGAAATAACATACAATAATAAAAAGAATAACTGACATTGACATAACATTTTAAAGTGTGCAAAACATTTTACATCCTCTCATTTTAATCTGCCATCTGCAAGATAGGTGCCCCATTTTACAAATGAAGAAACTTAAGGTCATGGGATTAAGTGACTTACTTATGACCAAAGATCAAGGTATTATCAGCAATGAGATTCAAATCCAAGTTTTCCTTATTCCACAGGATGGTGCTATGGAAGATAGCATCCTGAACCTGCCTTGGGAATAGAATTGTGAATTGTTAGAAAAGAATGATATTTGATTCAAGCTTGGCAAAAACTAAAAGTTGAAATAAAAACATATAGTGATTTCTCAGAACAGCAAGAACAGTTCTGGCATTAATGTGGCCTTAGAATTTGGAAGTGTCATTTTGAACATTAGACATTAGTCCACAGATATGTGTCAAACAATTGCTCTGTGCCCCGTCCCACACATGACTTTGTGGTAGATATAGAAAAATAAAAGTTAATGCTGCTGCTTTCAGGAATTCTGCATTCAAAATGCTGCTTTGAGGGTTTGTGCTTTTTTTGTTTTGTTTTGTTTTTCCAATTGCTTCTTCTTACTTCCCCAGCTAACCTGTAAGATCTTAGAGGAAAGAGAAAATTGAGTCCATACTATCCATAGAATCAAGTGCCAGCCTGAATAGGTGCATAGAGACAAACTGGAAAGAATGCTAACATGTCTTGGTTTCTGGTTCACTTTTTGATTCTTTGTAAACTTTTTGTAGATGATGTTGAAGAGGTCTTGCCTAAATGTAATAGGTTCCATTCAATAAGTGTCAACTACATCAAAGCCTGAGCTAAGTGCCAGGAGATACAAAAATTAAAAATGACAGTCTGCCCTTCCGCGGTTTACAGTATAATGCAGAGATACAATATAATGACACAAATAAAGTGATACAAAGTAGAGTGGGATAGGCAGAAAGGAAGGATCCAGACAAAGCACTCTAAAGGATTCTGAAGATTGAGAGATCCCTTTCAATCAAGGGCATCTAAGCTGGTCATGCAACAAAGAGAAGAATTTTAGTAGGAACAGTTTCATTTGTACAAATGTTCCCCCAAATAAATCATAGGCTCCTTAGAGTTTGGAACCACATGTTCTGCTCCAGTATCCAACTCTGTTCCTCCCAATACTTTATATGCACAGGACTAAGTATTCTAGATGATTACATATAGGTTATCCTATTGGGAGATCTTGAAAGTCGATGAAATCCTGCCCACGTGAGAGGTTGGGCTAAATGGGTGCTTCTGTTTTCCTTGGATGGTTACAAATTGCTTGCCGTAGCTTAGTTTCCTGGAACAGCTGAGGCTAATGTTACAAGGGCTGTGCTATATGGCATTAGCTTTCTCAGAGCCTGGCAACTTTCCAGAGCCCCACTGATCTCTAGTGGCCCCCAGTACTGTTCCTGACGTCACAGGCAAGTCTCTCCAGAGCTGTTAAGATGTCCAGCCAGGGTCCCACTGGGTTTTGCAATAGCACTCTAATTCCCAGCCAGTGGAATAGATGGGCTGTGTTTATTGAAGTTAACAGTTCTAGCAGAAATGAAGTATTGTGGGGCTTTGGGGGAATTTATCCAGCAAGTTAGCTATGACATCTCTCAGATTTTCTAAACAGCAACAACATCAACAAAAAACTATTGATTTCCAAATATAACTTGTAAAATAATATAGAATTTAAGAATATCTCTTTGGTACTTTGGAATGCAGCTAGTCTGGACAGCTAGATGGCACAGTGGCCCTGGGGTCAGTAGGACCCAAGTTCAAATGCAGCCTCAGACACCTTACACTTACTAGCCAGATGACATTGAGTAAATCACTTAATCTCAATTGCCTTACAAAAAAACACAAAAATGTGTGTGCGCACACACACACACACACACATATGAAATGCAGCTAGTTTTGACTTCAATCAGTCAACAGACACTAAGTATGTGCTATGTACCCATCTCTCTGATGATACTGTGAAGGAGAGATCCGAAGGGGTGTAACATTGCTCTTAATCTCAGAGATCTCAGGATCTAATTGGGGAAAACAAGTTATATACACATAAAATATTAATAAAAATATAAGGACATAATATAAAGTGGTTTGTAAACCTTAAAGCATAATATAAAGGTAGATGCTAGAGAATGCTTCTATATGCTGAATATCATTCGTTTATAAACAGCAAGTTCTGTAGGAGTTAGAAGAAGGAAAAATCATTGTTTTCTGGAATAATCATAGGATCTCAGATACTATCCAGCTTAGGACTTATAACTGGAGGCTATGGTCCACAAGGATGTGCGAATAGATTTCAGGACATCCATGAATTTGAAAGGGAAAGAAAATTTGTAAATATTTTTATTTTCACTAATTCCTAGCTGAAATTTAACATGTCTTATTCTGAGAAGTGGAAGGGAAAAGTCCATAGATTTAACCAGGTTGCAAAAAGTGCCCAAGACACAATATAGATTAAGAACCTCTAGCCCAAATGCTTCATTTTTCAGAAAAGGAAATGGAAGTCTAGACAGATCGAATGGCTTGCTTAAAGTTACACAGTAATAAACAGTAAAACCAAGATTTAAGTCCAGGTCGTCTGACTCCAAATTAAGCAGTATCTGTGTGGTACCACACTTAATCAAAGAAGACTTTATAGAGGAGATAGAACTTAAGTAGGTCCTTAAGAATGGGAATAGAATAAAAGAAGACATTTTAGGCAAGGGAAAATGTGAGCTAAGGTGTGGAGGCAGGAAAATACAATATGTGTTTGGTTTTTTTAATGAGAAAATAGGTCTAGTGACCAAAAAAAAAAAGTTTCCAGTAGGCAACTTATGGGAAATGGTGTTGAAAGGGTAGCTTTCTGTATCACAATTTTAATGAAGTAGAATTGTGAAGATCGTGTATTTTTAAATCAACAGGAGTCAGGAATTCAGGTTAGGGGAAAATCGTCAGTCTTTATTCTCAGTGAAGAAGGATCGGAGGTGGAAGAGAATCGGCGATAGCAATGTGTGCAGCTGAGTCAAGAAGCTAGCTCGATCAGCAGCCACACAACCAGGAGCTAGGAGTCTCGAACCCAGGCCCCATCTCCCCCCACTTGTCTTCCTCGCTCTCTCTCTGCCTCCACCCCCCAAAATCGTCATTTCCTATACAACACATCAGGACTTGCACGGAGAGTGGGCAGGGACCATTCTTTATCCAATCATGTATATTAATAGAGTATAGCCCAATTACTATCTAGCCTCATGTACTTGGGACCTTAGTGCATCAGCTCAAACCTCAGCCCATTACATAGAATTATGGTTATGCTTCCAGCCCAGTCTTGCTTCAAATAGAAAGGATCCCCTGAGATATAATCCAATGAGAAATTACACCCATAATCATGATAGGAAGGGCAATATAAGCAAAAAGTATCAAGCAGTCAGGAAAGTTGGGATGTTTCCAAGTCAAAATCTGAGTACTTTGCCAGGATTCAGACTGTGCACTAAAGGACAGAGAAAAGAGGCTTGATTTACTAATTGTCTGACTAAAACCATCCATTTAGGAAGAAAAGGATATGTTTTCACTATTATTGGTCTGAATTTAATTAAGATGGATAACTTTGTTGATCAGAGTGTCAATATTTTCATTTACATAATTGTGGGCATTGTTTAAATTGACTTTAGTTCACCTACTTCATTCTGTCAGTTCATATGAGTCTTCTCAAGTTTTTCGGACTTTTTCAAATCAATTCTTTCTTGCTGTGCAATAGTTTTCTAGTACCTTCATATAACACTATTTGTTCAAACATTCCCAATTTACAGGCATCCACTTTGTTTCTCGTTATTTGCCAGCACAATCTGAAGCCAGATTTGAACTCAAGAAGATTAAGTCTTCGTGACTCTAGGTGCAACACTGCACATTATGGTAACATCTAGCTGTTCACCATCTAACTTCTTTGGGGTATAAACCAAGTAGTGATATCTTCAGATTAGAATATATGTATAAAGTTTATTGACTTTTTCTAAAATAATTTAAAATTAGTTTCCAGAGCAGTTGACCCAATTCACAGCTCCACCAGTTGAGTTAGTGAGTCTACCTTTCCATAGCCTCTCTAGCATTGACCATTTTCATCTTGTATTATTTTTTCCAAGTTAAGAACAGATCCAGGTCTTCTTACTCCAAATCCAATACTCTTTCCACTACAGTATGTTATTTCTATCTCCTTTCTGGTGGTTCTAACCCTCACTTTGTCTACCTGCAACATTTAGAGTTTGCCCCCATATATTTTGGCATTTACTATATATCCTTGTACTAATTCACAGAATCTCAAAAGGTGGAAAAGACAAAAGAGAGGTCATGTAGTCCAACTTGTGCCTGAACACGAAAGTTCTAATACTAAAGCATCCTCAACAACTGGTCATTCATACCTCTTCTGGAGGACAGAAATCTCATCCCTTCCTGGAGTAGCCCCTGCTGCTTGTGCATCGCTCTGATTGTTAGAATATTTTCACCTATATCAAGATTAAATCTGTTTCTTCAACTTTCACCTGTTCCTCTGAGTTCTTCCTACTGGGGCCAGACATAAATTTAATTCATATAGAAAGATAGTTATCATGTCTCTCTACCTCCTTTTCCCCCAAGTCTTCTCTTCTCCAAGTTAAACCTTTCTCCAGCTCCTGCGTTCACTTTTTCTATGTCATGTCACATGAAAATTATCATTTATGAAATGCTTTTTGGCTACATTTGTTGGTTCTGATTTTTGCAGTGCTTTCACTCCTAGATTGGCTAGTCTCACCTGGCCAATTAGAGGCAAAATCAAGGTTCATCTGACTGGTATCCCCAACACCATCTATCTCACAGAATTGTCACAGAAAAAAGGCATTATATAAATGTTAACTATAATTTTTTCCCACACTGACTCTCAATTTCATATTCCAGTTCCATTGTTACTAGCTACTAGGAATAAATAAGAAAGACCATTGTCATATGACCTGGGTTCTATTCCAGCTCTACTACTCACTACTACAACCATGGGCAAGGTACCTAATATTCTTTAAGCCTCAGTTGTTCATCTATAAAGTGAAAGGGTTTGTACTAGAGAATTAATTCCCAAGGTCTTTTCCAACTTTGTCATCTTGTGAATTATATTTAACTTTTGTCTTTCCCCTAGAATCTAGCATAAAAATTTTGCACATAGTTGGTACTTAGCAAATGTTTATTGAAATTATTGACCTTGAAAGCAGAATCAGACACCAAAATGTGAAGCCAGACTGGAAGCTGCAGGCAAAATTCAGAGTCTCATAAGGTTCACTAAGGAATCAACATTCAAAGGCTCTAGCTAGGGTACTAGAGCAGAGGGTTTACTCAGATCTACAAGCCAGGAGTTGGTATTTAGAGAGCCAAGTCGAGCATTAGGACACAAGTCTGAGTATATAAGTATAAGTGGTTGGGAATCAAGTTATGCGTGAAGAAGAGCATCAATAACAGTCAGATTCATGCAGGAACGCAACCAAGATATAAAGTCTGCCCTCTCCTTCAGTTTTCTGATGGAGTCAGACAAAAGCTAGCAGAATGAGGGAAGTCGTCCTAGATGATACTGAAGGTAACTTTCAGCTCTCAAGTCCTGTGACTACTCATGTGCTACTCCCCAAAGGAAAGAGGGGCTCCAGCTCTAAGAAAGCTCATCTCTAACGCTGACCTCAAGGGAAAACAGGATTAACTCACATGACTCAGAGAACAGGACATGATACAATAAAGTGCTAAGTGTAATCAGTCAATAAGCATTCACTAAGCACCTATGTGTAATGAGTTTGTGTCATTAACTTGAGCTAAAATGTGTAATAATAGCTAATAAGTATACTGTTGGGAGGTTGGAAAGACGGAAGATCCCTGCTGAAGGGACTTGTCAGAAAAGACTTGTTGGAGGAGGTATGACTAAAACTATGAATGATGGCTAAGATCTGAATAGATAGAAATAGGGAGAGTATATGTGATTTTTGTGAATATAAATAAAACCTTGAGAATATATAATTATGCACAAGAGGAAAGATTAGTGCACATATGTAATGTGTGAAGAGTCCCAGATGTTGCTGACTTAGATGGGAGTGGGAGAAAAGGTGAGAGGAGTATGTGATTATGGATTCCTTTTCCTTTGAATGAATTTTGTGGGTTTGGGTTTTTTCCTTGAGGAGGTGGAGTATCAAAATAAGCCTGTTTTCTTCAAAATTTATGAGATGATTTTAGCATTCTTCTGATGAGGACACATTCCTAGAAACTTGCATTTCCCTGAACTTTACAGTTGGGTAATTTTTCAGAAATGCTCCAGGGAAGGGAAACAAAAAAATCCATATTTAGCCCATGGCTTTAAACATTTCGGGTCTCAAGGGGCCTGACTTGCTACACAGTTGGGAAAAACTATGGAGACAGTTTAAGTCTACGGGTATATACTTGTTGGCTACAGTAGTGCTAGCTAAAGTTCAGACCTCCAAGCATTTCCAAAATTCTTGAATGTCAATATTCTTAGAAAACTGGCATCTGATGGATTTGGGGTTGAGCTCTTTTCTTTTTCTTTAGTCATTGCTAAAATCTTTCTCTGAAGCTTGAAAGTCAGGGATTATAGCAGCATAGTCTCGTGGAAAGCATTCTGGCTGGAGGGGCAGGAAACCTGGGCATTCTTCCTAGACCTACTGATAATTTGTATTTGTTTTTGGTTTTTTTTTTTATAATTTACTTTTTTTATTATAGCTTTTTATTTACAAGATATATGCATAAGTAATTTTTCAGCATTGACAGTTGCAAATCCTTTTGCTCCAACTTTTTCCCTTCTTCTCCCCACCCCTTCCCCCAGATGGCAGGTTGACCTATACATGTTAAATAAATTAAAGTATAGGTTAAATACAATATATGTATACATGTCCAAACAGTTATTTTGCTGTACAAAAAGAATCAGACTTTGAAATAGTGTACAAGTAGCCTGTGAAGGAAATCAAAAATGCAGGCAGACAAAAATAGAGGGATTGGGAATTTTATGTAGTGGTTCATAGTCATCTCCCAGAGTTCTTTCCCTGGGTATAGCTGGTTCAGTTCATTACTGCTCTATTGGAACTGATTTGGTTCATCTCATTGTTGAAGAGGGCCACCTCCATCAGAATTAATCATCATATAGTATTGCTGTTGACGTATATAATGATCTTCTGGTCCTGCTTATTTCACTCAGCATCAGTTCATGTAAGGCTCTCCAGGCCTTTCTGAAATCCTGCTGGCCATTTCTTACAGAACAATATTCCATAATATCCATATACCACAATTTATTCAGCCATTCTCCAATTGATGGGCATCCACTCAGTTTCCAGTTTCTGGCCACTACAAAGAGGGCTGCCACAAACATTCTTGCACATACAGGTCCCTTTCCCTTCTTTAAAATTTCTTTGGGATATAAGCCGGACCTACTGATAATTTGATATTTATGGGGGGGGGTATTTTTTAGGCCTCAGTTTCCTCATTTGTAAAATGACAATGTAGAACTAAAATGATCTCTAAGATTCTCACAAATTCTGACATTTTGTGATTTCCATTTTTCTTCCTGCATGAAACAAGTATGCTGAACACTGGTTCCTAAAGTCCAAAAGCCACAATCCTTCCCTACAGTCCTTCTCACAAGCCAAATTTTAGTCCTGCATAGAAAAAAACAAAAAAAAAAATTGTAATTTTCATCATTCCAAGACCTTTTAATGAAGGGTAACCACCCATGGAGAGAGTTTTCTATTTATATAGCCTATTGTTATTTTCTTAATATTTCTCATTTGATGGAAGAAAGTTAAATCAATCTAATTAACTTTTTTTTTTTTCTACTTAGCAGATTTGTGCACAGTGAAATCTAATTCTCTCCTTTTCTCTCCCTTTTCTTCCTTTCCCACCCTCATGGCCTTGATGTTGCTGTGACTTTCCCTGATTCTTCATCCCATTCTGAATTACAGGTAAGACAAAGTTTCTTTAATTTTTCAATTTAGTAGGAATGGCTTCCTAACTGCTGAGGTGCTTAGACTTGAGTACAAAGAGGGTAAGAATAAATGGGGCAAAGTGTTCTGCTCTGTTTTCTTTCCTTGAAGGTTTGACTGACAGGATGAAACAGAACAAGTAGGAAACCTGGCAGCATTGTTCATTTCCTTGGAAGGATTTTCATTGATAGGTACACTAGAAATCCAGATCTCTTAGAATCATCCATGCCTAATGATAAGGATCATTGAGATAGATAATAGAAAAATATTTGGTTCCAGAGTACTGGAGAACATGGCCACTAGGTGTGTTACAATCCAGATTATGGGAGAGTCCTTGGGAGTGTGCCCGTCAGCTCCCTCTGCTGTCTCTATGGCGACAGCTCCCCTCCATGCTGGAGATGGACAACATCAGCTATCAGACCCAAAGTCTAGATCTGGAATTGAGGAAAAGAAGTTCTCTCCTTGTATACCCACTGTCTCACACCAAAACTGGGAAGGAAAAGGGTAAAACTTGTAAAGTGCCACAGAGCCTACCTGCGGTAAGCACATGCTGGATACCAACAGCAAAGACAGGATGTCTGAGATTCCCTGGCAGGGTTTTTCAGCAGGATTGCTCTGAGAGACTATCCAAGAAGTGGCGAACCTTTCCATCTCCTCCCTGATAGGGAAGAGTGAGAGAAGGAAGATTACCTCTTGCTGGATATCTGATCCAAAGGCAGTGGTCTCAAGGATCAGTCAGCTGGGCTTTTATTAAGTGCTTGGTTCTGTGCTAAGTACTAGGAAATACAAAGAAAGGCACAAAACAATCCCTGCTCTTAAGAAGCTCTGTTAATGAGCAGAAAACCAGAGCAGTGCTTTGACAGGCTGTTCATCTCTTTGATGTCCTCCCAATAAGAATCCATTTTTCCTTTCTCTTGCTTCCTTTCTCATACTATCTTTTCTCCTACTCTTGTGTTACATTCATTTTCTTTATTTTTTCTGATTCTCCCACTCTCCTGTCCTTTTACTTTTCTTTGTCCCTTCATCTTTCTCCCTCCTCCTCCTCCCTTTTTCTTGCTCTGTCTTGTTCACATTTCTTCCTATTTCTTCCTCTCCTCCCCTGTCCTTTCACAAATGAAGAATTTCTCCCAAATTGCTGTCATGAACCTAGGTTAACCCAGAGCACACACAGCTGGATTAGAAAACTGAAACTAGTTCAAATCCGGTTTCTCTTCCAGATGGATAAAGTAAAGGAAGAGACCGCAGGGAGCTGTTGGTTGGATTTCTACCTAAGCCCTTGCCTGACCTCCCAAATTCACCCATCCCTGTCCTTCCAGGACCCAGCTTTCTTGAGGATTAGACACTTGGAAGTCCTGGCTTCAATCCCAGCAGCCACAGGCTCTGAAGGAAGAAAGAGGGACAGTAGTGAGCTCTCTACCTTTAGTGACCACAGCCATCTCAGAGCAACAGCAAGAAGCCCCCTGAAGACTTAATGAATATAATTAGCTGCAGCTCAAAATGTGTGTCCTCATTAGGTAAAACATGCTAGGGGTTCTGTGCCAGTCCCACAGCTGGATTGACAGAAATAGTTGGCTGCATCTCAGGGGGTAAGAGGAAAGGGAGTTGAAAGCATAGAGGGAGGGGTAGAAGGAGACAGCTAGGAAACAACATCACTTTAAATAGCATCACTCCTAGTTTAACAGCTTACATTGATATAGCACAATGCCATTACAAAGTACCTGAGCACATTTTACCTTCTTTCAATCTTGCGAATTGAGCATGGCAGGTAATATCCCCATTTTACAGATTTGTAAATTGCTCAAAGTTATTACTTGAACTAGAGCACGATCCTAGACTTCAGTCTCTGAAATCCAGTGCTCTTGTCTCTTTTTATGTTGAAAAACAGTTCTTGTGATGACAGTGAGTTTGATTTATTCTACCTGGGTTTCCCCCCACCCACCCTCCTTTGCCTCTGCTTACACTGTTCTCAGTGCCTGGAAAGTCCTTCCAGGCATTCTTATTTATCCTTTCAAGCCTAATTCAGCTCAGGCCTCCTCTATAAAGCTTTCCTTTATTTCTTTCCCTGTTCTCATCTCCTGCCTACATTGTTAAATCCTTGTGTGGTTCAGTGGGAAGAGCACCAATTTTGGACTGATGACAGGTTGTAGCTTATATCCTGGATTTCCCCCTTCCCTCCCAATAAATTTACTTAATCTAATTAGGCTTCGGGGATCCTCACATATAACCTAAAGGACATTGAAATGTCCCTCCTATCTCTAAATCTGTGCTAATTTTTTTGTTATAATTATTTGTGTTTATATTCTATTCCTCTACTAAACTAAGTTCTCCAAGGGCAGGAATCAAGTCCTTAAACTTTGTGCTGTGTTAGACTTCACAAATATTCAATGAATGTCAAGGGAACTGAATCCACTGACTGTTCTCTATATTGGTTCCGTCCCGTTTACCTTGTGCTACTTACTGTGCCCACCTGTGGCACATGGTCTTCCTCTGGGTTTTCTCCCCTGCAGAGAGATAGATGGGTGATCTCTAATAGATCTTTCAGTTTCTAACATTCAGAGTCAGTGATAATAAGTTCTCTTGGTCTTTCCCTTGAGATCTTATGATGAGAAGTGATGCAACTGAACCATTTCCCCAAAGCCCAGGGTGGAGCCGTTGGGGTTCTGGGGTAATTGGGGATGTGGGGTAAGTGCTCACGGTAAACAAGTAACTAGTACTTTGGGAGTATACATATGTGCAGAGTACATATCAACCACGTGGAGCTTCTGCAGCCCCCACATCCCAAACTGCTCCACAACTACCTACAAACTCTGGTTGAGTCCACCTAACCTCTTCGGGCCTCAGTTTACTCATCTGTAAAACTGAGTTTGGCTACATGATCTCTAAGGTGCTATTCTAAATGACACTTCTCAGACCATTAAGTCCTCTCTGGGTCCTTAGATTGTGATTAATGTCACTTCTCTCTTCCTCCAGTTTCCTTTGTCACCTTTATCTCCCTTATAATTCAGAGGGAAGAACTCTCATCAACTCAGTTCAATTAAACAAGCATTTCTTAATTGTTACACTCTGTCCCCCAATTCCACCCTCATGCTTTGGATTTTTCCCTCAATCAGCAAACATGTGATTAACTGCCTACTTCATAGAGATCTCAGTACTGGGCACTGGTAGAAATACAAAGGTAATACCTAGTTCATTCTTTCAAGGATCCTATTGATTTAGTAGAGTTAAATAACATAAAGTGCTATAGAGTACAGCAATACATGAGAAGTGTGTTTTCAAGTTAGAAAAATGAGTATAAAAGTAAGGTTTTGTAATCAAAGTGTTGATCAGAGAGATCAGATAAGGAGAAAAACCTGAACAAAGGTGAGAAGGCAGGGAGCTAGAGGCAAAGGAGAAAGAAGAGAAAAGTTGTCCTTGTTTGCCCATCTCCTCTCTCTATCACAACACCCTGACTTTTGTGTGTGATAGAACCTAATCTCTTCAGCTCGTTTTTATTGTTAGATGAAGTGATAATCTTTTCTATTTGGCTCTTTTTAACTTCTTTTTCAGTTAATAAGCATTTATTTTTTTTCTCTTAGCCAATTAAAAAATAAAAAGCAAAATATATATGTATGTATATGTGTATGTATGCACATATAGATATGTCTGCATAGTTAAGAAAAACAAATTCTTGTATTGAAAAACGATCAGTTTATTTTTTGTCTTAAGAAACTAGGCAGTATATAATTTATAAATGGAGCAGATTATCCTTAATCTAATTACTACTGAATTAGAAACATCCTAACCTTTAATATATACCTTAAGCTAGGAAAATATCTACCTTTTTCAGAATTGCAGAGTACATTGTCATTGTTCAAATTATATTGAATACCTGCTTTGTATAGGACACTGTACTTGAGAGGCAAAACCATGATCTCTATTATAAAAGAATAATAATGGTATAAGATAGTACACTATGAATACTTGAGCCTAACTAAGAGCAGTTTTTGCCTGGAAACAAATTTAGTTGAAGGGGTGGCACACTCAAACATAATAAAGTAAATTTTAATTTATTTTTTATTTATATATAAATTTATTTAATTTTGCCATCCTTTTTTTTTGAGAAGTGAACTTGAACAACTAAACAATTGTGTAGAAAAATGTAATTACACTAGAACCAAGAGCATCTCCCCCAAAAAATTCTTGACTCTTTCCAAAGAGTCGGTAAATCTAAAGAGAAAAGTATCAGTTCCCAACAGAAGCTTAAGGGTGGTAGCTGGGGGTAGTACCACCACGTGCTGCCAGGAGAACTGTGAGATGATTCAGGAATAGTGATGAATAGAAAGAGTACAAAATGTTGATACCCTGGGCAAAGCCCTATTGACCACCCTTATACAAGTTATAGTTCTCATGAGTACCAGTTTTAGTAAGTTCAGGTTTGAAGATGTTCAGTAGAAGGCAGAAATGTGGTACCATGAGAGTAGTCAGAACAAGTTTCACAAGGAAATTGAGATTTGAAGTGAACCTTTATAATAGACCTTACACAAACCAAGAGAAGTGGGGGAAAATACAGGGGAATAGTGTGAGGATAGGCAGAGAGGTGGAAGCAAGTGTGGTTTGTTCTGGAAATGAATAGCGGGGTTTGTTGGCTGGGGTGAAGGGTACAGTCGAAAATCTGGCTAAAACTAAATTTTCCATTCTGATTCAGTTACATTCCCTGTTACAAGGAGTTCTTGGTTTAAAATTCAGTCACATTCATCATTGCTAGGGGGGATATCCTTTATTCTTCATCAGTCATTAATACTGGAAAACTTTTAAGGAAGATTGTTTGGAGGTAGAGGGAGGAATTGATTATACAGGGTGAAGCATCTGCAGCAATTTAAAAATAATTTTTTTTTTTTAAATCAAAGGCATTGTTCACCTCAGATCCCCTTGGCTGATATTCCCCAAAGTGCCTTAACTAAAGAGCAGAGGGGATTTTTCCAGTCAATCAGAATGTGAACTTAGTCCCTATAGAAATATAAACCAGTAAAAAGACATAAAATTTAGGCTAGGATGGGGCCAGCTTCATTGGTGGAAGGAAAGATCCCAAAAGTCTCTCCTCCTCCCACAGAGCCTACATCCGTTCACATTCCATCCCTGAACATAAACTTTAAGTGAACTTGGGGAACTTATTCTGAGACTATTAGTCTTCTCTCCTCCCCCTTAACCCTGTCACCCCTCCACATATATTTATCGTTCCTTTTTCTCTTCTCATGGCCTCTTTGCTTCCCCTCTACTCTCCCACCCAAACTTCCTCCTTCTCATTAAGAAAAAAAAAAAATCAGGTATAGAGGGAAGATCCTAGACTCATACAGGCTAGTTATATTCAGACTTGACAGGTTTAGGCCCAAATTGAGAAACTTAAGTCTTTTAGGAAAACTATTTGGATTAGGTATTAATAAAGAAATAAAGAAAATAAACTAATTTCTTTATTAATATGCATATTATACATATATGTTTATATAGCTATATAGTCATAAGTGAATTATATATGTTGATTGCTTTTTATAATTTATTATTAAACTAGTAATATAATAGCTAGTAATAGCTAGCATTTAAGTGTTTTAAGGTTTGCAAAGTAATATTATTTTGTCATCAAGAAAAAAAATAGAAATGCTTCAAACTTATTGTATCCACCATCTACCCTAAAATATAATGATGGTGATGATAATAATTATAGCTAGTATTATAAGTTTTGAAAAGAGCTTCCCATATAACCTCATTTCATCCTCACAACAACCTTCTGAAGTAGCTACCATTAATATCCCCATTTTACATATGGGGAAACTCAGATTGAAGAGAGATGAGGTGATTTGCTTTTTACCTAGATAAAGCTGGACAAGAATCCAAGATTTACCATGCTCAGTCTGATGTTTTCTACTGTTGTTTGTTTTCTACTCCACTCTTTTAGAAAGTTAATAGTTAAGCATGTGTCAGAGGCAAGACTCAAACTCGGCTATTAACAGATCCCATGTCCAGATCTCTCTCTACTGTGTCATCCAAATGCCTTCTTATAATCATTTACATATGCAGATATAAATAATTATATCATGCACTAATGGGAGGGGGAAGTAGAAAAGACTAAACTGGGCAGGGAAAGACTGAGTTTTGCCCATCTTCAATCTGTATTAAGAGTTGTATGACTTTAAGAGCAAGTATATTCTCTTTCCTGGGCCATGGTTTCATCATCTATCCAAAGGGGATAATGATGTCTGCCCTACTTTACTTTGTGAGAATCTGATGAGTAATCCGTTTGAAAGTTTTTTTGAAAAGCTAAAAATGTTTTACAAATGGAGAGAACACAATACTATCCATGCTTGTGTTCTGTCATTGTTTGTCATCATCCCCAGGTCACCTCATGGGGATACGTGCTTCCCCCAATAGAGAGTGAAAACTTTGACTTCCCAGGATGTCTTCTGACAGGGTCATAGCATTTAAAACTGAAACAGACAGTAGGTATCAATTGGTTCTACCCATTCATTTTATAAATAACAAAATTGAGCCTTAGAGAGTGTTCCTAAGATACGTAAGTAATGATAATAGATAATAGCTAACATTTATGCAGCTCTTTCAGGTTTGCAAATTGTTTTGCATGTTATCTAATTTGATAGTACTCTGTGTGGTGGGTACTATTATTTTCTCCTTTTACAGATAAAGAATAGAGGCTAAGAGAGATTAAGGTTCACATAGATAGTATGTACCTGAGGCAGGATTCAAAATCATTTTCCCCTGGTTCTAGGTCCGGTGGTCTATTCACTGGGCCACCTTGCTTTCCCTCCAGTTGCAGAGCTAGGATTCATTGTTGCTCTTTGGATAAGATAGATAGTCTTTCTTGATGTGGAGGGAGGAGGATCATCAGTGCCCAATATTATTTGACAACAACAGCACACATCCTCATTTCAGAGCAGCCCAAACTGAGCAGGCTTTTGATTGAAATGCAGTTTCAAAAGGTAAAAAATCATGCATTCAAGAAACATTTATTAAATACTGTTAAATATTAAGCACAAGCCACCATGTGGAGCTTATAGTCCAATGGAAGCGATATGACACATATAGGAAATTATAACACATGGCTTCATATAAGTGTGTCAGAAGGATGAAAAGTAAAGTACTGTATGAGATCTGAGAGGGAAGGTCTTTACTGACTGTCAGGGAAGAAGAAAGAATTCAGAGATGATCTGGCATTTGAGCTGAACTTTTAGGGGATAAATAGGCATTTGTCAGGTGAAAAGGGGGAGAGAAGACATTCCAAGCATAGCAAATAGTATGAGCAAAATAATGAAAGCAAAGTAGCTATTTTGGGGCACACAGAATAGTTCAGTTTGTCTGGAATATACAGTGTGCAAAGATGAGTAAAATTATCATACTCTTCCTCATGTGGGAACTCCCAAAAAATGCCCAAGCTTCTAAGTTTCATGATTTAAAATCTCTCCAAAGAATAGCTTATTTTTACTAATCAGCCACAAGACATTCATAGTTCAAATAAAACTATTTATTTATTTAAAAAATAAAAAGCAATATATCTATAGACCTCTCTCTCCTCACCAGGAGCTCACTCTCCTACAAATATCCTCAAGTGGAAGATACACATACTTGGGAGTGCATATGGGAGTGGACACATAGAAGGAATGTCAATCCTTTTTTATTTTTTAATTTCAGTAGTATTTTGTTTTTCTAATTACATGTAAAGGTAGTTTTCAACATTCATTTTTGTAAGATTTTGAATTCCAAATTTTTTTTTCCTTCCTTCTCTTACCTCTCTCTTCTTCCCAAGACAGCAAACAATCTGATATAGGTTATACACGTACAATTATTTTAAACATATTTCCATATTAATCAACTTATGAAAGAAAAATCAGAACAAAAGGGGAAAAACATGAGGGGGGAAGCAAAGCCCCCAAAAATAAAAAGATGAAAGTAGTATGCTTTGATCCACATTCAGTCTCCATAGTTCTCTCTCTGGATGCAATTGGCATTTTTTATCCCAAGTCTATTGTTATTGGCTTGGATCACTGCATTGCTAAAGAAGGCTAAGTCTATCATAATTTGTCATCACATAATCTTGTGACCATGTACAGTGTTGTCTTGGTTCTGCTCACTTCATTCAGCATCAGTTCATGTAAATTTTTCTGTGCTTTTCTAAAATCAGCCTGCTTATCTTTTTTTTATAGAACAATAACATTCCAAGGAGGGACAGTTCTTACATATGATATTTCAGATACACTGTTAATGTCATGACAGTGTTTTCTGCTAGGCTTGCTTCTCATTGGATATCAGGTCTTCCCTGACCCACACTAAGCTTTATTTCCACTGCTTTTTTTGGTCTTCAACTATTTGACTATCTACTTCCTAGCTATCTTTTCAACAGCTTTGACAGCCACCTTGCCTTCCAGACCAAACACAACATCTTAAGCCTACCCTAGCAGTG
Source organism: Sarcophilus harrisii (assembly GCF_902635505.1). Taxonomy (NCBI): domain Eukaryota; kingdom Metazoa; phylum Chordata; class Mammalia; order Dasyuromorphia; family Dasyuridae; genus Sarcophilus; species Sarcophilus harrisii. Next base: position 319,101,032 of record NC_045428.1, read on the forward strand.
CTTTGCATCATTCCTCAGCCCCTGGCCATCTTCTCCACAGCTGATTCATGTGATCAAGTCATTTCTGCTATTTTTTCAGTGCACAATGCTTAGAGTATTAGGAAGCAATTGAACAAATGCCAGTTGACTGACTTTACTCTGAAGTATTGGACTATTGCTCTTTTAATGCAACATTTTTAAAAACCTACCAGCTATTCAGGGTTGATGGTTAGAAAGCCTCTTCACTACATAAACTGGGAATTTATAAACAATTCTTTTGTTCACCTGAATTTGCTGAGGGGCAAGGGAGTAGGATGGAATGTGTGTAATCTCTTCTTGTGGGAACTGGTGGTTGTCTGAGACTTCATGGGGAGGGAGAAGGCTCCAAAGGTGGGGAGGCTGAGGGAGGCCAGAGGAATATGGAAGAGGAGACAATTCTGCTCCCGGGTCACAGGTAACCTACCTCAGGAAGGTTAGCAGTAGTCTTTCCTTCTAGACCTTAGATATATTCAGAGTCATCTACTGTTCTACCCTGTGTCCCATCCACTAGAAGTATTCTGGTAAGTAAGACCTATAGGCAAGAACTATCACTTTCTTCAGTTACAGCTTTCAACCAGTAGCTTTGAAGTTTCTCCCCCAAACCAAACCAAGATTTCCACAGGTCTTTGAACTCTTCTTTACTGTGCATCCCTCAGTTCACCTGTCATTTCACTCATGGTCAGAAATCTATTTAAATTGTTACATTATACATGTGGACAAGGCAAATATTGCCAAGACTTTATTTCCCCAAATAGAAAAGTTGCCAAGGGAAAGCATAGAAGAAACTGTGTTCCCCACCCCCATCCCCCATTGTTCTTCCATTCTATGCCATTTACAAAAACTGGCTTAGTTGCTGAAGATCTAAAAGGCTGATCATCTTTGTTCTTCTTCCTTCCTTCACTACCATCTCTGTCCCCTCCCCCCAGCTTTTATTCTCTGGTCTTTCTACAGTAGTAAACAAGCCCTGAAAAGGTAAAGAGACAGTTATCAGGGCAATTTTTTTTTAAAGCCCAGTAACCAACTTAAGATATAAAGCTAAGAAGGCTTGACCAAAAAAGGAAGTCCTATCTGATTCACACTACCTTTTGAGCCCACTTCTAAAGAGTGACTTAAGAGTTCTGTTGCTTTAGCTACTTGGGCACAGGGAAACTTTCCCAGGTCCAGTTTTTAGCTCAAAGTAGCTATGTAGATGTTATCCATCCATCCACCTGTTTCATATGCTGGCTCCAGAACCTCCTGTGTTTTTAACCAAAATTATTTCCTGCAACTGTATACCTCAACAATGATACCCTGATTAGCCAGAGTCAGTTCTTGTTGCCCTCCACAAATAAGTTAGACCCATCCTGGCTATAGCACCTCTCTCTCCCACTGTGTACACAGACCCCTTAATCCCAACTACTGTAAACTCACAGGCAAATCCATTCTAGCCTCAGGTATAGACTTCTCTCAGGGCAGCCTTCTTGTGCCTCAGATGAGAGAAAGCTTAGATAGTTTTGTGCAAACCCATAGCCTCCAGAAATGCAATTCAAAGTGCTTTTCCAGAGGATCTGAGACAAAGAACAATTCGCTTATTGTTGTCCTGGTTACACACCTTGAGTTAGACCAGCTTCATCTACTGCTAACAAAGAGAATCTTTCTTAGTTTTTCTTCTTAAAAAAGAACCATGCCTTTGTTCACATTCACTAACATGACCTCAAAGAGTGAGTTAGCTCATAGCCATCCTCAAACTCTAGGGAAGAAAAAATAAACTTCTTCTGAGAAATAAAGTAACCCTTGAACATTGTGCAATGTTGACTACAGAGTTTGGCTCAAGCCCTGCATTCCTGGGGTCTCGCCCTAGGAATCAGGTTTTTCTGCCTTTCCAGTAAGTGGGGGGCCTCTTCAGCCATGTTTATACCCACTCCTGGTTCCTCTGTCCCTCACCTAACACTGACCAACTTTTCTTTTCTTCTGTCTCCTCAGTCATTGAGACCAATGAGGCCATTGAGTGCCAACAAGTCAAATAGCTCAATAGTCTGATTAGTGAGACCAAAACTAACTGAAGAAACAATTCTAAAACAAGACGTTACACGATTAAGTGCTACAACAAAGACAGAACATGCATCAGAGAACAACAGGAAGCCACTGGGCTAGGACTTGAGCTAGATTATAGGATTTAGAGTTGAAAAGGGGACTTCAGGAGTCAGCTAGTCTAACTGAGGGCCAGAGAAGTACAATAAGGCCAGAAGTCACTTAGGAAGTATGTAGCAGACTCTGGAGCTATGGAGCCAGCATATGATAAAGTCAGATAAATAGGTGGTGGATGGATAGCATCTACATAGCCCTTTAAACTTTGAAAAGTACTTTAAATCAGTTATCTAATTTGATGCTGACCACTGCCCCAAAGATCTTGAACTGAGTCCTAAGGAATTTTTCTATTGCCATCTCCCCAGTTTATCAGGACCTGAGTTAACTGATCACATCACAACTGACTAAAGAAATGCCTAAATCCGGGAGATCTGCCAAAAGGAAAAGAAAACCCTATATCCCTGTTTCTAAAGAAAAAACCTTTAGTGGATGTTATAATCTCCCAGCTCTGGACCTGATTGGCAATCTGCATTTTTAAGAGCTTTCTGTCTCCTTCCCTGTAGGAAATTACAATCATGGGACTAGATTAAGGGAGCTTGTGGGAAGGGGGGAAAGAAAGGAAGTTTAGATTTTCTAACACTAAAATAAAATATTCCAAAATACTCTTTACAATATAAATACATATTCAATAATTTCCTTGGCAGAAAGAATTTTCCAAGACCTTTGTCCTGCTAAGCAACAATGGCAGAGACAGAAGTTCACCTCTTTGGGAGGAGCCTCACATGGCTTCTAGCAGCAAACCTGGTATTTTCTGTGAATCCCATTATAATCCTCAGGAGCCCACCAAGCCTGCTGACAAAAAAGAAGTTTTCCTGAAAAAAAAAAAATCCAAAAACCTGCTGCCTCTCTCCTTTCCTCTGAGCCAACCTTCAAAAAGATACCCAGCGCTATCTGTAAGGGTTGCCAACAACTCAACTGCATGTGTCTGAACACATCAGTCCACAACCATTTATTAAGCTTCTTGTATCCCCTGACTAGCTATGTGACCCTAGGCACATCACCTAATCTGAGTTTTAGTTTCCTCATTTTACAAATAATGATCATAACCCCATTTTATAGAATAACCCTTCTTCACAGGGATGCTGGGAGGAGAGCACATTTGTAAATATGGCCTATTATTATTTCTCTTTAGAGATTCCAGCACCAGAGCCTTGCACATGTTAGACATTAAATAAATGTTATATTAAGTTTTTAAAAACTCACATTTCCATGGTGCTTTAAGGTTCACAATTCTCACAGAAGTTCTCTGAGGTTAATAGTATATGTATCTTCCCCCATTTTAAAGGAGAAAGTTAAAGCACAGAAAGGTTGTATATGTAAAGTTGGAATTGAATTCAAGGGTTCTGACTTTGGGGCCAGCATTTTTTTCAACTATATCACATAGGGATTGAATCAATGTTGATTCATTGATTCATTCATGCCTCAGAGGGATCAACAATAGCAACAGTAGTCACAGCCCTGACCCTAATCACCTCAACCCACTATTCCTGCAGCCTGGCTGGTCTCCTTGCCTCAGGCTTCTCCCTATTGCTTTCCACTCTCTATTTAGGGCAGTCATATTCAATTAATTCCAATGATTCTGCATTATCTCCAAGATTGAATGTAAAATCTTCTCTTTGGTTTTTCAGATCTTCATAATCTTCCCCACCAATCTTTCCACTTTTTATATACCTTTATATACTTTTCAGGTGCAGTGCTTCCTAAAATTTAACCCACCCTCCCCAATTCCCATGCCTAGAATGCTGTCCCCCCTTGTCTCACAGCCTTCTGGCTTCCTTTGAGTTTCAGCCAACGTCCCACTTTTTGCAAGAAGCCTTTACCTGTCCTCATTAATGTTAATGCCTTCTTCTGAGATTTCCTCCTGTGTATATATACTATAGTTTACCTGTATATACCTATAAGTGTTTGCACATTGTCTCTCCCATTAGATTGTGAACTCCTTGATAGCAAGGGCTTTTTTTTTCTTTCTTTGTATTCCCAGTACTTAGCACATTGCCTGACACACAGTAAAAAAATAAATGCCTCTAGATTCGAATAGGCAGCATGGGGGAAATAAGAACCGTACTGCGCCCCTGAGAAGTATACAGTAAGTTGAGGAAATAATAATTATAATAACCCACATTTATATGGTGCTTTAGGCATTTTTCACAACTTCTCTGTAAGGTAAGACAGGTATTCATAATGCTAACAGTACAAGAGGGTAAATGTTAAGTGCTAAATGTATAGACAAAAAGTACTAAGAAATTGGGAGGCGGAAGAATTTATTTTAAGCTGATTTGTTCAAGGAACCTTTTATGGAGGAATTGGAATTGGTTTTGTAGGAAGAAAATGAATAAAAGGTGGTTGGAGTATATTTATTTTAATTAAATGTACTTAAATTTTCTTGCATTATAATTTCTTGAGCCTGGATATCCCTCTTTCATCCCTACCTATATTCCCATTGAAAGAAAAAACAATTCGACAAAACCAACTTGTTTTGATGACCTTCTCTGATAAAGTATCTAACAATTCATATTCCTAATTCTTCTGCTGTTAATCCCAAAGGAAGAGATATAAGAAGGGGTCTGCTGGACGAGCCTTGTGAAAGCTGATAGTTACATATACAGATCTTGAGCCTGGGTCTGAGAAAGTTTTTAATTTATTTTTTAAATTTGGAGCAAGGACATATTGCTGTTCAGCCCTTCTAGATAGGGCAATGACTACAGAGAGATGCCCTTGTTTCTCCCTGGTGGAAGAGTAGTGTGAGAACATGTCCTGGCTGTGGGATGTCTGTTTCCCTCATTGACTGGAGAATCTTGCAGTAGGGTTAGCCTATACTTGCTGTAAATACCAGAGAGGCCCTTGGCCGATAGGAACCAGTGAGGAGGTTTGTCTGGAATGTGAAAAATGAGCTTGGAATGCCCCAGGCCCCTCCCCAGTGCATCCTATATCCAAAATATCCATCCCAGGAGGAGCCCCTTCCGCCTCCCACTCCCACAAACACACACCTGGCTCCCATTCCCTCCAGCTTTTCTCATGGAAATAACTCCTCACCTCTCATTATGGTTCCAAGCCTGACTTTTTGTCCCAATCATTGTTTGCTGCCTGCCCCAGGAGTCTAATTACCACCTAAGAGATGTTAACAGCCAGATCTGGGGAAACTTTTAAAGGTTTTGATCAAATGAGAGAAAGTGAGATGTAGTTTATATTTTGTGGCTCCAGTAACAGCTGATCTCCCAAGGTAGCTGAATGTAGACTAAGCTAATGAATTTAAATATACTCTACTTAGAGCTTTTAATCAGGAATGTAATTGCATCTGGTAGTCTTTAAAAAATTTTAAATATCTAGTTTGGGATTGTTAAGGGAGAAGGGCAGAGGTTGGGTTGGGGGGAAGGGGTTGGTGTGGGTCTATGTGGGTATGTTTCTCATTCAAGAACTCAAGCAATTTCTTTCAGCAAATTTTGTATGGAGTCAGAATCTGGTATTCATTTATCTTGTAAAATGGAGTAGCCGATAGCCGTCCAGACCTCTCCAAAGATAATGAACAAATTGTTGACCCTTTCCCAGGACCCAAATGCAGACACACAAACTCTTGCTTTAAAATAGAGCCAGGAGGATCATCTTCCCCAAGCAAGAGGTCTTAGAGAGCCAACACTGCCCATTCATTCAGGGCTGGCTCCTTCCTCTGAACTAGAGAGGCAGCATGGTAGTAATTTTAGAGCCAGATGCCCTTGGGTTCAAACCCTGGCTCTGATATTTATGACCTCTATGACCCTTGGACAAGTCACATAATCTTCCTGAACTTCAGTTTCTTCATCTTTAGATGAGGGTGTTAAATTCTCTTTCAGGGATGTGCTAGAGCCAGCTTGAACAGGCAGGAGAGCCTAATTCTAAATTTTGAGGGAGATTTGTAACTCACAATTACACTATGAATCAGAGCTTGAGTTGTTGTTTTGTTGATTATCTAGACTTAAGAAAGTGATAGGGAAAAATGTTAATGATGCAGATTAAACTTTAAAGTATGTCATGAACACATTTTTCCCCCATAGAACAAGTTGTTAAATATGTACCAGCACACTCTTGATAGGTGACCTCTACAATCCTTTCTGGCTGTAAATCTATAATCATATAATTCTCAAACCTCCAGTAGAGGGGTTTCCAACATGGAATGTTCAAGCTTATCGAGAAGGGTTGTAATTTTATGAAAAATTAACTAATCTCCTAGTCTTTTGTTTTGTGCACATATATATGGTAAAATCTAGGGTTTGTTTCCTTTCATATTGAATAAGGGATATGGAGCAGCTTACTGAAAACCCAGGGATATGAGGACTGAAAAAGTTGGGAACTCTTGCTCAGATATTTCTTTGTCTTTACAGCCATCCTAGACCACCTTTTAGGTTGTTAGTGAGAGACAGACCAAGAGAGAGACTGAGAGATGCTTTAACTCCTCCAAAGGACTCCAAGTTTGCTGAAGGCTCCCTTCTCTCATATTCCATCCAGTCTCTGGGGACATAAGATCATTAGTAGCTAAGCTTTAAGGGTTGAGCATTGATTGCTAAATTAATAAGAAGAGGAGCAAGATCCGAGTAACGGGCTCAAAGTTAGTATCCAGTCTGCTTGCTTTAAGCATCTCACCTGAGCTCCTCCACCTCTGGGTGCCTGGGCCAAAGAACTCCAGGGGCCCCACCATTTTCAAGAGAGAGCTCTGTTGCCATGGAGAGTCGGAGAGCCCCAAGGTGACTTCTGGCCCCAGAACAGCCTGGCTAGAAAAGCAGGGATGTTCTGCCAAAACCTGGCATCCCTGGGGTTCTCTCCCCTCCCTTCTGCTCCCATGACAACCACAATGGCTACCCAACAAACATCTCTTCAATCAGCAATGAGAAGAAGAACTAAGGATTTATTTGGTATAGTTAATGAATCAGCATTGATTCATTTATTCAGAATTTCCTCATTTAATAAACCTTTTCTCTTTGGCATTTTACTTTTAGTCAACATAAGATTTTTCAATCAATTAATTAACAAATATTTACTGAGGTCATCTAATAGAGAATTCTATGCTGGGCATTATGGGGCTAGATAGATAGATAACAAGGTTACTGCCTTCTCTACAGGCCACTTGAGATGACAAAATGTACTCACATGAAAATATAATAATACTGGCCATTGTTTAGTAAGTGCCACATATATGAAGTGATCATAGAAATATTCAAGAAGGAAGTAAGACTTCATCTGAAGGTTGAAGGTGGATAGTGTTTGATCAGCATCAGGGAAGGCATAAGAAAGAGAAGGCACAGATCCAGAGAAAGATGAAAGGTGCTTAAGAGATAGGGCTGAGATTGGATCTAGGATTTCATTAGTATAGGGATACCAATTCTGATACAAGAACTTCCACAGATGCAAGTCAATATTTTCTCTGCAATGCATAATCTTAGAGAGTTATCAAATTTGGAATACAAATTTTTGCAAAAGTGAATGTTGAAAATTATCTATGCATATGTTTTGAAAATAAAAAGCTAGAGAGAGAGAGAGAGAAAGGGAGAGAGAAAGGGAGAGGGAGAGGGAAGGAGGGAGGGAGGGAGGGAGGAAGAGAGAGAGAGAGAGAGAGAGAGAGGGAGAGGGAGGGAGGGAGGGAGGGAGGGAGAGAATGAGAATATATGAGAATTAACAAGGACATTAAGAAGTTATATGATTTGGCCATAATCACACAGCCAATATGTGTATCACAATCAATATTTGAATGCAGGTCTTCCTGACTTCAGGAATTCTCTTTCTGTTACACTATTCTGCCTCTCCAGAACAAGTTGACCAAAAACCAAACAATTCCATGTTTTCAAGAGACTGACACATTGTTTGTGTATTACCCAGCCTCCATGTTGATTCATCAAAATTATACTGAGTTCATGGGGGAGTTTTTTATGTTTTTGAATGATAACTAGGAAAGATAACTTTTCTTTTTTCTTTTTCTTTTCTTTTTTTTTTTTTTTTTTTTTTTTTTTTTTTTTTGACAAGGCAATTTGGGGTTATGACTTGCCCAGATTCACACATCTAGTGAATGTAAAGTGTCTAAGGCCACATTTGAACTCAGATTCTCTGGACTCCAGAGCTAGTGCTCTCTGCTGTGCCATTTAGCTGTCCCAGGATAAATTTTCTTATGGTTGAAATCCCTTTGCATCTTAATACTTTCCTGTGGCTAGAGAAGTTAGTTTTTCCTCTTGTTAAGACTTGAAAGTAACTTACTTTATTTCTATTACAATAGTGCTTTTATAATGGTGATCTCAGGGCTAAGACCAGTTTTGGTGTTTAAGAGCTAATTTGTATAGGTAGGCAGTTTGGGGGGTTATGCTTTAGCTTTAGAATATGCATTTCTATGGGCAGCAGAAATGAATTTTAGCAACAACATTGAAGGTTGTTATTGGATTTCAATTTTCTTTTTTTTTTTTTTAAATAAGACCATTGTTGAGTGTGGATGTCTTTTGCTTTATGTAACAACTATGATCTTGAATATTTGCGAACAAATTTAATTCTCTTTTAAAATGTGTACTAAAAAAATAAAACTAGAGAGTTAGTGGAATGTTAAAGAATAAGACTGAGATTCTTATTTTGGTTATCACCTCAAAATTTGCTTTAGGAGAAAAATGGTTTAAAAGAATTCTGGAACTAAACCTCTCCCTACGAGTCCAAACTAGATAGTTAAAAATTTTAAAGACTAACAGATGCAATTACATTCCTGATGAAAAGTTCTACAAGACTGGAGCATATTTAAATTTATTAATTCAGCCTACATTCTGCTACTTTGTGATATCATCTGTTACCAGTATCTTGAACCTTTGTGGGGGGAGGAGAGATAGACTTAAGTAAATTGCCCTTGGTCACACAACTATTAAGTATTTGATTCCAGATTTAAATTCAGGTCCTTCTGAGTCCAGCGCCATACACTGTGCCACCTAATTTCTTTAAAGGGAATTATCCTCCCCTGTTTTGTTTTGGGTTTGTTTGTTTTTTAACAAAATTTTATAATTATTTACTCTGGACAGAGAATAGGTTGGTCTGGTTTGTAGAGAGTTATGGCATATGCTCTATATTGATTACTAGTTTGAAGATAATTAGAATACATCAAAACAATCTTAAGATTTGCAAGGTACCCCATGATCCTTCTCTGTCTTAAAGTACCATCATGTGTTTACTTGAATAAAATAGAGAAAGACAGATCAATGAATTGGGCATGCAACTAAAAAAGTTGGAAAAATAACATTAAAAACCCTCAAATACCTGTTTTGAATTTCTGAAAACAAAAGGGGAGATTAATAAAATTGAAAGTAAAAATCTATTGAATTAATAAGCAAAACTAAGAGTTGGTTTTATGAAAATAAATAAATAAATCTATAGTTAATTTGATTAGAAGAAGGAAAAAAGAAAATCAAATTTCCAGTATCAAAAATGAAAAGGATGAACTTAAAATTGATGAAGAGGCAATCAGAGTAACCATCATGGATGTCTGTTCTCATTGTCAGTTATAAACAATTTCAACTTTCTAAGATTTTATATTATGGGTAGATGGGAGGGTTTTTTTGCCAGCATTGTTTAGTAGTGTATATATCCTGGAGTGCCTTCAGCCTCTATCTTTGATTCAAGGATTTCTGACCTTTGTCCACAGCCAGACAGTACCTACTGTGAAAGGCATCCCTCCTTGGGGATCCTGGCATTCATGAATGAAGATACTGTTTTGCTTCAGAAATAAGGAAGTTTGACAGAAATGAGAGGAGAAATAGTGACAAAACGGTTAGAGTACTAGACTTGGAATCAGACCTAGCTTTGAGTCCTTCTTCCAAACCTTAAATAGCTATCCTTCCATAGACAAATAAATTAATCTTCTGTGTCTTCGATTTCTCCATCCATAAAATGAGACCAACAATGTATGTAAAGTGATTTGAAAGCTTTAAAGCACTTTATAAATATCAGGTATTTTTAAGATAAGTTTTGTTTGGATCATATTGAGTTTGAGATCGAAGTAGAGATGTCCAGTTAACAATTAAAAATGCTGGACTGGAGCCCAACAGAGATTAGGATTCCAACCCCATCAGCGAGATTAGGAGTCATTTGGTTAAAGATGATTAATTCAGTGGGAACTGCTTCAGTTCATCAAGCATGGAGAAAGCTCTAGACAGAACCTCAGGGGAACATACATTATTGGGGATCAGAGATGTGTGATGGCCTAGCAAGGAGCCTTAGATAGGTGAGAGGAGAACCATAGCCTTGAAGAAAGAAAAAGATTATGAAGAATGAGATAGAAATGCATTCTAAGGGCTGGAGGAAGAGCTTGAAGCCTGGAGATGGAAAGATAATTGGATTGGTTAGACCATTTCTCCACATTGTTTCCTTCTATCTCTAAATCTATAATCCTATGATTTGGAGTCAGAAGATAATGAGTTGAAAGCCTAGCTTACATTTAAAGACCTCTTTAGATTTTACCAGATGTCCAGGATGAGGAGAATATAAGCAAGGAAACTGTTGCTTCTCCTCCCTTCGGCAGACCCAAATCCCAGGCAATCCTTTCTAGCAGCATCCCCAGAGACACTCAAGGTGAGCTCAACAGATAGAATCCAACAGCTGCTCTAAAGTCCCAATCAAAGATTAGTGGCATTTTGGGGCCTACAAATTGGCTACCCATTAATGCTGAAATGCAATCTTCCAGAGTGCAAAGAGAATATATTTTGTTAACGTAGATGGATGCTCCTAAAGGGAATTATTGTCTTCTTTTTCCAAGGAAGGAAAAGTTAGGGGAATTCCACAGACACAGATCCTGTTGCCCTGGCTTAGTGGGACTGATCTTGGTAGGAAGAATCCCTAAAATGAGGAATCTCCCTCTCCCATTGCAGGTCAGTACCTAGCCTTCAAGAGTTGCCCAGAGGTAAATGACTTGGCTAGGGTCACATTCAGCACCCATCAGAAACAGGACTGGAGCACTGGCTTCAAGACTGACTCCCTATTCTCTATGCTACTAGATCTTTCTCTTTAGGTCCAGGGATAAACACTTTAAGCACCCCAAGGCCAGGTGCTGGCCTTAGGAGGCAGTTGACATTTGAAAAATACAATGGAAAGCCCTTGTTCCAACAGTGTGCCCCTTCTCCCATAGCCCCACCACAATGCCTAAAATCCTTTCATTACAAAGAACACTTCTATGGGTTTGAATTTGCCCCTCCCTTCTAGTCTCTAAAACATATATATTAGAAAAAATTAAATATTCAAATCTTAACACAAATTATTTTCTCAGATTTCTTTCTTCTAAGAAATAAAGGGCTTAGAAAGCAACACAAGGATGCTCAGACATCTGTGGCCAGAGGATGAAGATCAAAAACAAACGTCACCATTTTCTATCTTTGCTAAGGTCTAGGCCTGATGATAAGAGTGAGCCAGCCAGTTTGGGATTGTAACGAGAATGCTGGAAATGTAATCAGAAAAGCTGAGTTCAGGTCAGCTTTGATTCTTTTCCTATGTGACTTGCGGGTCATTTCTCCATCCTGGGTCTTACTTTATCTTATCTCCTAAATCCTACACATTCTTCTTGCCTCCTTTTTGGCAAGAAGTTGTTTTCCTTCCTAGCTGTGTATCAGCACAGTTATGTCAACAAGAGTTGTGGGTCATCATTTAGTCGTTGGCCCAAGGTCAAGGTTGAGTCATTGTTCTGTTTTCTATTTCTTTTCTAATTCTCTCTTATCTTTTAACATTTTAATTTTTTTGATCTCTCAGGGTGGGAAGATAACATTTTTAAAAACATCCTCAAAAATTATCCATTTGAGGAAAATCATAAAAAAAAAAAAAATACATTCCCTGATACTTGGCCTGAGATACCTGCTTAGTTTCTTTAGGACTATTGATTTAGAAGCTGAGTGGTTATCTATCAGCAGGGAAGTGGTCATATTTCTAATTATAGAAGTATTTATGTATTTTTATGGAAATTTTATTGGTAAAAGCTTGGAGAGACTTACAAAAACATGCTAAATGAAGTGAGTAGAACCAAGAGAACATTGTACACAACAACAAGATTATGTGATGATCAACTGTGATGGACTTGGCTCTTTTCAGCAATGAGGTGATTTAGGCTAACTCCAATAGACTTCTGATGGAAAGAGCCAACTGTCCCCAGAGTGAGGACTGTGGGAACTGAGTGTGGATCACAACATTGTATTTAGACCCTTTTTTTAGTTGTTCTTTGCTTACTTAATTTTTTCTTTCCCTTTTTTTCTTTTTGTTCTGATTTTTCTTGTGCAGCATGATAAATGTCATAATATATTTAGAAGAATTACACGTATTTAACCTGTATTGGACTACTTGCTGTCTAGGACAGGGGCAAGATGGAAAAGGAGGGAGAAAAATTTGGAACAGGGTTTTGCAAGGGTAAATGTTGAAAACTATCTTTGCATGTATTTTGAAAATAAAAAGCTATTATATAAAAAAAAGAAAGTTTACTGGTGAAATGGATTATGGAGAGATGAAGATTCTTAGTTGAGTTTTAATTCAAAGGCTGGTGAATGGTGAAATCAGGAAAATCTGTTTTCTACCTCAAGCCTCCTCTTTCTACCTTTTTTTTCTTCTGTGTTACAGCATCCCTTGCTCTTGCTTTCAAATACTGAGTATTCTTCCTTTTCTCTTTCTTATAAAAAGATCTGAAATCAGTCATTGATTACATGTGAATAAATATATTGCTAGAGTCACAGAAGATCAGAGAACATCTGAAAGGTTCAATGTTTCCCAAGTTATGTTCCCTTGTGTGTTCTAAATGTAAATAGAATTCTAAGAGAAAATGTCACTGCTGATTCTGCTCGCTTGTTGACAATGTAGCCTCATCCCTGAAAGCAATAAGTACCGAGGAAGACAAGAAAAGCCAATAGCAGGGACACATATTATGGGAAGGAGAGAAACCCCATCGTAGCAACTGTGGTGTTAAAGGGTCAGCACCAGCCCTCTCCACCCCTGGATAGGGTTCACCCACTATAATAACCTTTTCTCTGATCTCTCTCTCTCTCTCTCTCTCTCTCCTTTTTTTTTTTTTTTTTTTTTTTTTTTTAGTAACTACCATTGTATCCTTCCAGCTGTCTTTTTCTTGTCTTTACCTTCTCATCCCATTGCCCAGCTACCAACATTTAGGGATTCTCTAGACATACCGAAGTTCAAATGCTCCGTGATCAAATTAGTTTGGGAAACATTGCTCTATTTTAGTTCAATAAACATCAAACCTTTAGGCACAAAGAACTGTGCTTATCCAGCCTTCTCGAGGTGTATTACTATTTTAAACCTTTTTCCTGGTGGTAGAGTGAAAAGTATACCCCTTTTTATTTAAAAAAAAAAAAAGAGGGGGCAGCTAGGTGGCACAGTGGATAGAGCACCAGCCTGGAAGTCAGGAGGACCTGAGTTCAAATTTGGTCTCAGACACTTAATACTGACTAGCTGTGTGACTCTAGGAAAGTTACTTAACCCCAATTGCCTCATCCAAAAAAAAAATTAAATTAAATTTTTAAAAAAGAGACATTTTTCCAACACCAGAGAACAGGAGAGGAAGATTTGGGTGGAACAAAAGGAATTTTGTAAAGCATCACTGAAATCAAATGGCATAAGTCTGTATATACGGTCAGACCAGACCTGATGCTCAAACCCAGAAAGCTCTCCTTTCACTTGTGCTGGCAAAGCCCCTCACAAAGACTCATACCCAGAAGGTTTCTGTCTGGTAGGAGTCTGTCAGTCTATGTATTTAAAGAAGGATTCAGGGGGCTTCAATGCGCTGTTTTCCTAGAGCTGATTAAATTAAAACTCTGTGTGTGTATAAGGGGGAAGACAGAGAGAGGGGAGGGGCAGGAGGAGGGAGAGGGGAAGAGGGAGGGAGAAGGAGAGAGATACACACACACACACACACACACAGCTGGTCACATAGGATAGGAGTTGAAATCATCGTGGAGCATTTATAAGCATCTCTGACTTGAGGGTTGTTTCGAAAGCCACAGCTGCCACTGGACATACACTGGAAGACACGAAATACCATCTAGTGGACAGAAAAGAAAACAGGTTTGTTGACTGGAATCCTGCCCATTTTCTTTTTCATGGAAACATTTAATTCCTATCAACCCATTTTTATTAGAAGCTTATGATACACATAGCCCTTTTAGGCACAAACATAGAAATGATTCCTGTCCTCAAAGAGTTTGTGGCTATATTAATAATAATAACTAGCCTTTATTTACCCCTTTAAGTTTTTCAAAGGGGCTTCCCTTTCAAAAGCATTTTAAGTTAGCTAGAAGGTTCATACATTGAAAATAATTAGAGCTCAATAAAACATGGCCTTTTAGAGGGAGTATAGTGGAAAGAGGGATGAGTGTGGAGTCAGAAAACAGATTCATATTCTTCCTGTGACACTAGTTCTGCAACCTCAGAAAGGCAACTTAAATGTCTATGTCCCTTGTCAGGCAACAAGCATTTGTTGACTGTTTACTATGTACAAGGCACTATACAAAGTGCTAGGGACACCCAAAAAAAAAAAGTCAAAACATGGTCGGTGCTCATTCTAATGTAAAATGCAAACAATTATGTATAGATAAGATAAATACCATGTAAAAGGAAAGAAATCTCTGGAGAGATAAGAAGGGAGGAGCACTGGAAAAGACTTCTCATAGAATGTGGGATTTAAATAAAGTCTTGAGGAAAGCCAAGGAAAGCAGGAGAATGTCATAGGCATGGAATATTGGTTTTTTTTTTTAAGTCCCAGAGTTCAAAGAAGAAATGTCCTGTGTAAAGAAAAATAAGGAGGCCGATGTCACTAGATCATTGGTAATAAGATATAAGAAGACTAGAAAGGCAAGAAAGGAGCCAGATGATTAAAGGGCTTTAAAAACCAAGCAAAGGATTTTAGGATTTATCTTCTCCTACTAGGAATTCCCCACATTGAAATCATTGATAACAATAATAATAAAAAACAATAATTAGCATTTATATAGTGATTTAAGGTTTGCAAAGGATTATATATATATAATTTTATTACATCCTCACAACTCTGGGAAATAGGTAATACTATTATTCCCATTTTACAGATGAGGAATCTTAGTATATTTAGGGAAAACCATGTATAAAATGTGAAATAAAATAATATTTGAATAGTCACTAGGAAACTAGTAGTAAGAGTAGTTGTCCAACCAGGAAAATAGCAATGGTATAAATACCATTCAGAAAATTCACATAAAAGCGTTCAGTGCTGGGGCAGCTACATGGCACAGTGTACCAACCCTGAAGTCAAGAGGACCTGAGTTCAAATCTTACCTCAGACACTTAACACTTCCTAGCTGTGTGATCCTGGGCAAGTCATTTAACCCCAATTGCCTCAGCAATAAATAAATAAACAAACAAACATTCAGTGCTTCCCCCTTCTTCCAAACCCACTCACACATTATCAAGAATTTAAAATATGATCCTTGGTGGACTGTGTACTCCAACAACATCAGTAGGCATTTATTAAAACAACCAGTATGTGCCGGGAAGTGTGACGAGCACTGGGGATACAAAGAAAGGCAAAGGATAATCCTAACTATTAAGCACCCAATCTAATGAGAGATACTGACATATAAGCAGATATGTATGGACAAGATATAGGCAAGAGGGCATGTACTCAAATCAATAGGAACAATTTTCTGCTTATCCTAATGGATCATTCACTGGCAAGAAATGCCACCTTACTATCCTTTATTTTTCCCCATGGACAGGATGACTGCATTTGTTAAATGTGAGCTCTCTGAGGGCAGACGCTGTTTCATTCTTTATATTTGTATCCCCTAGCACCTATTACATACCTAGAACATAAAAGGTTCTTAATAAATGCTTGATGATTGATTGACTAATTGAGAGAAACTCGATTCTGGAATGCCTTCTCACTTCTCATTCTGTCTAAATTCAACTGATTCTTCAAGTCTGTATTCAAGTTTTATTTTTTCCATGAATTTTTTCCTGTCTTCCTCAACACACAATGATCTCTTCTTGGTCTTTTATGTTTATAGACTATCCCCACAATATAGGGTCTGATTTTATACTGTTCTATATTGTTCTTTAATTGTTTTGTGAATGTTTATACTCCATGAGGGCAACAACCGAGCTTTTTTGTTGTTGTTTTTGTATCCCATGGTCACACAGTGCTGAACAGAGTAGTCATTCATTAAAGACTTATTTGTTAAATTAATTTACTTTATTTTATCTTATTTACTTTTTTGCTGAGGCAATTGGGGTTAAGTGACTTGCCTAGAGTCACATGGCTAGAAAGTGTTTTAAGTGTCTGAGGTCAGATTTGAACTCAGGCACTCCTGACTTCAGGACTGATGCTCTATCCAGTGTCCATTTAGCTGCCCCTAAATTAAATTTTTAACAAAGGGCATGTGTGAAGTCATATGTGAAACATTGGAAATCATTCTGGTCTAAAGCATTTCTGTATCATCCATGAAGTTCCTATTTCAACCACAGAATTTCAGTGAAGTCACCTTTCACTTAGTCATAGCATTTTTAATAGAAAGAATCTTGAACCAATGAATTCTAGTTTCCACTGTGCCATGAATTCACTCACGTCCCTTTGCATGAATCATTTAACTCACTCATTTTCTTCATCTATAAAACAGGAATAGTTCAACTAGATTTCTAAGGCTTCACCTAGTTCAAAACTTCTGATTCTGTAATTATTAACCTTATAGACATTCTCTAGATACTTTTTGTCTGACTTCTTCCCCAAAATCCTTATCTTCTTTTGCCCCCTAAGAAGAACACACACAGTTTCATTATGTACAATAGAATTAAAATGGTTTGTAAGGTTGTTGAATTTTTTTTAACAAATCTTTTAAGTAACATGTAAATAAAAAGTATTATTATTATTATAATTAGAACACCAACAATAAGGAGAATACAGAGTCAATATGTTACACAACTTGGTACACGTCCTCCAGTAACAAAAATATTCATTCACCAGCAGCTTCCTATCAGTTGATGAGTTGGGCCATATTTAGCGTCATCTTAGATTTTGTAATTATACAATCATGCATAAAGAGGATGCTTTTAACTTTTCAAAACATAGTAAGTGTACCATGTGTCCATATCCATATTTGATCAGTAAAGAAACTGAAAAGCAGAAAATAGAAGTGCATAGAAATAGAACTAGGATAGCTAATAAATGGTACAGTGGACCTGGAGTCAGAATCTTTGAGTTATAATCTGGCTTCAGACACTTAGTGCCTGTGTGACCCTGGATAAGTCACTTAACCCTATTTGCCTCAGTTTCTCCATCTATGAAATGAACTGGAAAAGGAAATGGCAAACCACTCCAGCATCTCTGCCAAGAAAACCCCAAATGGGGTCATGAAGAGGCAGACACAACTAATAGACTGAACAACAAAGAACTTAGGTCTCTTTCGTGCCTCAAGTTTTATTCACCATACCACACTGCCCCAATCATCAGATCTTATATTTAGAAGGGACTTCAGAGGTCAAGTCTAATTTCCTATATAGTGAAGGAACTCCCACTACAAACATCCCTGATAGCTGGTCATTCAACTGCTTAAGTACTTCCAGTGACAGGAAGCCCAGTCCTTTATTGAATAGCTCTGATGGCTCAACACTTTTGTTGTTGTTTTAAATGTTGAATCAGCCTCCTTGTAACTTTCACCCCATCCTACTTATCCCTCTGGAGCCAAGCAGAACAAGTTTAATCCTTCTTCTTCATGACAGTCTTTCAAATATGTGAACATTTATTATGTTTCCTTCTGTTTTTCAGTTTTAATATCCCCAGTTCCCTTACCTATTTCTTGGAGAGATCCTGATAGTCACTGTTCATTATGTACATTCCATTTTATCAGTGTCCTTGTTCAAATGTGACACCATACTAAACACAGTGCTCCAGTTGTTGTCTGACCCAGTCTAGAGTGCAATAGAAGTATCACTTTCCTTGTTCTAGATAATAGAAACTTATGTCATATTAAATTATATGGCTTATCATAAGGTTGATTTATATATAGTTTGTAGTCAAGTAAAATCCTTAGTTTTTTGGGGGGGGTTTGGATTTTTTTTTTTTTTTTTTTACATTATTAAACTGCTATTAAACCAGTGTTCCCTCATAGGATATTTCTGCAGTTGATTTTTTTTTGACTCTGAGTGTAAGATTTTACCATCATTCCAGTTAAATTTTATCTTGTTAGTTTCATCCTATCCTTCTGTTGTGTCAAGAATATCTGGAATACCGATTCTGTCATCCAGTACATTTGCTGTCCCTCTCGGGTTTGTGTCAACTGAGCATTTAATAAGCAGCTTTCTAAGCCCCAGTCCAAATCAATAAAAAATGTTTAGCAAGATAGAACCTGTACAAGACTACTGGAGATGACCCTACTACAGATTGACACTAATCCATTAACACTTTGAGTCTGATTGTTCAACCAGCTAGAAATCCATCTATATAGATGATTTCTTTCTCTTGTTCACAAAGATAAGAGACACTTTGTCGATTCCCTCACTGAAATTTAGGCATATTGGGCCTATGATGTTATCTGTGTCCATTTATTAACTCTATTAGATATATACATATATAGGTACAGATATAATTAGTTTGATTACATTTCACAGAAGGAGCTGTTTAGTCCATCCCATGTGTAAAAGGAGTGTCCATTTGTCCAGCCTTTACTTGAAAAACTCCACCTCTCAGGGTGATCAGTTCCATTTTAGGACAGATATATTTGTAAGGAATATTTTTTTCCTGACATCAAGTATTAAACCAACCTCAATCAATCAGTCTATTGAATACCCATATCATATCATATCACAAAAATATGATGGACTCAAATACTGAATGAGATATTCATGCACATATGAATATATATACATTTAAGTCTTTTATTGTTATAAAAGTTATACATGTATATGTATAGACGTGAACATTTGTTTAATGAGTGTTTATTATGTATATACAGAGATATATGACTTAGCTCTTGCCTCATGAAGCTTATTGTTCAACTGACAAAACAAGATCTACACACAAAGTTTAAAAAAAACATAGAAAGTTCAATGGGCTCTATCCCCTTGTTATTGGGCATTCAGGTACAAGTAAGTGCTGTCTCAGCTGAACATTGGTATAACTAGTTACCACAAAAAAGTGTCTTCTCTGCAGTTTCACATATTCTTCTGACTTGGAGATGAGGGCAGCACTTTTTTGTTGTTATTTTTTGTTTTGTTTTAAAGAAAGAAGTAAAAACATCCATTCCCCATCAGCTTCAGTGCAGCATGTCCATTCTCACATAAAAGACTCAGGATTGACTTTCTCTTCCTGTTCAGGACTTTGTGACAAATGTAAAAAAACACTGTTGAATTTTGCTCTGAGAAAGCCCTATTTCTTTGTTCCTCAATATGTTATAGGTGCCAAATATTACTGAAATCAAATGATATTTAAGCCTATAAATATAGTAAGACCAGGCCTAATTCCTCAATGCAAAATGCTTTCCTCTTGTCTGTGCTGGCAAGGACCCCAACAAAGGCCTGTCTTGTAGGAATCTGTTAACCTTCATACATAAAGGGACAAAGGGTTTTTGAGGAGTTCGATCCCGACATCCCTGCTCTTTCTCTTCTCTCCCCAGGGTTCAAAACAACTTGACAGAGATCCTTTAAGGAGTTGTGTATCCTTTCAGGGATAACAGTGAAACTAGCCTGGGATAGGCATCTAGGTGGGCATCACAGTGGATGGAGGGTTGGACTTAGTCAGGAAGACTTTATTTCAAATCCATCCTCAAATACTAGTTTTGCCCCTGCCTGACTCCATTTCCTCTTCTGTAAAATGGGAAAGATAATAATAATAACACCTACCTCCCTGGTTTTTTGTAAGGACTGAATGAGATAAAATTGGTTAAGTGCTGTGTAAACCTTAAAGCACTATGTCAGTGTTTATCATTATTATTATATTCTCCAGGTCTTGATCACTGATTTGCTTTCAATAACTTCCTATTCTTTCTTTTTTATACTTAGGGAAGGAAAGGAAGGGCATGCTAGGGCAAAGAGCCAGCTAGGTGGATCAGTGGATACAGCACTGGATCTGAAGTCAGGAAGACCAGAATTCAAATTTGGCCTCAGACCCTTATCAGCTATGTGATTCTGGCCAAGTCACTTGTTCCTCTTTTTGTCATGGTTTTCTCATCTCTAAAAATAAGGGTAATCATAGAACCCACCTCCCAGAGTTATGATGAAGATTAAGTAAGAAAATTTGTAATGTGCTTTATAAATCTTAAAGTGCTGCATAAATACTAGTTACTATTATTATGGCTTATTGTGTCTGGAGGGCCAGTTTGAGGAATGGTGAAGATAGGTCAGTGTGCTTAAAAAAATTTTTGATTTCCCTCCTACCAATCCCATCAATTATAGTTGCCATCTTGAGGGGAAATATTAATAGATTGAAGAGCTAGACCTAACAACTAGTCATAAGCAGGACCAGCCAATTGAGGGATATTGTGTACAATGAAACCTTAGTGAGACCAGTAGAGAAGTCATGAGGTAGAAAGGAAAGAGCATTAGTCTGGGACTTAAGAGCCCGAGTTGCTTTTGCCTTCTCTGCTGCTAATTTGCTGTGTAAATTTGTGCAAATTAGTTAACTTCCCTGACTCACTTACTCACCTTTATTTCATAGGGGTTTTGTGAGTAAGATGACATTCTCAAAATTGATTTAAAGAATTGATTCTTGGTTCAAGGATAATTAATATGCATTTTGAAGCAGTATTGAGAGTTCATCCACAGGGCCATTTCTCAGTTTCTGTTCAGAACTAGTATAGTCAGAAGAGCAGTGGTTTGGATTTCCATCCTAGCTTTGGCACTGACCAGTTTTGTGATCTTAAACTGGTCCCTTCCATTCTCTAAGCTGCTGTTTTATCATCTATAAAATG
This sequence comes from Sarcophilus harrisii, assembly GCF_902635505.1. Lineage (NCBI taxonomy): Eukaryota > Metazoa > Chordata > Mammalia > Dasyuromorphia > Dasyuridae > Sarcophilus > Sarcophilus harrisii. The sequence continues at coordinate 319,122,082 of NC_045428.1, forward strand.
AGGGGGAAGGACTACTAACTTGTTCATGTATCACTTCAAGTTTTACAAATTGCTTTCCTCCCAGTATGCGTTGGTGTGGTAGTTCTGATAAACATAATTGAGCCCAATTCTACAGAATAGGGAACTGAAATTCAAGGGAGCTTATTTGATAGTTTCAAAGTAAAATAGATGGTAAATGGCAAGTTTTGTTTTGTTTTATTTTTTTCCTTTTTTATTAAAGCTTTTTATTTACAAAACATGTATGGATAATTTTTCAACATTGACCTTTTCCAGATTTTCCTCTCTCTCCCACCCCCTCCCCTAGCTAGCAGATAATCTACTACATATAAAATATGTTAAATCCAATATATGTATACATATTTATACAGTTATCTTGCTGCAGAAGAAAAATCAGGTCAAGAAGGGGAAAAAAACTGAAAAGGAAAACAAAATGCAAGCAAACAACAAAGAAAGAGTGAAAATGCTGTTGTGAACCACACTGTTTCCACACTCCTCTCTCTAGGTGTAGATAGCTCTCTTCATCACAAGATTATTGGTACTGATCTGAATCATCTTATTGTTAAAAAGAGCCACATCTATTAGAACTGATCATCGTATAATCTTGTTGTAAATGGCAAATTTTGAACATGAACCCAGCCCTTCTTATTCTAATGCTGGGAGTGGGGATGAGGGATGTCCTTCCACTATAGCATGATTGTTACTCTAACATAAAATCAAATGAGCTGAAGTGTGTGCAAGATTTTGCAAATCTTAAATCATTATAAAATGTTAACTATTATTAGTATTTTTGTTGTTGCATGGTAAATCCTTATGGATATATCATTTTATTTATTTCTTTCCCTCTTTATCCCCTTTCCTTCCCTGCCCTCATTCCTCCAACATTTCAGTGTTCCCAGACAAATCCTAAAACTATAGGCTGCAGATTATTTGCAAAAAATAAATAAAATAAACTGAGTAAGAAGTTACCTAAAGAAGAAAAGGAGTTTCAATTCAACCATTGCATATGTTGGGGAAAGGAAAGGGGCAGTCTTTTTTCATCTCAACAAAGGAAATGTTTCCATCCCAAATGCCTGATGCTCTCCAGTAGGAGATTGTAATTGGCACCTCATCCTGCTTCAGCTCTGAGCTCCCAATGTGGTCTGTGGTCAGGGAGGCTTTCACCACTTGGGACCTTTCATTGTGTGTGGTTTGTTCTTTGATCAGGTGCTTGTGCTAAGTTAGTTCCGGAGTAATTAATTAAAGACAGTATTGCCAAGGTGGCTCAGGGAGAGCTTAAATAACAAAATGATTGATTAAGGGCCTCTGCCTAGGCTGAGATTCTTGTGGTTGAGCAGCAGGGAATGCTCAAGAGAGCTGCCCCAGCCCTTTCATTCCTTTGGGTGAAGCCCTTTCTCCACGAAGTCGTCTTAGACTGGCCAGAGAACACTGACCTCCTCACAGTACTACCATTTTGGAACTCCCACAGCCGGTCTCTTCATTATAAACTCATCCTTTCCCTCATAACTCCTAAAATATATTTTATATGAGCCTGGGACTTGATAATCCTTCTCTCTCTCTCTCTCTCTCTCTCTCTCTCTCTCTCTCTCTCTATATATATATATATATATAGCTGTAGCTGTATGTTGATCATGGAATTCTAGGAGGAAGCCAAAAGCTACATGTTAAATGGTCCAAATCTGTATTAACTGCCTACCCTGCCTTGTAGGTGATAAATCCAGAGAAGTAGAATTCATGGGCTCCTGGGTGAAAGAACAGAAAATCTAGTTCACAAGATCATGACTCCTCTAGAGCTAAAAAACAGTCTTAGAACTCATCTGATCCAGCCCTCACCTTTAAATGATTTACAAATGATCACTCTGGTAGAAAGGGGCTAAAATAAAACCTAAGTCTGACTCCAAATGCATCCCTCTTTCTGCTGAATCTGCCACCCCAGGCAATTAAGGTACTTGAATAAATGCTCAACTGGTGATGGTGATGGCCATTATTTCTATGTTCATACTCTCCTTAGGAAGCTCCCTAAAGAAACATAACTTATATTTATAGTTTGTCCTCTTTTGTTTTCCTCATAAAAATCTTATGATTGCAGATAAGAAAACAGGCTCAGAAAGATTAATTGATTTGCCCATAGAACTTTGCCATGGAATAGTAAGTGTTTAGAGGCAGAATTCAAACCCAGATTTTAGGACTGCAATTCCTTTTCTTTTTTCCCCACTATACCATACTACCTTGACAACAGAAACCACATTTTCTATCTCTCCTATGACCATCATAGTGTTGTTTACACAGTAAAAGAACACCAGTCCATCACAGGTCTATGACTGTCTTGCTCTGTGTAGTTGAGCAACCATGTATTGTATAGCCTTGCCACTTAGCACATTTATTAACAGTTTAGCTTGTACCCCATTAGAAAACAACCAGTAATGATCTGTGATCACTTCAGATATCAAAGGCGTGACTAGATGAAGCCTGTACTATATGAACAACAAATTGGAGCACAAGCAAATAGCCTTCATTATTGTAATCAAATACAGTTTATACCAAAGTTAATGATATTCATCATCTTTCTGTTGTGTTCCAGTGATACCCATAATCTTGGTTGACAATAAATGACAGGTAGTTCATATAAATAACCCTAATTAATATTGTTTTTATTCAACTATATCCATTTTTTTCTCTTCTCATTTTGTTCCTTTTCTGAGATCTATATTCAGCGCAAGTATGCCCATTTTGCTTCTACTCCCACCCCCATTCAATCAGTCTCCCACTAATAAAAAGTAAAAAACCCAAATGCAGAATCTTCCTGTGTAGCAGCCATGGCTCCATTCATGCTATTAAGTCTGTTTTCTCTGCAGTGAAACTCATAAGTTTTTTAATAGATGCTTTTCTATCCAACTATATGCAGAGTGTCCTGAAAGCTTGAGGGCTCAAAATTTCAGAAATATGGAGTGATCAGATGAGAAATGAGCAAATTCATCTCTCTCCTTTCTTTGGAGAAGTGAAATAGGAGACTATCAATGTGGAATGTGACACACACAGTCAGAGATGTTTGATATGTCATTTGGTTTTGCTTAATTGTTTTCTCTTTGTTACAAGTAAAGTAGGGGTGGAAGAGAAGTATTATTTGGAAATGCCAATGGGAATGACAAAAGGGGGGGGGGCAATCAATTAAAACCAAGAGTAAGCTTGTGTTCTTAAAAAGAAAAAAGAAAGTGACTCTAAGTCTTGAAGATGTGATACAAAGAACTATTTTGTAATAGTTTAAGATTTGCAAAACATTTACTAATTACAGTTGCCTCCAATTCAAAGCAGGAATCTCAAAGTCAGAGAAATCTTTGTGCTGTTACCATGCTCCTGAGTCATCAGAACCCAAACTTAGATTTTTGTTGTTTTAATTTGGTCTGTTTGTGTTTGTTTTTTCCCTCTAATAAAATCAGTGATCTAGAGAGGTTGGTAGGAGAATTTATAAGCCACTTTTCAAAGCAGATCACCAGACCAAGTAAATGGGTTGGCAAAATATTTCAATATGGTATTACATAAAAGAAAGAGAAAGGAAAGAAAGGAGATCTGATTTCTCATCTCAAAATGAATGAGCTTGTTGACAAGTCCTATCTTCTTTTTGAGTTTCAATTTGCTTTATATTTATTTCTCTGTGCGTATATTTTACCCCAGTAGAATATAAGCTCCTTGAGAGTATAGGGCCTGTTTCCTTTTTGTCTTTATATTCTTCCTGCCTAAAACAATGCTTAGTACATAAGCTGGTTGAATGCATAAATGTGTAAATGAGTGACTGGTGTTTTAGCCAATTAGCTGAAAAACTATGAAGAAGGATCACAGACTATCTAATCTCTCATTGAGAGTGGCTGTACCTTTTAGGTATAAAACTGTGAAAAATGGGAAATTGATGAGATGTCCTAAAGCCATTCAGAGACTACAGAATTTGGAGATTTATGGGAGAGTTTCTGGAGACAGGATTTTACCTTTTAAAGAGCTTATAATTGCATTTTTATCCCCCATTTAATTATATTTTTAAAGTGATTGAAAAAGATATAGAAAGATACTGGGAAAGGAATCTATTGCACTTAGAGAATTGCCAGTCTTTTTGAGTTATCTGGAACAAGAATCACAAAATCTCATAGCTAGAAGGGAGCCCATAAAGCCTTAAGTCTAGCTAGCATCCTAATAGAAATTCCCTTTAAAACATTCCTGATAAATAGTGGTCAGAAGTCTGGAGCCCATTCCATTGTTCTTATTTTTTGCTGGATGGAACCGAGCAGAATAAGGAGACTCTTTCTTCCTTGTGACAGACCTCTAGCTTAGCAGTGTCCTTTTCAGAACTGAATATAGTTCTCCAGCTGTGTTGTGACTAGAATACAACAGTACATGATTCCTAGGATCATAGGTGTTGAGGTGGAAAAGACCTTAGAAGGCCATTGAATCTGGTTCTCTCATTTCATGGATGGGGACATTGAAACTCAAAGGGCTAAGGTGAATTGCCCAGTCACATAGCTCATAAGTATCAGGAATAGATCCTTTCAAACTCAGGTTTTTCAGACTACAAGTCTACAGGTGCTCCCAACACACCACCTAGTCACCACCATGTCTCTGTCAATCTTAATTCTCGATTACCATATCATACTGTTGAATCATGAGATCAAACCTACTTTAAAAAATTTAATGTCTATCCATATTGTTTCCTAAAACTACCAGATCTATTTTCAAAGAAACTGCTATCTAGAAAAGCCTCCTCTGTGTTGTATTTATAAACTTGATTTTTGTACCCAAACTTAAGATTAATTTATTTTTATCCCTATTGAATTTAATTTAGAAAAGAATTTGGCTCCATCTCATAACCTGCGTGTTTTTGGAGCCCTATTCTGTCAACTATCTTATTGTCTATTCCATCTATCTGAAAATTTTACAAGGATGCCATCTATGTTGTTACTAAAGGCATTGATAAAAACACTAACACAGGGCTAAGCATCTGGAACAGTTCTGTACAGGACTCCTTCCAAGTTTGTACATATCTGCTATACAGCTATATAGGAAATCCCAATATTGCATTTTTAAGCTTTAACAACTTAAAATTTTACTAAGACTTTTGAAACACCCAGTATAAATATGAACTGCTAATATTTGACAATTAAAGAATAATAAGAGTTTTCAGCAGAGGGACAGATGATTGTGGAATGAAATCATCAAGAAGACTTCATAGAGGAAATGAACTCATTTCTGGTAATAAAGGAAATTTGATAGGTGGTCCACAAGTGATTAATTTTTTTTTTAAGTTTGCCACATCAGTTTACAAAGATTTCTCATAAGGCATAAAGCAGTCACATGAAAGAGTTTAAATTGTTACTGTTTTAAATTCATAATAAACTACTTAATTCTAATAAAGAGAGAGAAAAGTTACTGTTGCAATTTTAACACAAAAGTGTTCAGTGATAAATAGCATCTGACCACTAACTAGATGGGAAAAGGGATGAGGAATTTTTAATTCTCTAAGACTCAAGCCACATGACCCCAGGGATTACAATTAAAAATGAGGATCCCATTACACTGAGAGATGTCACTCTTCAACCACCATCAGTAAGATTGGTTTTCCACTATTGTTTTTCCAGCATCTAGGATGACCTTACTCGTCTACACTCTCTTGTCCAGTTCCCTTTGGGATCAGTGGCAAGATGGCTGGTGAGGATGAGAGAAGATAATGTGGCTGAGATCACAGAATAAAGAGCTAGAAGGAATCTTCAGAATTCCTAGACCAATCCTCTCATATACAGATGAGGGAAATGAGGCCCAAAGGGGGGCTGTAACTTGCCCAAGGCTAGTAATTAGCAGAGGCATCATTTAAATGTAGGGTTAGTCTGTGATCAGTGTTCCAGTTAGCATTTGATAAATCCATATATTTAAGCCCCAGTTAAGGCAAGTTCTATCCATCACTCAGAAGATAGCCACACCAATTTCTGGATGTTAAAATATCTTTTAGACATCAGCATTGCCACTTTCTTTTTATCCTGGTTTGGAAATTCACCATTAAGAATTCATGGTGTTTTTTTTTTTAATATGTTAATGATCATTCCTTAAAGGTTGTTTCTAATTTCTTAGTGTACAACCCTTTAAAAAAAATTTCTTCATTTTTTCTTAAATCATTTTTGGGTATACTTTTCCAGAGAAATCTACCTTGTATAAAAAAGGGATGAGGAGGAATAAAACTGACCAACAAAAGACTCAAATCCTGATTATTTCATGCCCATAGGCTCCCACCTCACTACTAAGAGGGAAGCAGTATTTTTTAATATGTACTCTCAAGAATCAGTCTTGGTCGTTATAATTAGTATTTTACCCTACTTTTAATGAGTCATGTTACCAAATGTAGGTTTAAGTTCGTTTTGCTGTTAACATTGAGGTATAAGGTATATTCAGGGAAGACTGGTACTTTTGTGGGCCTTTTTTAGCATTGCTATCCACCTAATTCTAAGAAGCTGCAGCATGCACAGTGGCCACACCTTGATAAAATGTTTTAGAAGATGGGTTAAATCAGATTGAGGATAATCAAAGGGTCTCAAACCCTACAATAAGTTAGAGGGTGTCTATCCCAAGCATGTTAACATTATTGATTGGAAGAATAAAATGGAGCCTGTACTTAGTTATGCTCATACATCATTTTACAGATAAGGAAATAGATTGAGAGACCCCAAGAATACTCATCTAGTAAGCATCAAAGCCAGCCCTGAAACCCAATTCTTCTCCCTCCAAAGTCTTTTCCATACCCCCTGTTATTTTCTGATGTAGGTAAGGATCTAGATAGAGCTGCTTTAAGAGGAGAAACTAAAAATTCCAGCAAGACTTTCAAAAAGCAAGCAGCAAAATTCTAAAGATAAGATAAAGCTAAAATAAGTGGACCTCATTTTTTTTTCATAATCAGAAACTTAAAAGTTCAGAAAGACTTTAAAAAAACAGAATCACTAAAAGGCTGCTGTGAGTTTCAGACAGTAAAATTTTAATGCCATAAGATGCTATATAAATAAATGTGAGTTGTTAAGAGCAGGAGGTAATGACATTCTCACAGTGCTGGGCTGGGATAAAACAATGAAAAAAAAAAAAAACATTGTAAATAGGATTGTTAACTCTCTTCAAACACTAAAATTAGCCTGGTTTGGAGGGGGAGGTTAATGTTTTGTAGAGAATTCCCTAGAGGGGCAGCCAGGACTTGGAATGAAAGGCAATCGCTGGTAGGGCTGGTGCCTTTCACTTGCTCTCAGGAAAGATGGGGCTTTACCTGAGCTCCATGGACTCAGTCACGGGGTGATTTGAGAGCTGGACTACATGTATTTTAGACCCGGGGAAGTGAGATATAAATAATATCAGTCAGCCTGGGGCAGAATTCATCTCTAAACCCTCAGAATCTTCTCCCTGTCTAAAGTCAAATAGTCCAATTCCTGAAACCCATAACTGAGGTTGGGTCATTATGGAGCAAGAGTTTTTAATCTGATTTTGTGGCCTAGACAACCCTGCTGACACCTGTGGGAAAATATGTTTTTAGAAGTTTCAGAAATATGTTTTTAAAAGTACAAAATTAAATACACAGGATTACTAAGAAAATCAATTATATAGAAAATATGGTTTTCAAAATATTAAAGAAACAAGTTTGTATACCCCTAGTGAAGAATCCCTGGATGGACTAAAGCTAGCCAGCCTACAAGTTAGAAGGATCCATAGGAGACCACTGATAGACAACAACCAGTCAGTAAACTGAGATTCCTAGACAGTTCGGGTCTAGCCTTACCTTCACCACTAACCTGCAAATCACTTATCTTTTCTAAGCCTTGTTTTCCTCATCTATAAAAACAAAATCGGACAAAATAACCTCCAAGTTTTTTCTTACGATCTCTCATAATCCTGGTCTCAAAATTGGGAATAGTCCCCATTGGTTCCTTTGGCATTTGCTTATGTCTGCTGAAGGTTCACCAAGGATCAAATTCCCCATGCCTTTGCTCTCTGTGCATTCAGAAATAACAAAAAGGCAAGGTTGCCAAGGGAATATCAAAATGTAGGAGGGGGCATTTCTCTGCTCCATTACAATTGGATTTATTATCCTGTTACTGTCCTTAAAATAGAGCAGGAAATTAAGAAGCTAACAGAGGATCAGGGAAGACATTTTGATGACTTCCATCTCAAGATCCAAAATAAAACATTGAATGGTAGAACGTTAATCCTATCCTTCATGCTGAAGCAGTGTGGGAATTACAGATTGAGCATCCTTTCTGCCGGTAATACCCCGTGTCCAACTTTGGTAGTCTAACCAGGAAACTCACTTCAATTCGCTTAGCTTCCATTCCCTCACCTCTAAAATGGCTCAACAACCCAAGAAATGTGAGAGAAGAGGCTGGACTGTTATGAGAAGAGAAATGAAGTCTTCAGTTATTCAGTCTGGAATGAGAAAGGTTGAAAAAGTTCATAAAATAAGATTGGAAGGGAACCATAGACTTGGGCATTAAATTCATGAGTGTAAATGTTGCTCCTAAGAGAACTTAAGGACTCCCCACACACACCCAGCTTAGAAGAGGTGGTCTTAGGACAAAAGACCAGCTTACTTCACACAGCAGAGTAAATTCTGAACCCCATCACCCATCCCAAAGGCATGGAAAATAGGACATTTTTTAACATTTTCCATCTCCACTTAGCCCATGATTTTCTGCTGTTTTCCTAGTATTTTCTCTTTTGTGAGTCTTCCCTCCCCATCTGGAGAAGCAGTTCTTTTCCTGAATAATAATAGCTTATATTTCTGTTGTGTTTCAAAGTTACAAAATGCTGTAGTGCATTTGTCAGCAGAGAACTTGGGTTCAAAGTCCAGCTCTGGCACTCAGCATCTCAGTGACTTTGGACAAGCACTTCTCCTCTGGGTAGCTAACCTGAAGAGATTAGACTAAAGCTCTCTTCTTTCTGTAAATCCATGATCTATGAAAAGACTGGAGTTTGAAACACTTTGGAGCTGTGGAACTGAAGCAAGCCCCTTCTGCTCATCTTTTTTTTACCCTAAAATGAGAAAGTCAAGACTCAGCGACCTAAGGCCTATTCCATGTCAAAATTTAAATCTGTAAATTATCAGAGTAATATTAATAGGACTATATTATATGTAGCATTGTGTATTACATATTATATATTACATTATATGTATTATTATATATTATGTATAGAATTACATTACATATTTTATTAAGATTTTTAGATTGAGTAATAAGAGAAGAACCAAAGGTAACAAAAAAGCTTCAAACTAAGGTGACTAGAACTTGAGGAATTGAGTAGCACAATGGATAAAATGTTACAGGTAAAGATCTGAGTTCAAATGTGACCTCAGACGCCAGTGGTGTGGCTCTGGTCAAATCACTTAATGTGTTTGCCTCAGTTATATGGACATTGTCATAGCACTTTACCTCCCTTGGTTGTTGTGAGGATAAAAACAAGATTATTTTTGTAAAACGCTTAGCAGTGTCTGACACATAGTAGGTGCTATATAAATAAGAATTATTATTAATGATCATTATTATGATTATGGTGGTCTTGGGACTCTAAGCCCAGTGCTCTAATCTCTGCTGCCCAATTAACAATTTCCTATAGGCAAGGTCCTGTGATTATGGGAATCAGACTTCTGGGAAGGACAGGAAGAGTAACCAAAGAAGTCAATATGGGGTCACAGTGCAGAGGATGATTGAGGGATCCAGAATTTGCTCACTAAACAGTTTTGCCCTGAGAAACCATCTGATCTTGGAGAAAGGAATCACCCTTCCTAGAATCTGTGGTCAAACATACTGCTTGAGGACAAAGGAATTAGGAAACAGGAAAAAAGTCAAGAAGTGTTGCCTTGTGGAAATATGTCTTCCAAGACTCTTTTCTTTAGCGGGATACTTGGAGGTGAACTGTACCTGAAGAGGTGGGGAACCCTGGAAGGTGAGATGAGGGGAACTCATTCTTGATGTGATTAGGGATTGTACTGAAAATTTGCTACAGAAATCCTTCACTGAAGTCTGATTAGCAGCTGAAAGTATATTGTAATGACCAGCCAAGGAGAAGGGGGGGAGGGGGGAGCGTTTTATCCGAAAGCATGGTGAAATTTCAATAAATTAATGGAGGAAATGTGTAGGTATAGAAAATGTCATTTGTTCACCAGAACTTTTCTAGCCAGGAAAGTCACAAAGGAGAAAAAAAGAAAATATCCAAAAAGGGACTAAGAGCAAGAGGAAGGAACACTTTCACCTGTCTTGCCTACAGATATGATCTCAAAGAAAGCCATTGGTCCCTATGGACCCCTGGAAAGCTTTTGGAGGGGGTTTGGGGAGAGAAGCGCATTAGTGGAATCTTGAATCACACTTAAATCTCCTTCCTTTCTCCAACTATTCAGGGAGAATCTAATATGCTTGGGATTTATAGGATGCAAGTATAAAATGCCCTCCTTGTCCTCAGGAAGTTTTCAGTCCGATTGGAGAGGCAACATTTACACTCACGAAACAATTCGGTAACACAACCTAGTATGGGATAAATGCCCAAATGAGCATGGCCAGACGCTAGTGGTTGTGAGAGAAGCAGGAGTATTTAGGGTAGGGGTACGGTCAGGGAAGTCGAACTGGCTCTTGAAAGACAGACAAGATTTAAGAAATTTGAGGAGAAAGGGACAAAAAGCATTACAAGCAAGGAAGAAGAGAAACTTCAGGGAAGCCAAGAAAGCTGGAATACATTAGGTGTTTATGAGGAGACAATGAGAAAAATCTGCCTGACAAAATGAAGCGTTTTGTAATAGGAGGCAGCTAGGTGACTAAGCCGCTAGAGCAAGGGCTGAGAATCAAGAAGACCTGAATTCAAATTCAAATTCAAATCAGCTGTGTCACCCTAGGCAAGTCACTTAACCACTCTCTTATAATCTGCGGAGAAGAAAATAGCAAACTGCTTCATTATCTCTGCCAAGAAAACCTCATGGACCTCATGCTGTCTTCCGTGGAGTCACAAATAGTCAACCACAACTCAACAATAATTAGAACCGCAGTAGTTAGAACAGTAGTACTAAGAGGAGGTTGGAAAGGGACCATTTGTGGAAGGCCTTGAATGCCAAGAGGACTCCGGATCTCAACATCTAAGTAGTAATCAAGAGCTATTGATGGCTCTTGAGCAGGACAGTGACAAAGTAATGTTGTAGGAAGGTGACTCTCCTTCCCAGTCCTCTTCTTTCTCTTTCATCCTGGCCAATTGACCCGCTGCCTGAGCAGGAGACCTGGAATCAGGAAAAGCTGAGTTCATATTCTGTTTTACACATTCATTAGCTATAGGCTCCTGGGAAAAATCACTTGATCTCATTCTGTAAGATGAGAATAACAATCGCCTCTACCTCACAGAGCTGTTTGTAAGCATCAAACGAAACAAAATGGGCAAAAAATCCCCACAAATTGTGGCCCTTCTTTGGCTCTTGAAATGTTTCCCAGAACATTGCCGGCCTGAGAAGGCATTGGCGGTACCAGGATGGCCAGGCAAGGAGCCTCGTGGTGACATCAGGGATCCTGGCAACCCCAACAACGTTCCCTTCATGCAGAAGTAGTTAGGACGACCTACAAAGGGTTGTCTGATTGGTCTTTAGTCCTCTGCCTCCTGGGTGCCCTCATCCCATTTGTGGCACACCCCTTTGGGCATCCATACACCCCGCTACAGAAAGGACAGATGTCCTCTCACCTGAGCACCTGACTCTGTTCATGGATATGAGTTATCTAATAAACTAATCCCAACTAATGCATTCTTCCTCTCAGGTTGCATAATGTCTTGTCTCATTTAGATTGCAGGCACTTGAGAAATTTCAGTAGCTTGGTAAGCTGGAGTAGGGAAAGGTTGAGATCAAAAGGATCTTTTAGCCTCTTCAAAGCCTTTTCTGTTCATAAAGATCCTGTCCAATAATGCCCTATAAGGTTAATGGTTGATGTTGGATTTAACCTATGTTTTAACATGTTTAATATATATTGGATTACCTGCCATCTGGGGGGAGGGGAAGGGGAAGGAAGGGAAAATCTAACACAAGGCTATGCAAAGATCAATGTTGAAAAATTATCTGTGCATGTGTTTTGAAAATAAAAGCTTTTTAAAAACTTAAAAAAATAAAAAGGTTGATGTTTGAGCAGAGAATTTGGGGGTACTCTAGAGGGGTTTCATGTCCTGAGCATGGAAGTAGACCAGAATGATCTCCAAGTCCTTTCTAGCTCATGAATTCTATGATAAAGCTCTTCTTTCATGCTGGAAGAATATCTTCATAGGCTATCACTCTGCTATTTTACTATATATATATATACATATATATATATATGTATATATATATATACATTTATATGTATTGTGTGTGTACATATCTGTGTGTGTGTGTGTGTGTGTGTGTGTGTATATATCCCTATTGGAGCTATTAATCTAGTGGGGGAGAACACATGTAAAATGGCAAGGTATCACAAGACATATGGATATCTAAGATAGAGCTCTATCTAAGATTTATATTAGGTAGGTATTTCAGAGACTATGAAGTGAATATCCTAATAAAGTGAATCACATAGTTTCCAAGTGCTTAAAAAAGTTGTTTACTGTATTGTTTATACTATTATCTATTAAGTACACAATAGTTTTATGTCTAAAAAGACAATATATAGATACTTTAATTTAAAAATATTTTATTGCTTAAAAAAATGTGAACCATCATCTAGACTTCAGTGAATCTTAATCTTTTTGCTGGTGGAGGATCTTGCCTAGATGTTGATGGATTGCTGACTATCAGTAGTGATGTTTGGGGCAGTTATGGCAATTTATTAAAATAAAATGACAATGATGTTTGCAGCATCTATTGACTCTTCCTTTCACTTAAACACCATTGGAGGGTCATTAGATCGCCTGATTTCATTGTTATGTTTTAGGAAATAGAAAGCCTGAGGAAAGGGAGAGAGAGAGAGAGGGGGGGGAATGGCCTGTCAGTGAGTGGAGCAGTCACAACACACACAACATTTATCGATTAAGTTTGCCGTCTTATATGGCCATCGATTGTGGCACTCCAAAAGTTATAGTAGGAACGTCAAAGATCACAGATCACCAAAACAGATATAATATTAATGAAAAAGCTTGAAATATTGCAAGGATTACCAAAGTGTGACACAAAAATACAATGTGAGCACATGCTGTTGGAAAAATGTCGCCAATAAACCTGTTCAACACAGGATTGCCACAAACCTTCAATTTATTTTTAAAAAATGCAATGTCTGCGAAGTGCAATAAGGCAAAACACAATAAAATAAGGTCTGCCAGTATAAGATATATGACATATGTCTTGTATTACTTAGTTATTTACATGTTGCCTCCTCCATCAGAACATGAGTTCCATGAGGAGAGGAACCATGTTTCGCCGGGTTTTATTTTGAGGTGTTTTTTTTCTTGTCCCCACCACTTTGCACAATGCCTAACATTATATGATGATCGAGGACAATAAATCCCCAATTGCCCTTTCAGCCTTTAGGGACTTGATGCTTCAGGTGCCAGACTCTGAATCCATCAGTTTTTCCGGAGTACCTATCTTTAATCCTTGGTGGACATATGGCTATAATCCTTTTTTGACCAAGCAGAAGTGGGAGTCTGGGCTTGTCAGATAGACCTGATTTAGAGCTTTTTATGGATATTCTTTCATTTGACCCTTACAACAACCCTAGGAGATAAATGCTATTATTATCCCCATTTTACAGTTGAGGAAACTGAGGGAAGGGTTAAGGGACTTGCCCAGGGTCACATGGTAAGTCTGTATCTGAAACTGGATTTGAAGTCAGGCTAGTGCCATGTCCTAGTGCCCTTAGCCGCCTCACGTTTGGCTTTTCCAGGAATCACTTTGCTAGCCCTATTTTGGGCTACAAGAGGAAGGCATGGGGAGGGGGAGAGTAGACGGCTGCTTCTGAGTAACATTAGTGGAAGGAACCTTCCCCACCACCACATACGAGGAGAAAAACGTCGGCAGTGTTTAGCATCAGTGTCTGTCGCGTGAACATCTGGCATCCATCATTGAGGCCTGTGTCTCTCCTCTGTCATATTTTATCCCCATCTGTTAGTAGTTTCTTAGCACTGTTTATATAAATCATAGCAGCATCCCAGGCAGGAGATGAATCATTATTATAGGCTGCTGTTTAGAGGAGAGAGGGGAGAAAGACTTGGGTTTGGGGGTGGAGAGAAAGGGAAAATCTTCAGTTGTTTTTTTTCCCCATTCTACAACTATTTCTTTCTCAGACTGTGTGTGGTACTTTGGACTTCTTGGGGGATGATGGTCTAGTCCAGGACAGTTTTTGAAGAAAGTCTATATTTTGGCCCGTGGTGACCCATTCTTGGGGGGAGGGGGGGGTCATTTCTTCTTAGATAGGAAAAGTGCCACACTGAACATAGCACATCTGTATTTTTTTTTTCCTGCTGCACCCTCCTCCATTGAATGCAAGCTTTCACTCCATACCTCTACTCATTGACCTTGCATCTGATCCAACCCTCCCACTTTACAAATGAAGAAAATGCAACCCAGAAAAATTCAGTGACTTTCCCAACCCCAAAGCCAGTTTTATCTAGTGTTTTTATTTTTTTAAGACCACTCATGTTATTTTAGAATCATACCTTGCATAATAAAGTACTATGTAGTAAAGACAGAAGATTAGGCCATTTTTAATAAGATATTAATTCCAAGGTAACTAAGTTTAAGTAATGTAAGAACCAGGAGGAAAGAGAGTATATATAGACTATTGTAGTCTGCAAGATTCAGTTCAAATACTACTAGGAGACCATCCTTTGATCTCCCTAAACTGCTAGTACAGTATCTCTTATTCCCCATTAGAACGTAAGCTACCCTAGAGCAAGAGCTGGTTTTGATTTTTCTTTATATTCCGGCTTTTGGCATAGGACTTGGCACTATGGATAGAATGGTAGACTTGGAAGTCCACCTGGAAAACCTGTGTGAGAATCCTGCCTCAGACACCTATAAGCTGTGATGAACAAATCACTTAATCACTCTTAGCCACAGTTTCCTACTTTGTAAAATGAGAATAATAAAAGCATCCATCACAGAGTTGTTGTGAAGCTTAAATGAGTTAATATACGTGAAGTGCTTTGTAACCCTCTTTACAAATGCCCTGTAGTAGTAGTAGTAGTAGTAGTAGTAGTAGTAGTAGTAGTAGTAGTAGTAGTAGTAATTGTGGTAGTAGTAGTAGTTATAATAATGGGTAGTAGTAATTGTGGGAGAGTAATAGTAGTAATAATTGTAATAATGATAGTAGTGGTGGGAGAGTAATAGTAGTAGTAACAGTAGTAATAGTAGTTGTAGTCGCAATAGTAATTGTGGGAGAGTAATAGTAGTAGTAGTAATAGTAGTGACAGTAATTGTAATAATGGTAGTAGTAGTTGTGGCAGGGTAATAGTAGTGATAATAGTTGTAGTAATTATAATAGTAATTATGGAATAGTAATAGTAGTGATAGTAGTTGTAATAATGGTGGTTGTAGTGGTGAGATAGTAATGGTAGTGATAAAAGTTGTAGCAATAGTAGTAGTAAAAGTAGTGATAGTTGTAATGGTGGTAGTAGTAGTAGTAGTAGTAGTAGTAGTAGTAGTAGTAGTGATACTAGTTATAATAATGGTATAGTAGTTGTGGGATAGTAACAGTAGCACTTGTAATAGCGGTAGTAGTAGTGGGGGTGGTAGTAATACTAGTAATAACAGTAGATAGCTTTTATAAAGTTTTTTAAAGTTTGCAAAGCATATCCCGTGTTATTCTATCCTAAGAGCAATCTTGCAAATTAGTGCTTCATAAGCATGGACCGACTGATTCTCAGCTCTTCCCCTTTGTTCTTGTCTCATTTCAGGAAGTTCTACTACATCACGCTGCTGAGGGACCCCGTGTCCCGCTACCTCAGCGAATGGCGGCACGTTCAGCGCGGGGCCACCTGGAAAACCTCGCTGCACATGTGCGATGGGCGGACCCCCACGCCCGAGGAGCTGCCCCCGTGTTACGAAGGCACGGACTGGTCGGGCTGCACACTGCAGGAGTTCATGGACTGCCCCTACAACCTGGCCAACAACCGCCAGGTACGGATGCTGGCTGACCTGAGCCTGGTAGGCTGCTACAACATGTCCTTCATCCCTGAAAACAAGCGGGCGCAAGTCCTTCTGGAGAGCGCCAAGAAGAATCTCCGGGACATGGCCTTCTTCGGCCTGACGGAGTTCCAGAGGAAGACCCAGTACCTGTTTGAAAGGACTTTCAACCTGAAGTTCATCCGGCCCTTCATGCAGTACAACAGCACCCGGGCCGGCGGCGTGGAGGCGGACGGCGAGACCATCCGGAGGATCGAGGAGCTGAATGACCTGGACGTGCAGCTCTATGACTACGCCAAGGACCTCTTCCAGCAGCGGTACCAGTACAAGCGGCAGCTGGAGAGGATGGAGCAGAGGATCAAAAACCGGGAGGAAAGACTTCTCCACCGGTCCAACGAGGCCCTTCCCAAGGAAGAGGCAGAGGAGCAGGGACGCTTGCCCACCGAAGACTACATGAGCCATATTATAGAGAAGTGGTAGCCCAGGGGAGCCTTTTCTACTTGACAGCACCCGAGAATTCTCATGGGGGGAGGGAAAGGGGATCATATGGTTGGATGACAGAAACCCACAAAACTTTATTTAAAAAAATCTCAAGTCTGTTTAACAGAAGGTAGATGTGTCTGAAAAATACACAAGTTGGGGGGGAGGGGAGGGAGCGGGGAAGTGTGGCTTTTTACTGTTTCTACAAGGCCAGACGTTCTTTAAAAATAAATAAAGGAAAATTTTAAATGGGTCACGGCCAACTTGTACTTAACACAGAACCACCAGTCAGCTCCCCCAGCCTGAGGTCCAGGACTGCCCGAATGGTTTGTGCCCCGAGCTCAGAAGAGGGTCACATTCCTTTGCATCTGTGCCCTGAGCTTCCAGGCCAGTGGGAGAGAAGGCAGAAAAGAAAAATAAAGTTGAGGGGATTGGATGGCTTAGCTGTCGGTCCACTACTACAGAAAGCAGCAGTACTTGTGTTCTTTTAGCCACAAAGGAAAAAAGAGAGAAAATTAAGGGGGAGCTTTAAGCACAAGGGGAAATACAGGGGATTTTGAAGCCATCTAGGATACACCCCATGCTAGGGGATCCTGATCACTTCACCCACCAACTAAGAGGTCATCTTCAGAGTACAGGAAAGAGAAACCAAATCAGATTCCATATAGAACTGGCAGTATTTATGTGCACACACATACATACATCATCCCTTCCCTTTTCTAGGTACAGTCCATATAGCCTTAAAAAAGGTTGAAACACCTATATTTTGTTTTGATTTGATTGAATACATCAGGCATCTTCCCATGGGACATAGGGACCATCTCACCCAAAGCCTGAAAGAGATTATCTGGTCCCAGACCTTTATGACCATGAGCATCTCAAACATTTATGAGAACAGCTATCTTTAGTCAGGAAAGTACAATTACTTCTTTTGAATTACTTTAAGAAGTTGTATAATTTTTTTTTTCTTTCCTGAAGTCTCTCTCCTTTTAGTCCATCCCTAGCTTTCAAATTTTATCTGAAGATTAAAAAACAGCTTCTTTATTTAGAGAATAACACAACAGCAAAAACACAAGAAGAAGGAAAATGACAAACATTGGGCCTTTGGCTTTAGTCCTGCTGGCCCAAAATGCCATTTCAAATCACTTTTCCCCCCAAGGAGGAGTAGGATTTCATTCTCCTGCTTGATATCAGAATCTCCAGCTGGAGTTGATGCCTCTCAATAGGGGACCAGCAATAAATTCCTGCCCATTTCCAGCTATCTTATTCCACATTATACAAACCACTTGGGTATCTTTGCTGCTCTACTCGGCACTTATGTATTGAGATGGAAATTATTTGGAGGAAGGGGGTAATTTAAGTATTAGACTTTATTAATCACCCCCTGGAACTGAACTGTTTTAGAGGGTAGACTATGATTAGAGGAAAGGAGTTGTATGTTCCAATGCTGTGAGTATGTCTGTGATATAAAAAGGAAAGGGGCTCTGGGAGTTGGGCCCATGATGTAAATGTTACCCAACAGCTTCCACCCCTTCAAGGCCAGCCAGCCAGCACCATGTCCTACTTTTACATCACTGCCTTTCTCCCTGGAATCTATGGCTTCAGAGGGTCTCATCAGATGATATCCTACTGGCTTAAATGGGATCTCCAAACAGTTACGTGCAATGAGTTGGCCATTGGAAATGTTACTGCCTGAATGGAGGGGACAGAGCAGGAATGAGACCGATATCCTGTCCAGGATGAAAGCATCCCCTGATTGTGCCTAATACTCAGGAAAAAGACTTCCCTCATGCTTGGAGATCTGCTAAAGGACTCAGGATACCCCCAAGCCTCAAACTCCAGTTATTTTCACATTGCTTATTTGTCTTATGGCCTCCATAGATAAATGGAATGAAACCTCAGTTAACAAAAATAGAAAATGTCTAAAATATCAATTAACTACAACTCAGATATAGGATGCTCAACCAACCGGAATTCTTTTGTGAGATGAGGAAGAAGGGAAGAGCAGACGCCTTTCTATTTGAGATGAAAGAAATCCAAACCACAAATTTTAAAAATGCTGGTGGGAAAGACTTAGTCAAGAAAATAATTTCCAAGAGCTGTCCCTAGCACATTCTAAATTCATCCCAATTCCCTACATCTTAGACAAGAAGCAATTAATTAAGAGTGGATATTCAGGACAATATCCTTGAGGCCCTACAAAACCCTCAGTCAGGAAAGGATTCCCATTAAGTCGCCCACACACCTCTGAATGAGGCAGGAAAAGGAGGGGACTCTAGTACTTTAGAAAGTGTTTCAGCTACAGAGGTTGATACTCAAAAGGGGATTATGGCTAACTCTTGTTGCTCTGAAGCTCAACTAACCAGAAACTCTCTGCCTGTTTTAAGGGCAGTCCTCCAGTGAACATTTGTTAAGCACCTCACTTAGAGATTCCAGTGTGATCCTTTGGCCCCTCGGTGTGAGTCTTTGCTTTTTAACGAACACTATTTTTGAGCCACTTTTCCCATCCATTAAACCTTTTCATAGTCGTTCCCAGCCCCCTTTCCAGTCCACCAGCTAAACCCCCAAGGCAGAGTTAACTACGGAAAGCCTTCCCCCTTTCTATTGTTCTCTTCCTTCATCCTTCCTGCTTCCTTTCTCATTTTTCTCTTTGCTTCCTCTTTTCCTCTTTCCTTTCTTTCTTTCCCCTCATTCCAAACTTGCCTTTGTTCCTCTTCCTCTCCTTTTCACTTCTTTCCCACTCCATCTTTCTTTCCTCTTCTTTCCTCCTGTGGCCATTCTTCCACTTTCTTTTATCTCCCTCTGCCCCGATTTCCTGGCCCCGGTCCCCTCTCTGATCACATTATAAAGTGAAGAAGCGTTGGAAAGAAAGGACTGCTGAAGAGAAGGGATTCTCAGTCCTGGGGCGTTCCAGGACGGTCTCACTGAACGATACCCCAGTTCTTTGGAATAGCACAGTGTCAGAATAGAAAATCCGACTTTCCCCTCTCTTCGCTCCCCCGGAAGATTGATTAAGCAGTCCACTGCAATCGGAAATTAACTCAAGCGATGTCTTCTCCCCTCCCTCAGCCTAAGATACCTCGATTTTCTAACAGAACCGACCCTTGGACACCCCAACCCTTGCACCGAAAGATTCATGATTCGGAAACGCCTCTCAGAGGAATCCCTGCGCCCTTCTCTCTGCAAAAGCTTCCAGACAAGGCTCTGGCCGCGTCCCTGCCCTCGGGGCAATGCAGACAGGCTCTTCTCCCCATTTCTCCTGGAAGCCCGGCAGAGTTACCCGAGCAGGTTGTGACAACATTCTGTGGAGTGGAATAAAAATACTACCGCTATATTTAGCCATTGCAGGTGCTTTCACATCTATTAAGTGATCCTCGTGACACTCCTGTGAAGTCGGTATTTTTACTCCTTTTGAGAGATGGTACAATCGAGGGGGGGCTGGACAGGTTTAAGTGATTGGTTCCGAGACCACCCCCCAAGGGAGCTCCGACGCAAGCTTCTGTCTCCAGGCGGCGGCAGGAAGGACCTTTCTTTGCCAGACTTTCACTAGGATACCTGGATTTTTTAAATGACTGCAGAGAAGAGGGAGGCTTTTCCCCCCGGTTTGATTTCTTGCTTTAGCACAGTATGTCCAGGGCTTTATCTCCTGGTACACGGGGGACTGGAGAGGAATCCAGCGCCAGATGGGATGGGCTGCTAGCTTGTACGCCGTGGCGGAGAGCAGTCAGCTCTGCCAACCCGATCCAAAAGGCACATCTGAGGCTTGGGTGGGAGCCGGTTAGGAGCCTGGGGGTGCAGATTGTGGGCTCGGGGGCGCATGTCACGTGCAAGAAATTGAGGTGATTCTTTGGGTGAGCTGTCCAATGGCGAACCAGTCATCGGTGGTCAGCTTTGGAAATCTTCAGGGAGAATTTCTCTCCTCAAAGTGATCAGCAGTGGATTGGAAGAGTGACGGGACCTCTCACCCAGGCTCGGGTGGGTTCGTAGCGCCCGCTCCTGCTTCCCTTGTGATAGTCCCACTTTCAGGAAGGAACTTGGCGGCCAAGAGGGCCCCGAGTCCCCCTCTTACATTCGCTTTGCCCCCAGCCTGGCTCCCCCTCCAAGGACTGAATCGAGAGACCTGCCCTTGAGAACGGTGCTGGGAGCACGTGATTTGTTTTGTACATATTGAAATATGTTTTAACTTATTTTTAACTGCCCCAACTCCCCTCACACGATGATTTTCTGCTTCTTCATCTGCCTTTGGGATTTTTTTTAAAGCTCTCTCTTTTCCGTCACCAAGACTTCTTCGGGTGCCCGTGAGGCAGAGCGAACCGGCAGCTGCTAATGACCGCCCTCGAGTTTTCAGTTCATACTGTTGGCTTTTGATTGAAGCACTCTTGTACTTCCTTTCATTTCAGCATCGTCTTGGAAACGTAAGGGAAAATCCAACAGGGAAGGGGAGTCCCCCTCACAGTTCAGTTCCTCTTTCTGATGACTTTATCTGCCAGGAACTCGTGGGAAGAGGGGGTTGCTGAGGGCGCAAACTCAAAAATCCAGTAAGTTAAAAAAATCAGTCCCTGGCCCAACCTCAGTCTAGACCCAGCAGATCCAACTGCTCCCCTGGAGCTAAGAAAAAGGAAAGCCAGGGTTTTCTGAGCAACGAGACTGTGACATTTTCAGTTTAACTTGAGCCCAGTAACATTTAAAGCTTTTATTTATTTATAGCTTCTTAACAAAAAAATAAAAAAGAAAGAAAGAAAAAGTTGTGTTCATTGAGAAAGAATTGTTTGGTTATTCACATAAGAAAATGATTCAACAACAAAAAAATAATTAATTGTTTTTGTCTAGGTCAAGAATGAATGTTAGCAAATGAAATAAATCTTCAAATTGAGACCTAACTGAAGTGTTGTCTGTCATTCCTCCTTCGTGGCTCCCCAACTCTGGCTGCTCAGCCAACCACATGCAGCATTACTGGGGGGGCTCAGTCACTTTCAGACAGCTCGGGCTCTTTGTGACCCCATTTGGGATTTTCTTGGCAGAGATACTGGAATTTCCTTCTCCAGCTCATCTTACAGATGAAAAGCTGGATAAAGTGACTTACCCAGAGTAACACAGCTAGTGAGTGTCTGAGGGCGGATTTGAATTCAGGTTCTGACTGCAGGGCCAGGGCTCTATCCAGTGCACCGTTTACCAGCGCTTTTCAGGTTTGCATTTATGAGACCAGCATTATTGTATCTTTAGGCACAACACCTGCACGGTGATTCCCAGACTGAAGTCTGGAGTCCAAACAAATAGTTTTCCTTTTAAGTGTAAATAACCCAAAATTTAGCACTTTCCCATTAAATGCCACTATTTTGAGATTAAAATCTAAAGCATTGCAATGATGAATCAGTAATTACCGTATGCATGAATATACTATATGTATCCACTCTCTGGTTCCAGTGTTCCCCACTCTACCCCATTGCCTTAAGCATTCCCAAAGCTTAACTCAAAGAGGCTGCTACAAGGTGCCTTTAGAATTTCTTAAAAACATATATCTAATTTCAAGCAATCCCAACACATTTCTGGCGTTTGATTTATCCAATGACTCAAAGCACCTCAGTCACTACCAACTTGAATAAATAGGTTATTTGCCCCTAGTTATGCTTTTGGATTATTGTGTGGCTGATTCCATAAATCAATGAAGCACTCTCACCTGATACAGGTGAGGGCACATCAGGGCAGAGAACATTTTTGCTAGCTATATTAATTGGGTTTGGGGTATTGGAGTACTTGTACTCTTTTTCTGTCCTCCCCCCAGTTTAACACTTGTCATCATGCAGCAAATCCATTGGAGTACATGGCAAAGTCAAAAGTTTCACATCAATCAGCCAATATCTATTGATCACCTACTATGTGCCAAAAAATTTCTAATGTATACATATTTTCATTTTTGAATGTCATCCCAATGCCTCATACCAAAAAAGCCTCAAGAAAAATTACTGTGGCACAGTTTATAAAGAGACCAGAAAAATTAATATTCTCCTATATTTTAAATACATGATGACACAATTTTAACAAACAAAACATTAAAGGTCTTCCCTATTCTGAAAGCAAAGAAAAACAAGCCTCTTATCTCAAAAGAACAAAGTTTTCCTTCTGAGAAAGGAGGCTTAATTTTCTTGATTGTTATCCCCTCACTTGTTAAACCAAAGAGTCCCAAGAGAAAAATCATCCATGAGTTCCTTTAACATTTAGAGAAATGGACAAAATATCTCCAGGTGTCCTTTTCATACATAGAATGTCCCAAATATCGCAAGAAATTTTACTCATAAGTCAGTCTCACTGGAGAATCAGATATAACTCTCCTCTGGTCACCTAATAGTCACCTGAAATTTCTCCTAATGGCCAATCCAAAAGATTCTAATTCTCCCCTCACATACGTTAACTTAAAAGGAAAATAACTTCTGCAAAACACTCCAAGAGACTGCACCTCCCACACAGGGATCCCATGCCTAGAATTGTTTGTTTCAGGTTTTTAGATCCACAGGAAAAAAAAGATTGGTGGGGAAGAAAGGACCTTGTGCTATAGACCAACAGTCCATAAAGCTTTCAAATAAGCTTTCTGGATTCTTTCACAAATAAAGCAAGAGTCTAGGATAGCTTAAAAGAAAAAGGACATTTATGAACTACCATATTGAGGAGCACCTAATATTTAAAGATACAAAATCTATAAAGCTCTTAGCTTCCATATTCCTTTTGGCTATGCAACATATCTCTTCATTAATCAGCAAAGATTGCCATCATAAAGCTAGGCTTTCTTATAAGCAAATAATGGGAAATAGATCGGCCAGTTAGAAAAAGAAAGTTTGCTAGTTTTTGTGTTGTTTTTCTAGTGGATCCCCCCCAAAAAATAACTACTAGGATTTCCAATTATTCTGTTTCTAGTAGGAGATTTCTAGTGGATCCCTACAAATTCAAAGAGCCCAGCTTAACACGGGCAAAGTCCTTATACTATACCATCTTCAGAAATACTATTGGGATATCTCATTCTCAAAATGGGAAGAAAGATGAAACAGCTATTAAGACAAGATAGAAGTCAAGATAAGAGGAAGGAGGCCAGGCTCCATTTAATTTCCAGTAAGAGTCAGGGGTCACTATTATTATGAAACCGAAAGCTTCTTATAACTTTGGAACCCTATTATTTGTTCTCTTTACCTTAGTATTCAATTCATACCGCTAGTTTTTTTAAAAGAGCTTTTGAATAACCTGAAAAAAGAAAAAGCAATTTTTTTAAACTGCCTCCATTTTTGAATGGTTCCATTCAACTCTTCAGAAATATTTTTACATTTAGACACAGTAAATTAAATCTTTAAAGTGTCTGAGAAAATTGAGTTTTTCATCTTCCAAATTATAATTTTAAATTACAAAAGTAATAATAAATGCTAATAGTGAGCATTTATATAGCACTTTAAAGTTGGCAAAAAGCTTTACATATATTATCTCAGATGGTCCTCACAACAATTGCTAATAATTATATATCATTTTACAGTTTATAAAGCATTTTACATCTATTAATCTCATTCGTTTATCTCCCTTCCCCACTCCTCATGATGCTATGAAATAATCTAAATTCTTTTATCTTCAAATGATAGCTGGGGAAACTGAAGCTCAGACAGATAAACTGACCTGCCCATTGTCAGACAGTAACAGAGATAGGGGACTCAAGTTCTGTATTCTTGACTCCAGTGTCAGTTCTCTTTCTAAACCCAAGCTAATTTGTCCCTGTGTTTTTCAAGTGATGAAAATTAGAGAAGGGTTCCACCACGATGAAAAATTCCAGAGGGCCATTGATCACAGATAACATCTATGGCGATATCTGGAAAGGGACAATGCTAATTTGCAACTAGATGCTAAAAGCCAGAGTTCTATGTTCAATCTCTCAGTGGGTCAGCTCACTCTTCCAAAAGACTGCATTCCTAATTCTAGGGGTCTCCTAAGTCTCAGCCCTTTGATCGTGGGAAGGATCCTGCTAGAGTTGGATGGCTTAGCAAAAAGGCCATCCTAAGATTGGAAAGAACATTCCCTCCTTTGAGAAATGTCCCCTTCTCATGTGAAAAATACATCATGAGTATTTGTAAAGGGCAATGTGGACAAAATTGTGCCATCAGAGAAATTTGCCTCCTCCTTCTGGTCCCTTCTGATTTTCGCACTTTCAGATTACTATGAATTAATTTTAACAATGATGTTAGCTGAAAATAAGTGATAGGAGTTTGAACTTGGAAGACACCTTAATGGTCATTTAATACAATCTCCTTTCATAGGAAAGAAAGAAGCATTTATTAAAGATCTGCATTGTGCACTTTATAAATACCACCTCATTTTATCCTCATAATAAAGCTAAGAGGTAGGGGCTATTACGATCCCCCTTTTACAGTTGTGAAAATGGAGGCAGAAAAAGGTTAAATGACTTGGTCAAGATCATACAGTTTCTGAGGGTAGGGTTTTAACTCAAGCCCTCCTACTTCCAAGAGCAGTGCTCTCTGCATTATCCACTAGCTACATCATAAGGGGGTATTTATTCTCAGATATGGCCAATATGTTTGTTTTACTTACCTATTTTTCTTTGTCACACATGAAGATTCTTTAGAAGAGAAAAGGTTCATTGGGAAATAAGAATATTGAAGGGGGAAAAAAGCATTGATAAAACATTCTTTAAACTGGCTAGTTTCAGGTCAGCTGCTCATAATAGAAATATTTAGAGTGAATGGGAGGTTTCTTGGCACCTCCTCAAATCATGACATTATAATAATAACTGACAATTTCCAGTATTTTAAGTTTAATTTTCTTATTTGATCCTTATGACCATCCTACGTTATTATCCCCATTTTGCCTATGGGGAAACTGAGGCTTAGGCTACGTGATTTGCCAAAAATCCTGGGCCACAAAACTAATAATTGAAGCTCAGCTTCAAATCCAACAACAAAGATGGCCCTGCCCAACACTACTATCCACATAAAGATCATAGTCATTTCCAAGAAAATATTATTTGAAATGATAAAGAAATCACCCCTGGAAAGCATAGAGTAGTTACAGCCACTGAATCCCCAAAGTCTGGTCCCTAGAGTATTTCTTCTTTTACTTGCTGCCAACTTTAAACACAATTTTAAATAACAAAGTCAAGTTCTGCACAGCAGGGATTGTGTTGTCATAGGAACCACCTCACTTTTCCAAGGGGCCAGTTCAGGTCATTGCCCCTTTCACTCTGATAAAGGAGATTCTTGCCTGAATTATCCATTTTCTGATTCTCTACCTCACTTCTCAAGAACTATTTGGCTTCTGTTTCCCCAGCCTTTTACAGTTTATAAAGCTTTTAAAAAATATATACAATTTCCCAAAAGTCAGTTCAGTTTAAAGCTATTAGGTATTAATTTAAGCTCTTCACGTAAAACTACACTAAGACTTTGGAGGACGCCGGCAATTGTCACAGAATCCTGGGAGGTAAGAAAAGCAGATGCTGTTATTCTCATCCTATACATGAAGAAACAGGTCCAGGAACAACAGTGGGTGTTTAGAATCTGGATCAGCAAAATGTCAAAGATTTGGAGACAGATCCGCTAGTTCAAAATTCCTCATTTTATAGGCGAAAAAAATGAAAATCAGAAAGAGGATATAGCAGAGTCAATAGGCCTGGAATCAAATCCTATATCTAATGTTTACGTGTCCACATAAAAATGGGGAAGTCACACTGGAGCTCAGTTTCCTCATCTGTAAAATGGGGTTTTGAGTTAGATGACCTCTAAGGTTCTTTGCAGCTCTGGAGCTGATGATTCTGTGATTTACTCAAGGTCACAGAGGTGATAAATTGCAGGATTAGGCTTTATGTCCAGGTCTGCTGCCCCAAATGGGCAAACAATTTGGTTTTACCCCAAGGAGATGCTGGCAAATGTTTAACATTTTGCTCTGGGGGGAAATATACAGAAGACACATTTTTAAGTTTAATCTCATCATTAACACTTTCTTAAGTGGACAATCAATAAAACAATAAATCAAGCCCTCATTTCTAACATTTGCTGAATCCAGGGTATAAAATGTTCTCCCTGAAAACTGAACAATCAGTTCTTTCAAGCAGATTCCAGCAAGATGGGACTGGAAATTCAGGGAATTCAGGAAAGCCCCAATTCCCAAATAACTTCCCCTTATCTGTAGCAGATGTCTGAAATTCCACTGTTATTCTTTCCACAAGTTACTAAGCCTATATCTTTGATACCTACTAAATTACAAATCCCTGAGTTACATGGGACCTGAAGCGGGGCTCTCTCAGTCATTTACACCTCAGGACCATGGCCTCAGATCCTTTCCAATGAACCAGTTGAGATGGAGAGAGAGAAGTGTGCTAAAATCCCATAATAGAGGAGCCAATAGCTTCCATTTCAGAAGGCAGATTCCCTGAGAGAGGAACCAGTACTCTGTATTCAGCCTGGATTCATGTAAAGATGACATCTTAGCTATCTTTTACCTTTAAGTTTTATTACCCTAGTTCATATACGATATCAGATACTTTCCTGAGAATAAATTGTGTCCTTGTAGGGGAGAGAGGGTCAGAGAAGGGAGGTGGAAATGACTATAAGGGGACTGAACAGCTGAAGGGATGGGAATTAAGGGAGCAGAAGCCTTGGAATGGTGGAAGATGGAGGCTGGCGACAAGGATGTGCTGCTTTAACAATGTGCTCATGGTGGGGAGGGGGAATGTACCATAGACACACTTTTAAGTTCAATGTCTATCATTAACATTTTCTCCATCATTTTCTTGTCAACACAATCAATGAAACAATAAATCATGCCCTGATTTGTATGGCCTTTGCCAATTTCTAAGGCATAAATACTCAAACTGAACATTTAACCATCAGCTTAGCCCTTGGAGCCAATTCCAGCCAAGTCTAGCACTCCCCTGGTTGGAGGCCTGAAAACCAAGTAAATTTAATTCAACAAACACATATTAAGTCCCTACTATGTGCAAGTAAGTGGGGTATCACCTACATTTTGGTTACCCCTCTCAGAAAGCCACCCCAAGTAACAGAATGTTTTAAGAGAGAATCAGGAAGATGGAGAGAAAATAAAACATCAAAAATGTTGGATACATTGAAAAATTCTAAAAATAAATACTCTTTTCTATTCCAGTGAACTTTCCATGTCTACAAAGGAGTCAAGGGAGGTCTCTTCTCATATTGGCCCTTCTTTGAGACCAATGACTTTCCAAATGCACCGAGTACCGAGTCTGTTCAAGGCACTGTCCATTTTTATACAGGACACAACGATGAACGGGACATAGTGCTCTCCCTGTATTTCCTCTCAGTCAAAAAGGGAGAGGATTTTGCCTTATGTGTTTCCCACAGCTCAGCCCCCTGACCTGTCTGTGAATGCAGCATTGGAAAGTCTGAATCCATGACATCAGCAGCTGGGCTCTCAGGGTGTGGGCTCCTCCGGGCCTCCCAGTTAGCCTTGGCTGCCTCTCAGAACAGCTGAGCTAGTAACATATTCGCCCAAATTCCTTCCCCACCAAATAAATCCCTGAGGGCAAAGTCTGACTCTGCCCTCTGAAACTAAAGATGGATGAAGATGAATGGTATCCATGAGCCCTCCAAAGCAGGGACTTGTAGCTCTTTTCCCTTTCACCCTTCCCACTGAAGCCATTCTCCTGGGCAGCTGTGATGGGATCCAGATGTGCCTGTTGCAACCAAATATCGATGTTAAATAATTCACACACACTTCATGCTGCTTTGAATGTCCTGATGGTCATTAGACTGTAATTGAGACATCTCTGCCTTCATCCAGTCAAGTCTCAGTTGGGCCATAAATAGTAAGGGAACTCCATCTGGCTGGCCAGGGTGAATTGGAGCTGGATACTTGAAACTTGATTAGCTGGGTGTGAGTCACTAGTCACCAGCATTCAGGTGGTTCCCATGACAGGGGGCCTATGAGCTTTTTGCTCTTTCAGGATGGATGGGTAATTTCTACAAGAATGTGAGTGGGAAGGCAGAAGGCCAAATGCCTTTTATAGGGGATAACGCTTTGATCCAGGTGAGCTCAGAGTGACATATGAGTCAAGCATTGACTTGATACAAAGAGGCAAGATCCATCTATACACCATGTCACCATAGCAGGGAGGCTTTGTCCTGGTCTTCAAGGGGAGCTATTGTTATTTCTACCATGTTTAACATATATTGGAGTACTTGTCATATAAGGAAGGGAGAGGGAGAAGGAGGGAAAATTGGAATACAAGGTTTTACAAGGGGTGATGTAGAAAAATTATCCTTGCAGATGTTTTGAAAATAAAAAGCTTTAATAAAAAAAAATTTTAAAGAGTATATGTTGTATATTGGATTACTTGCCATCTAGGGGACTGGTCGGGGAAAGAGGAGGAAAATTTGGAACACAAGGTTTTGCAAGGGTGAATGTTGAAAACTTATTCATGTATATGTTTTGAAAATAAAAAGCTTTAATAAAAAAAGAGTATATGTTAATGGGAAGACTTTTATGAACTGATACAAAGCAGAACCAGGGGAACAATACACATAATGATTTCAATAAGATAATTGAAAAGAACAATACAATGAAGTCAATTGGTAAATTATTGTAATAACCTATTCTTGACACTCAAAAAGAAATGAGGGAGCATCTCTCTTGTTTTCTTAGAGAGATGAAAGGTCATGGCTGTGCAACAGTGCCTATGTTGTCAAATATGATCATTATATAATTGGTGGTAATTGCGTATGGGGTGGAGGAATTGTTCCAAGAAAGATTTCATTTGGAATGAGTAGGGGAAGCTTTGAGGGAAGATACTGGGAAGTGACCATGATATAAAAACAAAAGGCATAAGTAAAAGTTATTTTTAAATGAATGTCAGCAAGTAGATGCATGATTCTTTTTTAAAAATAAATTTTAAAAGTATGCATTGACTAGAGACTACTCCTCCTTGAATTTACTCCGAAATCTTTGAAACCCAGACACATTTTCCTACAGCACAGGCAGGAGTATTGTATATAGGAAAAAAAGAAGCAAGACTAGCCCCAGGAATAAATTAAGGCCTTTTTATTGGGTGATTTCAGAAGTACTCTCCTTCTCTCAAAATAATTTCCTCATCTAACTCACTGATGCCTGAAATTCTTTCTTTAGAACCTCATCCTTTTTCTGTAGGAAACCGCCGATAGAGCACAAATGTCCTTAAATCTTATTAATAACATCAAACATTTATATATCACATTAAGGTCTGCAAAGCACTTTGCAAATATTATCCCATTTGATCCTCAAAACAGCCAGAGGAGATAGATATTATTACTATTATTTATTAGATCTGGGGGCAGCTAGATAGCACAGTGGATAGAGATTAAAGTCTGGAGGACCCGAGTTCAAATGTGATCTCAGACACTTAACATTTACTAGCTATGTGACCCTAGGCAAGTTACTTAACCCCAATTGCCTCAGCAAATTATATATATATATATATATATATAAAATCTCCATTTCACAGATGACAAAATTGAAGCAAACAGAAGTTAAATGCTTGCCCAGAGTCACTCAGCTAGTAAATAACTCAGAAGTCAGATTTGAGAAGTCCCTAACTCCAGGGCCAATGCCTTGGCATCTATCCATGGCATCACCAAGTTGCTCCAAGAAGTATAGAGTTGAATAAAAAACACTGCCCTTTAAATGTTTGTGGCAGCAAGGAAGTAAAAACTGAGTGGATGCCCATCAATTAGAGAATGGCTGGAGAAGTTATGGTATATAAATATTGTGGAACATTATTGTTCAGTAAGAAATGACCAGCAGGATGAATACAGAGAGGCTTGGAGACTTACATGAACTGATGCTAAATGAAATGAGCAGAACTGAAAGATCATTATAAACAGTCTATACAATGATCAATTCTGATGGATATGGTTCTCCTCAACATTGAGATGCTTCAAATCAATTCTAATTGTTCAGTGATGAAGAGAGCCATCTATACCCAGAGAAAGGACCATGGGAACAGAGTGTGAAACACAACATAGCATTCTCACTCTCTCTGTTATTTGCTTGCATTTTGTTTTCTTTCTCAGTTTTTCTTTTTCTTCTTTCTCGATCTGATTTTTCTTATGTAGCAAGATAACTATAAACATGTATACATATATTGGATCTAACATGTATTTCAACATATTTAACATGAATTGGGCTACCTGCCATCTGGGGGAGGGGAAGGGGAAGGAAGGGAAAATTTGGAACAAAAGGTTTTGCAAGGGTCAATGTTGGAAAAATTACCCATGCATATGCTTTATAAATAAAAAGCTTTAATAATAATAATAATAGTCAAAAAAACACAAAACACTGCCCTTTGCCTGAGTTCTAGTTCCCCTTCTTTCTCTTACTAGTTAACTGTAAGTCACCCAATTTCTCTGAACCTCAATTTCTTCTTCTGTGAAATATCTATTTAAATGTGAGTCATTATCATTATAATATTGCACAGGAAAGGGAACTCCTTTCCAGAAAATCTATTCCAACATTGAACAACTAGGAGGTACAGTGGTCTAGAGTCAGCAAGATTCATCTTTGTGAGTTCGATTCTGGCTTCTGACACTTAATATCTATGTGACTCTGGGCAAGTCTCTTAACTCTGCTTGCCTCAGTTTCTTCATCTGCAAAATCAACTGGAAAAGGAAACAGCAAAACATTCCAGTGTCTTTGCCAAGAAAACCCTGAATAGATTTGCAGAGAGTGAAAACTGACATCCCTCAAGTTATCTATACACATGATAATAATCATTATTATAGTCGTTAACATACATAGCATTATATAAGTTTGCAAAGCACTTAACATACTTTCTCTCAAAACAAGCCTATGGGATCATTATTGTTATTTTTCTCACTATCATTCTTTCCTTAGAAAACTAAAATCTGAAAAAAAATTAAATGTCTAGTCTAGAATCATAAAGACCTTATGATTTCTAATCCCAGCCCTTCTACTTATTACCCATGTGCCTGTGGATATCATTCTATGAAGTGAGTCTCAGTTTTCTCTTCTGTGGAATGAGGAAGTTGTAATCAATGTTGTTTCTGGCACTATTATGGTATAATCATAAATGTGTGAGTTTGATTTGAATCTTTTCTCTTTCCGACTTAAGATTCAACACTGTTCACCACATCCCACTGCATGTATTGGGAAAAGGGTTCGAAGAATAGGCTGGGTCTTCCCTTTCCAGAAGGATTCACCACCAGGGTCCTGTTAATTGGAAGCCCAGGCTTAGTGCTTAGAGATATTTGCTTACAGACCATTGACTATTTGACCCAGGGGAAGAAGGGATTTGCTACAAAAACATAAAATTTACACATAGACCCTCAGAAAGAGGAGCTCTTCTCCTGGGAAAAGTAAATAGGAGTCCTACTGTTTAACTGGGGGCTCCTCCACTAAAAAAGTATATGGAAAATACAGACGACAATCATGGAATGAGGAAGTGGATCAAATACATTGCCAAGAGGAGGATCACATTTTTTTCTTAAGATACAGCAACCTGGACAAAAGGAGGCTTCCAAAGAGAAAACATAGAGATGTTATTTCAGCTCAAGAAAAGGAAAGTTTTAGTCATAACTAGGGTGGGGTGACTAGAGTTTTGCTCTCAGGGAAATAGTAACATAAAAACAGCTGACCAAAGTGTTTAGTTAGCAAGTTAAAATAGAAAACTACCAGATAACAAGCTCATGCCTTCCTTTTACCATGTCTAGGTATGTTTCTGCCTAGCCCACTCCTATCCTCCTTCTCTTCCTAGTGCTCCCTATCCTATTCCACTATCCCCACATTCCCATGCCCTGCATTATTGGCAAATAGATTCTTAAGGTATTCCCCTTTTCTCTCTCCACCAAGCATTGTGTCCCAAATTCTCTCCACTGTTACCTCCAACTGAATTGTCTTAAAAGGCTGCATATTTATTGTTATTTGCCCTGGGCATATTTTGTGAAGATTATCCTAAGCACCAAAATTATTAGTTGTATTTAGGAATAAATGAATACTCTCTATGGTCACCCAATAAATAACAAAGTACAGACCAAAATGTAATCTGATTGGGATTGCAAACTAACCTTGTCTCTGTTGAGGTTGAGAAGGGGACCCTAAAAATTTGGGGTCACAGACTGGTGTCATAAGATGTCTCAAAAGATTTTGGAGGCTTGGACCCATTTTCTTGTCAAGGGGCAAAGTTTATTGTAATTGTAATATCAATTATAAGCGGACTAAATTCCAAGAGAATTCAGCAGAGAAGCCGAAGCAAGGAGACATATTTATCCAGCTTTCTGTCACTGACATGCTAATTCTATGGCTCAGAGGAGTGGTCTCTTATCAGTCAGCAATGAATTGAGGAGTGGTCTATTCAGAATCAGACAGATTGTTGTTCTTAGACTGGGAGTGGGGGAAGTCCCTGAGGCAGACTCCAAAACCAGAATATTTAGGATTTACAGATTTATTGTTAGAACAGAAGTCCCCCCCCCAAAAAAAAAAATCAAGGGACCACAAAATTATATTACATTATCTTTACTATATTATACTTCTTCCCTCCTCATTCCTTAACAAAATGTACCAGTCCTATGTTTTAGTTCCCTAGATCCCCGCTTGTGGCTGAGTGGTAATGATCATGATAGATAAGTACGAGGGCAGATGAAGCAAACTCCTGGAGCATCTAAGTCATGGTCTTATCCAGGGAAGATTTGCCTCTGAGCAGATGCAGGTTCTACCTGCTGGTGCCCACAAGCTCCTCCAGAGTGTGAACTGCTTTCTTTGTGAGGGAAAAGGCCTGATTGAATCAGGTATGTCTGTCCATAGCTGGCCCTAGTCTCTTACCACATGGCAAAGTAAAAAGAACGTTGCACATATGTGGAGTCAGTAGATCCTGGCCATGGTACTTATTACCTATCATCTGGCTTGAACAAATTACTTCTCTTTTGGGGACCTCAATTCCCTTGACTATGAAATGGGGGAGTAATTGGACTCTAAAGCCCTTTTCAGTTTCTGTGATCTAAATAACCCTTAGTAGTCATTAAATACACTAATCAGCATTATTTTTTTTGATAAGCATCAAATGAAATTAAGTGAGAAGAGAATGGAATAAGACAATAACATAAGGTTTTCTGATAGAGTGGCCCTGTTGGATATGTTTTTGTAGGTGGACTTAATTATAATTATTTGTTATAAGGAAAAATCATATTGTAGGGAAAATTGGAAAATGACTGATTTTTAAAAGCATCAATGCTAGAAACAAAGTCGATAAAAGTGGCATATGAAGGCAGTGAAATGTTGTTGTTCATCCTTGTTTTCCAAGAGGACCAATGACATCTCTGAGTGATGTCTTTAACATGAATTGGATGTAAGTAAGGCAGAGTTGTGCAGTCCTCAGCTTCACTCTCTCTTCCAGAGTCATCAGCCCAGTGGCAAGACAAGTCAGAATAATTGGTGATGCAGTAGATGACCTTGTGTCTTTGATGTCCAACCAAGCTCTAAGCGCTCCCAGCACCTGTTTCAGTGCCTTCCTGACCATTGTAATAAATTGTTTTCATCTGCCCATTCTGCCAGGGGAAGTCTTTACATGCTTGGGTATTCATGCCCCTAACTTACCAAGGCGTTAAAAACCTCTGTTACATTGGTTTAGCCCACCCAAGCAGTTTTACCAGGATATGACTGCTGTTCATGCTAGATTATTGGAGCCTCAGATGCCAGTGGGGTGCCCAGAGCTCACCAAAAGTGGAGGAGCAGCCTTGAGAAGGGCTTGGCAAGCTCTCACACCAGAAGTACTAGTCTTCTTTGAGAATCCCATTATTGTGCTGTAAGAAATGGTGAATATGGAGGATTCAAAGAATTGAAGGGAGGAGACATATAAACTCATTCACAGTGAAGTAAGAAAAACCAGGAAAATAATAAGCATAATGACTTCAAAATGTAAATGGAGAAAAAGGTGAGGAAAAAAGAAACTAAATGTTATGCAATTATAGTCACTAAGATAGGATCTGGACAAAAAATAAGAAATAGGAGGCAGAGAAAAATGAATATTTGTTCTTTAAAGAATAAAATTAATTTAAAAGTCTTAAAGAAAAAAGGAGGCTGGGTGTAGTCATATGCTTTTTCCTTCTGTCCTCCCAGCAATGACCCTTCCCTACCCAGGGAAGGGGTCAAAAGCTAATGAACTTTTCTTTCCCCCACAGGGAACTCCAGCTGGCAACATCTGTTATCTCCTTTTCTCAACATGTGCAACATCTGTATTCTTCTTTCCAGTGTAGGTCTCAGTAGGGAGTTTCCACTTTCTAATGAAGAGTCCCTTCAAGAGCAAGGGGTCAAAGAGCATCCTCCTTCCATTTTCCCCCACCGAGTTCTGGAAACCCTCTGAAATCTCCTTGGGGCTTTTCATACAGATTCACTAGAGAGCCTGGTCAGAGTTGGGATGATTTGGGGATGGGGGAGCTCATTTGATTAAAATTGCCTTTATATTCTTCCAGTGTGGTTATGCTTAACCCAGAGGCAAACTTTTCCTCCTGTAATTTGAGGGAAGCTATGTGGAAAGAGAGCTGGGAATCCAGTGAGGAATTAATTAGGGAAAGGACAAAAAGTGATGATACTAAGTAAATTTCTCCATTCTTCTGGCAACAAACTGTTCTTCCAAATATGGCAGCCGTTCTCTGGCCTCCTCACAGTGGCTGAGCAGGTTTCCAGGCTCCTGCTTCTTCTAGAGCAAATGAATATTTTCACCTTCCTTCAACAAAGAGAAAAACCTACATTAATAATGTAAGCAATTATTTTACAAGATCAGCAACATCTGTTGCAAGGGCCTAAATTAGAAGTCCAATCTCCATATTTCCCTTTGAAATACCATTTTGCTTTTCTTGGTTGAGTCCTTTGGGAATTTGTTAACTTGGAAGATTGTGGCTTTTTCCATCAGAGATGTGGCTGTCCCCTTAGGGCCTCTGCAGTAATATGGGGTTGAATCTTCTAGGAAATTCTAAATCATATCCTGATGATAAGGACCAGAAATATGACCCAGATACAATAGCTGGCTCCCCAGGAAAAGACTGACTGATTTATTTTATGAGGCTGAAAGCAGTTCAAATTCTAGGGAGAGATTCTCAAGTCCAAAATTTCAGTCCTTCATATTTCTGGCCTCAACTTTCCCTTTACAAATAGGGAATTTGTTCAATGATGTCCCAAGATGCAGAATTAGGGCCCAAAAGATGAAAGTTATAGACAAGCAAATTTCAACTCATCTGATGCTATCCAGCCATAGAATAGAGTACCGCTCAAAGTCAGGTGATCTCTCAATAGTTGAGCAACAGTAGTGAAGAGGTCCAAATGATGGCAGGTACCAAAAGGTAGGACTCAGTTATCTGAAGTATTCACAAGGACCATTCTCTTTGGGAAAAGTTAGATTTATTTAGGGAAAAGGTTGTAGACAAAATGAAGAGATGCAATACATAACGGAAATGGTAAATATGAAACAGAGTTGGGAGAGCATAGGAAAGACAAATTCCTTAGTGAAACTCACAATTACCCAGCAGAAGATGAGCACCCCATGAGTTGGGGACATATCCTTAGCTGGCAGGCTAAATCCCCAAAGGGTCTGAGCATCCTTAAGGAGTTAGTCAACTGTAAGAAGGAGAAGTGGGGCTGGGAAGCAGAGTGGAAGTAGGGGAGGTACCATGTGGCATGGGGCAGTAAAGGGGAAAGACATCTGGAGGCAGAGTTCCATAGAGGGTATCCAAAGGAAGGTCATGGCTGAGTCACTGGCTGTAAGTTTTTTTATAGGGAAAAATTAGCCTCAGGGAATTGACGTTACTTGGATTTCTGATAGGATTATCTTTAGAAGGTGGGACCAAAGAACTAAACTTATCTCCATTATCGGAGCCTTCTTCCTGCTTGATTAATTTTTATCAATTCTTCTGCTAACCTCACTAACACTGAAGACCTCATCACTTGAGACAAACAAGAAAAGGTACTGGTAAGACAGCTCATTCTTACAGCCCCACCCCCTAGCGAGGTCTTGAAAAATTCCACCTGGTTGTATCCAATCTTTCAAGGTTAAAACTTCCCTTATAAATCTGCCTATGATTTATGCCATCTTTGCTGAATCCCTTTTGGGGTTAGCCAACCATGGCATTCTGCTTCATGGTGTCTTTCTCCTTGTTATAGCTAACTATTTTAAGATGTCGATCCCTTTTAGGGTTAGCCCACCAATCAATGGTGTAAACTCTTTCCCTTGTGATAGGATCTATCACAAGCTTATTTGTAAAAACTAGATGGGTATACCATTTTATAAACCAAAACCTTGGGTCATTCCTTTTATAAGGAAATAACTAGAAAGCAGACAAGATTAGAAGGGAAGCAATAAACTGGGAAAACATTTTTACAGTCAAAAATTCTGATAAAAGCCTCATTTCCAAAATATATAGAGAATTGACTCTATAAGAAATCAAGCCATTCTCCAATTGATAAATGGTCAAAGGATATGAACAGACAATTCTCAGACAAAGAAATTGAAACTATTGCTAGCCATAGGAAAAGATGCTCCAAGTCATTATTAATCAGAGAAATGCAAATTAAGACAACTCTGAGATACCACTACACACCTGTCAGATTGGCTAGAATGACAGAAAAAGATAATGCGGAATGTTGGAGGGGATGTGGGAAAACAGGGACAATGATACATTGTTGGTAGAATTGTGAATACATCCAGCCATTCTGGAGAGCAATTTGGAACTATGCCCAAAAAGTTATCAAACTGTGCATACCCTTTGATCCAGCAGTGTTACTACTGGGCTTATACCCCAAAGAGATACTAAAAAAGGGAAAGGGACCTGTATGTGCACGAATGCTTGTGGCAGCCCTGTTTGTAGTGGCCAGAAGCTGGAAAATTAATGGATGCCCATCAATTGGAGAATAGCTGAATAAACTGTGGCATATGAATATTATGGAATATTGTTCGGTAAGAAATGACCAGTAGGATGATTT
The DNA here is from genome assembly GCF_902635505.1 of Sarcophilus harrisii. Lineage (NCBI taxonomy): Eukaryota > Metazoa > Chordata > Mammalia > Dasyuromorphia > Dasyuridae > Sarcophilus > Sarcophilus harrisii. The sequence goes on from NC_045428.1 coordinate 319,159,652, forward strand.
CAGAAAGGCCTGGAGAGATTTACACGAACTGATGCTGAGTGAAATGAGCAGGATCAGGAGATCATTATATACTTCAACAACAATACTATATGATGATCAATTCTGATGGACCTGGCCATCCTCAGCAATGAGATCAACCAAATCAGTTCCAATAGAACAGTAATGAACTGAACCAACTATGCCCAGAAAAAGAACTCTGGGAGATGACTAAAAACCCTATTACTAGAATTCCCAATCCCTCTATTTTTGTCTGCCTGCATTTTTTATTTCCTTCACAGGCTAATTGTACACTATTTCAAACTCCGCTTCTTTTTGTACAGCAAAATAACTGTTAGGACATGTATGCTTATATTGTATTTAATTTATACTTTAACATACTTAACATGTATTGGTCAAGTACATGGGGGGAAGGGAAAGGGGGAGAAGGAGGGGAAAAATTGGAACAAAAGGTATGGCAATTGTCAATGCTGTAAAATTACCCATGCATATAATTTGTAAATAAAAAGCTATAATAAAATTTTTTTTTAAAAAAAGAAATATACATCTTTTTAAAAAAAAGAAAGAAAAAAACGGAAAAAAATGTAAAAATTTTAATACTGACATATTATACAAATTCAAATTTTATCAAAATTATTTATTAGTTTGCTAACTGCTTTTGGGGCTAATCTGCCCCAAAATAAATTCCTCTATGGATTAAGCCTGACAGTCAGCGGCATCCTTCCAACTTCATGGATTATTCCCTTTCTCCTGGTTAATTTTGAGTTCCACTAGAGAACTTGTCTTTTCTATTGTTAATTGTCAATTTGACTATATCTATTACTCTCCTGAATATATTTCATATTTCCCAATATTATTTCATATTTACTACTCCTGGTGTCTATTTTACCTTTTCTTTTGTCAATTATCTCTTCTCATAAATATAAGCATCTTTTGGCAAAGAGAAGACTATTGTGAATTTTTCAGATGTGTTCTGTGCATTGTATTTCTAAGTAGGAATTGCTACCCCAACATCAGCAGAATGCCAACCTGCAAGAATGTTGTAAAAGAAATTCCTGTTTTAGAAGTCTTGGTGAAAGAGTAGATATCTTCTGAAAACCCTCCCTACTCAAAAATTCCATGATCCTAAAGCATAAAATCCTGAGATCCTATGGGACAAGACTTCAAAATGGAAGTCACATTCTAAGCTCCAATAGTTTAACTCCTAGAAAAGATGGTGACAAAATACCTATAAGAAAAGAGGTTCTAGGTTCCCTGCTCAACTTAGGCAATCATCCTGATAGCACAAAATTAAAATTTACATTCTGAAAGGTTCAGGTATACTTTGATATTAGGTAATTAGGATCTGTGCAGGTGGAAGAAAAGTCTTAAGAATTTTAAATTTAATTTTAAAAACACACTCTAAATGAAAGTAAGTTAATATGCCCAAAAGGCCAGCAAACTGTGCATACCCTTTGATCCAGCAGTGTTTCTACTGGGCTTATACCCCAAAGAGATCCTAAAGAAGGGAAAGAATGTTTGTGGGAATGTTTAGAAGGGAAAAAAAGCCCTCTTTGTAGTGGCCAGAAACTGGAAAATGAATGGATGCCCATCAGTTGGAGAATGGCTGAATAAATTGTGGTATATGAATATTATGGAATATTATTGTTCGGTAAGAAATGACCAGCAGGATGAATACAGAAAGGCCTGGAGAGACTTACATGAACTGATGCTGAGTGAAAAGAGCAGGACCAGGAGATCATTATATACTTCAACAACAATACTATATGATGATCAATTCTTATGGACATGTCTCTTTTCAACAATGAGATGATTGAGGCCAGTTCCAATGATCTTGTGATGAAGAGAGCCATCTACCCTCAGAGAGAGGACTATGGGAACTGAGTGTGGTCCACAACAGAGGATTTTCCTCTTTTTGTTGTTGTTTGCTTGCATTTTATTTTCTTTCTCATTTTTTTCCTGTTTGATTTGATTTTTCTTGTGCAGCAAGATAATTGCATAAATATGTATGTATATATTGGATTTAACATATGTTTTTACTATATTTAACATATATTGGATTACTTGCTATCTAGGGAAGGGCAGGGGGGAAGAGGGAGGGGATGCGGAATTGGAACACAAGGTTTTCCAAAGGTTAATGTTGAAAAATTATCCATGAATGTTTTTTGAAAATTAAAAAGAATTTTAAAATAAAAGTTAAAATACAATCATTGTTTACTGATATATTAAATGACATAATTATCAAACCCTATAGCAATATAGTATTTAATAAATGGATACACTATCTCTGAATATGAGGACTTGGGTTCAAATTCAGCTTATGACACTATGTCTGTGACTAGGTAAATTGCATAATTTGGTTTCCATTCCTTCAACTGCAAAATGAATGGGTTAGAAGAGATAGCCTCTGAGGATCCTTCAAGATATATAATCCTGTGACTAATACTCATGACCACATAGCTTATGGTATCATCCTTTATGCCCAAATCATGTATACGTTTTTACCTTATTTTGGTATGGGGTGTGAGATGTAGGGCTATGCCAAGTTTCTGACATATTATTTTCCAGTTTTCCCAGCAATTTTTGTCAAATAGTAAGTTCTTATCTCAAAAGCTGGAGTTTGGGGGTTTATCAAACACTAGAGTGCTATAGGCTTTGATTGTTGTGTCATGTGTTATCTAATCTATTCCACTGATCCACCACTCTATTTCTTAGCTAGTACCAAATGATTTTGATGATTGCTGCTTTATAATAGAGTTTTAGATTTGGTACTGCTAAGTTACCATCCTTTATATTTTCTTTCATTAAATTCCCTAGATATTCTCGATCTTTTGTTATTTCAGATGAATTTTGTTATTTTTTTTTTCTAGTTCTATAAAATAATGTTTTGGAAATTTGGTATGGTGCTGAACAAGTAGACCAATTTAGTCAGAATTGTCATTTTTATTATATTAGCTCGACTTAGCCATGAACAATAGATATTTTTCCAATTGTTTAGATCTGATTTTATTTGTGTAAGAAGTGTTTTGTAATTGTGTTCATATAGTTCTTGAGTTTGTCTTGGCAGGTAGACCCCCCCCAAGTATTTTATTTTGTCTACAGTAATTTTAAATGGAATTTCTCTTTCTATCTCTTGCTGATGGATTTTGTCTGTAATATACAGAAATATTGATGATTTGTGGGAGTTTATTTTATATTCTGAAACTTTGCTAAAGTCAATTGTTTCCAGTAGGTTTTTGGATGATTTTCTAGAATTCTTTAAGTATATCATCATATCATCCGTAAAGAATGATAGTTTTATTTCCTCATTGCCTATTCTAATTCCTTTAATTTCTTTTTCTTTTTTTATTGCTAAAGCCAACATTTCTAGTATAATGTTGAATAATAGTGGTGATAATGGGCATCTTTGTTTCAGCCTGGTCTTATTGGGAATATGACATGACCATATAGCTAAAGATACAAGGCAGTAGATTTCTTCTAAAAATCAAACAAATGATACAGATTGGTACTCTATAGGTACAGAAAAGGAAGAAGGAGAGAGCAGTGTAGACTGAAATGCTCAAGACAGATGGAGATGGAATTTTGAGCTAGATTTTGAATGGGGGGGAAGATTGGGAAATAGAGCACATTCTGTGACAGAAATGTAGAACTTGAAATATAGAAAATGAATGTGGGACAGTAAGGAAATTTGGCTGGAAGGGAAGGAGGTAGAGGAGAACAGGAGATGGTCAAGGTAGAAAAGGGGTTGGGGTTAGATCGCTTTCTTTACAATAAAATCAACAAGCACTTATTCGGGGGAAAAGAAAGAGACCAATTGTTTGTTGTTTTTATCGCCATTATTTTTCTTTCACTTTTTAAAAATTTAAATAATAGGTTTTTATTTTCAAAATATTGGCAAAGGTAGTTTTCAACATTCACCCTTGCAAAACCTTGTGTTTCAATTTTTTTTTTCTCTTTTCCTTTCCCTCATTCCTTCCCTAGGAATTTCTGTACATATTTCCACATTTATCATGCTCCACAAGAAAAATAAGATCAAAAAGGAAAAAATAAGCAGAAAAAAAAGGCAAACAGAAAAGGTGAAAATACTATATATTGTGATCCACATTCAATCCCCATACTCCTCTTTCTGGATGCAGATGGCTCTCTCCATCACAAGTCTATTGGGACTGAATGCCATTATTTCAAAGTCAATTAAGAACTCAAGAAGACCTGGATTCAAATTCTTGCTCTGCTACTTACCATATGTCTGACCTTGGGCAAATAGCTTAATTTAATTTCAAAGAATTTTTTTAAATCTGTAAAATCAGAAAGTTGTTTTATTGGAAGCAACAGGGAATGCTAGAGCAAGAGTAGAAGATCCGAGTTCAGATTTGGCCTCAGACATTTACAGGTTATATAAGATCATTGGATCTTTGTCTATTCTAGTTTTCTTATCCATAAAATGGGGTCAACAATAGCACCAACCTTTTACTGAGGGTTGTTGTGAGAACAAAATGAGATATTTGTGAAATACTTTACAAACATTAAAAGATTACATAAATATTAACTATTAACATTATTATCTCTATTGTCTCTTCCAGTTCTAATTTAATCACCCTATGAACTTCTCAGTGACTGCTGGATCACATCTGCATCCCTAGCCAATGCATGGCCAGCAAGCACTGATTTCTTCTCAAAATCCACGAAGGTTTGTTGTTGCTGAGACATTTCCATCGTATCCCACTATTTGGGATTTGAGGGTTTCTTGGCAAAGATACCATAGTAGTTTGCCATTTTTTTCTCCAGTTCATTTTACAGAGGAGAAAACCAAGATAAACAAGGTTAAGTGTCTTGCTCAGGGTCACACAGCTAGTAAGTGTCCAAGGCCAGATTTGAACTCAGGAAGATGAGTCTTCTTGACTCCAGGCCCAGCATTCTATCCAATGAAAAGGCAGACACGAAATTTCATATCTTAATAATTGTCTGGTCGATGCTCTCATTTTATAAAGAAATTGGGAGTTTGAGATGTTAAATAATTTACCAAAAGTTACATAGGCAATAGATAGCAAAGCTCAGATTTAAACCAATCTCAAGCCTCTGAAGAGCAAACATGAGCCTCAGAGGCCCTGGGAACCTGGTGCTTGATGGGGTCAGAAATATCTAGCCCGAGCTCATTCAGCCTGTCTTCAGCTGGCTTAACTATCCAAATCACTCCCTGAGTCTGGCTCCTGAGCACAGACCAAGCCCTCATTTGGAAGGGACAATGATGTGATGACACAGATGAAAAAGACTGGACTCCTGAGCACCATTAGTGAGAGTGAATCACAAGTTTTTCTCAGGAGTTAATTACAAAGTCATTTTTCAAAAAATAATGAAATTCTTGCTCTAATTCTGAGATTTCACTAGTTTGTCAGATTTATGGTCTCTTCCAGTGGTTGATAGATGGATGAGCTTTTTTTTTTAGCCTCTCTGTTCCCCACCTCACCCTGCCACATCTTTCATCATATCATGAAAGAGCTTTTACATATATGAAATACTAGCCTTTCCCCCAATTTTGAACAGTTTTCTACTCTGCCCCCCATCACTCCCAATATTTCTCTTCCCCAAAGGGTGGTGGCACTTTACTTATGAAAGATGAAACCTTCTCATAGCCCATAGCTCCAAAGCAGCTCATGTCATGTGTGCAAGAAAAAAAGACAGACTCAGATTTATATGCTGACTGAAGGCCATTCATTAATGCAATTGGAGGACAGTACAAAGGTAGATCTGCTCAGCAGGGAGCTGCCTGACGCCTGAGGTAGAAAAGTCCTCGTCCCCCCAAGAAAATGAATTTATTGACTCAGTGCCAGAAGACTTCCCTGACTATTGCAGCTTACAGATCTCTATCTCTGCTCCCCCTCCCTTCTCTCTCTGATCCATTCCATTTTTGGATGACTTCAATTTAGAGGACCACACAATTAAGAACTGAATGGAAACTTGGAAAATAATTCATTACACTTCCTCATTATACAGCTGAGAAAAGGAAAGCCCAGGAGATGACTTGGCTAAAGTGATAAAATTAATAATAGCATAGTTAAATACTATAATACAGTGATCAGTGTTAGATGTGGAGCCATCTCTCTCTCTCTCCTCTCTCTCTCTCTCTCTCTCTCTCCCTCTCTCTCTCTCTCCCCTCCCACCCCTCTCCCTCTCTTCTTCTTCTTCCTGTCTTCTCTCCTCTCTCTTTCCTTCTCTTTTCATGCTCAAGGTCACTTCAGCCCTAGAATTCATACATTGGAAGTAACCTCTATTTTTGTGATCTCTTCCTCTAACTCCCTCCCATTTAAGGAGGGAAACTTGGGCTACACCCCAAACTTCCTCTAACTTGCTCTCTCCCCTAGTACCTTTGTCTCTCAATCCCTTTCCCCACATTTCCTTTACATGTTGTTTTTCCCCTCCCCCCATTAGATTATAAACTCCTTGAAGGCAGAGATTTATTTTTGACTAGAATTTGTATCCCCAACACTCAGTACAGTAATTTGACACTTTGCTGAACAGTCATTCCAGTCTATGGACTCTTCCTGACTCCATTTGGGATTTTCTTGGCAAAGATACTGGAGTGGTTTGCCATTTCCTCTCTAGCTCATTTTACAGATAAGAACCTAAAATGGCTTGCTCAGTCACACAGCTAGTAAGTGTCTGAGGTTGCTTTTGAACTCAAGAAGATGAATCTTTTTGACTCCTGGCCCAATGTTCCATCCACTGTGTCACTTAGCTGCCCTGTAACCTGGAAGACATAAAGTGCTTAATAAATGTTTGTTGTTTTTGCTCTTATCCCAAGGATAAGAGGAGAATACACAGTATAGTCTCAAGTGTTTTCTAAATTTTGAAGAACTCATAGCAAAGCTTAGGTAGGTTTAAAATTCCACAGGGGAAATGGGCAATAGAGGATGATACTTTCCAGAATGAAATCTTGATATTGTGTGGTAAAGGTCATTGCCTCCCCCATCCAATTAATCAATCAGAAACTTGTATTAGGAAAGACAAAAAGCAATTTATTGCTTTCTCATAAGAAAGTGATGTAATATGATTTTGCGGTCCCCTGATTTTAGGGGGGGGCGTCTATTCTGGCAATAAATCAGTGATTCTAGATTTTCTGCCTCAGGAAACTTCCAAATCTGCCTGATTCTGGAGACCATTCCTCAATTCATTGCTGACTGGTAATCTTGTCAGTAATAATCTGGTCAACCCAGAACCACTCCTTTCTACCTATAAGCCATAGAATAAGCATATCTATGATTAAAAACTATATAAATGTATTGCATTGCTTCTGTTTTATTGCTGAAATTCCCTTAGAATTCCAGCTTGCTTTTGTAATGGCATTATTATTGCAATAAAGCTTTGCCCCTTGACTAGGAGATGGGTTCAAGCCTGCAAATTCTTTTGAGACATTTTGTGACACTGGTCTGGGACCTCAAACTTTTGGGCTCCCCCTTCCCACCCTCAACAATAGGACACTCCTAGTGTTGACCAAAATGGTTTCAGCAATGGAGTGCAAGGGTGAACAGTTCTCAGCAGGTTTATATAGACCCTAGAAGCGAAGTCCCCACCCTTGACCCCCTCTCACCTACCTCTACCTTCCCTCTCCTTTCCTAGCCCCCATCCTCTCCCCTTCACAACTTCCTTATGAAATTTTCCCCGAAAGAGCTTGAAACAAAGATGTTTGCTCAACAAGTAGGGAGACATAATTTCGCCTTCTCCCATCGCAAAAGCATAGAGGGGGCTTTGACAGAGCAAAGAACAAAAAGATTCCTTTTAAATCTCAGACCTGCATCCCAACACAAACTCAGTACCTGCCCCTAAGAAGCTTGCATTCTTACATTCTTCTGAAGGAGCTAACCTCAACTCTGATCACCCTGCTCCCCCACATCTCTGTGGGCCTCACTTTCCCAATTTGTTTCATTTCTCCAATTTAATTTTTATAACTGTGGAAACCAAAATACATATCCATTTCTCACAATGTAAATAATAAGAACAATAGCAGTTCACATTCATAGAGTACTTTTAGGTTTACAAAGTATTATTTTGGAGTCAGTCCAACCTGGTACTTCACTGACATAGAGAACTTCACAGTGAGAAAATTATTTTCCTCTACCAATAGAGATCTGCTATTGTGCAGTTGGTGGAGGGTGATGGAGGTGGTGGGGAGGGAGCTGCCTGGGGCTCTGAGAAGTTCAGGGACTGCCTAGGAGAGGATGTAGAGTCTCACAGCCAACATATTTTAGAAAAACTTGAATTTAGATCTCTCTGATTCTGATGTCAGATATCTGTCTCTTAGAAGTACCAGTTTGTCCCCATTTTACAGAGCTTTTGAAGAATAAATGACTTTCCCAGGGTCATATAGTTAGCAAGTGCCTGAAGACTTAAATTCATTTTCCTATCTGATTTCAAGTCCAGGACTGTGTCCAAGGTGGCACATTGCTTCTTAAACACAAAGTATACAGTACAGGGGCAGCTAGGTGGCACAATAGATGGAGTACCAGCTCTGGAGTCAGGAAAACTCATCTTTCTGAGTTCAAATCTGATCCCAGACATTTAGTAGTTTGCTGTGGGGCAAATCACTCAATCCTGTTTACTTCAGTTTCCTCATCTATAAAATGAACTGAAGAAGGAAATGACAAACCCTTCCAGTATCTTTGCCAAGAAAATCCCAGATGGGGTCACAAAGAGTCAGCTATGACAAAAAATGACTGGACAACAATAACAACAATAAATATAGATTAGGGTAGTAGTCACAACTACATCCCTGTCTCCTTCTTCTCCTCTTATTTTTTTCTTCTTCCTTCTGATCCTCTTTCTTCATTAGCTTTATCATTTGTTACTCATCTCAGCCATGGGATTTAATAATCAGCAAGTCATGCAAAGGGGCAAAGACAAAGACCCTCAAGAAACCTCCTTAGCATGCAACTTCAAATGCATTTGCTATGTTTGGGCAATTGTAGATTCAGGAATTCAGGGAAGCCCTCAATGTGATTGATCAGACCAGGGACGCTTTCATTGTCAGAGATTTATATGATACACTTGCTTCCTTAGGAAAGAATCCAATTAATTTCAGAAAGGCCTGGAGAGACTTACATGAACTGATGCTGAGTGAAATGAGCAGGACCAGGAGATCATTATATACTTCAACAACAATACTATATGATGACCAGTTCTGATGGATCAGGCCATCCTCAGCAACGAGATCAACCAAATCATTTCTAATGGAGCAGTAATGAACTGAACTAGCTATGCCCAGAAAAAGAACTCTGGGAGATGACTAAAAACCATTACATTGAATTCCCAATCCCTATATTTATGCACACCTGCATTTTTGATTTCCTTCACAAGCTAATTATACAATATTTCAGTCTGATTCTTTTTCTACAGCAAAATAACGTTTTGGTCAGGTATACTTATTGTGTATCTAATTTATATTTTAATATATTTGGCATCTACTGGTCATCCTGCCATCTAGGGAAGGGGGTGGGGCGGGGGTAAGAGGTGAAAAATTGGAACAAGAGGTTTGGCAGTTGTTGATGCTGTGAAGTTGCCCATGTATATATCCTGTAAATAAAAGGCTATTAAATAAAAAAATAAAAAAAAGGAAAGAATCCAATTAATGAGTACCTAGATGCCATGATGAATGAAGCTCCAGAACCTATAAATTTTACTATGTTCTTCACATTGTGTGGAGGAAAGTTAAATGGGACAGAAGCAAAAGATGTCATAAAAAATTCTTTTGATAAAGAAGCCACAAACACCAAACCTGAGAGAACTGATAACAATGGGAGATAAATGAAATAAAAGAGCTGGGTTTTTGTTGTTGTTCCTGTGGATGTAGTCATCTCCAATTTTTTGTGACTCCATTTTTTTTGGCCGAGATACTGAAGTAGTTTTCCATTTCCTTCTCAATCTCATTTTATAGATGGGAAAACTGAGGCATAGAGGGTTAAGTGACTTGCTCTAGGGTCACACAGACACACAGCTAGAAAGTATTCTGAAGCCAGATTTAAAGTCAGGAAAGTGAGTCTTCCTAATTCCAGGCCTAGTGTTCTATCCATGGTGTGACCTAGCTGCCTGGGTAAGCTGTATAGAAAAGCAACTATTGGGGGGAGGAAAAAAAGGAAAACTTCAATTGTATTGCTTTTACACCCATTCTTAAAACATAAAGTAAAAATCAAAGATGACTGAAAAGAATATCAAATTCACATCAACATTTTTTTGTTTTCATTTTGTTTATATCTGAGAATTTCTGAATGTATTGACATGCTCTGTAGCTTTACAATTTTTGCTCTTGTATTTTTCCTAGACATTTGGTACCTCTGTAAAATAGAATTGGAGAAATGATCTTTGACTAGTAAACACCTGAAAGATCTTTCATTACAAATTGATTGCTAATCATTCATGAATATTCTTTGTGTTTACTCATTCAACCACCTAACTACCACATCTCTATTTTCATGAAAGTATAATATGAGATATAAAACTAGAGACAAAATCAGTTGGGGAATGACTAAATTGTGGTTTATGAATCTGATATAATACTGTAAGGAAATAGATTTCAAGAGATATATAGAAATATGCATTAACTGAAGCAGAGTGAAGTGAGCAGAGCCAGAAGAATATAGAAAAACATCAATATTATAAAAATTAACAATTTTGAAGATTTTTATAAAATTGATAAAGAATAAAATTAGACCACAAAAATATCAACACTTTTGTACAATTAAAATGATGCTGTAAAAACAAAGAATTTTGAAAGATGTAGGAATGTTCATACAATAATCATTCGTGGTTCCAGTAGAGAGGTGATGGGGAGGAAGAGATAAAGGGAAGGAGAGAGAGAATTTGTTTTGCTTGACTATGTGTATTTGTTGTAAGAAAATAGTTTTTGTGTTCTTTCAATTCCAGTGGTAGGAAGGAAGGAAGAAAGGGAGGAAGGAAGGAAGGAAGGAAGGAAGGAAGGAAGGAAGGAAGGAAGGAAGGAAGGAAGGAAGGAAGGAAGGAAGAAGAGAAATTTGGCTAGCACAGCATAATCTCTTGGTGAAGTCATATTTATTCTGTGATCATGAATTGAAGTCAAGCTTAATGATCAGGAATTTGCAGATATTTTTCTTTTTTCTTTTATGATCAGAAGAGTTGGGATTCAAATCCATTTCCTCTGACATCTTGTGTTCAATTCTAAGCATCATTTTTTAGGAAGATAGGTTGAAAAGACAGAACAAAATCAACTAATAGAGAGTAGACACCCATGATAAGTAAGAAGTCCCCAGAGGCAAAGGAAAGGAAATTAATATTCCTTTATCAAACTTTTAGACCTAGGGGAAGTATTTTACAACTGAGTTCCATACTATGTTTGCAGCTTTATTATACATTAATCAATTTCTCACAATCTATGATTGAACTAAATTTGCTTTCCTCACACGTAATACTCTACTTTCTTTCTCCCTATCTTTGCCCTGGTTTCAGAAATGCCTAGAATGCACTCCTTCCCATCCACTTCTTAAAATTTCTAGTTTCCCCCAGCTCAATTCAAGCTCTGTCATGAAACTTTTAGCAATCCTCTCAGATACCTACCCCCAAATTACCTTGAATATATTTTGTATATACCTATACATGTTTGTGATACGTTCTAGTAGAACATATGCTATGTTAAGGCTAGAATGGTTTCTTTTTGTCTTTCTCTCCTCAACATTGCATGGCATATAGTTAGTACTTTAAAAATGATTATCAATTGATTTCTTAATTAATTGACCCAGATGCTTGAGGTAAAGAGGATATGGAGTCACCAATTCATAAAACCTGGTGTTGACTATTAAGACCGGTTTATAGATGACATGGCTGGGGTGAAGTTTTGTATAAGGCTGGAAAGATCTCAGAGTTAAGTTTCCTAGTTTAGCACAGATTTTGATATGTAATACTGTATTCTCTCTGGAGGGATAGAATGGGATCCATACTATAACAGTGTTTTAATCTGGAAAAAAAAAATTAGCAATACCATCTGTAGAGACTTGTAGATGGAGCAACATGTAGATGATACACTGATAAAGAATTTCAGTTGGAAATATCATCACTTACTGGTAACTGGGGGGAGCTACAAGAGGAGTGATGATCACCATCTGCTCAGAGTAGTGGAGAAATACAATAAATGCCAATAACTAAAGAACTACAAAAAGTAATCCCTGCTAGGAACATATCTTGGGCATGGTTGTTAGTAAATGAGTTAATGCAGATCTCTGGGAAAGCAATACTAATTCATAACTGGGTTTATTTCTCTGGATTCTATTTTATTCAATTTGTGAACAATACTTACCAGTGTTAGCTTTATGAATTATGTGTTTGCAAGGGGAGTTGGTTACAATTTACTCTATAGTGTCATATAGAGAAGTTCATTGATTAAGTAGGGAAAGGCAGAAGGGTGTGAAATCCCTGAAAGTGTATCCAGACTCATCCTATCATGTGAAAAATTCTGACTTAATATTAGTAGTAGAGACAATTAGCACCCTATTGTTCTAATTGTGGCTTCTGTGTCAGAGGCTTCTTTCTGCTCCACAAAAGGACTATAATCTCCTCCAGGGCAACAATCATGTCCTCTTTTATCCTTTCCAGGATGATAACATAAAGACCATTGGGACATCTTCTCTAACTGTCCCCCTCGGGGACTTCTAAGGACAAAACAGCAAGTATTTCTAAACCCAGCTCTGCTGCACAGCCTTAAAATAATGATAATTGTAACAAATAAGATAAATGAACAGTAACAAAGAAAAATGGAGAAAAGAAAGAAATCCTTACCAGAAAAACATTTCATAAAATTAACAGAGAAATTGAAATATATAAGCAGAATCTATTCCTTAATATAATGAATAATACTATGGAACAACTCCAGAAAGAAAGAATAGAAAGAAAGACTACAACACCCCTCTAGAGGTGAGAATGTATGTACCAGAAAGATGTCCAGAGTGGTTTAAAATTCCCATGAGACATAAAAGATGTTTTGGTTATCTATGAAATTGGACAAACAAAAACTGGCAAAGAAAAAAATTGAAAATAAAATGGAAACTCTCAAGGAAGCAGTAGACTATCTAAAGAACAGAGACTAAGACAGAATTTAAAAATGTAGTTGAAAGAACATGAATTGTAGATGAAAGAACAAAATTTTTTTTAAGGAAACAAGCCCTTAGATTGCTATAAACCAAAGCAATAGAAGATAAATCTGTGCAATATAATGTGAGGATTGTATATCTACCCCCTCCAAAGTATGAAAAAACAGAGTCTATAAAGAAAATCACAGTTAAAAAATCAAAAGTATTTGAAAGAGAGGGCAAAGAAAAAAATTAAAAAACAAAAACCAACTATAGGACAGAAACAGAGAATTCTAAATTTAAGTTACTCAGAAATTCTGTGACCAAGTACAAAAACTTCATAGTCAAAGGCTAATAAGCAACTGGAGAATGACATTCACGTATTAACAGATACCAGTTTAAATAACTCCAAGACTACTTAAGAAACACCAGAAAAAAAGAAGAAGAAAGCTAGAATACCAGATGCCAAAAAAGTGTGATTTTGTTTTTTTTTTTAACTAACTTTCCTTAATACTCTGTATTAAAAGAAAATGTTTTGTCTTTATATCATAGTCATTTTTAGAACAATTTTTAGAAAAATTTTGTCAGGAAATGCAGTGGTGGGTAGGTGGAAAAGTGACTAGGATGCTGAATCAGAAGTCCAAAAGTCCCAAATTCAAATTTGGTTTCAGATATTTTGAAATCAAAGAACTTGCATTTGAATTCAGGTTCTGCTACTTACTACTATTTAACCTTAGATAAATCATTTCCCCTCTCCAAGCCTCATTTTTCTCATCTGAAAAATTAAAGAATTAGACTAGATGACTCATAAGATCCTTTTCAGATCTAGTCTATGGCAGTAGTGTGAAACTCAAATAGAAATAAGTAACTAAGTAGCATGTAAGGATCTCTGCAGGTCACTTATTGACTTGGAAAATAACAAATTAACATTATCTATGTTATATCATTTTTTAGTTATTTTATTAAATATTTCCCACTTCCCTTTTAATTTCATTTTAGGCACTTGGGCCACAATGTCTGTGGGCTGTATTCAACACCTCTGATCTACTAAAGGACTAATAGTCCCTTAAATATCCCTGATATAATTTTTTTAAAGGAGACCCATTAACCCTGAGAAGGCAAATGAATAGTTTGAAATAAGGCAACATAGTGGAACAGCTGTAGTACATATAGATGGTATTGTTGATAGAATGTTATGACCCTTGGTAAGTAACTAAACCTCTGTTTGCTTCAGTTTCTTCAACTGTAAAATGGGGATAATAATAGAGTTCTTTTGATATCAAATATGAGATTTGTAAAGTGCTTAATCTTTTGCCTAGCACATAGTAGTTACTATAAAAATGTTTATTCCCTTCTCAAAAAGATTCCCCACTCTTTATTTCTCCCTTGTAACAAAGTAATTCAGTTACAGAAAAACAATTTATACAGTGACTGTACTTGATAAGATACATAACATTATGCCTTAGAAGTCCCACACCTCTTTCCTCTGAGAAAAAGTTTGTTATCTTTTCTACAGGATTGTCATTTGTTGTTCAGATGCTGAGTAATTAGCTTCCATTTAGTGATATTTTTATTTATAATATGATTATTACACACACACACACCTTTTGGTTCTGTTATCTAGTCATTCTGCATCAGTTCATATAAATTTTCCCATATTTCCTTCAATTCTTTATATTTATCTTATTGCTTATTCAATATTCCATTATATTCATATACCATAGTTTTTTCAATCTTTTCCCAATATATCTTTGTTTCCAATCTTTGCTACCACAAGAATACTGCGATGGGATATCCATTCAGTATCAGAACTACAGGGTCCAAAAATATGAAAATTGCAGTCACTTGTCTTATAGAATTACAAATCAATATCCAGAATGATTAGACAAATTCATAATTCTATTAATAATATATTAGTGTGTCCATCTTTCCATTGTCCCTCTTACTTGACTGTTCCCATTTTAGGGTGTTGTCTTCTTCATACATGATTATCCACTTTTTCTTTGGCTCTCCCTCTCCCTCTCTCTCTTGTTTATCAATTATTTCCCATCCCTACAAAAACAAACAACAGCAGAACAGTCAGTTCTGAATGTACAGTATAGTAATATCTTGCTTGGATAAATCATTTAACCCTTCCAGTTTTCTTATCTAATATGGGGAGTTGATCTCTAAAATAATGATGAAAAGGTCCCTTCAAACTCTAAATCTGCCACCCTTATGATGGCAAATCCAACAATTTCAGTTACCCAGAACAGAGACAAAAATCAGGAAATGTTTAAGTGGCTAAAAGAGAGGTCATAAAATCCAATGTTATAGGTGACCCAAGTACCAGAATTTCAGAGTTCCTTCAGACAGAGATTTCCATAGAAACCTCCATCTCCCCCCCCCCCCCCCCAAAAAAAAAGAGATCATTGGGCCAATTTCCCTAAGGTTCACCTTGGTTTATTTCAGGTTCCAGACTTCCAAACAAATCACTTTTTTGAGAAATTTCTCAAATAGGAATGGCTTTCCTCAATGGTCTGAATAAAGATGTAACGCTGAAAAGGAGCCATACATATCATTTAATCCAACTCCTTTTTATATAAATGAGAAAACTGAGAAGTAACTGGCCCAAAGTCACATAAGTACTTAGTCTTTTGACTCCCAGTCAATATTCCTTCCATTGAGAACTCCATTCCTGCTCTTGTACTTATTTTAGAATGGCAAGATTGAAGGCGAGAGCAAAAGCATTTCCACCAGAGTATTTTTCCTTGCTTCATCCTTTGTTGGGCATAAACAGAGTAGCTATTACCCATCCAGATAGGCTCCTTATGGAAATCTGTAATATACCTTTGCCTGTCATCTATTATGAAATTTCAGTTCTTTGATTTAAATTGAATATTGACTACCTGTCGGTTATGGTACTTCTCCAGATATGCCAGACAGCATATAATACACATTTTCAAACATATTTGTAGGTTATGGAAACCCAGTTATCATTTCAATAATTGCCCTATTTTCTAATTATCTTTATCATAGATATGGTTTTTTAAACAGGAGACTGGGACATGGGAAACACCACCATTTTAAAACTGCCCTAGTTTTCAAAGTCCTGTCTATAATAAGTTTTAGAGTCAAAGACTGAATGCCATCTATAGTCTTCAATTTGTTGCTGTTATTGTTGTTGTTGAGTCATTTTCAGTTGTGTGGATGTTCCATGACCATATTTGGGGTTTTCTTGGCAAAGGTACAGGAGTTGTCTTCATCAGGGAAGAGCAATTAGCATATTCAGGAATGGTTTTTGTGTTTATACAAAGGTTGATAGTTTAAGTTAGTAAGTCTACTTTTACTTTAATCGAGAGTATTATAAATAATATTATGTTAAAAAAAAAAGATAGCTGGGCTTAGATCCATAAATTCCAGAAGTTTAAATAGGTTTAAATAATTGAATATGATATTGTTTATTAATGGCCATTAATTAACAAATTCCTTCCCAAAAATCTGTTAGCTAAATAAACAATTACAAAGAACAAAAGCTGTTTGATCATTCATGAATTTGTTCATTTATCTTTCTTCCAAAAGATATTTATTAGCTTTGATACAAGGTGTTTGTAGCCTCTCTATATATCTTTATAGATAAGTCTTAAAGAATTATGAAGGTGAGGAAAGAATAATGAAGAAGGTGAGGAAGAAGGAAGGTAAATGATTTATTCAGGGTCACACAGCTAATAAATGTCAGAAGCTATATCTTAACCTTGAATTTTTTGGTCCTAGGTGAATCATTTTATCTACTCTATCACACTGCTTTTCATGTAAGCATAGCATAAGATAGTATAGCATGATATGTTATGATATGGCATGGGATGGGATGGCATAGCATGGTATGGAGTTATATGGCACAACTAACAGCATAATTAAACATGAAAAAGCAATAATGCACTATATGTGTGTTTTCACATAACATGTCACATGTCAGCATATGCTTAATTCAGAATAATTCAATTTACTGTGAATTATTTCCCTGCTTCCATGTTTGAAGTAAATTTACTTATTTCATCTCCAGGTGAAACATATTCACCTATATGGGCTATATTTATGTGTGTATGTGTCTGTATATATGTATCTATGTTTGTAATTTCCATTTGAGTCCCCTGATTTTAGAAATATCATTCATTTCTAAGTGTTATTGATGATCTTACAGCTTAAGAGTGGGTGACAGAGTGAATCAGAGCCACCAGTGAATTGTGATACCAATAAATAAAAGGAGGAGGGGAAATAAATAATGTATCCACCAACCAAGTCATGAGATATTTTCTTTAAAGCAATAACATCCTCTGTTTCCTTTTTTTTTTTTTTTTTGGGTCCAAGTCCTCATGTCCTGAGGTAGCTTTAGTTAAGGTGTCTGATAAAACAGTTTATCTCTTTTTAGAAGGTGAGGACAGCCTGTTGTAAAGAGGAGTATATAGAATGGAGTTGTGCTAAAGGAGCTGGAGACAGAGATAGATCAAAGAGAAGCAAGTTCATTCCTCTTTATGAGATAGTTTGTTCCACTTTAGGATAGTTTTAATTGCTAGGATATTTTTCCTTATATCTAGCTGAAATCTGTCTCTTTGTAATCCTCATTCACTTTCAGGAGCAAATAAAACAATTAATTCTTCTTCATGTGACAAGCTTTTAAATACTTTTAAATATCTGAAGTCAGCTATAAAATTTCCCCTAAGTCTTCTTTTCTCCAGCCTAAGCACCTTCAGGTCCTTCAACCATGTTTCTATAATGTTGGGTTTTTGTCCCTTTCATGTTCTGAATACCTGCTTCTAGAACCACCCCGGATTAATAATCTTCTTACAATGAATACAAAAAAGCAGTAAATGCTTTCATTTTGGACACTACAAAGGTAGACTAATAGGCAGCTAGGTGGCACAGATAAAAGAGAGCTAGGCCTGGCATTAGAAAGCCTCATCTTTCTGAGTTCAAATCTGTCCCCACCCCTCCCTAGCTGGGTGATCCCAGACAAATCACTTTATCCTGTCCAACTCAGTTTCCTAATCTGTCAAATGAACTGGAGGAGGAAATGACAAACCCCCTCCAGTATCTTTGTCAAGAAAATCCCAATAGCATCACCAAGAATGGGACACAATTGAAATGACTGAATTACTAAGGCAAACTAATATCACATTAGATTTTTTTCATCTACTTCACATTGTTGACTCTTATTGAAATTGTAGTTCTCTAAAAACTCAAGGTCTTTTTCACTCAAATTATTGCCTACTTATATCTCTGTCATCCTATACTTAATACAATTAATTTTTTGGACCCAAGCATAGGACATTATGTTTATCTCTATTAAATTTCATCTTAGTAGTTGTCAAGTTCTTTTTGAATGCCAATTATCATCTTCCAAATTAGCTAATCTTTTCAGTTTCACATCATCTTTATATTTGAAAAGCATACTGTCTATTCTTTGATCCAAATCACTAATGAATGTTAAAGAGCATAGCCATTCCTCTGACCAAACCCTGGGAAATCACCATCACAAATCACAAATTACCAAGAATGTCAAGAGTCTTAGAATGGCCTTGAGTGGCAGCTACTTGACTGGTGAAAGAATATTGGCCTCCCTAGGGTCATCAGGGTATCAGCACTACCATTAGTTCCATCTAGTTGTCTATTGAAATATAAAATACTCAGCACCAAAAAATTGTAGGATTCTTAACTCTCATTCATTGTCGTAAATGTCACTGGGTCCCTTTTACTTGGCAAAATCTTCCACATATTTCAAAATCCAGAATTCTATGCAATTCTGAGACCTTATAGGTAATGTGGTTGTCTCTATACTGTGTTTCTTTCAATGAACCTCACCTATAGTGGTAACTATACATCATAGAACATGTTCTATGTATAAGAACATACATAAGAACTATAGTGGTTCTTATACATCAGACAGCTTATGAATCCTGCCTAGCCAGGCTGACACAATAAAAATAACTAACAATTATAGTGTATTAAAAGGTCTATATGAAAGATAATAAACAATAAACATTAATTAAAACACTAGTGATGTGCTAGGCAAAAAAAAAAAATCAAAAGAATAAATAAAATAGATCCCTTCTTCAGGGAGCTTACAACTCAATAAAATTCTATCCAGATTCTTAACTTCTCTTTTCTTAGTTTTTCGGTTTTGGTTTTAATTTAGTGTTTATACTAATTAATTGTCCATAGTACCTTTTGGAAAAACATAGTTTCCCTGTTTATTTCTTTTAGTTAAGTCTACTTTTGCTGTTTTATTGTCTAAAATTTGATTATTACCTCTACCTTCTTTACTTTAAGTGAAGCATAATAAATTTTACACTAGTTCACTTTTTAAATTCTGTATAAGTCTTTATATTTCTTTTTAAAGTAAGTTTTTTTATTTTTTTGTATCTTACATGAGTATATACTAATAGGATATATTAATATATCCTAAGGATACCTTCTCCCCCTCCTAGAGAACTATTTCACATGACAAATAGTCTTTTTTCAAGAGGAAATATTAGCACAACAGATTGATATGTTGAAAAAAGTCCAAAAACATGTGCTATATGCAACATCTCTGACCTTACACTTATAAAAAGGGATAAGTTGGAAGGTATCTTCATTTCTTTACATTTGAATCTTGTTTGATCTTTATAATTTTGTAACATTTACTTTGAATTTTTTTGACATATAGTTGTTCTTTCTATTTACATTGTGTTACTGAATATAGTTTTCTTGTTTCTATTTGTCTTACTCTTTATCAATTCATTTAGATCTTTCCATGTTTCTCTTTATTCATCACACCCATCATTTCTTCTAGCACAGTAGTATTTCATTACATTCATGTGCCCCTATTAGCTTAACTATTACCTTATTGTTGGACATTGATTTTGTTTCCAATTCTTAGCTTAAGGCTGCAATATATTTTAAAGTATAAGGGGATTTGCATATTTACTTTTCAATTGTATTTTTAATATGCAATATATTGTTGGATTCTGCTTTATAATTCATTTTCCTACCCTCTCCCATTTTATAGGTGAATTCATCCCATTCTCAATTCATAATCATTGATTGTGTATTTCCTTCCATCTTATTCTTTTATTTATCTCCTCCTGTCTTTTTATAAGGTGATCCAGAATGTGAGCTCAACTTCAGTACTCTAGGTTAAACACAATTTGCTTCTGCTCTCCTCCCTTTTCTCTCTCATGCAGAGTTCAATGACAGGGGTTTTTTTTCTTTTTCATTTTTTACTTTTAAAACCCTCTTCGTGATAACTCTATGTAGTCAGCGTTTGTGTTGATCAGAATTGTCCCTTCCAAAAACTATTGTTCCTTTTATTCTCTCTTTTCCCTTATTTTCTTCTATTCTTTCTGCTGAGCAAAATGCGTTTCTGCTTCCAACTATGTTTATGTGCGTTCTTTCCTCCTTCTATCAGATTAGATGAGAATAAGTTTCAAGTGTCACTTCTCTCCAATCATTCCTCCTTGTTTGTGTAGTCTTCTACCTAAATACTTGGACAATGTGGGATAATTATTCCATCTTTTTTTTCCTTCCCCCTTTCACCAGTATATTTTCCCTCTTCCTTTCTTCCTTTTTTCTTTTACAAGATCACAAATTTTGTTTTAAAACACTTCTAAACTTTCTTATTTTAATCCCTTCATGACTCCTTGTTGGGATTCTGAGTAGACATTTCTATCATCTCTTCCTATTAGAATGTGAACACTTCATTCTTATTTATCCCTTATGATTGCTAGCTAGTATTTACCTTTTTATGTTTCTCTTGATTCTTCTGATTATATTCTAAAATTTCTATTTAGTTCTATTTTTACATCTGGAATGCTCAGAAATTTTCTATTTCATTAAAAATCCATTTTTTCTCAGTAGAATTATACTCAGTTTTTTTTTTAACAGGTTACTGGTTTTAAGTATATATATTTTACCTTTTGGAATATAATAATCCAAGCTCTTCTCTTCTTTATAGTATGGTTGTTAAATCTTGTATGACTTGGTATTGTGACTTCTTGCTACTTGAATTTTTTCTTCCTGGAAAATATCTCCTTACTTTTCTTCTTCCCTTAGTTACATCTTCATTTTATATAATGTAGAAATTGAAGCTCAGAGTTGGAGTCAGTAGTAGAACTCAGTCTGAGGAGTCCACAGCAGACTCCTCAGAGAGGCCTGGGATTTCCTGGGATTATGATACATGCTCATGTTTAAAATATTTTTTCTTTGACCTGGAACCTCTGGTTTGAGATTCACATATTTCTGGAAGTTGTCACTTGGGTTTTGTTTCCCCAAGAAAGTGAATATTAAATTCTTTCTATTAAAATTTTGTCTTCTGGTCCTAAGAGATCTGTGCAATTTTCTTTTATGACCTCTTGAAATATGCTATCTGGAATAGGAACTCTGTTCAGTACAATGGAACCAAACACAATTCCAGATGATTCATGAGGAAACATGCTATTCACCTAATGATATAGAGTTAATGGACTCAGAGTAAGGCTTTAAAAAAAAAAAAACCATGGCTAATGTGGGAATCTATTTTCTTTAATAAAAATGAAGTTTATTTATCTTGCTTTCTTAATAGGTAAAGGAGAGAGAGAGAAGTGAGCAGGAGAGAATTTAGAACTGAAAGAAAAATAAAATTGAATTTTAAAAATTTATATAATGTATACTTAAAAACATAATAATAAAGATTTATAGTGTCACATAACAATCCTTTTATGTTCTTTGTAAAAGTTTTCACTTTATTTAATTTTCATTATGCGAATTAGAATTATATAAAGAATTCTGAAAGAAATTCACATTCCCCAAAAACACTTGTTAACTTTACTGGACAGTACTGTGCTCTTGCTCTCTCTTTCTCTCTCTCCCTCTATCTAGTTGTCTTTCTCCCTTTTTTCCCTCTTATCCCTCTGCTTGGTGCTTCACAGCCACACATATGCGAATACATACAAACATACATACACACATACACAAACACATACACACATCCCTTAAAAAAACCCTGCAAGTGAAAGCAGAACAGACATGCAGAGAGACTACTGCCAATGCACCCCAGGATTTTTGTTTAGTTGAGATCTCCAGTTCCAAGAGAAGAGATCTTTGCTCCACTCTACTTACCTACTCACTCATGTATCCAGCCCCTGTGTTGTCTTTCATCTCTCTGAGCTTGGGTACTTTGGGGAACTGTCCCCAGTTCCTGAATTTCGCCTGTCTTCTCCTGTCTATGTCTTTGTCACAGTCCTAATGTGTTTGTCCCCCACATGTTCTTTCTTTCATTCTGACCAGATCCCCATTTGGCTTATCCCAGCGTTTCATTGTTCCACCTTCTGCTCTTGCATCTCTGTCCCTGGTCCCTACATATCCTTGACTTATCTGTAGGCCCCCTCTTTCCATGGGCTGCATCCCCCTTCCTGTCTCCCTCCCTCTTTCTCTTCCCTATGTCCTCTGGCAAATTTACATTACACAAAAAGCATATTATATAGAGCTTTGAGGAACATTCATTTATGAAAAGCAAGAACTGTCTGTATAAGCAAGTGTTCATATTATTTTTCAGGTTCATGAAAAAAAAGAAAAAAGAAAATAATTGTTACCCAATTTCTTTTTTTTTTTTTTTTTTTGGTCATGGCTTTCAGTCTGATCATCCTCATATTATCGCTCCTTGAGCTGTCTTCCAAATCAGTTTCTTCTATTCTTTTTACTCTTCTTTTTATATTTCTCTTGTCTCATGGAATCAAATTCATTGGTTAAAAACACTACAAAACTTAGAACTGAAAAGGTGAACCTCAGGCTCTTCCTCAGCTTATTGTATAATTTCCTTACTGTTAGTGAATGAATCCTTTTCCTGAGTGAAAAGAGAAGGCCTCAGTTGCTTAGATGTAAAGATGCAGGTAGTTCAAGTTAAAGAGTCAATGTAAAGAGGCATTTACCAAAAGGCAGGCTAATATAGAATGTCCACACCTGGGCCAGTCCTGATTCCCACAAGCAGCTTCCTGATCCTCCCATGAGAGAATCATCATCGCGGGTCATTTGGTTTGCATCAAAATCCCACTGCTTTGAGGAGTCTGCTTTGGACTCCTTAGACTGAAGTCTTCAGTTCTAATATTGACACCAGCTCTGCTTATATTACCAAAGTTCCAGTTTCTACATCTGCATAACATGAGAATGTAACTAAGGGGAAAAGGAAAGGAAGATGAAGCTGAGAAAAGAGTAGTCTGAAGGAGACTGAAGTTCATGGCTTCAGTTTTGCTATGACCAGTTTTCTGTGAGGTAATGACTCATATAATAGTAGAGAAGACAAAGTGCATGCCCAAAAACTCTTCAGGATATGGCTGATTAAACTGATGTGATCTTCCTGAGAGTACATCAGAAGGCAAAAATAATACCTTTTCCATAAAAAATGTTTTTAATATTCTTTTACTTATTTTCACTTCCATCCTCTCCTTCTCTCTAGCCTCTCTTCCACTCATTGAGAAAGACAGCAATATGATACCTACTATACATGCTAAGTTATATAAAACATTTCCATCTTAACCATGTTGCAAAAAAATTATTTTTTAAGCAAGAAAGATAAAAAATGTGAAAAAATATGCTTCGGTCTTCACTCAGAATTCATCAGTTTTCTCTGTGGATAGCTAGTATTTTTCATCATGACCTCTGGAATTTTTGTGAATCATTCTATTAATCAGAGAAGCAAAGTCTTTTATAATTGAGTATTATGATGTTGCTGTTATTGTGTACAGTATTATCCTGGCTGAGTTCACTTAATTTTGTATCAGTTCATGTAAGTCTTCTAAAAGCATCCTGTTCATCATTTATTATAGCACTCGTATTAATTCACAATCATTAATTCACAATCACAACTTGTTTGATCATTCCCCACTTGATGGGCATTCCTTCAGTTTCCAGTGCCCACACTACTTCTTTTTTTTTTTTCTTTTTTTTTTTATTTATTTAATAGCCTTTTATTTTACAGGATATATACATGGGTAACTTTACAGCATTAACAATTGCCAAACCTCTTGTTCCAATTTTTCACCTCTTACCCCCCCCCACCCCCTCCCCTAGATGGCAGGATGACCAGTAGATGTTAAATATATTAAAATATAAATTAGATACACAATAAGTATACATGACCAAAACGTTATTTTGCTGTAGAAAAAGAATCAGACTCTGAAATATTGTACAATTAGCTTGTGAAGGAAATCAAAAATGCAGGTGTGCATAAATATAGGGATTGGGAATTCAATGTAATGGTTTTTAGTCATCTCCCAGAGTTCTTTTTCTGGGCATAGCTAGTTCAGTTCATTACTGCTCCATTAGAAATGATTTGGTTGATCTCGTTGCTGAGGATGGCCTGATCCATCAGAACTGGTCATCATCTAGTATTGTTGTTGAAGTATATAATGATCTCCTGGTCCTGCTCATTTCACTCAGCATCAGTTCATGTAAGTCTCTCCAGGCCTTTCTGAAATTATCCTGTTGGTCATTTCTTACAGAACAGTAATATTCCATAATTTTCATATACCACAATTTATTCAACCATTCTCCAACTGATGGGCATCCATTCAGTTTCCAGTTTTTAGCCACTACAAAAAGGACTGCCACAAACATTCGGCCCACACTACTTCCTGACCATGACTTTGGTAACTAACAGTGAAACTGTTAAACATTTCTACAATTAAATTTAAAACTATTTTAAAAATAAGACTATATAGAAGCAACATTTAAAGAATGCCTAGCTGAACTCAGATACCTACGCAGGAGCACAGAGATTTTTAGAGCTGGAAAAGATCTCAGTTATCATCTAGACAAACCTATTTCACACACAAGAAACTGAGGCTAATGAGAAGTGGACACAGTGACTATGATGTAAATGGAACCCAGAAGTTCTCACTCTTAAAGTAGGGATCTTTCACTCTGCCACATATTTTCCTCCTAGTGAAACATCAGGAATTTCTTTAATTCAAAAAAGATAGTAGATAGACTTCTCTCTTCTCTGCCTCTTTTTAAAATCATATCCTCTGTCCTGACTCAGTTTCCTCACTTGTCAAATTAAAGGGTTATATATTAGTTATATTAGAATTAGTAGTAACATTCTATAATCTTTTCTACATTTGTATCTGTTCTCAAAGAAGTGTCTCTAAATGTTGTCTGCTTCTTTTCATATTTATATTCCCTTTTTTGGATAAATTCCTTGAGAAAATTATCTATATTAAGTACTCTCAATTCCTGTTCTTTTACTTATTTTAAAGTCTTTTTAGTTTGGCTTCTGACCTCATCATTCAAATAAAATTGCTTTCTCCAAAGGTTCCAATTTTCTTTAAGTTGATAAATCTAAGGGTCTTTTAAAAATTCTCATATACCTTGCCTTGTCTACAGACTTTCACACCATCAATCATTGTCTTCTCCTGGACACTGTCCTCTAAGTTTTCTTGACATGATTCTTTCCCTTTTCTTCTCCTACCTATCTGACCACTTTTCAATCTCTTTTGCTTGGGTCTTAATCTATAGCCAAACATGGGTGTCCCCTTAGACTGCCTGGGTTCTCTTCTTTTCTGCCTCTATATCTATGCCATCTTATTTGATAATAGCTCCCATAGACTCAACTATCACCCTGATGTGATGATTCCCAAATGAAGGTACCTAACCCCTGCAACTCTTCTAACCTCAAATCCTACATCATGTACACCTTTTTATCTAAAAAATACATCTCAAATCCCAAATCTAATGACTTATAATTATCTTGAACTCAAAATTCTAAAATAAGTCTTATTATTATTTGCCCAAACCTGCCTTTCTTCTAAAATTTCCTAATACTTTTTAGGTCACTATATCTCTCCTGTATGAAATATAAAATCCTATCTGTGACCTTTAAAGTCCCCTCAGAATATGGCCTCTTTTTTCCTTTCCAGTCTTCCTATATTTCACTCCTTTCCACACATTTTACAACCCCATTACAAACCTTTATTTGCTCACACACACACACACACACACACACACACACACTTCTACATCTCCTAACTATATATTTACACTTGCCTTTGCATTGACCATTCCCCTTGTCTCAAATGCTCTATCTCCTCACCTCTGCCTCCTGTATTCCCTGAATTCCTTGAAGACTCAGCTAAAAATACGCCTTCAGTAGTAAGGTTTCCCTAATCCCATTCTTCCCCTCTCTATTTAATTCTCTCAGATAACCTTTCATATGGTTTCTCCCACTAGAACGTGAGCTCCTTGAGAACATATATCACATTTTTGCCTTTTTTTGCATTCTCAGTGCCTAGCACTGTTTCCAGAACCTAATTAGTGTTGGATGATTGATTCAATAAATATATGAACTAGGCTACAATATGATCGGGCAGATTTTGAATTGCTCAAATGGTTCAACCCCAGAAATTGCTACTAATGGATCTATGTCAACTTGCAAGGAGTTCTCCTGTAGAATACCCAAAGGATCTGTATTAGTTCTCTGCTCTTTAATATTTATATTAATGAATTGGATAAAGCCTTAGATGGCATCCCTATCAAATTAGCACAAGATACACATCTAGGTTGGCACAGTTAATACACCAGATTATAAATAAAAATTCATAATGAAACTGAGATTGAATATAGGGTCAAAACAAGTCAGATGAAATTAGATAAGGATATATGAAAGAATAAACAAATAAATGGAAATGCATTAAAATACTCACTTTGTGCCACTATGAGTACTAAGAATACAAGAACAAAAAGTAAGACAGTGTCTGCCCTAAACAAACTTACATTCTAATAAAGAAAAAAGACCTTGGATACTGTTGGCAAGGTAAAGGAATATTAGGGGTAAAGTCTTATATTTGAATTAAAAAAAAAAACAACTTCACGAGTTCAGGTTGAAAGAGGCATGGTTCACTAGCAATTTGTATGAAAAAAGACTTTTCATGGGCAAATGAAATAGGAATCAACAGACTACTATGGCATTCAGTAAAGTTAAAGCAATCATAGGCCATATTAAGAGAGACATGATGTCCAGGACTACAAGATGACTGTACTCTTGAACTTTGCCCTTATTACACCACATCTGGAGTACTTTGTTTCAGTTGTAAGTCCTACATCTTAAGAAAAAATACTGATAAGCTGAGTAATATTTATAGTAGGATAACTAGGATCATGGAAAGTTGCAAATTCATATCATATGAGGATTAGTTTAAGAAAATGGGATTGTTCATTTTAGAGAAGAATGAGTAACGGGGAATGTGGAGGAGACATGATAAGTTTCTTCAAGAGCTTAAAGAGCTATTGCATAGAATAGTAAATAAACTGCTTGACCCTACAGAGCAGAACCACAAGCAATAAGCAGAAGTTATGAAGAAGCAAATTTTGGTTTGGTATAAGGAAAAGCTTTCTAACAGCTGGAACTATGGCAAAATGGAAAGAGCTGCTTTAGGAAATCATAGGTTTCCCTTTATTGAATTCTTCAAACAAGAACTGGATGACCAATCAATCAATAAGAATTTATTAAGCACTTATATGTCACTATTCAACAAAAACCCCTGGGAAAACTGGAAGGCAGTCAAGAAGAAATTAGATAGATCTGGGGCAACGCCAAGATGGCAGAGTAAAGGCAAGAACTTGTCCAACCTCTCTCCCAAATCACTCCAAATGTCTTTAAATAATGACTCTAAACAAATTTTAGAGTTTCAGAATACCCAAAAAGATGTAAGAGAATATTTTCTAGTCAAAGGCACCTTAGAAGGCCAGCAGGAAAAGTCTGTGACATCAGAGTGGGAGTCTAGTGAGCAAGCCATGGTTCAGCCCTAGTCCCAGCCCTGACCTCTGAATCAGCAGCAGTACTGGTGGCTTCCAGTCTTTTCAGCCCAGAGACACTAAAGAGGACTTGGGAAGTCAGCAGAAAAGGTCTGTGGAACCAAGGTGGGAGCCCAGTGCTCAATCCTACGCAAGCCGTATCAGCAGCCCCAGCCCTGGCCCTGAGTCCCTGCCTGTCTGGCCCCAGCTTCAGCAAGGTGGGACCTCTGAATGAGAGACAGTGCTGGTGGCTTCTGGACCTCTCCACCTGGGAACACCAGGGAAGACTGGGAAGGTCATCAGAGAGGGTCTGTGGCAACAGCATAGGCGCCTGGTGCACAGTCTCAATGCCAATCCCAGCCCCAGAATCAGCAAAGCAGGACTCTGTTGCTTTACCACAGTAGCACATGCTCATAGCCACAAGGGGGGCAGGAACATTCCTAACAGTTCCAGAGCAGAAAAAAGGGTTTGTGGTCAGGTCCTTGGAAAGATCTCTGAAAACAGCTGCACAAAACCCCTTAAGCTTGGGACAATGTACTCTCCACTCTGGAGAGTATTTTAACAAAATTTTAACATTTTAACAATTTTAACAAAAAGTTAAAAACCGAGTGATAGGCTGGGAAAATAAGCAGACAACAAAAAAAATTTCTAAGCATAGAAAGTAATTATAGTTACAAACACTTAGAAGATGATAACAAAATCAAAGTGCCTACATTCAAAACCTCCAAGAAAAATTAGAATTGGGTGCAAACCATAGAAGAACTCAAAGGAAAAATAGGAAAAGAATTGAAAGCGGTGCAGAAGGAAATATAAAAAAGCTAATGAGAAGAATGCCTTAGAAAACAAAATTGGCCAAATGGAAAAGAAGGTACAAAAGCTCAGTAAGGAAAATAATTCCTTAAAAATTAGAATTGAGCAAATGGAAACTAATAATTTTATGAGAAATCAAGATATAGGAAAGCAAAACCAAAAAAATGAAAAAGTAAGGAAAAAATGCGAAATATCAAGGTGCAGCTAGGTGGCCCAGGGGATAGAGCACCAGTCCTGAAGTCAGGCGTTCCTGAGTTCAAATCTGATCTCAGACACTTAACATGTCTTAGTTGTGTGACCCTGGGCAAGTCACTTAACCCCAATTGCCTGAGGGGGGGGGAAAAAAAAGTGAAGTATCTCATTGGAAAAATAATAGATCCAAGAAATATATTTTAAAATTATTAATATATTTGAAAGTCATGATCAAAAAGAGCTTGGACATTATCTTTCAAGAAATTATCAAGGAAAAGGCTTCATTTCTAAAATATATAGAGAACTGACTCAAAATCAACTTTGAAATACCTAAGAGTTCAATCAATGAAATGACCAAACATGATCCCAGAGTATCAATGATAATGTAGCATATGATAGCTGGCTTCTAACAGAGAGCTAATGGACTTTCAAAATGAAGAATGAAACAGACATTTTTGCACCTGAACAATATAGGGATTTGTTTTGCTTTATTATGCATATTCATTATTTTAAAAAGAGCTAGAAATAGGAGCAGTGAAGTGGCACAGTGGATAGAACATCAATCCTGGAGTCAGGAGGACCTGAATGCAAATCTGGTCTCAGACACTTAGCACTTCCTGGCTATGTGACCCTGGGCAAGTCACTTAACCCCAATTGCCTCAACAAAAAAAGAAAAAAAGCAAATGGGACAGGTAGGTAGCACAGTGGATAGAGCACCAGCCCTGAAGTTAGGAGGACCTGAGTTCAAATCTCACCTCAGACACTTTGCCCTTCCTCACTGTGTGACCCTGGGTAAGTCACTTAACCCCAATTGCCTCAGTGCCCTCCCCCCCAAAAAAGAGAGAGCTAGAAATTTGTCCTCACCCAAATGAGAAGAGAACACAAAAAATCCTTAACAGGACAGCATTGAAATTTACACACTGAATTTATTATATCCTTAAAAAGAAAAGCAAACTCTAAATAATAAAGATTCAGTTTCACATTCAATTTTTTCCTTCTGTTCTACAACCAATGCTCAGTTTATCTGCTATTTGCTACATTTTAATTTTTTTAAAGGGAAAAATATATGGTAGGGATTATGCTAGGCTCTAAGAATACAAATTCAAATGTACAATTGCTGCCTTCAGGGAGCTTACATTCTACCTAGTGGATATAACATATTCACAAGTAAATAAGTATAAGATAAATAACAAAATAAATCCAAAGAGAGTGATTAGTGAGAACTAATAATTGAGGGAATTAAGGGAAGTCTCTTAAAGGAGATGGCAGAGGGAGCTAGGAAGTTGGAAGGCAGAGATTTTGCCTTTGCAATGTCACAGAGGTAGAGGATGAAGTTTCAAGTAAAAGAACCTCAAGTTGGCCAATTTGGCTAGAGCACAATGTATTGGAAGAAGAGTACTGTGAAATGAGCTTGAAAAAATAGATTGGTTTAGATTTTGAAGACTTTTAAACTAAAAGAAAAGGGGGATAGGAATGGAGGAGAGATGGAAGGAGGAAAAGGGGAGGGGAAAGGCCAAGGAAGTGTTATGCCACAGTTCTCTTTTATTGTCCTGAATCAGTTTCCCTAATCATTCTGACCCAGTCCTGACTCACTTTCTCTGCTTCAGTCTATAATTATCAGCACAAACTCAGTCCTGTAAAACCCTCCCTTCCCTCTTTATCAGAATATTTGATAAGGATAAAAGATCTTATGTTTAGAATATCAGAATGCCTCTCCCCATCCTAAGCTACTGGAATGTTAGATACCATCTTATCAAGATGCCTCTCACCATTTCCAGGGTTTCTCCCCCCATTATGTCATTCCCCCTCCCTGGTGGCTCACCCCCATCCTGTCAGAGTCCCACTCCCGCTCTCAGCACCCTGACTCCACCCCTGCCTCAGTCTACCCCTTGTGGCTGAGGCATGTGTATATAGGTCATTGAGAACTCACATGGTTGGCTGGATTCTTGGAGACAAGTCTCATTCAGCCCTGGAACCAAACCATGGATCCATTTGGTCCCAGTAAATCTCTCCCTTTTAAATAAATTATCAAAAACTCTCTAATCTCTATCTTGCCTCAGTTTCTCCAGCATTACAGAAGAAGGAAAGAATTATACTTTCTAGATGCAATACAGAATCACTGAATCTACATGAAGAGGAAAGTGATGTGGTGCTTTAAGAAAATCTTGCCAACTACATAAAGGACGAATTAGAGAGGGGAAAGACTTGGTGCAGAGAAACCACCTGTCAAGTATTATAGAGGATATCCTTGTTCCCATACAGGTTGGACTAAATGGTCTCTGAGGTCCCTTACAACCCTAGTATTCTGTGAAACTCTATGTAGGATGCTGTCAGATGTGGACTGGGTAGCTAAGAGTCCTTGACCTTAGCCTTTTTTCTTGGTGCTAGGATATGACTTCATACCCAAAGCATACAATCTCATATTTCCTCATCACTAGGAAGAATTTCCAGAGACTCAAATTTTTACACTCCCCCTCACCCCCAAACAAGTCCTGACTACTCTAGCCCACAGTTCTCTCCTTTTTCATAATTTCTCACTAATAAATTGTTTGTACTACAAAATTTAGCACCTAATTTTGTACTGTTTGTGAATTGTTTCTTACATATGAGTACTGTGATTTCCATAAGCAAAAGAACCATGTTTTTCTTTTTCTGTATCATCCATCCCACTTACATAGCTCTTCATGT